>NC_081214.1:25559707-26759707 GCF_902713425.1 Acipenser ruthenus | reverse complement strand
CTCCCTCCCTCCCCTGGGATTCTGTTCTCTCTGTATAAGCTGAATCACTCAAAGCCTCTTCTGAAATAGCAAAGCTGCTGTTCCAGTGTATCCAAACACTGCCAGCCCCAATGGAGTTGAAGATATTGAGCATCTAAGAGTGTGGTACTATGTGTGCAGCAGTATCTAATGGGACTTTCCCTTTAAGATCAGTGACGCAATTACAACAGTAAGCCTCCTGATGGCACTGTGTTTAGTTCCTAGTGGATAATGCATAATTACAACATTGTGCCAAAGCGTTGCAGTCATGCTGCCGTTTAAGCAATGTAACTGCATAGCCAGTATTGTCTGCCTTATGATTGCATTGTACCTGCAATTGAAAATCACGAGGATGCATTCTCATTCCAGTTATCATGCTTTTTAACTGCAGTCTAAGTACACTATTACAATTGTACATGTTTCTTGTCCTGTATAATATTCCTATGTAACTTTCAGTCAGCCCTTGTTTGTTGTTATTCAGCACCAGCCCTTAAACAGCAGTGCAGTGTCCATGTCAATCACCTTGGCAGCGCTTTGTCGATGTGTTTGTGTGATAACAAAGGAGATGAGAGCCTGTTAGGGGAGCCGCAGCATCACAGGCCCCACTGCATCCATGTGACTCTGTTTGTTTTAGCAGTGAACTCTATAATGAAAATGAACGGAGGTGAATTCAGATCACAGCCTTTGAAAACGTCACAGGCTCAGCGATCGGGGGGGCCTTTATCTGACCAATCAGATTAGATTTAGATCTGAAGCAATGACCTGTTCGCTCTGGGAGGTGTCATGTCCATGTGGCTGCCCCTGATCAGGTTACTCTGAATCACTGGCTGATGAGAGGTGACGGTTTACACAGCCTCTTTCAATCACCCCCTCTTTGTTTCATTGTGTGGATCTCTCCAGGGGCACTGAGTTCCTCCAGAGTGAAGGTGCGACGAGCTCGGTGGACACGGAACGGCCCGCTGATGTGTGGCTTGCTGATTGTTTTTAAAGGCTCGTCATTTTCCTTGACAACAACGAGGCTGTGGAGGGTGACAGACGTTGGACCAGGAAGGTCAAGCTCTTCCTGTAAATCTCCTCTGTTGTTTTTAATTTGACTGCAGGTTCCCAGTACATGCCCTGACTAAGTGTTTGAAGCTTGTCTGCTTCCAGCATGTTAGCCACTGAGTCACTGAGGGTTGATTGTTGTAATTGCAGCATTGATTTTAAAGGGAGATCCAAACGTATTCCAGCTGTGTGTTAAATTGCTGAGGACAGAGCGAGCAGACACTAGATGATACAGGAGATTAACACTGCGCTGGGTTTGCTGTGAGGAGGGACTGGCTGAAACGCTTGCCTACTCCACGGAGTTTGCTTCATGTTTTCTCTTGGAATGTTTAATTGAGTGTTTTAAAGTTATGGATGTTGCACTGTGAGAACACTGTTCCAGAATAAGGAAGCAGGAGCTCCAGTGATGATAAACTTCCTCATTTAAATAAGCAGGGGCTCATCCATATGGAGCAGTATAACCCTTTCCCCCTCCCTAATGAATGCTCCTGTTGCCAGGCTCCAATCTATTATGCAACTTGGTACAGCCTGCAAATCAACTTGCAGTTAGTGGAAATCAGCACCCTCAAGCCAGTTATTTCGCCTCTTAAGTGCTACTGAACATTGCATACCTGTACCTGTGGTGGTGCGAGGAGGGAAGGGCAGTCACTAAGAATACGCTGGATGAGCTTGAACTCTATAGAGAAGCCAGGGTGCAGTGAAATTCAAAGCAAGGGCAGAGGAAATCCAAGCAAACAGGAATTGCCACTGTCTGTTTTGATCAAATACGAAAAGAAAATTACCCAGGTGTCAGCTGTGTAGAAACCTAATTATGCTAATTGAATTTGTGATGACTTTTCATTCAAATACAGCTTGGTGTTTATTGGCACTCGTTAAAGAGCTGAGAATGGGGGGGCTCGGTGGAGGTAAGGGGGGTGCCTGTGGACACCTGCTGCAGACAGCGCCCCCTGCTGCACAAAATGCATGCAACCTGCAATTTCTTTATCTGCAAAACACTAATCGCTGGAAAAACTGCAGTTGTATGCAGTACCACCACAGTTTACCCTTGCAATATAAATAAATACATTTCTTCATTTTATTCTATAAATATTGTCACCAGTGCAGGCATCAGACTCCCAGTGACTGCAGTGTAATTGCAAGGGTCTGCAGTGCTGGGTTTATGGATTTACAGCATGCTCGCTTGCAGCAGTTTAAGTGCAGCCATTATTCATCAGGGCCAGCAATGGACACAGCGAAGTGCACAATGAAGCAAGGCATGTTGTAAATCACTGATAGAAATATCCACTCCATGAATTCCAGCTCTGATACAGTCGTATAATGCTTGGATGAATCATTAGGCAGTGGCTTCCAGGTTGTATTGAAGCAGTTCAAGCAGCACTTCATCTTGCTGCTGCAGACCTGAGCAATCCTACAATAACTGGGCCTTGTTGAACCTCACTGTTTGAACTGTTATGGATATTAAATATTGGAATACAAAAGATACCTGACTGTTAACAGCGAATCCCCACCTGCCAGGAGCACTGCTATCAGAATGAATAGAAGTGTTCAATTATCAGGCAGAAACGTGCTTCGTTTCATTCAAGAAAACCTTAATTAGGGTTGTGCAATTATCAGCAAGGCATTGGAGTGGAGGGGGCTGTACTGCTTCTTTCTAAGAATTTAAACTAATAAGGTGTGTAAATACCGGACAGCGCGGCCGGCGAGTGCGCTGATTGAAACCTGCAGGTCTTACTGTGCTGGAACAGCCGGCTCCTCTGAAGCTGTTGTCTCATTGCAATACCAGCGTCCAGGGGCTCGCCAGCTTCTCTACAGCACAATCCAAATACAGCATACAGCAGCTAACAGGAGCCATGGAGGAGGAACATAGCAGGGGCCCCATCACCACTGTGGGTTTATGAGGTCCTCTGTCCATATGTCAAACTGATGAAATCCCAGGGCTGCAAAGAGCACAAAACAGGGTGCTCATTTGACCTCCATTGCGATAATGGTGCAACAAGACAGTCTACCAATGTCCCTCCAACATGAATCGGGGCTGACCCGGGGAAGCATGTCTTACTGGTTTTGGAGACCTTGCTAAAATGTTTTTTGGCCAAAAAAAAGATGAAGTAAAAGTTTGATTTAAAACTGATCACCTTAAACATTGATTGGTATCTATCATCTTTTATCACAGCTTCATGAAAGCACCATATGTCAAAAAAATGAAATGCTGTTTTTCATTTTTTTTCTGCTTTACAGTAATGATAAAACACAGATGGAGCTTGAAATGAAGTTGCACACAGCGCAGAAATAGTATATTTAATTAGACTAAAGCAGGGCCCTAAATCATATTACTCTTTACCTGACAGGAACACTTCCATTAGCAGCACTGTGAGCAGAGTAACAGGCGCAAATCTACATTAGTAACAGATAACTGGAATAAGAGAGGACGTTTATGCGGACTGGAATCCACGTGAAACACACGGCTCCGTCTCATCAGAATCAGTGGCTCACACAGAGAGAGGTCCTTCACATGAAGGAGACGGTGGAAGCACAGCAAGTCTGTTGGTTCAAAGCAGTCTTTCATCTCTGCAGCTTTCGGAGTTTCATCTCCACTAGTGAAACGAGCGCATGTCTCCCACACCAACCTCGAGGAATGCAAGGTTCACAACAGTTAATGTTGAGTAGGTGGTTCAACTAGCATGTGTGTTTTTTTTGTTGTTTTTTTTTTTCCCAATGATTAAAATCAAGAGGCGATGCAACTGAAGTAGGCATAATTAATTTATTAGCTTGTAAACATCAGGAGTTTTTTTGTTTTTCTTATGTTGAAGGTTCTTGTCCAGTTCACATACAGCAGGGTAGGGAGGCACTTTTGATGGAGTTTCAGACAAATGGGGAGGAAAAAAATTATTTTGAAATTAAAAGAACAACTGCACAATGATAACTAGAGCAGTCGGAATGCTACTGAAACTAATGCAACCTTCAGGACACCTTGAATGTAAAGCTTCTGCTTGCATCCACCTGCTAGCTAGTGGCCACTAGTACATATGGAAAATCCGTTCCTCAACCTCCCCCTGGACACTGAACAAAGCACAGGTGCACAGATTCCTGTGGATCCCAGCCCTGTCCCTGGTAGAGTGCATGTCTACACGCTGGTACTGTAGTAAGCGCTGTGTTCTCTCCTCTGCAGCTCTTGTCCTGGGTTGCTCTGCAGCGCTGCTGACATGCTAGTGCCTGCTTTTGATCAGTCGCAATAGAGCGATTAACAGCAGAATAAATCCTCAAACCAGGAGGGGCAGAATCTCCAAAGATTAATAAATAAATAGACGCTGCTGCACGGTCGTTTGATGTCAGAATAGTTCCAATAATTAAAGGAGATGAGAGAGGCTTTAGGAGGGACTGGTTGCTAAAAGTATTATTTGAAAGCTAAACAAATCATTGCTGGGTGGCGCCGTGAATCAGAGCTGAGAGTGCTTAGAAGTGTCTGTTTGAGGACCTGCATCTGCATAACTGCTGCTTTAGGGAAACAATAGAGTATCCATTGTCCCGGGTTCAAGCCCCACTGCTGGAGCCCTAAGCACTGCTCAGGGGACATGCTGGAAATTCATTTTGATATTCATCAGTGCTGCTGGTGCCCAGATGTTGGAGCTGCAGTAAAGAGATCCTACAGGTAAAGCCGGGTGGTGTGTATAATGTGTTCCTGTTCTTCCAAAGTATTAACGCATTCTGAATTGTGCAGATCAAATGCAACCCACAAACCATATAGAGAACTAAACCTGCCTTTTTAAGAATTCAAAATGAAAGTAAAATAAAAAAAAGAAAGGTGACCTTTTGAAATGGTCCATGCTGATGTTTCCTGAGTGTGATAGTTTTCCCCCCTACAGTAGCATGACCCTTATATTCCTATCTTGGTAATGCATGCACATTGAGCTCATTCATTTTGCCTTGGAGAGTAGGTGCTGCACCTCTGGGCTGGGGGTATCATTCGGAATGATTAGCGAGTGGAGATGAATACTGAATTAAACTGCCTTGAGATTACGCATTTCCCATGCTGCAGTCTGGCCCTCTGCTTTATGCCTGGGTGGTCATATTTTGAAATTTCCCCAGGACCAGCTTTTCCTGCAGTCACGCTCCTCCTAGCATCTGAAAGCTGTTGTGCTTTGCATGGTAATGAGGTCCCTTTGTTCAGTCTTGTACTCTGCTGGTGCTCGGGGCTGCAGGGGGAACGACAGTGCTCAGGAAGGCTAAGTGTGTCTGGAGCCCATCACTTTCAGCTAATTCTGCTTATTATTATACACTCTGCATGTTCTTTGGTTATACCTGTTTGCTATAACGCAAGCCCCCAAATTATTACAAATATTTTTCAATTTCATATTTTTCTATCTGCCAGAAGAAAGCAAAAATCCAGTCTACAGATATCCAGTATTATTATTTCTATTATTGCTATTCTTTTTTTTTTCCTTCATTTTCTAAACCAAGGCTTAACCCCTAAGCGCTAAACATTTTGAATTGTGGTACAAAAAATAAAGATGGTAAACAACTCAGAATGTTAAGATCTAAGATCTTAGGTGGTTGCTTCCAATGAACCCTGTTTTATAAACCTGTAGATTTAAAGATATACTGTAGATAAGAGCATATACACTGAACCCTGTACATCTCTTGATGTAGTGTATTTTCAGTAAATCTTTTTGTTTGTTTTTTGCCCTTCTGGCAGCAGTCAGGGTTAGTGGAGATGGCAGGGGCTGCTGAGGGCTCTGTAAGGGGGTCCCTGAACAGTGTCTCGCTCCATCTCTCTGTGGTGGTGTCTGCTCCAGCGAGGGTCAATGTCCTCTGGTAACAAGCAGTCAAGTGGACAGCACTGGGCTCCCACCAGCGAGTCAGTCAATGAGGACGCATCCTCTGCAGGCTGCTGCTTCCTGCATGGACCGACTCCAGCTTTCAGCTTCCAGGCCCCATTCATTTATTTCATTATTTCACTGTCCATTTGTGCTGACAGAGCAGACACTAACACAGAGAGATGGACCCCTGAGTGAAGCAACTCCCGCTAGTGCTTTGTTAGAAAAGAAGGTGGTCTGCCATGTAAGATAAAGAAGTCCATTGGGCCAGTGGTTCAGTGGTGTGGTTCCATCGTCACCAGACCCCGTGGCTGTGTTTAAAATACTCCCTGAAAGAAGTTCATTGGGCCGGTGGTTCAGTGGTGTGGTTCCATCGTCACCAGACCCCGTGGCTGTGTTTAAAATACTCCCTGAAAGAAGTTCATTGGGCCGGTGGTTCAGTGGTGTGGTTCCATCGTCACCAGACCCCGTGGCTGTGTTTAAAAGACTCCCTGAAAGAAGTCCATTGGGCCGGTGGTTCAGTGGTGTGGTTCCATCGTCACCAGACACCGTGGCTGTGTTTAAAAGACTCCCTGAAAGAAGTCCATTGGGCCGGTGGTTCAGTGGTGTGGTTCCATCGTCACCAGACCCCGTGGCTGTGTTTAAAAGACTCCCTGAAAGAAGTCCATTGGACCGGTGGTTTAGTGGTGTGGTTCCATCGTCACCAGACCCCGTGGCTGTGTTTAAAAGACTCCCTGGTTTGTATACTAGACTCCCTGCTATGTATACAACAACCAGGTTTGTTTACAGGAATCTCTGCCTACAATTGCAACTTCAAAATGAAACTTAGTTTTTTTTATGTTGTTGAGCACTTTCACCCAAAGTTTGTATGTGCTTCACATACCACCCGCCAGCCCCAAAACGTTGTCCCATTTGCTGAATGCAAGTCCCAAAAATAACTTTGAGTCGCTTGTTACTGGTATTGTTGTTTTTTGGTTTTTTTTTCACAATAAACTATACAGACTGCACTTTGGAGCCTTGGTAAATGTATCCCACTGTGTCACACAAAAAAACACGATGAACCATGATGGAGTGGCATGACAAATAGAGTGAAAGTGTTTTAAACAAAACCAATCCTTCTGCAATAACACTTTCCCCTCCCCAGACTAATTAGGAGCGCCGATACCTATTCTGAGTCCTTCCTGTTTACTAACAGCAGTTAGGGTGGCATGCACACTATTTTATTTTTTGTGCTGTTTTCTGTAAACGTTATATGATATAGATGTTTTTTTCTGTTTTGCAAAAGGAAACCACAATCTCCTGTGGTTATTTTCTCAAAGCTGGGTTGTTGGAATGGAAAAGGTTACAGGGCTTTTGTGAATGAAAACAAGTAAGCTACCAAGTCAGCCAGCAGTCACGTGAGCAGTGAGTTTCAGGAAGGCTTTCACAGATAAAAGCAAGGTGTTTATGTAGATCTCTAATGTGAAATGCTTGAGATTGTGGCAACACCGAGCATTGCAAATGAAGTGTGAAAATCAGATTGGATGTGTGGAAACACACAGAGCTTCAACAATGCGCAATATTGAAACACAAATATCTCTTAGCCTAAAGAAGAGGCTGGGTAAATTAAAAACAAGTGAAGAATTTAATACCTGATTACTGAAATCCGTTTTTTTTTTTTATTATTATTTTAAGGAAAAAAAATCTGGATTTTACGGTTGCCAGAGAAAGCTTGTTAGCAAGTGCTTATAGAAAAAACAACAAGGATTGAAAATCACTGACACATTTGGAAATGTACATTTGAAGAGAGTCCTGAATAGCGAGTTGGTGAAAGTGGAGCTGGGAAGAGCTTCAGAACTACAAGGTCCACAATTCCAAGCAGGCAGTTCCCCTGTCATTGACTCCTGGATGCTCAGACGTTAAGTCCCTAGTGCGTCCATAATGAATAAGTTGGTCCCCGACTCCATGACTTTTTTGTGCCCACTGATGATAAAATGGTTACCTCTATCAAAACCACATTTTCGCTTCCTGGCTGTGCCAAGTTGCAGATCTTCACCTGTTTAGATTATAGGTGGTCATTTTTTTTATTTCAACTAAAGAGAACAATCATACACCTGCACACTGTTGTTGCTCCTTGTGTCGGACTCGATCTTTTCAACAGAGAGAGGGCTTGGGCAGAGGCATTTCTGAAGGCTCCTTTAATTTGATTACACAGAGCTTTGAATCAAAGCCAGGGAGACCAGGAGGATATCATCTCCTTGCATCTTAGTTTATAACAGAGTAAAGTGGTAATTTTCAGAACTGTCGTTTCTCCCGTATGTGTTTGCACAGTAATACAAACTAGCATGCTGAAGCTGTTTACTGATCAGGACATCTTTGTCTGATTTGTGACCTGAAAACAAGGGTCATCTTTCTCAATGTACTTCCAGCACACACTACAGGAGAGAGAGAGAGACATCTCCACTATGGCATAGTCCTGAAGAGGGTTGTCTTTCTCAATGTACTTCCAGCACACACTACAGGAGAGAGAGAGAGCCATCTCCACTATGGCATAGTTCTGAAGTGGAATGAGCGCCTCTAATGACCCTCATCCTATTTACATTCCTCTGTTAGGAAAAACACATGAAAGCCATGGGCTTGCCTGTTCAGGAGCTCGTTAAACAGCATTAAAGGAAGTCTCCTGTGTAAACATTCTTAACCCTGATCTTACCCCTGTCCTGCTGGACTCTTCTGTACACTGAGATGTTACTTTATTAACATTACATGAATAGATCGTTTTGTGTTTTATTTGACTGGCATCTAGATGTCTGTGTATCTGTCTAGTCATCTAAATGCGTGCCCGTATTTTTCTGTTTATCTTTACTCCATCCATCCACCTATCCACAAAGATAGACACAAAGATGATCTGTCTGTGTCTCTTTCTGTCTTAAAATGTACCAATTGAAAGCAGATCTGCCGATTTGAGCTGTGCTGTGCTGAGAATATCGAAGCTCCTAAGAGACTTTGTTAATAAAGGGACTAATGCATCTTCTCTGCATCTTCTCTGTTGTTGATGTGCAGATGTTTTCTGAGCCGCTATTTTTGAGAGAAGTGATTTCTGCCCCAGTAATTGCTTGTGGAATTGCTCAGGCGCCACATAATTCAAAGGAATAGGTCTTCTTTCTTTCTTTCTTTCTTTTTTCCTAAAAGGTTTCTGCAGTCTTGCAGAATGAGGTGACTGACACACTTTTCTTGAGCACTCGGTGCTGCACCAGTAAGTTTAAATGATAAGTGCCACTTGAAGTGATCATTGCATCTGCCAATGAATAGTTTTCTAGCAGAAGCAGCTGGAACCCTGCAGTTTGGGGCTTGTTAAAGCGCTGGATGAGATAGTTAGGAGCAGAATGTTACTCTACAGGATCTTAGTGTAGTTCAGCAAACCACAGCAAGCTGGACAGATGCAACGATGAAGCGATTAGTCAATATTTGTAATTTATGTCTTGCAAGCCTCAATTTACCTTTAATAGAATGATTGATTAATCAACCTGGTGGTCTATTTGGAGTCTCGTATATTATATAACCAGTGTTTTTTGTTCTTGCATTTTAATAATAAAGTGATCTCAAGGCATCAATTATTGTTGATTTTAAAACTCGTTTAGGACATTGGCTTCTGATTGCACCTCTAGATAATATCTTTCTGAAATCAATGGGTTAAAGTTCTTGACAGTCAGTACCACTGCCTTTTGGGACCCTGGTTGGGGGTGAGGAGCTGGGTCTGTGTGTCTTGAAACGGGTCACATTGCCTCTTTGAGTACCTCTAAAGCTACGGACCGTTTGCCTTCCCTCTCCCCCCTGGAAAAGGCATGTGTGCCTTTCAGCTGGTCTGCCCGGAGAGCAGAGGAAATGATTTGTAAAGCAATTCAATCTGGCTGTAAAGACAGGTACCAAGAGGACCCCTGCCGCTGCCTGGAAATAGGATCTGAGCTGGAGGGTTCTGGGTTGGCAATTTGTAAAATAAAAAGGGACAATAAAGACGACTCTTGGGCGCTATCAGCGACTCCACTTAAGTCTGTAAGGTGCTGTCCTTCACAAAGGAGCAATACTACCTGTTAAGGATTCCCGTTTTATCACAGATAAGTAATAGCTTCATAAAAAATAAAAACTTGGGTAATTAGAGTTGTTAATTTCAGCGAGAGGAACATGAGTAACTCGGAGAAGTGCAAACACAGGAGTCTTGGGAATGAGATCAGCAGTAACACTTTATTCCTGATTCTGGTTTTTTTTTTTTTTGTAAGCATCTGATAAGATTCCCTACGCTGAGCATGAAGACTGTGTTTCCATGGGAACAGGGTATTAGCTGCTGCCCTTGAGCAAATAGGAAGTTTATGGGTTTGCAAAAGGTTTGTCTGTGAGGAGTGTTTACAAAGTCCCTGCAGTGTCAGACAGGCGCTCCAGAAACCTCTGAGTAATTAGGTTTTCTTTTCTTTTCGTCTTTCGGTAACATAATTCCCTTTTCTGTGCCTCACCGCTGTACCGCTGATAACCTTGAATACTTACACAATGGGGTTAGATCAGCACTCATTAGAAACAGGTTCAGCTAATACTAACACAGACCACTGTGTCACCACGGGGCCACGCTGCGAGCACAGTGACATCACTCAGGGCTCAGTCACTCAGGGTGAGAAACGATTGCATGCCGATCAGTATCTCCCAGACTGCTATCAGCACTCATCTGCACTGATCAGTGTCTCCCAGACTGCTATCAGCACTCATCTGCACTGATCAGTGTCTCCCAGACTGCTATCAGCACTCATCTGCACTGATCAGTGTCTCCCAGACTGCTATCAGCACTCATCTGCACTGATCAGTGTCTCCCAGACTGCTATCAGCACTCATCTGCACTGATCAGTGTCTCCCAGACTGCTATCAGCACTCATCTGCACTGATCAGTATCTCCCAGACTGCTATCAGCACTCATCTGCACTGATCAGTGTCTCCCAGACTGCTATCAGCACTCATCTGCACTGATCAGTGTCTCCCAGACTGCTATCAGCACTCATCTGCACTGATCAGTGTCTCCCAGACTGCTATCAGCACTCACTGCATTGATCAGTGTCTCCCAGACTGCTATCAGCACTCATCTGCACTGATCAGTATCTCCCAGACTGCTATCAGCACTCATCTGCACTGATCAGTGTCTCCCAGACTGCTATCAGCACTCATCTGCACTGATCAGTGTCTCCCAGACTGCTATCAGCACTCATCTGCACTGATCAGTGTCTCCCAGACTGCTATCAGCACTCATCTGCACTGATCAGTGTCTCCCAGACTGCTATCGGCACTCATCTGCACTGATCAGTGTCTCCCAGACTGCTATCAGCACTCATCTGCACTGATCAGTGTCTCCCAGACTGCTATCAGCACTCACTGCACTGATCAGTGTCTCCCAGACTGCTATCAGCACTCATCTGCACTGATCAGTGTCTCCCAGACTGCTATCAGCACTCATCTGCACTGATCAGTGTCTCCCAGACTGCTATCAGCACTCATCTGCACTGGACTGCTTTAGCTGTCAGTCCATCTGTCTCTTGTGATGAAGTTTCTGGTACAACACGTATTGATTGAATGATTAATGAACACTGTACACACAGATTTACTTTTCCAGCTTGGTTTGTCTTTATCAAAGTAAGGTACTGTTATCTTATACTTCTGAACAAGTAAAGCATTTTACCGATGCCCCCCAAATCTTATACTGTGAATGTTACTATGTAAAAAGAAAAAGATGTTTAAACAGTGCACTTCCCTCCAGCCCTGAATTATCGAGCTCTCACATTCTGCTGCTGTTGCACAAGCTTAGGGCTTAGCGTGTGATGCTATCTCAGAGGGTTAAGCCACTGCACGCTTCGCTGTGATGTCACAGTAGTACATGGTGGTTGGACGTGCACATTGGCAGGTACAGATATTCTGGGCACAGACATTCTTCAATGTGGTGCAGAGAGACAACAGGGAGTCTGTGGGGAGCAGGGCCCTCTGCTTCGGGGGAATTCTCTGTGAGACGGTCTGGCATCTCAATTCTCAAATGACAAAAAGCTTCTCTTGTCTGTTTCCAGAGTCTTAGCAGTTAGGCATTCCTAAAGTGAAATGAATAGCCTGCAGTGTTTTAAACTCTGTGGAGCGTTTAGAGATTACAGCTCAGAAGATCTAATACCTGCTGCCAGTGCAGTACTGCTGGTGGTGTGGTCCAGTCTGTCTGTCGCATACATAGTATATAGCGAGTTACCTTTTTCATTGACGTACTAAAAAAAGTTTCTAAAATTGTGCAGCTTCCTGTAAATGCCACCCCAATGCAGTGCTGCATACACACCCCAGAAACAAGAACTCCGCGGCCAGCCTGCTCATCATTAATAGCAATCGCTCGGGGACAGTTACAGCCGTGGCTTGAATTGAGAGGAACATGTTATCGATAATTAATACACCGCTGAGTGTGTTTGAGAGGGTCTGATAGTAGGTTATAGCAATGTTTTAAACATTTTAATAGGGCATATACAAACCTTATAACTATGTTATAACATGTCAGGCAGCTAATAGTGTGCTATTGCATTGCATTACACTTCTATAGCGTGTCAACAAATACTGTTAGTAACATATTTATTATTGCTCATTAATGACTACAGCAAGTATGACACAGATTTGATTTTAGAGGCTTTTTCTTCAAATGTCTTCAATGAATGAATGAGATGGTGACATGCTGAAAAGCTGTTGCCCATCTGTGTGTCCTGTACCATGGATGTGAACAGTGTGTTGCTGTTTCCACTGAGATTTGGCCAGCGCACCGGTTTGGTGTCATAACATTGAGTTTTATTACCTTTTTTTTTTTTTTTTTTTCCTTTTGGTTGCTATTCTATAAAACGGTGCGTTTTTTTCTAATGAGAGCTCTTTTGTTTTTCACAGGTCAGCCTTTCGAATGACTCCAGCTGTGTTGAAGAAATACTGCGGGTGAGTTTGACTTTCTCCTCTTTGTTTTTTCCTGTATAATGTAACTTGCACACAGTGGTTGGTCCACAGTTTAATTATCTTGGTGAAATTCAAGCCTCTGGATCCATGTGTCTGTGACCTTCCCTTTAAGTGAAGCATCATACAGTGTACTGAAGCCCCAGGGATGAGGAATCTTGCTTGCAAAAGAGAGTCTGGTGTCTCTGGTTAATACACTCCCTTCTCTGGAGGCACAGCATCCCTGTGCACCATGAAGGCATGTTTTGTATGTGAGATTTGTGTCAGGATTGACATTGCAGATGGCTGGAGTGGACTTGTTTCATTTTGCACTAGAGGTGTTAGTGGCTGACACCTGCTGAGCCACCAACACTCTAAGTAGTGTTGAGAATTTGACAGGCTGCTTGATTATAGTGTGTGTCAGCGTGTCTCCGCACACACGTTTCATCTCAAGGTTACGAAGGTGCACATATTGCATGTATGTCTTGGTGCTTGACATGTACTCACATGTGAATTTGCATGTGTGTGTGCGCGAGTTTGATTCCGTACAAGCACGGTTGCTTAGTGCTCGGTAGGGGTTGCATGATGTGTATTTTAAGCGATTAAACGTACGTCATTGAGAAAGTGAGTAACAAGTTGCCTGACCCTGTGAATTACATGAACCTGTCAGACGTGGGAACCCATTAGGAAGGAGATGATGTCAAATAATGGTTGCCAGGCAACCCCGTGTTTAGCTGTCAGGAAGAATGAGTAAGAGTGGCCACTTTTAATAGCTGAGTAAATAACTGAATCCCTTCCTTCCTGCCTGCCTCTCTGAAGGTGTCTTATATAAGGGTCTATCTACTTCAGAAGCAAGTTCTGTTACAATACATGCCTTACAGACCACCTGCCGTTACATGTTGTTTCAATAAAATAATAATAATAGTAATTTATAATAATAATCGGTGGCAAGCGGCGTCCATCAGACCCCAATAATGAAAATCTGATTTAAGATGCAGTCTTGCACTTGTACTTTGCATTTCTCTCTTTCTCTCTCTCTCTCTCTCTCTCTCTCTCTCTCTCTCTCTCTCTCTCTCTCTCTCTCTCTCTCTCTCTCTCCATTCTAGTGGAGATGCTTTTTGGCTTTAGAAACATGTCACATTTGTATAATTATCCTTCAAATCTCACTGTTGATTTATGATAGCTAGATAAGTGCCACTGTGGGTAGCTCGCACATCTATCACTGGAGCAGGCAGCTTTTCAGTACGCAGGAATCTGGAGCATGTCCTACAAGCCCCGAGCTGAGAGCTGGAACTGGGAGATTGCAGACTGCCGGGAGCAATGGTGGAGAAAACAACAGGAAAACAGCAGAATACTAAAACCATTAATAATGCAATCAAATACAAAATGACAACATTGCAGAACACATACATTTCCTGAAAGAAATGTTGGATTTCGAACTGCCAGTGAGTGGTGTTTGCATGGCTGAGAGTAGACAGTCTCTTTGGTCAATGTGATGTCAGTGAGTGGTGTTTGCATGGCTGGGAGTAGACAGTCTCTTTGGTCAGTGTGATGTCAGTGAGTGGTGTTTGCATGGCTGGGAGTAGACAGTCTCTTTGGTCAGTGTGATGTCAGTGAGTGGTGTTTGCATGGCTGAGAGTAGACAGTCTCTTTGGTCAATGTGATGTCAGTGAGTGGTGTTTGCATGGCTGGGAGTAGACAGTCTCTTTGGTCAGTGTGATGTCAGTGAGTGGTGTTTGCATGGCTGGGAGTAGACAGTCTTTTTGGTCAGTGTGATGTCAGTGAGTGGTGTTTGCATGGCTGGTATTGTATTATGTGGTGGCTGTATTGAATTGCTGTGGTATTGTAGGGTGTCACTGAGAGTGAGAAATCTGCCAGATTAACTCAGTTGTGCATGTTAACTGGTCGTTAGAGACACTGTATCAAACTACATGTAAGAAAGCCGCACCCTGGATTGCATCAGCCACCTATCCGTGGTTATCCCACGATTAGCCTTACAGTAAGTGTTTAATAGAATCCAGGTGTATTCCCAGGTAATACAGCACTAATACTAATATACACACACACATTTCTCATACCTATTTCCATCACTGATGCATACATACAGCAGATGCAATCAAGCAAGCAGGGATCATGAAAAGAACGAAATCCTGTACTGCAAAATAGCCCAAGCGTCCCTTGGTTGAAGGGAAGAATAATTGTTACTCGCGGATTTAACCTTTATGGTCGTTGGGGCTTCAGCTTGAGAAGTCTGTGCTGCTGGAGAAGATGAATGAGGTGTCTGATAGCTTACACAAGTTTATTTATTGCAGCCACAGAGATGGCTGACATGGAGTATACCATGCAGACAGGCAGGGTTTACACAGCGTCTCAAAACTTTGCACCATGTTAGCACAATGTGCTGGCAGATTACAGATCATCCCTTCCAGGGTATCAGAGCAGTGGCGACAGAACCATACCAAGAAGTTAGTACTTGATATCTGCACAGGCTACTCCTCATTCAGCCAGCGGTCACACAGGTGTCCGAGCTGCTAGTCAGACAGGACAACGTGTGCTTTGTATTTAAAGATATATGGAGAGATGAAGACTTGGTTATGTTTCTTTATACAAGCACCAGCAATTCACCTTACAAGCTTATGCAATAAGAAATCCCACGCAGGTCCAGCATTCAAGACTAAGCAGGCTGGGCGTTGTCATAGACTAGTGTCTGATTCTGTGGGGCTCCCTGCTGTTATAAGTAGTGTAACGTTTGAAAAGGAGCGTTACAGGACTTACAGGAGCGCAGTCCTGAAGATAGCACAATACAATAATGGATCCCTGTAATTCCAGTTTTATTATCTGAATATAAACACTACAGAGCCTTTTTCATTAACAGATTCATGCCAACCTCTATTGCAAATAATTGTCTGGCATTGTTGGGGTTTCCATCAAGCTCAATATTCTTTGTGCAGTAATAAAGTTTTGCTGTGTATTGTTTGTCAGAGGCAGAGACAGTCAATGATGTATCATTTTCACACGTGCTCGGTTGTACCAGTACTTTATGTATTCAGGATTTCCCATTTCTCATTGCATGCTGAGCTGATGAGAACTGAAATGGCACTTAAACACTGCATGCCATTGAAGAGATCCATATACCCACCAGTCACACAGCATTCCTCTTCTACCATGTAGTCAAATTACTTATTATTTTATTTCCTCCTGACCTGCCTTCAATCCAATGCTCTGAAATCATTTTCCCCGAGCATTTTTTCATTTCTATCTCGCGTAATGCCTTGAAATGAATTCATTTAACGGCTAGAAAAATGAATGTGAAAGTTAGGGGCAGCCATGATTTGATCCTTCATTTAAAAACACCTGTTTTTAATTGCAGTACTTCAGTGACTGGAGTTCAGTGCTAAACAATGTGTAACCCTGAATCGTTTTATTTACACATCACTAAACAGGGCTGACCCATTCCATCACATTGTAAAAACGTTACTGCAATTGGAAACTGTCAGGGACGTGGACCAGACTGAGGAGATTCTGAATGCTCTACTCTTGCTTCTCACCTGTGTTAGTCAGGCTACTGCTTATCTGTATCTGCATATGTACTGGAATATTTATCATTGAGGGAGTTTTGTGTTTGCTCTTGGGGTTGTCTGTAACAGTGCACTGCTGTACTGAATGCTCAGGAGTCTTATAGGACTATTCCGCAGTTTAAAGAACACTTTGCTGCAGTTCAAAGGGAAGTCGAGTTCAGAGACAGCACTGTTCCGCTGGCACTGTGTGCTTTGCCAAATACAGAATCATTACAATGTAACACAGATTTTCAGATACTTCACATTCATAAAAGCGTCTTTTGCTTTTAATCAGTGCCTCTGTCAGGGTTAATAAAGATATCCTTTAGTATCCTTTAGTACGTTAATTGAGAGACTGAGTGGGTCAGTGCCTGGATGATTAGTGTGTGTGTGAGTGAGAGAGCACTGCAGAGAGACGGTTGGTTGGGATTTCTGTTTGATAAGAAACAGTTTGCTACCCATTCTAGATACTAATGTATTGTGCATCCCTCCCTGCAACATTAAAGAAATCGAAAGAGTAAACACCTGCAAATCCCATTTCAGTACCCAGTGAGGGGAGACCAGGGTTCCTGTGTGTATTTCCGCTCGTGGAACAGCTACAGTGTAATAGAGGGTCCTCTATTAATAGATCAAATAATACGTTCATGTGACTGCACAAACAAACAAACACAAATCAATAAATCTAAGTGATGAGTGCATCATGCTTCGGTGAACGCTTTCCTCTCGCTCATCAAAACAAGTGTGTGTGCTGAGAAACGAAACCTGTGAGGCCTTGTAGATCACACTGAATCAGCCCCTGGCTATGAGGAGGGCTGTAGACGCCCACTCCTGTCTGATACAGTGCAGGCTACTGACTCACGCCTCGGTCACGGGCCACAGCAATCTGTCTGAAGTTTGGAACTTTACCGGCATTCAAGAGAAAAACATAAAACCGCAATTAAATGTAAGGTTAAGAAGCCCACTCTCCTTCAGTTTCTTTGCCTCCCATTAGGATACAGTCTCGAGCAGCCTGTGAGCTGTAGTTACTATGAAAGAACAATTTGCCATGCTTGACTTGCACACATATATTTAGTGTTAATGTGCTGCTGGCAGAATTGAGTGGAATAGGTTCTGATCTCAGTAGAATGATACAGTGTATCCATTTCATCTTGCAGGAGATGACCCACTCATGGCCGCCACCATTGACAGCGATTCACACTCCTGGAAAAGCAGAGCAGACCAAGTTCCCCATTCCATCCAAGGTAGGTCTTTACAGACAGCTCCATACATACAGTACCTTGCGTGAACATTGACCAGAAATAGCTTCCAGACCCCAGCCCTGCTCCTGACCAAGCTCAGATGGAAACACACTCTGTTTGGAGTGTTGTTAATTGCACTAGAATTACATGCACACTTCCAGTTAAGGGTGTACCTACAAAAGAGTTTGGGGGGATTGGAAACCGTTTTTTCTTTTTTCTTTTTTTTTTTTTAGGGATTTTCATGAAACTCAGTTAGACGGTATAAATTGTATTGATGAAGCATGCACAAACCCTACTGCAAAGTACAGTGCGTCGAGGAATTTACCACCATTAAAATCAAGTATGAAGATAGCTAAATTAGCAGCAGCTAACAGCAGGGCTAGCAGTAGTTTCACCACAGTGTGAGGGACATGTTTAGGTTACTTTGGCACCCACCTATTGCAGGGGCATCGCTTGTCACACTTCTAATAAGTATCGCTTTCAATAGAGCGGAAGGCTTCCATAGAAAACATGACCTCCTGTGTAATTGCATGTGTCCCATTAAAAAAGGAGCAGAAGATACAATACAGTACATTGCATAGCCCCGTAATAACCCCTGCGCTGGCTTATGCAGTTCGTCAGCCGCAGAGACTGGAGGAGGCCTGCTCAGATAATACAGGAGACCTCAACCTGGCTCTCCCCTTCTCGATGATAGATTAGCTTCCCCCCTGAGACACTGCACAGGAAGTTAGAAGACAACGGTGGGAAAATAATGGCAGAGAGACGCTGCAAATGAAAATGTAAAAACGCTTTCATTGTAGCGACAGTAATGCAGGCCACGTTATCTGTGCAGCAGCTTCAGGGTAAAGGAAAAGAAAAAGAAATAGGCTATACAATGGCACTGTCATTTTTTTGTTACTGGAAAACCACATCATGAGATAATAACACAGGAATTGGGTTACATGGAAGCACCGAACCTTGTTTCCTATTGGGGAAAAAAGCAACAACAATATGCATGCTAGTGTGAACAGTGGAAGCAGTAGAGACTCTCTTTTTTTGGCTTTTTTTGTATTCCTCTGACCTGCACTGGATTAAAACAGAATTGATAAGCAAGTCAGTGCCCCTCCTCACATCCTATTCTTCAGAGGATTTAAGAAAGAACCCTGTACAATAGAACAGCCTGTATATCCGAATGTGTAAGACGAGAAAGCTTTACGATACCTTTTTAAAAAGAGATAGGAATGACCTGATCCGCGGCCGGAATGTTTTCAGTTCTGCACAGAGCTTTTTTCAAAGAAGTTTAACGATCATAGTTCATGCTACAGTATCTCACCCGGGCTCATAATGTGCGCTGCATGCCGATAGTTGGAAGGTATCTGGGCCCAAGCCAATGACTGATAGCTGGGAATTACGGGAACAGACTGGTGATTGGAGCGTTTGCTTTGAGGAGAATGAAACAAACATCTTCCCTGTCAAGCCTCATGAGTCCAGGGGAAAAAGGGATCAAAGGAAATCATCCCTGGAGACCGATTCCTAAAGTCATTGACATTGATAGACACAAAGTTTAATACAAGACTACAGCCAGCCACTGTCTGTTTTGGTGCTGTAAAACACATTCATGCTCCGAGCTCGACTGCCAAGCAACACTTTCCCACTTCCCCTTCAAGAAAGAAAGCCATGAATCCTAGAACTGCAAAACAAATGGGATCGTGCCTCCTTCCTTCTGAGACGCTGGCCGGAGTCAGTTTAAACTGCATGTGTAGATCATAGTTCTAGCAGGAGAATATTGTTAACAAGTGTGGGTGTTTTTTTTGTGTATGGCACCGAAGAGAACTAAACCCATAACTACAGAACACTCAGAAGCACTTTTAGAAATACTGAAAGAAACACTACATTCCATGTCAAATGAACAGCGATGGATAGTGTCAGAGTCCCACGTGTGATTGGGATTATGCACCTCTTAGTGATCAGCTGACAAAGGCGCCACTCTCCTGTTAGCCTAAAACCCAACGTGACCTTCATGGCATTCCCCTTATTAAGCATGGGCTGTCAATCTGTGTTTATTTGTGTCTTTTAACTTGGATGTTCTCTGTTCAGCCCACACAGAGAGACACATGACTTGTGTGTTCTGTCTAATTATATTAGTGTAAAATCAATGAACTCCCCAAGCAAAACTCCTTGCCTTGATGCTCCAGTTCATTTGTATTTCCTCAATGTGTACTGAAATATTTCCTGTGCTTCTCTTCTAGGAGCCCCAGCATCTCCCCTCCGGATACAACGGACCAAGTAGGTCTCCTTTTGTTCCTCTAATCTACAAGCCAATGTAATCCTGCTAAAGTGTAATTAAATCTAGGACTAAATTATTAATGACATGGTGCGCCAGTGGAACAGTGTTCATTTTCATTAAAACGTTATGCCGTGTGACACGTTGTTAGCAAAGCTCAATTGATGGCTGGACGGCTTTTGGACAGTGTTTAATGAAAACACTGCTCTGATGTGTACGTGTGAATTCCTTTACAGAACGCAGCGATGCTCCCAACAAGGCTGCAACCAAGTCTGTGCCACAGAAGTCGTGAGTATCCGTTTGATTCATCACTTCAGAAATTCCTTGTCTCCTCGAGGGAGCTTGTGAAATGCTGAGCCAGATCAGCCTTCACCCTCCACCATCCATCCTCTGCAGTCTTTGCTTTCCATTCACCAGATACAGAACACAAAGTGTGGTTTTTACCTGTTTATTCAGTCATTTGGAAAGGAAACCCATGATGTCCTTTTCAGTCTCTGTGTTTAAGTGATGTCAAGACTTTCTAACTCCATACAAAGAAGTTTTCTTGGTGCACGATTTATTTATTTGTATAACAAGTACCATCCGTGTTATAAACGGTCTCTTATTATCCTATATAATAGACTAGAATAGAATATCGACACTTTTCATTCTAATTGGATTTTTGAATTGCACATAGTGCCATCCACTGGGCCAATGTGGGTTCTTGTAATGGTATTTTTTAACATTCTATTCACTGAGTTTTGAACTCCATTGCGATTCTGGGCAGAGGTTTCAAGGTCTGATTCTGAAGCACAAGCACAAAGTTGGACATTTTTTATTTCTGTGAAAGTAGAAAAGCATCATCAATATTATAAATCTATCAAAAAAACAACAGCTTTGTGGAAAGTGGCTTTGAGTTGTTCCCTAAATGACAAGCTTTGCATTGTATTCCACAGCCCATTCTCTGTTGTGCTCCTTGCAGTCTGCTCCTTCAGTCTTGTTTGTTTTTGCTCAGTGGGGGCGTCACATTTTTTTGGATGTTTTACATCATGCTTCGAACAGCCTGAAAGTTTTGGGAAAGCCGACCCAAGACAAGTACATTTCAATGCAGGCTTTGTCTCTGCTGAGCTGAATGCATTGACTGGGGTCACCCAGGGTCCTGTTACAGCTAACACTGGGAACTGCCAAGTAAGCACAGCTGAGCAGCAGCGCCTGGTTCATGTTAAACAGACGAGTACCCCTGGCAGGTTTACTCAGCATGCAGGCACTGCTCTCTACACTACTGTAGTACTTGGAACATTGGTTTGCTTGTTAAACAGATCCTTTAATTCCCCCACAAGCTTCCATATACTTGATGATATACTTGACCTATTGAAGTCAGGAAAAGAAAGGAATTACACCATTAGATATATATATACTAAGCACATGCTTTATAAATGGCTCCAGATCCAGATGGGCCCTTCACATAGCACTGTAGCACACACGATAATGTGAGCTGCAGTCTCAAAGCTTTTCACTCCAAATCATCATCGGCACGGCTTTGATCAGAAAGGAAATGAAGTTCCCAAGCTAGAAATAAACAAGTGGGATCATTCGTTTAGGAGCTTGGAAGTAGTCTTGAGTTTCTTTGTTAATGTTACAATTGTCTAAGAAAAGAATCATGCTACAGTAATAACAGTTTGTAGTAAACAGCTTTGATTGACCATCTCTGTGTTTCAAAGAGTTGCTGGTAAGGAAAAGGACAGTATCTGTTAACTGCTGTGGTGCCAATGCGAGTCCAAGCCTAGTGTAAGCCATTGAATACATGCATAGAAAGTGAGTGGTTAGATACAGGCTTTGGTAGAGAGAACATAGTAGTTTACCAGCCAGACTCAGAGATACCAAAGTCTTGTCTGGAGAAGTGGCAGCTACTTGTGCCCCCTGTCAGAGCCTCCCTGCCTGTCTCCCTCCCTGCCTGCCTGCCTGTCTCCCTGCCTCCCTGCCTGTCTCCCTCCCTGCCTGCCTGCCTGTCTCCCTGCCTCCCTGCCTGCCTCCCTGCCTGTCTCCCTGCCTCCCTGCCTGCCTCCCTGCCTGTCTCCCTGCCTGCCTGTCTGTCTGCCTGCCTCCCTGCCTGTCTCCCTGCCTGCCTGTCTCCCTGCTTGCCTGTCTGTCTGCCTGCCTGCCTGCCTGTCTCTCTGCCTGCCTGTCTCCCTGCCTCCATCCCTGCCTGCCTGTCTCTCTGCCTGCCTGCCTGTCTGCCTCCCTGCCTCCCTGCCCCACCAACAGGGCCTCCTAATTGCAGTCAGTGACAGCACGCTCTCCATTGCTAGATGAGCTGCCACTGTTCCACACACTTCACACTTGCTGGGCCCGGTCTCAACTCTGCCATCGAAACATATCATTAAAGTGTCAAGACTCTTAAGTTCCAGGGATCTTTGAACGCCTGGCTCGCACTTTTGTCATATCTGAACTAATAGGGCTTTCTTTTAGTCATCCCTTGCTGTTATATAACACATAAAGTCAGACAGAGACCAGCTAGGCTTTAAACATCACTGAGGAAAAGAAAGCAACTGTAGAGCTGACGACAATGGATTAACAGAAGCCCTTCGTGTGTGTGCTTGTTATACACCCTGTGACATCTACATATCTCTTTCAGGGGCAAATCACTTTGCCTTGAATTTGAATAGATTTCCTAATGCAGAACACAGTGCTGTCGGTGGCTGAATATTGTCATTACACAATTATTTGGTAAGGGGCATTTAGATTTTGTTACTGTAAAAGATGTGCACAATTCTAAATATATATACATTATAGATGGGTCCTATGCATGTAAATTAAATACCATGTCTATGAAAGGAGAATGCTGATCTTTCAGCAGTCCCATGAAGTCATCTGAAATCAGCAAGGGCCATGGCCTTTAGTTGCTAGATCCCTGCCGTTGGAACACCGTCCCACGCCATATCAGGATTGCTGGCCCGGTCCAGTCTTTAAAATCAGATATAAAAACAGATGTGTTTGTGTCGGCTTATTCTTGAGCTGGATTGATTGGCCAGTGTCTTTTTTTATTTTTTATATTCTACAGTTTATATTGTAAAGCACCCTGGGATGCGCCGCATTTAAAGCCCTGTGTAAAAGCAAACTGTATTGTATTGTCAGACTAAAGTGAAGACAAAACCCCTCCTCCCTCCATCTGATTGTTTAATTATTCAAGTGATTTGTCTGCTTCTCTTGATAGGAATGCGGGGTTAACACCACTCCAACACCTCCTGCCTGAGTCTGTCTCAGAAACTGAGATCTTTGACAGGGGCGGCAGTCTGTTTGTGTGTCTCTCTCTGTGTGTGTGAGTGCATCTCTGCTTTGTCATGTCAGACATTGTGAGAAAAGGGCAGTGTTTGAACATGACAGAGAAGGGTTTATTACAGTACCTGCTGCTCGACAGCCTGCCCCCGATGATTCATCAGAGCTGGTATAGTCCTAGTGGAGATACCTGGGAGGAGTATCCAGCCCACGCCCTGCCCCAGACAGGCCTCTTTCCATTATTTAGGCACCCAAATGATTTCATTTTTGGTGACTTTACTATACGTCAGGAATGAACAGATACCACGACTGTAGTTTGTCATTTTGCGTTACTGAGAAAATCAAAGAGGATTCTGGCCTCTTTCGGACTATGTTGAGCTAAAGCTTTTTGTGTTGCTAAAGTTAAGAGAATTCTTTACTGTAGAGTAGAAGCGCTTTCCCCTGTTGTACAGAGCAGCTCCAGGCAGATGACAATGGGAGTGATTGTAGGTAATGGATAATAACCACAGGAGCTACTCTTCCCACCAGCTGTAATTACACTAATTACTGAGATGGCGCCAGAGATGCTCACGAGCGCAGGCCTCTGTGCTGGCTGTGTGACTCGAAAAAACCCTCCCGCTCTCTCACTCCCTATTTCTCTCTGCTTCTCATTTCTCTTGATGGAAAACCCGGTTGGCATGTTAGACTGTGTGGCAGTTATCTTAGGAATCTAGTAAATTATGCTTGTAAAACATTTTACAAGTAGTGTAGACAGAAAAGTGGCTGTTTTTGTGACCTTGGCAGCAACATGTGTTTAAAACCCAATGTAAAATGAGTAAACAAATGGAATGGGAATCAGCAGGGGTGTTGACGCACATGTCATCATTTCATTCACAATATTACATCAGGGCCTGAGTGCTGTCGGTGCTCAACACATTAGTGGCAGTTAAGAGTATTCCACACAGCAGTACACACATTTTCCTTTTCCCCTGCATGGGACCACGCTGTCCTCCTCGCTCAGGCTGGGGTTTACTCACTGTGCATTTAGTTGCACCTGGGGATGTGGGTTTGGTTTTGTGAAAGGCTCTGTATGTAAACTGTGGAGCTCTTTAATGCAGACAGACCAGACTGAGCCTGCGGTTTCCATCTCATTTGTTAGCTCAGCACAAGCACTGTGAAGATGCTACGTCTGTTCATGCATGTCTTGTTTTTGGCTGAACTAATTCCTCATTTAGAATGGCAGGGATAGAGGAAGGGGGGGGGGGGGGGGGGGGACCTTTCAAGGTTGCAGTTCAGTTGGCCGTTTTAAACCATAATCTCCAGTTAATTATTTAGTGCCAGGGATTTCCTAACCCCCAATAATTAGATTAGAAACCCCACTTAATCCAATCATTACCCTGCTGTGAACTATTAGAGCAACATAGGATTAGCAAAGAACCAGTTTGAGCTGCTATGTGAAGTCACTGCCACTTCAGAAAATATTGACACACAAGATTACATTTTGGTTTAATTATTATTGCCTTTGATACAGTATCTGTGGATTGTGCAGCAGAGATATCCAAACAGGACTGGCCATCAGTATACACACCATCGCCATCTGCTGGTAATGTAAAACATCACAGCTCACTGGAATGAAAGTAAAATCTCTGCAGCCCAGGCAATCTGCTCAGGTTGTTTAGTATATACTGTGAGACAGCAGGGAGGGGGTTAAATCCTCCCTGCAGAAAACATGTGCAAATGCACATTGGTTGATGTAATTGTTTTGTTTTGTTTTATTATTTAATTATCCCCTGCACCTGGTGATCATTGTAAATCAGAGCCAGGTGCAGGGTATTTAAAGAGAGCAGCCAGTCTGTTCTATGCTGTTGTATAGAAGGAGGCAGATAGTGTGCTCTGTCTCCAAGCAGTCAGACAGAAGTAAGTGCTGTGTCAAACCTGTGTGGTTTAATTAAGTTTTGGGGCAGGGAAACGGCTTAGCCGTCCTGTGTTAGTTAGGTTCCTGTGTGTGTAGTTAGTGCTCGATAAGAGCTAGGTGTTTATTTGGTTTTGTGTGTTTGATTTTTGTGTTTATTAAAAATAGCGCACCAGCGCTTAAAAATCAATTTCATTGTTCTGGGTCGTATTTTTAAAGGGGCAACGAACCCGAGTGAGTTGTGCTTTGTCACATTTGGTGGAGAACGCTGGCAGAGTGTGTGGGCATCCCTACGACCCAGAAAATGGATTTCAAAGAATTAATTGCAATGATCAATCGCAACACCGCTGCTCAGAAAGAGCAGACAAAGAAGTGGAGACAGGAGTGGGGGCTACCGGATCCGGAGCCGACAGAGCTAGACCTGCTACTCCAAAAATGGGAGCAAGCAAGAGGTACCCCGCTGACTCCAGCTCCAGAGCCCAGAGGGGAGGAGCCGCCGCTTCCAGAGCCCAGAGGGAGGAGCCGCCGCTTCCAGAGCCCAGAGGGGAGGAGCCGCCGCTTCCGGAGCCCAGAGGGGAGGAGCCGCCGCTTCCGGAGCCCAGAGGGGAGGAGCCGCCGCTTCCGGAGCCCAGAGGGGAGGAGCCGCCGCTTCCGGAGCCCAGAGGGGAGGAGCCGCTGCTTCCGGAGCCCAGAGGGGAGGAGCCACCGCTTCCGGAGCCCAGAGGGGAGGAGCCGCCGCTTCCGGAGCCCAGAGGGGAGGAGGTGAAAAGCATACCTCCACCACAGCCCCGACCACCACCCCTACAGTCCAGTTCGGCGCCGCTGCGTCCAGTCCCTCACCCCTTGCTCCTGGACACCCTGCCGGTCTTCCTGGACCTCCCTGTGCTGGACCTGGAGCCCAGGAGTCTGCAGCACTGGCCACAGCTCTGCCCCTGGTTACCTGCTCCGCTCTCCCCGAGCACCCAGACGTCGCTGGGCTGCTGCCAGACGTCGCTGTTGCTCCCCCTGTTAGCTGCTTCGCTCACCCTGGGTGATCGGACATCACTGCGCCAGTTCCCAGGGGAAGACCTGTGTCCACTGCGGCATCCTCCAGTGCCCCGTCCTATGCTTCGGTCGGCCCTGTTAGCCCGGTGGGGTCCCGTGTCGCCGGTTTGCGGTCCCTTCCTGGCAGCGCCGTAAGGACCGACCCATCCTCAAGCCCGCCCGTGGAAGAGGGCGGCAATGGACATTGCTGGACTTGAGGCTGGGTGGTCTTTTAAGGGTGGAGGGAGGTGGCCGTGGTATGGCCGGTGTCTTGAAAAGACATGGGGGGGGATGTGTGAGACAGCAGGGAGGGGGTTAAATCCTCCCTGCAGAAAACATGTGCAAATGCACATTGGTTGATGTAATTGTTTTGTTTTGTTTCATTATTTAATTATCCCCTGCACCTGGTGATCATTGTAAATCAGAGCCAGGTGCAGGGTATTTAAAGAGAGCAGCCAGTCTGTTCTATGCTGTTGTATAGAAGGAGGCAGATAGTGTGCTCTGTCTCCAAGCAGTCAGACAGAAGTAAGTGCTGTGTCAAACCTGTGTGGTTTAATTAAGTTTTGGGGCAGGGAAACGGCTTAGCCGTCCTGTGTTAGTTAGGTTCCTGTGTGTGTAGTTAGTGCTCGATAAGAGCTAGGTGTTTATTTGGTTTTGTGTGTTTGATTTTTGTGTTTATTAAAAATAGCGCACCAGCGCTTAAAAATCCATTTCATTGTTCTGGGTCGTATTTTTAAAGGGGCAACGAACCCGAGTGAGTTGTGCTTTGTCACAATACATACAGTTTGGGTAAGTGGGAATGTCTCAAGGCAGTTTGGGAAGAGCTTAGTCCCCTCATAGCTATTGCTATCCAAGTTTAATATCGAATTCAGCTCACCCAGCACTCACTGTTTTAAAGATGCCTGTGATGGAATCAGTCCTCAGAATGTGTGAGTGCCTCAGGACATGTTTGAAGAATGTATTATTTTTATGTTTCACTTTTGCGGTTCAATAAAAGTGGAAACATGGGTTTCATGTGGAGTAAGCTAGTAACGTGTTTCCCTAATACCCTGCCCCCTGTATCTCTCACTTCAGGTTGGTTTGAGGCTCTTGCTGGTAAAGCTTCAGGGTTGAGTTGGGATGATCTAGGCATTACAATCAGAATTGGATTCCAGTCTGGGGTTACATACTGGTACCTCCGTCCTCTTTATAAATCCATACAAGGAATGAATTGCAGCGCCTGGCATTGCTTGGGGTTCTTGACATCTGTAAATTATTATTAAGTTAACGACTGGTAGTTCTGTAGCCAGTTATGCTCAATCTGAGACACTGCACGGCAGCTTAGGTCATTGTAAACTCTAAACCTTAACACATTTCCTCTTTAAAAAGAAATCCTCTAAAGTTTCCAGCGCAGGCTAAAAGTGGTGAACACAGATTCTAAACCAATGGTACTTTTTGGTTTGCAAAGGTGAACACAGATTCTAAACCAATGGTACTTTTTGGTTTGCAGAGGTGAAGACAGATTCTAAACCAATGGTACTTTTTCTGTTTGCTTTCTGTCTGTTTAACAACAACTTATTTTGCTTCGTCCCTTCCTCACCAGTTAGGCTCTGTCTGTCACACAAGCTTTACATTAGTCTGGGTCCTATGAGTTTTGCCTCTCCAATGTGTACCAGTTGTGTTTAGTTTAGAGACAATTCTGTGTAAATACTGAAGGGTTCTACTGGTAACCCAGCACCATGTCAGTAAATGCATTGCAATGCTGTGCCTACACTAGTGTGTTAATGCTTCATGAATACAGCCCCTGGTGTGCTGTACCACACTGCATGACCTAGACTAGGCTGCTCACTTAAATCTGTGTTTTATGATTGCTGGACTGAACAGAATTGGCAATCCAAGATTTACTTCAGAGGCGCACAGCACCATTTATTTGTTTTCATTTTTTTTGTTTTTCGTTCAATGTGTTTTTTTTCTTTTTCCATTCCTCCTGTTCCTTGGAGAATGAGAGAGAGAGACAGGGAACGCTGTGATTGATTGATTCTCTCTGTTCTAGAATGCTGGAGGATGATCTGAAGCTCAGCAGCGATGATGAAGACAGCGAGCAGGTACAGACAAGACCTCAACTCTATGTTAATTCACTTGGAAATACTGGAACAGAAATACAAGAGACACAAAAGAACATGCACAGAGCTGTTAGCAGACAGCAGAGTCCATGAAGAGAGATCACCCAGAAATAAACAAACCTAACTGTTCTTGAAAGACTTGCAGCTAAATAGCTGGTGTTTTTACTTCATCTTACAGCACTTTATTTGCTGTGGCATACATTTTTAATATAATAATAATAATAATAATAATAATAATAATAATAATAATAATAATAATGTTCATTTTAAATGAATGTACCTTTTAGGGTGCACAATGAGTCTGAATGCCGTTTTGAAGCAATCCTTTCAGAAACAGAAATGTGATGAGGCTGTTTTTGTTCTAAGAGACAGCCTCCTCTTCTGGTTCTTATTGTGGCGTTAGTTTAAAGCAGAAGGACATTAAAGGCAAGCCTGGATCTGGAATCAATTTTCATTTCTAGTTAAGGAGAGGTGAGGTTATTGATGCTGCCCTCACTTTTCAATTATAGATCTAAAGATAAAGGCCTTGTCTGCTCATTCAATGCCATACAAGCTCCTCTCAATAACACTGTTATTAAAATAGTGGACTTCAAAGCTGTACATTTAAACCCGGAGGGGTCGTCTGTGACATGCATCCTGTTATACTTGCAAGGGAGATACTGCATGGCGCCTGTAATGCATTTACTATATACTTAGTATATACAGCTATGGACAAAAGTTTAGGGTTGAGACATCATTTAAACCAAAAACGGTATCAACATAATTTAGATCTTTTATTTAACATCATGTAATCAAAGAATCTACAAAATCATATCGCAAAAGTCTACCGGAAGCCATAGTAGTATTTCATTTTAGATTTCGAAATGTCACATTTTTCAATTGTCAGTTTTCTTTCAAGGGTGAAGCAAAACATTTGGCCATAGCTGTTTAGTTGCTGGCTTAAAGCAAAAATGTGAGTTATTTTGAAGTTAGTAATACAAAAAGTAATTGTATAATAGCCTTGTATTGGTCTTCCAATACTTTAACCTACATAATGTTAAACATACATATACAATTTTCATACTTACGTACTGTTCATACCTACATGGATACATTCTTACATACAGACATGCATACCCACCATGCAAAGCACAGTAAATAAAATCATATAAACACACTTCCGCAGTCCCCAGCCTGCAGAAAAGGATTCGTATGCAAACATCTCCCCTAATGTAATCAAACAGACCTTCCTAACCTTTGGAGAATATATTGAACCAGCGGCACTCATGGCTGCAACAGTGCGCTTCCAAAACATATGATGACAAACAGTTGAGAGGGTCTGATGAATAAAATGTAGTTATGGGAACCTGCCCTCTCCTGATTCCTTGCTTTGCTTCAAATCCCAGGCAATTACCATCCTGTTGCTTTTCCTCTATTTCAATTGACTCCGTTGTTTGTGAAGGGGTGCATGGCGCCTCTCCGGTCTTGACTTCGGGGCCAAATCACAACGGCTTTACTGACCTGACTGCTTAATACTGTGCTTGTGTGGCTCAAAACACACAGTGAACAATTACAATAGCTTATCCTCTCCGCCCCATTCATCATTATCATTTTGTTTTTTTATTAACTTGCTCAGGCACTAGACATACTCAGCCTGATTTACAGCAATGATGGTGCCTGTGTCATGTCAGGAAGTGTAGTGTGATCTGCAGTCCCACAGCCAGTCTGAGGTTCATCAAGCTGTCTGCAGTATGGTGCATGTGTCACTGTGTCATGTCAGGAAGTGTAGTGTGCTCTGCAGTCCCACAGCCAGTCTGAGGTTCTTCATGCTGTCTGCAGTGTGCTCCATCCTGATTAGCGTTATCCTTATATCGATATGGCTGAAACCCTATTGTCATTTACACCTTCATCTTCAATAGTAGTTTAAGTAATTTATAATTTACAATATCATATACTGTAATATAACAGTCACTAGAAAGCAATACCCATAATTACAGTATGTAATTAATGACTGTAAAACATGCCTAATTGCAAGTCGACAATTAAAAGGAAGCACATGTCAGAGGAGTGTAGATAAGATAAGGCTCGTTTGGTAATTGTAGCTGCTGCTGTCTGTGCTGCCTTGCAGCATGTACACTAATTGACAAACCCTAAATAAAACCCTTTGAAATCTGCAGCATACTCATTGCTTGCAGGACTGAACGATGGACAATAAAAGTGGGGTAGCTAATGCTGCAGGTCTTACTAAGGCATAGGTTTAATGTTTCAAGGCACGAGAAAGGGAATTTTAATGAAAGCATGCTGTTGTGACCCTTGGGTGATTTGCACTAGGTGTGGATCATTATACAAAAGCAATCTCTGCTTTAGATAAAAGAAGAACAACATGCAAAGTGAAGCTTAGTGAGTTCTGGTTTCGCCCATGTAGATGTTTTGTTATTGTTGTCTTTTTAAAATGGTTTTCTGTGTTCCGTGACTATACTGTAATATTCATCCTGTAGTCTTTATCATCTTTATCGAGGAGAATGATAATGGACCTCAGCCCTCAAGGTCAACAGGAGGTGATCACGATCATATTGGCTTTTTCCTAACAACCCCTTGTCCTCCAGTACAGTAGTTTGCACTGAATAAGTTCTGGTGCCGCTGCAGCTGATAGTCAGAGACATTATTGCAGCCTAATGATGTTTTCACAAGGGGGATTGAAGTTCAATGACATCATTTGTTAAGAAAGAGGAGATAATGAGCTTTGAGGCAGTGCAAGATGAGTGAGGAGGAATCTTATCTGATGTGTTAAAACCCTGTATAATCAAAAGCTAATCTTTGAAATGGAACAAGCTGTCCTGAGCTCATTTAAAATGAATGGAAAGCAACCCTTTACTTTCTTCCATTCCGAGGTGTCAGACAGGAGGATGACAGGCAGGTTGTGTATCAGATTCAATTAGGAAAGCCGTTTAACCCTTCACACGCTGCAGCTGAAAAAACATGTGTTTAAAATTGATTTTAATACATTTGTGAAAGACAATAATAATGATCTGTCATCTAATCCGTTCACATGGAAACCCAGCACTATGGCTGGCAGTATCACGTTTTACTGTATCATACAATATTCATATTTGATTCTATAATAAAACAAAACCAGTGTTTTTAATGCAGTATTGTTGATATTGTTATTTTATTCAGCTCATTTTCTTGATCATTATACCCCAAGCTGTAATACATTTTATGTCCAAGGCACTTTTTATTCGTTTTTGGTTTTGTTTTTTGATGCACTTAATGCACAACAAACAGAACACATTGTTTACAAGTTCAGATAAGAAAACGATCGGTGCACAAGAAATTCTTAAAACCGCTCACCATTGGTCATTTTAGGCCTAGAGCAACTCATCATAGATCAATGCAATGCTGTCACTCATGCTGCTTCAAGTCTGAGAGCTGTGCACCTTGCAGAGATCAAGGTTTGATTTTATTCCCTTGCCCCCCCATGTTTGAACAGTTTGGTCAGGCGTACTCTCCGTACTCACAGCAGTGCCCCCCAGCCGCGTTGCCTAGCAACATTTGAATTGAAGAAATACTGAAGAAGCTAGAATCCCTGTGGAGAGGGAAGCTGCAATCAAAGAGTGCTGTTGACAGATGATCTGAGATGTTTCGTCTCATACACTGTGAAGATCACTGGCTCCTTTCATGAATGCACACAGATCAATGCACACAGCAGTAAAGTGGAACTGGGTTCAGTGGCTGTTGTGGAGTGGGGCTCCGTGGCCCTGCAGTAAAGTGGAACTGGGCTCAGTAGCTGTTGTGGAGTGGGGCTCCGTGGCCCTGCAGTAAAGTGGAACTGGGCTCAGTGGCTGTTCTGGAGTGGGACTCCGTGGCCCTGCAGTAAGTGGATTATGTTTCTGTGTGTGTCTCTTTCCTTTCCAAGTAAGAGTCGTAGTTAATCATGAATTGAAATACATTCGCTAATAAGTCAAGACTTCAAGTGGAATATCGTAGAAATCCCAGTGCAGATTCTTCTCATCCTGCTTTGGAATGATGATGTCAGAATTCCACTGTAGTGGCAGAGGAGTGGCTGCTGTTGCATTGTGGTTTGTGTGGGTCTGCAGGCATCAGATCTCATTTACTTGCAGTTCTTTGGCTTATTGAAAGCTTGATAACTGGAAGTGGTTTATGGTTGATGGTGTTAGCAGTGTAAATGTGTAAAATCAACATAACCTTGATTTTCTTTTCTTTTGTAAATGTGGGATCCCAAGTGTAAGTTTATCAGTCACAGGCTGACAGATGTCAATATAAAGAAAACAAACAATATAAACTCACCCACGTGCTCATTAAACAGTATTATTTGAAATGATTGCTCTGTTTTTTTTGCGTGTTTACAGTGTGGTCCTTCCTAGCCAATCAGAATTTAAACTGAACATTTCATGACAGCATCTGGGGCTTGTAGAAGAACCCCAAATCTAGTCTTACAAACATGATGTATAAAGCCTGCACACATTGAGATGCAGCAGTCCTGTCAGGGAGTGTGAAGCCAGCAGCAGCGTCACACTTCACTGGAATGTTCCGGAGCGAGAGTTCCAGTGGAATGTTCCATCGGAAGGAGCTGGACCAGTGAAGTATTTGAGAGATGAAGCCTGTGGGCTGCCTGGAAGGATTTGTTTGAGCTGAGTTGCAGGAATCAATTAGTTGTGCCTCAGGCAGCCAAACATTGATATGTCGGAGTACGCTTCAGTGCTTCTTTTAATCATTTAGGGTTTAAGATTAAAGGAAACAAGTCCAGTGAAAAAGGAGATCTGGGGTGTGGGTGTGTGTGTGTGTGTGTGTTTGAATTCGTAATACAGAAAGAGGTAGAGGAAATGTCATCTGTTTTTTTTTTTTTCTTGCCACTTCATATTATGTGCCATTGTATATGGATTCATTGTGGAAATACTTTATTTCAGATTTATATATATATATATATATATATATATAAACAAACAGTTGGCCAAAGTTACATGAGAATCTGCAAGTTGGGATTCATATACTGTCTTGTACCAATAAAGCATCTTTCTTTCCACAGACTGCAGAGAAGACCAAGCCTAGAAGCACTCCTGTAAAGTGAGTACATGCTGCATGGCTGATAGGAATATTCATTATGTTTACAGTATGTACTGTAGCACCTCCGAGTGACTGACAAGCTGCAGGAAGCATGCATGGAAGCCTTCGGCAATGGAGTTTGATGATGTGAGCCACTTTGCCATTCCCCAGTAGATCCAGTGTATGTGTTTCAGATGTGGTCGTTTGTATTAATAGAATACAGCGTTCCTGAAGCATGCCAGAAACCCTGTGCTTTCCAGGACAATGATGACCTTCTCCTATACACGACATCACTCACAGTGGCTTTAATCACTGCCTTTATGCAGAGTAACTCAATAGGGTGTGTGGGATGAGTCAGGACTGGGAAGATAGAATTGCCTTTGTAAATACTGTAGGCTAAACAAAAAAGAGCCAGCATCAACAACATTGCAGCACGCAAAGGAATGTTGGGTTCCTAGAATAGAAAAGTAAGAGCCTATATGAATTGGGAATAGATACAGGATGTTTTCTTCACTTTGTGATATTCAGGAGGACTGCTTGCCTGGGTTGCCCTCCTGTCTGTGTATCAGTAAAACAATCCCAGGGTTCAGATGTGTGTTTCCCGGCCTCTTATCCCTGCTGATTCCTGTGAATTCTGCCCATTAGTTAGCTCTCAGTGCGCTGTGGCCTGCAGCTCTTTCTCACACGGGGGTCCTGGGAGAAGGGTAGCTGTGAGCGTGCTCCCAGCTCCAGCTCAGCACTGGGTCTGCAAAGCGATAGATCACAGGGGTAATGATCCCCTAGCCTTCCCATCCTTATTACACTGCACTTCCAGGCCAGCTTCAATGGAGTTCAGTGGTAATGGCATTAGTACCAGTAAATCGGAAGCTGTGCCCCGGGGTGTATTAACACTGGGAATTGAATAGATTTATTTCACCATATGTGTCTTATCACATGCTTTGTTAAGAACACATTTCACTTATTAAGGCATATGTGAGAGCGCACTTTCTGCAAATGTGAATTGCTTTTGGCTGAAGGCCCTGGTCTAATAAATTGTATCAAATCTACTATTGACATCTGTTGGTTGGGGCAGAGAGAAATGGCACGACTTAACAGGGATTCGTGTGCAGCCCTTGTACACACACTTGCTGCATGGGTAGCTTCATGTGTTTGACTCAAGTATGAAAAAACTTCTGTATAAATACAATATGATTGTCAAACATCCCTAGGTGTGTTATTTTGTCATAATTGTTCAGGTCCAGATTACAAAACAAATGTGTCACTCTGCTTGTCATAACTAATCTCCCAGCATATCTATAGACTTGGCCTACTTGAAGCATCAGCTCTTTGTTCTGTGCGTTTATGCAATTCTGTGTGTAATGCACTGCACTGTATTGTATTGTATTGTATTGTATTGTATTGTATTGTAAGAATCAATTCAAATCCTCACTTTATCCCTGTATTTGCAAACCTGGAAGAGAGTGCAAGACAGCTTAGATACAGAGTGCAGGGTCCTTGAGATGCCAGATCACAGTGACGCTAGTCTACAGTTGTCTGTTCCGATTAGACAACAGGGAGTCTAAAGATATTGCAAAAGCTTTTTTTCCCCTCTAAACAAGCTGTCAGCTGTTGGTTTTGTTTAGTTTTTTTTTGTATTTTAATTGACTGTGTTTTGCTTTCTAAATGCCAGGGATCCTTTAGCAGTGAGTGAGTGAGTGAGCTCAGATGAATTACCCTCCCGGCCCGTGTTTATCCAAGAGATCTGGAACTGGGTGTTCTGTCAGCATCTCTGTTTACTTTCCTCCTGCTCTGCCAAGGGGTGAAGTCATGGCTGCTCAAAGACAAAAGCTGTTTGATCACATCGGCTTGGAATCCCTCTTTGAGGTTCTCCTCAGTTGTGCCCTGACGCTCCGTGAGCCCCGTGCTTCATTCTTTTAATAGTTCTCATTTCTCGCTGGTGAGCGCTGGTCAGAAGCCTGCTTTTATTTGTGCTGCTCATCGAAGGCCAGGAGGAACCTGTGTGTCACAGGCTTGGAGTGTGGGTGTTTTTGTTCTGCAGCCTGTTTCTGTGGTTCACTGTGTAGTGTAATCCTAATGATCTCATCTGAACACCAGGAGGATGAAAGCACCATGGAAATGAGTTTATTGACCAAGCGCAGTGGCACATTTCAGCAGGGTCTTGTTTTCACAGGTGAACCGAGGGGGCAGGGGTCCAGGGGCGAGCTTTAGGATCCCGAACCAGGACCTCCCGGGACACAGGGGGAGCTGCTTTCAGTTTTCTAGTATTTTGGTGTTATTTTATTGTGCTTGTTTTTGCATGTTTAAAAGGTAATATTGCTGTGCTAACAGAGAGATGGTGTAGCTGTGAGCAAGCACGGTCATATCATCACTTTGAGGGTCATTTTGCCTGCTGTAACGTGGCTGGTAGAGAATTCCCTATGGATGAACGCTGCTGTGTTTGCAATAATGGAGACAGATTATTTTTCCCTAAAAAATCACCTCCAGACAGGGAAGCAGACTCCAGGGTAAACTTTGGTATACGTGCAGATAGGTGTTTTTCTTTCTGTCTCCTCGTGCCTGTGCCATATTGACATGCGCTGGAGCAGTTACAGATCCATATCTGTGCAGCCAGCAGAGCAGCAAATACATTAGCAGTAACCTTTCTGGCAGCGTAACGAAACAGGCGTAGTTAGGAAATGTACTTAGAGTTTTGTTGTGTGTTCTTGTCAGCGAATGCTGGATCGTAAGTCAGTAATCAAATTACTGATGAAATGATTTATGACAGGGAGGTAAGCTAGTTATGCCTTGATGACTCAGTAACACACATTTTCACATTGGAATATACCTCCCACCTCTGGTATATGAATAAGCATATAAGGGGAAGGCATGTGTCTGGGGAGGATTATGATGCCTGCTCTGTGTGCAGGAGGTCTGATGCGTCCTCTTAATGCAGGTAGGCAGGAGTTAATTAGTTATTTATGTGGTTAACCATGGAAGCCTCAGGAAGCTCAATGCATTAGTTTGTAGCTGGCTGAGTGCAAGGCAGCAACACTGATAATCCATTCTTAAATGGAGAAAGTTGAGTTTGTGGTTTTGCAGCTGATTTTCAGAGCAGATAGCACCTTGCAAACATGCCTCTTGGCCATGCAGCCTCTTTGCCATGCAGCCCTCAGTTCTGATTCTGTCAGGTGTGGGAGGCTGTAAAGGGTTGGGCTTGGTTAGTACTTTCTAGATCTCCCAGCCCTCTGGGGCCAAAACTTACCTTTTATGCAAGACCGCTGACCCTGTCTATTTTGTAGACTTGGGCTATGTCATGACATGGATTTGGAAGATGGGGATTGTACTGTTAACCCAAGGCTTGGAAGTTACTATTTATAAGAATCTAATGATTAAAATATCTCAACATCTTAAAACAAGATGTTGCAGCTCTGTGGACCCATCCTGTAAAAGTGGACTCTTCTTAACAATAAAGAGACTACTTGCAATTCAAATGTTTAGCAGAACGTTGGCCTGAAGCTGTAACATGTATTTCAAGAAAGTAAAACCGTGAATGTATGGCTCCAGATGAGCCAGCCACACATGTTTGCCAGACCTGTGAGGAGTGAAAGCCAGCATCTACAGCTCTGCAGAGAGAGAGAGAGAGAGAGAGAGAGAGAGAGAGAGAGAGAGAGAGAGAGAGAGAGAGAGAGAGAGAGAGAGAGAGAGCGAGAGAGCCATGCTAGTGCGTTCACATGATTTTCATAAGCATATGAAATCTGTCAGCTCACGCCTTCGAAGGATGACCTCTGTCTCCGGGGAAGAGAAACACAGCTCTCCCTTCCAGAATTAATAGGGCTTCGTGTTACAAGTGACTCCGCGAAGAATCGTCTGTGTCAGCCCTCATTTACTGAGTGGCCCCGACAGTTGGGGGGGGGGGGCGGGGGGGGTATTTCATTGAAACACACTAGATTACAGGCTCTCTGCACACTCTTGAACACAAGGCTAGGGAATACAATATGGTGGCACAGTGACCGTCGCCCTGTTTTTTTCTGTGCTAGTTAGCATCTGTAGCAAACCCTGCCCAGGACAGAACCTGGATGTCATTTGTTCTATTTAATAAGGGCTCGTTGAGATTGGTACGTCTGGATACACGCTTACAGCTGAATAATTGACTCGCTATGCAAGTGTTATTGGTGCTGATGAAGATGCCAGGAGGGGGTGTCCAGCACGGGAATGCTGTGGATCCTCCACAGAATGAAGCTGGAAGTGAAGCACAGAAGATAGCAGCCCATGATGAGATGTACCATTGATTTTCAAACAGGTTAGCGAGATGAAAGCTGAGCGGTGCTGGCAGCTGATATAACTGAGCTGGCAGGAAGAAAGGGGTGGCAGGGAACCAAAAGGTCACTTTGCATTTATTTTGTTTTGGGAGAAAAGTAAGATGTGATTTATCTGGTGCCCATTAATCTGTCAGGCGGGGATGTGGGGCTGGCAGAATAGGGAACCGCTGCCTTGAATTTGGCAGCGTCTCTCTGGCACAGCTGGCCTGAGATTTTCCAGCTTTTCATACTGATATAGACATTAAAAAGCAGCACTTTTATTGTTTTGGGCATCGGTACCACTCGTTCTGCAGTAAAAAAAACAACCTGAAAAGAACATCTGCAGTTTTACCTGCTGCTCTGTAACCTTTTGATTCATTCCATCAATGCAAAATGGCAAGAAAAAAAATAATAAATCTGAGTACAAAAAAAAAAACAGAGAAGGCATATTTTTGGGGGGTGGACAAAAGCATGAATTAAGGATTATTGAAAGAGAAATATACAATATAATAATGAAAACAAAACATTTCAAGCACTTTGTATTATAAACACTTGAAAGACTAATCAAAAACAAACTACCTGGACCACCAGTCTCCCCATTGCAGATGAAAATAAAACCCAGCAGGGCTGTCAAGGGACTCCTGTTCCTCCTGAGAAATCCAGTCCAGTTGTTTCTGATGACCTCTCCAGGTGCTATCTATCCAGATCTGACCAGTAAAGGTAGAGCTCTTGCTTTGAAATCAGGAGATGGAGGATTCACTGGAGCTATGAGGCATTAATCCCTCTTATACTTGTCCAAATCTCAGCCTTTCATGTGATCAAAGGTCTTGTGGTTTTAAAAGCCTGTGTAGCTGATACCAAACACCAGCCCTCGGAGCTGGCAGTCCAGACCCCATGCTGGGTGGCAGCTGGAAAGTGAAGGCTGCAGCTGACTCCTCCTGGTCCAGCTTTCAAAAGATCTGTGAGATCACTGATGTCTGGAAGCTGCAGCTTCATGCCTGATCTGAGGCCCCATTAACACACAATCTCAATACCTAACCTGGCCTGAGAAGAAAAACAAGCTGCCTTCCTGACTCTTCCACATTCCGCCTCTGCTCAGAGAACCATTCATTCTGCCATCCAGTCTCTGTGAGGTCTTGAGTCCATGAGACTCTGCACTGCAGCTTACAAACCACCAGTTGCCCCCTTTCTCCCAAATAACTAAACACGTCAGTATTTATTTCCTGGCAGTGAATGATTTGCTTCCCTCTTTAAAAGCCCCCCTTGTCTTTCGGTGGTCATGTAGACGAAAGTGAACTAACGGCAGCCGCTTCCACGTTTTCTAATTCAGCTCCCTTCTGTTCCACGCTTTCTTTTTGACAGGAAGTAGCGCACATTTTAATGTTCAGTCTCGTCAGTCTGCTCACACTTTCTTGCTAAACTAAATATTTCATTTTCTCTGTCGCCATCACAGTCAGCAGGATTTGTTTTTATTAGTTGTCGCTCAAGTCACTCTACATTTACTTTTATAACTCGCAGGCAAAATATTTTACTCTCCTGTATGTGGGGCTGTCAGGGCTCACAGCCTGCCTCACTCGCTCCCTTTCATAAATCCTCTGTTTGTGTCTCAGTGTTTCACGAGAAATATGGATTATGTTGCAAGTGCTTCCAGTCTGTTGCCTCGCTTCAGGCCTCTGCATACCTCGTGTGACGCAGCAGCAGAAGCAGCTTCAATTAATGACAGAGGAAGAGAAATATCCTGTTGGATATAATATACACGTTTTATATATCTGATCTGTCCATATGAAAAACGAGTCAACTGCAGGGAAATGAGTAACTGCAGAATGCATTTTGGTAACAGTGACACTGGTTCTGTATCATTTTCTTTTTTAATCAGCTATGTGGCCCGTACTTTTTATAATAGTATTTTATATGGTTGGGCACCAACAATAATGTAAAATGATATGTATAAGTGTACGTATATACATAAATATACATGTACAAAAACCCACTGCTGCAACACAGCTGACAGATTATTACAAGGCAGTAAAACCCTTTTGTTTATCTGAGAGCAATTAGGATATGACAGCTTCATTATCAAAGACCCGGGAACCTTCAATAAAGTGTGCTTTTATTTAACTACAAGATGATGATGATAATAATAATAATAATAATAATAATAATAATAATAATAATAATAATAATAATAATAATAATAATAGACAGTTAATATAAGCTATATTTGATCATTGGTTACTGAGTCTGCTACAGACCTACTTATGCAGGCTGAATATATACAGCACTACGTCCCTGTATTAGCAACAGCAAAACTGTCCATCTATAACAGAGGGATGAAAAGAAGGGTTTTCTTGGTTTGTTTTTGTGCTAAGGAGATGCCACTGTGTTGAATTGCAGGCATTGTGTAGACAGCTCATATTAAGAATGATATCTCAATGCACTGAAGCACAGGATCGAAGAGGCTTGGCATGTAATAACACTGTACATGTTTGTGCATGTTGTTAATACAAATTGGCTAAACGTAATTTAACTTGACCTAGACTTGAAAACACCAGAGCGCTCCCCGAGCTCAAACAAGGGGCTGTTTAATAAAATGCCCTTTCGACTCTCGCCTGGGACTCTGAGCTGGCCAGTCATGTGCTTCACCTTGGCTGCTCGAACTCCTTCTCTGCTTCGTAACTGCCCACAATTCCTGAGGTACCCATTTCTCTTCCAAGCACTGGATTGCAGTCCAGTTGAGGATTTATGGACCTTAATGCAAGCTTAGAAGCCAGGATCATGTTACTGAAAACATCCCTGGAAATGAACACTGATTACAGTTGCAATATCTTCAAGCAGATTTTCTTTCTTTCTTTCTTTCTTTCTTTCTGACATTGTCTGTGCTTGTATCCCTGCTTGCTGTTTTATCTAACAGTGTGCCCAGTTCCTCTAAATCAGAACATTTGCTTCATGTATCATTAACACCCACACATGCATACTTGTGCCAATTGTCTGTTTGAAGAGCTAATGCTTTTAAAGACAAACTAAAGGGCTCTCGGCACTGCAAAGATGATGTACTTTAAACCGGTAAAGAAAAACCTGAAGCATGCACTGTGAGTCGTCGTTGATAATGTGCAGCTATTTTCAGCTCTTGGCTTACATGTGCCTGCAATACTGTGATATTAAACATGCATGCAATACTATATTACAGAATTACAGACACATTCCAACTGCCTCAGTTTTGGCACCCTGGACCTTCGTGTCTAGCAGACTAGAAAGCAGCTAATGAAATGGCTTGAGTTCAGAACGAATCCAGGATCAGGCTTCTAATGAGATTCCCTTCCCCCCCCCATTAGCCAGTCAAAGGAAACCACTGCCAAGCTTGGTCTTTGTTCACATGGGCTGCTTGCTTTAATCCATATCCTGTTACTATATTGGCGTAGATAGAATACTAATAATACAAAACTGATTGTGAATCAGCCTTGTGAGGAATCGCATTAATAATAATGTTTTTGTTGCAATATATTTTATATCTTAATGATATTTGCTATGGCAAGCAAATAATAAAATCGAAGGGTTAAATTGTGGTCAGGCTGGCTAGCAGTGGGAATAGGGGAGCTTAAGTTAACGCTTGGATACACACTTTTATTAACAACAAATTAAATCAATTAAACAAATTGCAGTACAAAACAATATTCGACCCAGGCTAAGGCTATCATGGTGAACTAATACCAAAAGCACAACCTTCTGGTCTGGTATAATGAACAGAAATGAGCTGTTCCATATGCGGTCAGGCCAAATTGGCAATTCATTAACCAGTTCGGCCTGACCACCTCCTCGCATTGTTCCACTCCTATCAGGTGACACTAACCAGTCCAGAGACACAGATCCCTGCTGTGATGCACATATGTACATAAACCACACATGCAATAAGTTTTTACATTGCTTTTTAAATGACCCTTAATTGCATAACGTTCTGCATGTGGAAGTAGAGGACAGTATTGCACATACGTATCAAGTGTATTTATTACTCCTGGACTTGAGAGCAATAAGCCAGTTTATCATTACAAGACCATTGTAGCCAAGCTGCAGCACACGTCTTCAACATTACATGTGTACTGTACGTCCGAAAAGGAAAATCTGAAGACATCTTCACAGAGGAATTACCATCACACCAGCCTGAACTGTATTACTTTGAATATACATAATCAAATGCACTTTGTAACCTGTCACAGCCATTGTTTTGAAGTTTGAGTTCCAATGTATTTCTTAACATCAGAGGTTTGCTTGTAGGACATGCAGGAGGCGTATGAGTGCAGGTATCTTTGAATTATAATTTTTTTAAGTAAGTTAGAGATGTTGATCTCAGTACTGTACTCCTCTCATCACTGCTCCATGATTTGTTTTATTTTAGAGGTATTGATTTTACAGGAATTTCTCTCACAGAATTTCACTTTGTTTAATAGTTTTATTTTGATCACTCTGCTAGTGTTAGTTTTACTTTCCTCACTTTTCTTGAAATGAGAATGAGTTTCCGCTCCAGACACAGACTGTGATCAATCTCAGTCGGTGCTTGCTGTAGTGTGCAGACTAGGCTCCATTGGCTGGGTTGTTTCAAGCTACAGCGGTTACGGTCTGTAAATAAACAGTAATCACTTGCTTCCATTTGAAATTGTGTTTGATATCCAGTGGGATAATAATGTCAGTCGAGTTTTGTTTTTCTGTTTGGCCAGCTGGCGGTTAGTGAATGGTGTATGTATTGTACAGGTATGTGCTGGGGGGGTGAAAAGAACGAAAGAAAGAAAGAGTGTAGTATTTACAGAAATAGAATAATATTTCAAAAATCTGGAGAAGTACGAGGAGAGAGAGATGTTTTTACACAGCATAAACACTTTAAAATACCTCACAGATCTGGAAAAGTACGAGGAGAGAGGGGAGATGTTTTTACACAGCATAAACAGGAGCTTTCCTTGTAAATGACAACCCTGAAGATATTTATCAAAGCAAGGCGGTGAACTGAGAACATCCACTATTCACTTTAATTTTTCTCCTCTTGAAGATACGCCAGCCTGCAGTTCTGTCACTGTAGCATTATATATGTACAGTTTATTGGGGAGGGGATTCTACTTCCTCTTTCAGCTCTTGAAAGCAGTGAAGGTCTGTAGGGCAGAGACGCTTTTGTGCAAATGAGCAGCATAGTGGAAACTTGCCTGTTCCAAATGGTTTATTTTACTGCAAAGCTTTTGTCTTTTTTCACATTTGGGGGAAAGAAAACAATCAACTAAAGCTTGGCCTGTGCAAACAAGAGCTGCGGATAATTGAGCTGAGTGTGACCCCCATTCAGTGTGTCCAAGCTGGGGAGTCCATTGGAAAGAGACTGCCCCCCTATGGATAATGGTACAAACATTCATAAATACTGCATGCAAGCTGCATTTCATAAGGCTGTTATATTAAGTGTACAACACATTTTATTTATTGTGGTGCAGTACCACAGAACAGGTTCTCAAACCCCAGTTGCATTTATCCAGGGTATATGACAATGTTCTTTTTTTTAGGGGCCTGAAAAACAGACTAGATTGTTAGGCTTCCTCTCCTCACAATCGCAGCAGGCAGGCATTATATTAGCATTGAAAAAGCCATTCCGAACGGCAGCCATGTTCAAAAGCAGCCAAAACATGTTGGAAAGGCAAGTCCTTGGTTCTGGGCCCAAACGGGTTAATTAAACTCAGAAGCCAAGCGCTAAATTGTTTTCCGCTGCATAACCAGGTGTCTCTGCAATTCCAGATGGGCTCTGCGCGAGTTTATGCCAAACAACTTCTTAATCATGCCTTTTTGTTATCGACACAAATGGCTTTTCTACCTCGTGAACCCCTCGTCGCTCACAATTCAGATGGTTCAAGAGCTTCATAATGAGCATCAGCTGTGCTCGCTGCAGAAAAACAACAGCAGCACTCCCAAGCAGACCTGACAGACACAAGCTCCATTAAAAACCCAGAGAATCCCTGTGTTTGGAGGTTCAGACCTGACAGACACAAGCTCCATTAAAAACCCAGAGAATCTCTGTGTTTGGAGGTTCAGACCTGACAGACATTTTCAAAACCCAACCCAGTGCCACATCATCAGCACACCAGCCAGGTATTGCTTTATAAATACATATGACCCAAACTGTGTTATATTAAAATCACTGTTCAACAAGCATTTGTATATATCTGAGGCAGTTTGAATCTAATGTGAAACAAAAAACAATGACGAGCCTCTTCAGAAAAATAAACAAATAAATAAATTAATTAAAACAAATAACACACTGACAAAAGAAAAACAAATACAGTAACACGAAGTTGCATTAATAGTCCTGGATAACAGCCAGGGGGCCAGCATCCAGACAAAGGGAGCAGGAGGATTTGATAAACACATTCGTGTTTTTGTTTTCTTTCTCTTCATTCCAGTAATTGAATTGCGTTAGAGCAGAGTCAGGCGTGTTTGTACTAATGCACAGTGGCTCTCTAATATGTGCAGCTTTATTGTGGTGTCAGGTTGAATGGCAGATATGGCAGGCTTCTCTAGCGGATGCTGGAGTGGCAGACCCGCTGAGACGGCCCGGGTATCCGCACTCGCAGACAATCACATTCATTGGAGCCGGGGCCCTTAACTCAGCTGGAATCACATTATTGCTGCTTGTCCTCTCGGAATGTCTCGCAGACACGATGTTGGCAGTGTTGATCAGCAGCGAGCCCCCGTTTCCTGCAGGGCCTGTGTGTGAGACCAGGCCAGGGTGGAGAGGCAGTGAGCTCCCGTTTCCTGCAGGGGCCTGTGTGTGAGACCAGGCCAGGGTGGAGAGTCAGCGAGCTCCCGTTTCCTGCAGGGGCCTGTGTGTGAGACCAGGCCAGGGTGGAGAGGCAGCGAGCTCCCGTTTCCTGCAGGGGCCTGTGTGTGAGACCAGGCCAGGGTGGAGAGGCAGTGAGCTCCCCAAGGTTTTGTGAAGTGCATGGCTCAAAACTAAAGTGGCGTGTTCCCTTTTGAAAATGTTTTTGTTTTTTTGTTTGTTTTCTTCATGACAATAGATTGTTTGCCTGAGTCAGTTTTAGTGGTTGATTAATTAAGAGATGGATTACTTTATGTAGTCTCCGGCTAAGACATCACCCCTCAGGACATGCTTTTCTAAGATGGAGTTTACCACTAGACACAATAGGAATTAATAAATAAATAAATATTTATAACTTGTCATGACGCACATGCATCAGCATATGAAATTAACAGAATAAGTAACAGACAAACTAACTTTAATAAACTAACTGTCAAACTAATTTAACACAGCACCCATGCACATGTTAAAAAATGCAGCTGCAGCTCTAGATGAATTATTAAACAGAATGGTGAAACAACTCCCCAGAACGGGAAACACCAAATTGCTCAGCGACTTGTGTCTGATTTCAGTTTTTTTTCCCCCCAAGAGCTTTGAACAATTTCCAACTTTTTGTAGCAAGAGAACGAGCGGTGTGTTTCACTGTTTGTTTACATTTACAATGGGAAAAATCTGCTTCACCACAAGGGTGTTCCCTTAGGCGAAGGTTTCTCTTAGGAGGTGTTCCCTAGATCGAAAGCAAGTCTGTATATCTTCAGCTTCAGTTTTAAAGTATATTTTTGATCCAATGTTTTGGAGGATCACTGTCTGCACGCAAAATTGTATTTCTATCTGTTGGTTTATCAGAAATTGATGTATTAAGAGAACCCTCACCATTTACTGAAATTAACGAATCTAGAAAACATACCTTAGTTTGGCTATATTCCTAGTAGATTTTAAGTTGGGATTGGTATTGATATGTAATCTCTAATCCTTTGCAATACCTTTAATGAAAAAATCAATGAATGGACTTAACGGTTCACAAATGAAACCATTTCCTGACACTATAGGCCTTCTGGTGGCCTCGTAGGATTCTTATGTATTTTTGGTCATGTGTACAAAACAGGTGTTCTAGGAAATGCAGTTTTTAAAAGAGCATACTGACTCTGTTTTGTCAAGTTACTTCACATTGCCTTCTCCAGAATCACATGCAGTTGTTTAAAGAGCATACTGACTCTGTGTGATCAAGTTACTTTCCATTGCCTTCTCCAAAATCACATCTCTCTCTCTGTCTCTTGTTTTAATATTGCATCACTAGCCAGAGGCTCATACACATGTTTATTATTTAGTTCTCTTAAAGCTTCAGCTACATAATCACATAATCCTCACTATTCTGAATAGCTATGGAGCTTCCTTTATCTGCAGGTGTAATTATTATGTTGTTAGTATCTTTAAGTTCCCTAATCGCTTTTGTGTGTGTGTGTGTGTGTAGAGCGAGAGAGAGAGAGAGAGAGAGAGTAATGCCCTTGGAGTAATGTATTTGTTTCCAAACAGAAAGCAGTGATCTTGGGTACATATGCATTAGCTACTAAACCCAGGACTGTTACATGGAGGTCCTACCGGGGACGATCGTTCGTAATAAATAAGACGCTAGCTCTCCACCTGCATCCGAGGAGGCCCTTCTTTAGTGAGGATGTTGTTTGAGTTGCCTTTTTAAAATGATGTTCCAGAGAGCCTGTCTAGCACTGCCTTCCCGGGCTCACTGAGAGCATCTCATTAATCACCCCTGAATGCCTCCCTGAGCAGACTGGCTTACAGTGAATTAGGATACTGGTGAAGTACAGCAATCGATCAAGGGAACTCTGGTCACTGTAATTGGTTTTCCTAAATGTAATGGTCATCGTTTCTGAGCGGATAGCTTTGAGGCTGCCGCTGAGCCCTGTCCTCCGAGGGATTTTTTATGACATTAGAGTGGAGCAATAACAGTTGATTTTACACATTCGGAGTGCATGAAGCTGATAATTGAATGCATTATAGACTTTAATAAATTCAGGTGGAAGCAGCACACATTATCATTCCTAAAGCCGTGCCGCTTGTTCTTCAGGACGATTTATTAAATTAATAGAGCAAATGGTGTGTTCAAGATCATTTAATAACACAGTGGGCTGAGTGGGAATGTGGGAATTATAGATCAGGCCTGCCTGTGTTGACAGTGCAGAAGTGAATGTGCTTCCCTCTGAAGGGCTTGCCAGAGCAAGGCAAATCGACCAGTGAAGGATTACTGGAGGCCCTCAACGACTTACTGCTTTGAAACCGACACCACAAGATAACAAAACATAACAGCTGTTTGTAACTGTGCGAAACAATCAATAGATCAACTTGAGAAAGAAAACTGGCAAACAGACTATAGACATATATTTGTAAATAGTATTAAACTAATATTTAGGCAGCGGTGTACGTTACAATACTATGGTATTTTGGAGCAATATTTAATTTGCTGACTGTATAGATAGCAAATAAAAGTATAGACATACAGCTATGACCAAACATTTTGCATCCCCCTAATAGAATGAACTCATTTAGTTTTATAAAGTCGACAGAAACCTGCTGAATAATGTTATCTTAACATACTGAATTACATACCGCTTTGCACGTTTGCATATACTTAACAAAAAACTGACAACAATTAAAAAATGTGACATTCCAAAATCTAACATGATATGCAGTAATATACTACTATTATGGCTTCTGGTAGACTTTTGCAATATAATGTTGTAGTTTCTTTGATTACATGATGTTAAATAAAAGGTCTAATTTTTTTTTTAATTCTGTCTCAAACCTACAATTCCAGGTAGCTGTAGTTGATTACAGTAGTGGCTGAGGATTAATGTTGTAGGTTGAAATCCCCGGAGTCCTCACCCTTCTGCACCTTATGAAAGTCCCAGTTCTCCTTTGTTTAAAAAGGGCGACTGAGATGTCTCAGTATTACTCACTTGCAACTCATTGTGCCTTTATTGGACAAGCCCTTCCATTTGATCTCCAGAGCAACATCAATAGATGCATTCCCAAGCTCAGCCCCTCAATTGAGAAAGGTGCCTTCCCTTTATTGGGCCCATTGATCGGGGATTACAGAACCATAGAGAGATGTGCCAGCACAGCCCTGCTGCTGCAGAGGCTCATACTCTGCTCTTTATCACGTGAGGTTGAAAGAGATCAAATTAGATTGGATTCCTCTTTTGAAAAGGTCATTTCATTACATCATTTGGAAATGGCTGTATTAACTGGTGTATACACACACACACTGACACTCACACACTGACACACACAGACACTCTCACACACTGACACACACACACACAGTACATTTAAGCCACACAGCAGTGCAAATTAACAGTCTTCATTTATTTATGTTATTATTTTCTTAGGTGTTGTGTGTAGCATGGACGTCTGCTGGGTGTCCCAGAAACAAATGTTAATGTTGTTCAAATCGTAAACCCTAGCGTTTGTCAGGCTTAGTAAAGGCCATTGCAGTTTGCTATGGGTACTGTAAGCCCTGCACACGCTGTTCACCACTGAAGAAAGTACTGTACCATTCCTCTTGAGATTTCAAACTCAATTACTTTCAGTAGTTATGTACAAGATAATGAAACCGTTTATAACCAACGCCCACCCACCACTTACAATACCAATACATCAATCAAGCAATCAATTATTGAAAATACAGAGTAAATAAACAGGCAAGGAGAAAGGGAAATAGATAAAGGTCATTCTCTCCAGGAAATTATGAATTGGTGTATTGAGTATCCTCTTAAACTGGTAAGTACGTCAATGCTGTTGTAAAAACGCATCCGGCTCTATTGTATAGCTTGCACAAGTGCCGCAGCCACAATTGAAGATGTTCCTCTTGTATGTCTTTGATTGCATGTCTTGACAAATTATGCATGATGTTTTACGATAAGCATAAAGAATGGCTTGGCAGCCAAGTGTCAGGCCACAGAGCTCAGAATTGATAGTTTATAGCACTTAAAAGGACAGCGTGCAGAGAGCAGGGAGGGGATTTAATCCGAGGCAGGGAGATCAAATGATACATTAAGGTGAAGTATTGAATTTCCAGCAGGAGTGACGAAGCAGCAGTCTCTGTTTGCAAAAGGGCCACGGTGAGTGGGACTCTCAGCCACACACTCGCTCCCCGACCTCAAATTCCACATGCTATTAAAGTGCAGTGCAAGTGCAGTAAATGGAACTACACAGTAGCAGGATTCAGAGAAGCACTGTTCTCCACTTGGGGTTTTCTGACAGACCTACAATACACCAGGTGTAGCTATTGGCTTATCACACACTCCCTATCTGAGTGCAAATTACTGCTGTCAGCCACAGCAGGTACAATAGGAGTCTGTTGGAAACCCCAATGGAGCACTCTGCTTCCCTGGCAGGGAGAACCTTGTATCGTAGTACAACAACCGTGTAGCTGCAACTGTACAGCATGACAGTGTCTCTGACTGAAGATCTAGTGCACCTTCTCCTCCTTCATATGGGATTCATCCTTTTCTTCACGGTAAAACAGCAGACATTGTCTGTCTATGCCTTGTCACAATACAAGGGGAAGAGTACTTTACAGAACATTAAAAATGTATCAGACTACAGTATCTCTCTGGTCTGGATCCCAGGAGAGACCAGGGCCGGAGGCAGGCAGCTCAGGCTCACAGGCACTGGCCATGCAAAGGACTAAACATTCCCAGTCTAGTGGTCTGGGGGACTGGGGGTACAGCCTGATTACCCCAAAGACTATTATACCACATGTGCTGGTGCAATACCGGATTGCTATTAAAACACTGCAGTGAGTCTTTCCCTTCCCAAGGACAGCCAGCACTTTTACAGCCTGTTCTCTTTGCTTTGGCTTCACGTTAATCACAAGCTCACGTAAAGTCTGGCGGAGCTTGCCGTGAAAGGCGCTATAGAAATGCAATTGCATGGGATTGCATTGGGCAGCCTGGCTCTCGGGATGAACGAGGTGCAAGGTGCGTGTCCGTGACAGATGAGTAGAAAGTGGCCGGAAGAATACATGGGAGGCAAATAAGCAGGCAGGGTGGAATCAAGGCTGGGAAGTGGCTCTGTGCAATGAGGTAAAGCTGCGCTTAGCCAATTTTATTAATCCTGGCATGACAGCTTTAAGGTGGTGACAGATGAGATTTACTGGTTAATCCAGCGGGGTTGTGAAAGCGTCACTAAGCATTCAGATTTACTAGATTACAGACTCTGCATTGCTGAAGGTAAAGTGAGGGACAACACTAGGGACCAGTTGAATATAAAACAGAATGAAAGTGTCGGGTGTGTGTCTAAGACTGCTCTCTCTCTCTCTCTCTCTCTCTCTCTCTCCCTCTCTGTCCCCCTCCCTGCCCCACAGTCTCCCCGTGCCTCCCACACGCACAGCAGAGTCAGGCACCTCGGGAAGCTCCAGCGAGTCAGAGAGCAGCTCGGAGTCGGACTCTGACAGCGAGAGCAGCTCCAGCTCCAGCGAGTGCAACGAGGGCTCCCGCAGTGCCACCCCTGAGGTACAGGAATTTCACTGAGAGGACTGAAACAAGGAGAGCAGCAACACATGGTCATAGGAAGGGTGCATTGAACTGTCCTGCATGTCTGCTGACCGTCCGCTTCTCTTCCTTTAATACCACGCTTTACACGTATTTTGTAAGCAAGTAATAAAGCTACCCAGTGCTCCAGCACACTAGCACATTAATGTGTTTATCTTCTACAGCCGCAGGTGCTTCTGAGCTCAAACTCAGCGCCGTAGTTTAGAGCTATACGGCGGCTTCACCAGATTAAGTCTTGAAGCCTGAGATATTCATTCAGTGCTCCAAATCTCCCTCTTTATTTACCTTACCATGGAGCAACTCTTTCCCAGCCGTGTTCTTTCTGCATTCTGACATTCCGGAACTCGACGTTCTCATCTCTAGCAACATTCCATGCATCTGGACTCACTTAAAGGGTTTATTTGTAATCTGTTCTGGAGAGCAAACTACAGGTAGGGAATACAGTGACACACTTCCCTCGCTACACCGATCACTGACTCGTAGGATATGCTTAAAAATAATGATGAGAATATATGTATAGTATGTTTAATATAACTTGTTTTCTTTTTTTTTGTAGCCAGAGCCTCCATCCACAAACAAGTGGCAGCTGGACAAGTGGTTGAATAAAGTGACCCCCCACAACAAGGCTCTGATCAACAGCCAGACTGAAGGCCAGGTGCTGGCCGGTGCTCAGTCCGAGGACAGTCGGCAGAATGAGGGACCAGGCCAGGACAAGGGGAAGGCCAGCGAGGTGTTGCCTCAGCCTGAGGTCAAGGAGCGGGCCTTGCTCAGCCCCATCAGGGAGAGAGCTAAGCCCCGGACAGGCCAGAAGACCCTGGAGGGCAAGAGCGGCAAGCTCAAATCCCCGGCACATGTGGAACTGGCCCCTCCCCGGAGAACCACTGGGAAGAAGCAGCCCAAGAAAGTGGAGAGGGCCCCCAGCGTGGAGGAATACAACTGGCCCAAACCCAACAACCCCAGCTCCACGCCAAAGGAGAAGGAGCCGCCGCCGCCCCTGGAGCAACCCAAAGCCAGGAGCAAGGGGGGCAGCGGCAAGACGGCCCCGCGGAAAGAGCAGAGGTCCAACGCGGCAGCGGCGCCTCCCCCAGACAAGAAGAAGCACAGGGGGGTGAGCAAGATCGTCCCCAAGTCCAAGGAGTTCATCGAGACTGAATCGTCTTCTTCAGAGTGCCACTCAGACCAGGAGGAGCTGGTTAAACTCTCTGCTCCCTGCCTGGGGCCGAGCATCGCCGGCAGCTCGCTCAAACCCAAGGACTGCAGCAGCAATAACCTGAGCGTCAGCAGCACTTCAATAGACCCGGCCGGCAGTGACTTACTAGACGAGCACTTCTTCTCCCCCGCCCCCATGGTCCAGAATGAACTGCTGTCTCCCTTGAGGGAATTCGAGGAGATCAAGTCACTGTGGGTGAAAATCGAGCTGAGTTTTCTGTCTCGGATACCCGGGCAAGACCCCCCAGAGCCGGACTCTGTGAAGCCTGAGCCCAAGGACTCCAACCTGAAGCACCGGCGGCAAACTCCAGCTTCGACAGCCACCGAGAAACCCCCCAGCAAATCCAAGAGGAAACACAAGGCGAGTTGCTGTGGCGCACCCTGGGCAAGAGAGAGGAGCAGAAATAAAACCGATGAAGCAGCACGTTTTAATAAGTTCCAGTCTGCCCGCAACCCCCCAGTATCCTGTGAAAGACTTGCTTGATATCGCAGGAGATGTTGTATAACTGCATGCATGTTGTTGTGCAATAACCTTTGAAAATATATTTATGCATGTTGTTGTGCAATACCCCTTGAAAATATACTTATGTATGTTGTTGTGCAATACCCTTTGAAAATATACTTATGCATGTTGTTGTTTTATTTCTTCCCCTCCTGCAGTCTGAGAATTCAGATGCACTCAGTGGCAATAAGAAGCTACGGTTAGAGAAGGCCTCGGCGTTGCTCCCCCCTTGTATTTCTCCAATCCACAGCCACAAGCCCACCAGCACTAAAGAGTAAGTGCACCGCTTCTCCAGTCCTCCTCACTTCTATTGTAGGGAAGCTATGTTTTCCACTTGTACTTTGTCAGCCACCAAGATAAGAAAACAACAACAACAAAAAATAAACTATGGATGTTGATCTAGTGCTGAAAGATGTCCTGCCAATCGCAAGCTGGTGTCTGCGTTCCAGGCGCCAGCTCTTTCATGTTGGCTGTCGAACCCCGACGCCTGCTGGAAGTGTATTGGCTCACCTGGAGCCCGTGTCTCATACTGGGTTGCCCTTCAGGCTGCATTTCATCTGAAGCTGTTTGTTTTGTCAAATCACATGAAGGTAATTTGACATTGACACAAAGGAGGGTGCTCATTTTTTGCAGTTCAGTTAGTGGTGTTTTTCAAGTGAGCTGTGCTTGCTCTAAGGAAAGGGTGAGAACCCATTGCAGATCATCACTCTTGTGTCTTTTTAATGTGGTTAACCTTCTCTGAAAACAAGCTGAGATGCAAGTCTTTTCCTCCGCTGGTCTGTGTTTCAGATGAGGAAGCACAACCCACAAGTAAAACCTGATACACAGTCTCTGTACCTCTGCTGAAAACCTTTCTGCTCTCAGCCTGAGGCTTTTCAAATATTTCGAAGCTTACATTTCACATTTCAAATACAACAGTAACGTGGGACCTGTGGGATACCAATGTATCGTATTAAGTGAGTTCACTTTTAGAAGGAAAGGAATTACAGAGGAAGGGATTATAAAAGTGAAAATATTCTATATAATGCAATAAAACATAAGATGTGATAAGGTGTTAGTAAATTAACATTGAATTATTGCAGGAACAACCAGGTAAGAATACAAGAATGTGCGCCTCCATTTTTCAAATATAACTGCCACCCTTTTAAAAATGTTAGGAGAATTTGTGTGGGTTAAATGTGGGGTGCACACTATCCTCGCGTATTGGCATTCTCTGTTTTTGATAGGTTAGTATACAAGAGGTTCATATTATACAAGCGGTTCACAGCTCAGGGCTACTCAGTCATGTACGGTACACACAGAGGGTGCGTGTGGTATTTAAAAAGCACGGTATTATATTGAGAGAACAGACAGGCTGTGCAGTGCAAGTCAGTACAGTACAGCACAGCAAGAATAAGAAGGGAAACATGAGTGGTGTTAATAAACAGCCTCCCCTCACCCTGTGTTCACTGACATCTCGCAGCTCCTCCAAGAAGCAGCCCAGGAAACGTGAGGAGAAGCTGCTACCCCCCCCTCTGTCCCCGCTCTCCGATGAGCCCCTCCACAGTGAGAGCAGCTCCTTCAGCCAGGAGAACAGCACCTCCTCCTCGCACAAGCACCGCAAGGGAGACAGCAAGCCCGCCACGCACACCAAGGCCGTAAGTGTTCATGACAGGGGGCCGAGATCTAAGAGACGAAGGCAAGGTGTGCACCAGCTACCCAACAAGGTTACAGAACAGGGGAGAAAGAGTGTAACTGCACAGAAAACTGCCTTGTATTGTGATTCTGAGCTATTTTATTTGGCAGAGTAGACTTTGAAATTCCCTGCTGTTATTATCGGGGTTTGAATTATGAAAGTGATTTGCTGAAGTTGGTCACGCAAATAAAATATGCATGTGAACAAGAGAGGAAAGGGGATTCAGAGAAAGCCGCAGCATTTCACATGCAGCGTCAAAAACACATGGAATGCATTACCAGGGAAAGCCGTTTTTAGCAAATATTAGGAATAGTACAAATAAAAATGGTGCCGAGAGATGCAGCCTGTTGCTGGAAAAGGATGATATAAATGGAGGAAGCAGGGAGGTCAACCAAAAGAAGTGAGATTAACCAACAAGAAGTGGCAAGCTTGCTCAATGGGCTGTCCATGTTGATAAACACAAACCCCAATGCATTACTGTCCATGTTGATAAACACAAACCCCAATGCATTACTGTCCATGTTGATAAACACAAACCCCAATGCATTACTGTCCATGTTGATAAACACAAACCCCAATGCATTACTGTCCATGTTGATAAACACAAACCCCAATGCATTACTGTCCATGTTGATAAACACAAACCCCAATGCGTTACTGTCCATGTTGATAAACACAAACCCCAATGCATTACTGTCCATGTTGATAAACACAAACCCCAATGCATTACTGTCCATGTTGATAAACACAAACCCCAATGCGTTACTGTCCATGTTGATAAACACAAACCCCAATGTGTTACTGTCCATGTTGATAAACACAAACCCCAATGTGTTACTGTCCATGTTGATAAACACAAACCCCAATGCGTTACTTTACTAAAAGGTTTTGGCTGCTGCCGTCCATGGCGAGCAGGGAAGTTGAACACAGACTTCTTTAAGTAAAATGACAGCACTCATTTTTTGCATTGGGTTAGTTATTTGCTCAAGCTCTTTGCCACCGTTTCCTGTGTTGTTCTAAAATAAGTGGTGTTTGGAAGTAACTCAAAACAGCATTAAAGACAACAATGGAATCCATATGTAGATACCTAAAACTAAATCTGCAAAAGGAAAACAATTTAAGATTAAAAGAAAATACATATATACAACCTAGTTGAATAACAAGAAACATGTGGCTCTGCACGAGGGTTTAACTCAGGACTTATTTAAAGAATGTTTTTTCAAAGTCTGTTTTATTGAAGACAAGTTTGATATTCCAGAAACTGTCCTGAACTATTGGTGGTTTCATTAACACCAGTCCAGAACGCTTTCAGGAATCTCAAACTTGATTTTATTCATCACAGACTTTAAACAACACGGGACTTAAAGCTTTGTGAACAGAGCCCATGCTGTCCTACAAAAGCATGCTAATTGAGCGGAAAGGGCTGACAGTTCAGATCATTGTTCAGGAGCAACCCAGGCTCAATTATCACTTTACTCATCTCTTTCTTTAGCAGAAAGAAGAACCTCTTAGCAGGTCCTGCAGCAGTTTCCATGGCAACGGGCAAACGGAGCCTGACCTTTGGTCTACCCTATCGCCAATGTTGACAGAGCCTCGGAGGCCAAAATTGACGTTTGATGACACGTAAGTTGTTCCAAGAGAGAAACAATGACATGCACTCTGGGCAGACTTTCCCACGACAGCAGCCTGCCAGAGACTTTTCCTGGCATGAACACGCATCTGGCGAAAAGGCAGGAGGTGTTCAGGCCCATTGCAAATGTAATGTTTTGATGTCAGCTCTTGAGCTTGAGAGCTCCCTGTCAAAAGTGAATTGCTGGTTTGAGCCTTGTGATTAACAAGCAGGAGCAAAGCTGGTGTGCACCTTTTTACATGGAAGTGGCTCAGCAAGGACATAATAGATCAACCCCACTGATTGCGTTGTGCTGGCAACGTCTGGTCCTAACAAAAACAGCTCGGCTTTACTTACCGAATACAGGACATTCATTCAGGATCTGTATTGCTATTATTTTTGCTTTCTTAACAAAAAAAACGTTTTTTTTTTTTTTTTCTCCTTCAGACTTCACAATGCAGACTACTATATGCAGGAAGCCAAGAAATTAAAGCACAAAGCTGATGCACTGGTAGGCTTCTCAATGTCATCAATGCATTCTGTTTTACTTCTTACTTGTTATTATGTGGCAGACCTTCCTAACTACCCACATAGTCATCCTCCCCCTCCCCCAGCTGTACCAGTAACAGTGTTATCTTTTTCAAGCTCACTTTCTAACATCCTAGTCACCTCCTCATTAATCATGGGCATCTGAAGAACTGTGCTCACCCAGTGATCAGTGACGGAGCGGCATAAAGAATACTTTTTTATTGCTGTTGAAGTTGTATGCTGCTTTGTTGTGGGTTGTTTTTTGTATTTTTTATATTGCTCACACTATTATTATTATTATTATTATTATTATTATTATTATTATTATTATGAACTTAGGTAAAAGCACCATAACACAGACTTATCAAACAATTCAAAATTGATTGCAAACATCTTTATCACAGTGCTCTGTGTTGCCTTTGTTTCTAGTTGGAGAAGTTTGGCAAAGCCGTTAATTATGCAGACGGCGCCCTGTCCTTCATCGACTGTGGGAATGCGATGGAACGAGATCCATTAGAAGCCAAGTCTCCATACACCATGTACTCAGAAACAGTGGAGCTCATCAGGTTAATGTGCCCCCAATCTTTCATTATACCAGGCTGTGATGATTCAAATAAAAAAGGATCATTTAGACATAATGATCGCTCCTGACCAAATGCCTCTCGGAAGCCAAGCAGTTAGTAGCCTTAAGTGTATTAATATCACAGAAAATTAAAATAGATGGACCTTGCTTGCACCCCATTGCCTCCAGAGATCCACGGTATGGTGGTTGTATTATTTTCATTAAAAACGATCACACAGTACAGCATGTCTTCAGAGCCTGGAGCCTTTACTGGGTGCTGTTTATGTGGAGAGGTCACTCTGCGTACAAATATAGATTCCAAAATACTGCAGTACAGTCACTGGCAAGCTTATGCTTTGTGAATACAGCCCAGATAGATGTAGTCACTGATGAAATTATACTTCTGTGATGTCATAATCGGAATGTCTGCTGATTTTAATGTTGTGGGCTCTTTAAAGTGTAATTGGTAACTGTGACTTGAATTCAATTCAAACTTGACATCATAGTGGCATTAAATTGTCGACATAAGATCTGGAATGAATCAAAAGGATAGCATTGCTAAATAGATGCAGTGCAGAAACAGAGCTCTAACTGTGATTTAATACACTGGTTAAGAATTGGGAGCATCAGGGCATCCTGGACCAGTGTCCATTCTCAGCACAACCGTGGTGCTAAAGAGTGGTGTCACGCTCATTATACGGTACCATAATCTTATGGATCACACGAGATCACACTGCAGAAATACTTTAGAAAAATATCACCCGAAGTGAACTGCTACAACAAAGACGCATAGACACACAAACAGATAGACAGAGAGCGTGCAGTTATCAGAGAATCAGGCAGGGTTTATTATTGAAGTCAAGCAGACATTGTGTTAGAGTAATATGATATGCCTTGGAAGTGGACAGAATAAGAACATACAAAGTGCTTGTATGAAAATCACAAACTCCTATCTTCGTGTGTTTCTTCTAGGTATGCAATGAGGTTAAAGAACTTCACAGGCAAATCTTCTACAGTAGCTGATAAGAAGCTGTCTGTTTTATGGTAGGTGTTGTGTGTGTATATACTGGGACAGTGTTATTCAACTGCAGGCCAACAGCACAGGGGGTTGTAATTGACCTTTATGATCTGTCAAGTGTCAGGCAAAGCCAAGGGGGGCTATACATGTCTGAAGAATAGATTGGAATAATAATCATAAATTAAACGATTCCTTATTTCCATGATAAGCGAAAGCACATTATTCATATTCTATTTCTTTCATTCCAAAATATAGTGTGGTACAGTTACAGTTTCTTTTAGTTTCTTTTCTGTGTATATATTATATATGCCCATGCTTCAACCCTAACGTGTGTGTTTCTGCATGCTTATGGCAACATACCCACAACATGCAAGAACTTTTCAGAAGATCGGGTGTTCTAGTTGTAGTGATATGTTTCAATGAAGTCAGGGCATGCCGCCAGCATGCTCTTCTTGCATCGGCAGCATTGCTTACACCTCCCTCTCCCGCTTCAAACCGTTTGCTGCAGTTTTGCCAGACCACTCAAATGTCACGCTGCACAATCGGATATATCTTGAAGGGAGTTTTAAAACTTAATCCGCTTAAAGAAGATCATTATTCTTGTATTTCATTAAGCTATTAGAGGATAACTAATGGTTTCTCCCAGCAGCTGCCTAAACATATATTCTTTTGTATGCAGCGCCTGTCATATCTCAGTGGCTTATGACAATTGGGTTGTTGGATTCAGGGCATCTGAGGGGCCTTGCAATGAAACAGTGTCACTGTGTTGCAATGTAAATCCATTTTTAATTCATACACAGTACAGACGAAAGCTCTGTGTGTGTGCTAGACTGTCACTTTGATAGCAAAGAACGTACCCAATCAAGAGGGAGTGGCCTGCTAGAATACACAGAGAGGACATTTTTAAATGCACATTGTTTTTGATGAGATACTTGTATCTTTGTATTAATTCTATTAATTTGATTGGGTTATATTTAAGATCCATGATGAAATGAACAGCATTCGTGTAACAGCAGTGCTCCGGACCCAGGGTTCAAATTCCAGCATGCTCTGACCTTGGCCAGTGTTTTAATCCTGGAAAGCAGCATAATCCCCATCATTAGAGCGATAACAGAGCTCAGCAGGGCTCTCCGGTGGGGAGAGCAGGATCTGGCTGTGATTGGATCATGATAAGGCTTTATGATGTAATGTCACATGACATGGGATTGTGACCTCATAGCAAAAGGTATTCAGATACACCAGAGGGATGGCTGTGCTCGAAGCAGGCATGTCACATTCCATTGTGTTCAGGTCACTGTCTCCTTCAATGGTACAGTATAATAGCTCTATCTCTCTCCATAAGCCTATGGATGAAAATATTATCACAGCCCCCCACACTGCAAGCCATTTAAATATAATTAAATACAATTCTAAGTGCAAACGACACTAGCAGGATTGTCTGTAAAACAAGAACAGCGCCGTCTTATTCTCAGTAAATGTGTATCTAACTGGACCGCTGCCCTTTCAGAACCCTAGAAACAGTACCTCAGTGTGCAGTGGTGTTTGTTTCAGTGTTTGGCTCTGCTCTTCAGTAATGCTGTCTTGTTAACATTATATTATTATTATTATTATTATTATTATTATTATTGTTGTTAATTCTTTGTATCTGTCTTATTGCAGTTATCGGTGTTTATCGCTTCTCTACTTGAGAATGTTTAAACTGAAGAAGGATCATGCAATGAAGTACTCGCGCTCCCTCATGGAATATTTCAAGGTATCTTTTTTTAAACGATGGTACTGCAGCTTTTATGATATGTGGGATTTTGTTTATTGCACACTTGCAGTTGAACTGATCATTTATCGACGTTAGTTTGCGAAAAAACCAAAACATATTCAGATTTTTAAAAAGCAATGAAATACTAAAAGACAAAACAGTAAAGTTAGGAGGTTATTGATACAGTAGGCAGTACCAGCATCTCAATGACATAAAAAGATTTTGCCATGTGCGTTCGTAGGTTTTATATAAAACACATCCAAACAGGGATCGCTACTGTGCATGTGACTGTAAACACAGTTCAACTGCAGATAATTTCGAGTAATGAATTGAAGATGGTGTGCAGGATTCTGTTAAGACCAGTTCTTCTCTAAAGTCTCAATAATAAAAAGCCAGGCTGTTTCATGTGTCCGCTGGCTTGTGTGTTACAGAACTCTGTGAAGAGCTCCCAAGCACCGTCGCCCTGGGGAGGCAATGGGAAGTAAGTACGGCTCTTTCTGCAGGCGCCCCTTTTTGTGTTACAGCATGACTGTGATTGAAGCGCTTCACACTGACAGCTGCTCTGCTGTAAAGGTACAGAAATAAAAGGCAGTTTAATCAACCTGCCTCTCAGCCAGTTCAGCTGATTTCAGAGGGCAGTGCAGCAATGCTGCAGGACGTGGTAACAGGGATGCCGTGGAACGGTATCGTCAGAACTAGTAAAAGAACCTTAATAAACTCAATGACAAACCATTAGACTTCTTAGTGGCATTTCTAAATGTGTTATAGATGAACGTTATAGTTAACCCATTAAGTGCCATTGTCCTCATGTTTTGGAGCATTTTAACTGGCAATCTGCCTGTTTTAATTTTCTCTAACTTTGTTGTTATAAAAACTTACTCTAGTTGTGTTAACTGCAAAGATTCATTTGGAACTGAATGGGTTAAATAAATAAGTAGCTTTGCTTACCAAGAGGGGCCCTGAGAACTTTACAGAGTGGAAGGTGTGCTTTTAGTTGTTAGAAGAGCCAGACCTCAGTTACAGAGGGGCTGAGGGATTGATGTAGCCCCCAGACATAAAGAGACCAGCCCTGCTGTTCTAATTGAGTGTAGCAGTCAAAATCAATTAGAATCACACACTCCATTTCAAAGGGTTTGTTTTGCGGTGGCTGTATTATCGGTAAACTGTAGATCTTAATCCCTTTATTGCACTTCCACTACCTGCTGGAAATGTAATCAGCATGACAGTTAGAGGCTGAGGTTTGCTGCTTTTGTCCTCTGGGTTCATGGATCAGGAGATGCTGTTTATTTGGGTTTTTTTATTTATCCAGGGGATTGTTTATTTCAGCAAAGCACCCCTCTATACACACACACACACACACACACACACACACACACACACACACACACAATGAACTGGGCTGTTGACAGGAAACATAATTTAGCTTCACGGGGTGACCGTGTTTCAATTTATTACTGATATACAAGACCCGGAGCTAGATTGTTTGGGTTTTGTGCTAAAAGACTGATGAATATTTCATTGACTGATGGCTGGAGCTGGCTGATAGAAATAAAACTCAGGGCATAATTGTTTGTCAGGAAAGGTTGCAGTGAGCTGCTCAGGCTGCTCTGTGCAGTGCTGGTGATTAGGGGCTAAGCGTGATGAAAGAGCAGTATTGGCTGAACACAACTGTGAATAATACAGTATACTGAAGGATCCTGGAGGCTCGTCCAAATCCAGAGATTGATCCTGGGTATCCTGGAGCTGCTCCATCCCTCTACACAATAGGCATCAGTGATACTTAAATAGAACATTCAGTGCAGCCTTATGCCTACAGCTTAGCACTAATTCCAAATCACTGTCCTTTACAATTACAATTACTCCTACACCCTATCCACACTACCTGCATAATGCACATTCGACATTGAAACCATGTGATTTTTTCATTCACGTGATTCATAATTTGAAACTGGGAATCACACATTATATAGGTAGTGTGGATCCGATACGACTGCTTCTATAAAGCTGGGGAAGTGCCTTCTCTGTACAGGGGATCTCAATTTGGCATACCCTGTATATTTACATGGAGTCATGTTGTAACTACTACTGGTGTACACACTTCTGGTATCATTTCTATTGCTAGGGCTCTATTCCTGTGTGTATGACTTCAGTCCCTGACACTATCACAAGCTTTGAATCTCTATCTGTTTAACGCCTCGGAATGAGCAGATTAGTGTAACGTGAAGGAAAGAAGGAGAGAGAAACGATAAGCCTAGTTCACAAAATAAGGAAGAAGTATTATCTAACACACTGACGCCACCCCTACACATTCCTCATCTCTCACATTCTCTTACAATCAGATGGGAATTAAACTCACATGTAGGGTGCAGTTGCTCTTGAACCGCCATGTGTGTTTCCAACATGAACGTGTTTGCTGGCGTCTCCTGATCCGAGTGCTTTGTACTGATGATGCGTAACATTAAACCACACCTCCTGAAATCCCAGCCAGTGAGTGTGTCTGGCGAGCTCTTCTCACGAGCCCCTCTCCTCCTTCCCTCTCGTAGAAGCACAGACACCCCGTCGCCCACATCTCTGAGCCCCTCTCCGGTCAGCTCTGTGTGCAGCAGCGCGGGCACCTTGGGCTCCTCCTCCTCCTCGGGCAGCATCGCCATCCCCCAGCGCATCCACCACATGGCCGCCAGTCACGTCAACATCACCAACAACATCCTGCGGAGCTACGAGCACTGGGACACCGCCGACAAGCTGTCCCGCGAGAGCCGAGGTAAGCGCTCTGACCTCTCCGCTCCGTGAGGTGCAAGGGAGGCCTTCCCTGTCAGGAATAGTCTCTTAAAAAGTAGATTCACTAACAGTCAACAAAGGGGTGCAATCACCACTGGTAAAACTAAAAGAAACTGTAAGAAACTAAGTAGACAAACTGTTTCAGGAAGTGCCTTCATTTCTACCTTAGAATTATTATTTGAAGTTATGAATGATGTTGGAGTTAACTGGAGTAAAAGGAAAGGAAACCTATTCAAACCACTGCATTAGCCAACCAGTGTGAAGGGTACAAAAAAAAAGGGTCAATAGAGAAATGAGTCTTATAAAACCACTGTCGTCGAGAGGCCTGGTCTTTAAATTAACATCCAGAAAAGGCCCTGGAACAACATAGGAATGCCATTTATTAAGAAAGATTAAATCCACATAATCAGTCCAGTGATGACTGCATGAAATCCAAGCCTTCCAGAGTCAGAAAAATTACTGGAGGTTTAATTATCATCCATTAAATCAGGATGCATTGAAGACACACTAAAAGATTTCATTTTCTCTTTGTTCGGTGTTGGAGATTAAGTAATAGACTCTTAATGTATTTTCCGCAGTAATGAGTGAAAGTATTGATCACAAGAAGCACTAAGACAGGTTTAAAAACTGCAAATCAAATTTCAAGTGTGTTTTCCAGCCACTGACTATCCATTAAATGAAGAGATATGATTACAAATTTGAGACCAGCAGGACTGATGCTGGGGTTGGTGCTGTATGTCACTGTATGTAATTGAAGATGTTTTTTTTGTGTGTGTGTGTCCCTCTCTGCAGAGTTCTTTCAGGAGCTGGACTCAGTGATGGAACCGCTGACCCAACACAGCAGTATGACCAGCCTGGTCCGCTATGTCAGGCAAGGACTGCACTGGCTCCGTATAGAGGCTCACTTATTATAGTGACCGGACTACTGCGCTGTATATTACACATCTTCATCACTACCTCTACCAGCGTACCGACCCTTGCCCGCCCACGCACCCCACCCCATCAGCCACCCACAGCATGGACAGCACATCCAGCAGCATCGCCCGCACAGGGGGCTCTGTCTGAAGGTCCTCTTGGTACCTTTTTGTTTTGTTTCTGCCTCACTGCTTTGGGGTTTTGAGGTCCCTCCTGCTTCTACTGAGTGTTGCATTCTAAGTGTATACAGCCCCCCCCAACCCCCATTTAGAGACAGAAGCACTGCAACTGCAGCTCGAGGCTGAAAAAAAAAGGAGAATAGAAAAGCACTTAAAAAAAACAGAATCATATAGTTGCGCTCCCAGCTTGTATTTGCAATAGGTTTGAATGGTACCTCTCAGTTTCACTTCCCAAACTTACCCCTCCCTTCTATATCACAATACAAGCACAGATTTGGCAGCTTGTACATATTCACATTGTAATGAGTTGTTGAAAGTAACGTCTGATCATGTGGTTGCGGCAGGATGGGAGGTGGTGAAAGTTAGTCTTAATATTTGACAACAGGTACTCCTGACGTGTGTTCACCTTATTGAATGGGTAGCACTTTGCATTAAGGGTGACTACCGGGGCAATAGCATGTGTGGTTACATAGTAATTACACTGTTAAATACTCAACTACATGTGCAAATACAGTGCAATTACAAAACACGCTGGTAATGGCAAACATTTTCCATTTAGTGATCAAACATGTTACTGCATTGTACCTACACAGCAGTATGTGTAATGGCTGTGTTATTACAGCGCAGTTAGATACACTTCATGTAAAGTGTTACCATTGAATCATTCTTTTTTAATTGTAAAATAGCCAACAAAAGATATTGCTAGCTGTGAAATCCCTAGGACCCTTTTTGTATTACATTTTATAGAACATTTGTATTTGCATTCAATGCGTTGCTTCCAATTTTTCTCAACCCTGTTTTGGTGGCATTCATTCCACTGTTTAAAGTGTTTGAACTTTCATACAATCTAACCAGGAAAGGGGCAACAAACACAAGCTTCCAGATCTGTCAAATGCAATCTTACAATAATACAGGAGCTACTTTGTGCACAAGGTGAACGCACACACACACACACACGTATAGTGTAAACGAGATCTATGTATGAGTATGTGTTTCAACATGTTCATAAAAAAAATAATAATAATATAGCACTTAGACAAAATTCCAAACAAACTTTGTTTTACAAAACTTCATGAAGGCATTGGCTGAAGACAACATCTACTTATAGTATCATGTATTTATTTAAGAGGTTTCCAGATAGCACTTTTAACACTGTGGTGTACAGACACTGCAATGTACTGAAGTGTAGTTATGTAAGTCAACGTTAAAGACCCAATCATTGCAATGTACTGAAGCATCGTTAATGAATCAATCATAACATCTCTAATCACAGTGGAAAGGAGTCTTTAAACCACTTAAATTAGTAAAATGTGAACCTTCATGAATTTCTATATTCTAAAGAGACTGAAAAACCCTGTAGCGATGTTTTGATTTTCATAACCTTGGGCCCTTTCTAAATGATTTAAACAAGCCCAGCATTTAAATGCACCTCTCTTCAGACTGATTGAATAGACCCACAATAATGCCTGTTCAGATCAGTTGAATAGAGCCACAATAATACCTGTTCAGATGGGTTGAATAGACCCACGATAATGTACCTGCCTGTACTCCACGAGACAGTTACAGCAGCTGGGCTCTGTCCTCCTCTCTACAGGATCGCTGGCCGTTTCTGAAGACACTCTGAATCTGTAACTAGAATCTCGATACAGATCACGCAGCTCATGAAATCAGTTCTCGTGTTTCCTTGTAACAAGGTGGAAACCTTTGGGAAATCTGATAAGAGAACCACATTAAGATTATTTAAAGAGATGGACCAGTGTCAAGGTGGTTTACAAGTGCATAATTCCCAGTACATAAGTATCTGCATTCACCAGTGTGGTCCAGAGCTCACTGCTGATGCCCTATCTTAATCTGAGAAGGCAAAAGCACCATTACTGAATGTTAATAGTAGATGCAGCAAGGGTGCTTGCCAGCTGTCGTTTTTTAACTGAGTCAATGAGGAATTAAAAAAAACTATTTTAAAATGTTATCTATGCAACTTAGGGTGGTAAACTGGGAACCGTGATTTCAAATGTCTAAGCAAACCAATGCTAACGTATGATACAAATAATCTGTAATTAATTACTGTTCAGTAACACAAACATATGACTACTTGAATTGGTACAAAATACACGTATCAAAGGCACATTCGGTTAGGAAGTCATTCTGCAAAAAAAAAACTACAACAGCTATTGAATTAAACTAAATGACAGCACTTCTGAAAGCAGAACTGAGTAATTTAAAAACATAAGGAATCATTATAACTTATGCAAGGCTTGGTAAATGATAGTCATGCGTTGGATACAGATAAATGATACTCGTGCATTGGATACAGATGGGGTTGTGTGCTTGTTTATCGTCACCCTTCGGAAGGAAAGCAAGCAGCTGGCTTGGAAGTGTGTCCAGGGAGCATCGCAGCAGGCAGCACTCTACCTACAGCAAGAACGCCAAAACATGTGCAAGGAAATACATCGTGATAACAGAGTCTGCTTTAAATGCGTCAACATGGAACCAAAAAATTGAGGGTTTTGCTTGATTGATATTTGAATTGCTCAAGGAAAAAAAAAAAACACACTGAAATATGTTTTCTGTTGTTTCTAACATATATAATTCCAACTTCCTGTTCTGAAAACCAATATATCAAAGCGAGTCCTGTTTTTTTTTTGTTTTTTTTTGCCTTACTGGCATGGCTAGAAATTGGACTGGAATTTACTCACGTTTGCAAATTACCGGCATCTTCTCCAACCCCAATGTTGCCAGTTGTCGACAGTTTTTAGGGAGCCGTTTGTATATTTTAAGTGGCTTTTCACGCAGCTGTTCACACGCGTGCCAAAGATGACCCGTTCTGTCAGGAAAATCTGTGCTCCTTTGGCAGGCAGTCAGCTGCAAATAACATTAGCAGCTTTACTTCCAGCACAAAAACAAGTAGATTTAATGTTGCCAGGGAAGGGGCTGGAAGAAATGGCATGGGATTAGTGCCTTCCTTCTGCCTGTGTAACTAAAAGGTGGGTCAGAGCTAGAGGCTTGGTCTTGTCCTGTGAAAATAGGTCCTGTATTCCAGCAAACGACACATACTAGGAACAGTGAACAGGGGACCTTCTGGGACCAGTGAAACACAAACAGCTTTTAGAAGAGGAACCTTTTCATGACCTGACCTGCTACTTGTACAGACAAGTGCCCCTCCTTGTGTCCACGTGAACAGTCTTCCCGTTGAGTTCCACAATGAAACAGCCTCACAGTAAGAAGGAAAGGCATTATAAGCCTGCCAGGCAGATGCAGAGCAGCACATCGGCAAGCTTGTTTATGCTGTAGTGGAATCAGAATCCTGATTGTTCTACATGTGTGCGGAATTCTATATGCAATCCAATCCTGGTCTAACCACTACCTGCATGCATTCAAATAGCCCTTTAATAATAAGCATTCATACCAAATGCTTGCAAAAGAAGGTCTATTCTTGAGAAATAAGAGAGCTTATGCACTTGTTGCCACATAACACAGGAACATTCTCTCAATGGCTACAAACAAGAAATTGATTGAAGTAAAACATTCTTTGTTTGCTTAAGGTTTAAAACACAGGGTACTGACACAGTGCCCTTGATTTAAAGATAAACGTTATTAGAGATGTTATTAGTAAGCAAAAGAAAAACAATAAACTGCTCGTTAATATGAATCATTTTAAATTTGAAAGCGCTAATGCAATCTTTTTTTAATCATGTTTATTTGGTTATTATTATTATTATTATTATTATTATGAGAGCCGATGTACATGATTTTATTCCACAATTATACATGAGGGTTAGCAACCCCTGTTTATATCATGGTCGTGTATTTGCATCTTTTTAAACTTTTTTTTTTTTGTTTGCAAACGAGGTACTGAAAGATGTACTCTTCAGAACTGCACAAGGGAGCAGAGATTAGGCCTGTCACAAGCTCCTTGACTGACTTGTCTTTTCTGAGCATTTCCTCTTCTCTCTTGCCCTTCAGATTACTAAAAGCGTATCACAAAAACTGATCTCGGATTTAATGGTTCCAGCTGGAAACATTCTGTTAGCTCTGCAAATTAAATGTCGCAATAGCGTTTCATTAACGTATAATAACATCAAATGTTGGTCAATTAAAGGTCTAATAATTCAGTGCTAATTAGTATTTAATATGTAGCATGACAGTCTACAGAGACGTATGTGGTATTAATGGATGTGTACTGACAATGGATCTTTAAAACAACCAAACAATTGCGTCCTATTAAGTGTTAACGAGCTATGGAATGCTTTGTCAGTTAATCAAGATGCAGTGCTAGAAACGCCAGTCCCCTTTACAGAGCATGCTGCACACGCAGAACCAGCTACTTCGTCTCACGAATTCCTTCTGCTCAATCTTTAACCACAACTTTCTGCTACGTGCAACAAAGCAACATTCCCCCAAATGTCCTCCATTAGATCAAACGACCTGAAGCATCTGTTTATATTATGCTGCCTGTGTTGCAGTCGATTCTAATGGCCTTTTATTTTTTTTTAACATGTGTGTAGCAGTGCTAAGAGGTTATGTAAAGGAGTGTAATACAACATATCTGGGATCCCTGGAAGCTGCCAATAAATAATTCAATTAGAAATCCACTGTCTTTTAAAAGAGGGGATCTTATATGGTCAATCATTGACCCCTTACTTCCATGTTCAGGTATCTTATCTGTTTCAGTGTCTTGCCTACAAATGCAGTTCTTTTGCTGCAGTTAGGGAGCGTCTCAATTTTGTATGCATAATTTCTATGTAAAAAAATAAAATAATAATAATAATAATAATAATAATAATGAAAGAAAAAAGTAAAGTGTATAGATAAATTGGAAACTGAAATTTTCATTAATATGGGGAAGGAAAAACAAAAGTATTTACACAACAACATTGTCTTCATTTGACCAACCAGTAGATGCTGTATTATTATAATAATATGAAGTCATTGAATGTTTCTAAAAATGAAGGGACGTGAGAGTGTGTGTGTGTGTGTGTGTGTGTGTGTGTGTGTGTATTTTATATATATATATACACATATAAAAAATCAAATGAAATACAGTGTTGAAAAGCACTTTGATGAGCTTCTTGCTCCATAGTATTAAGAAAGAAAAACTGTTAAATAAAACATAAACTGTTACCAGGAAAAAGGTACCCTTAACATAAGGGTGTGTGGGGAATGGTGGAGGAGAGTCTAGTATAACCCATTGAGGTCCACACTTTACTTGCAAAAGCACAGCAGACCTTAATGAGTTAACTTCAAGCAGCATGAAACGCAGTGCACTGTGTGAGCGTGTCAATCAGACCCTTGCTATTAGCAGAGAGGAAAACAGCTGAAGCAGCAGGGTAAGTGCAATGCAATCCTATGCAGGTGCTAACCAGCATGCATCAGCAGGGCCCCACATACACTACTACCTATTCCCCAGAAAGTTCTGCAGGGGCTCACATGAAGGGAGGTTTAGTTCTGCAGGGACTCATGAAGGGAGGTTTAGTTCTGCAGGAGCTCATGAAGGGAGGTTTAGTTCTGCAGGAGCTCATGAAGGGAGGTTTAGTTCTGCAGGAGCTCATGAAGGGAGGTTTAGCTCTGCAGGGGCTCATGAAGGGAGGTTTAGTTCTGCAGGGGCTCATGAAGGGAGGTTTAGTTCTGCAGGAGCTCATGAAGGGAGGTTTAGTTCTGCAGGGGCTCATGAAGGGAGGTTTAGTTCTGCAGGGGCTCATGAAGTGAGGTTTAGCTCTGCAGGGGCTCATGAAGGGAGGTTTAGTTCTGCAGGGGCTCATGAAGGGAGGTTTAGTTCTGCAGGGGCTCATGAAGGGAGGTTTAGTTGCCAGTGGAAAGGACCGTGTTGTAAACATGTATTGCAATGACACAAGCATGCTATCTTTGTAAAGTTTTTAGCTAGTTTGTTTTTGTACAGAGCAGGGTAACTGTTGGAGCTATTGATTACACATTGTATAGTTGTAAGGGTTGATTTTTATTGCTTTATGTATAAAAAGGAGTATTCTGCCTGTTAGCTTTGTATTTCCAATGTGTTGCACAAGTTTTGCAGATCTGTTTTGGTTTACCTGTTCTTTTGTTTTTGTTTTATTTTTATTTTATTTTATTTTTTGCTTATTGTATGTTTTATTTTATTAAAAAAAGTAATATGTAAATGTACAAAACTTTAAAATGGCAGTTCTGTTTTTAAATGTTTAATGCCTCTGTAAAAACAAAAGAATACTGTATGAAACCGTAGGATTCATTCAGGGTTGCCAACCTTGCAATTTTGTTTTTACTGACAAACAGACTTACATTGGCCTTTTTTACAGACATCATTTTAAAAAAAAACTGAAAATAGGCTTTTTTTTATGTGTTTACATTTCTTTAGGTCTTATTTACCTCTTATGGTCATGGATCACTTGCTTCATTGTTCTGAAGCTGGTGCTGTTTTTAACAGCAGTCTTACTTCCACAGAACAACCTGCTTTTTAATTTATTTGATAGGAAATGATTTGAAAATAAAAGAAGGAATCAGCAGGATTTGAACCCATTCTCACAATGAGGACCAGTACAGCATGCTGGTGAATTAGCCCACTGTGCCATCTCATTTTCATGGAATTATTTGAAAATGAAAAGGAATAACCTGGATATGGTAGCATGCTAGTGAATCATCACTAGGCTCTATGCGAGCGTCTAGTATTTCGTATATTATTATTTTTACGCTTATGACCAGTGACACCTTGTCCCATTTTGTAAAAAGGAAAGCACATACTACTAACACTGGGTTTGAACCCACTAACCAGAGATTCAAAGTCTCCTGCTCTACCAACAGAGCTAACCAGCCTGCTAGCTCACCTGCTGCGTGAAACTCATTATTACATTGTGTGATGTGGACCTGGGGGATATGATGTGATTCCAAACACTGTTTCATTTGTGACTTAAATCATATTCAAATCCAAACCTTATAGGTCTACAAAGATAATAGTTTCAACACACAAGACAAGGCCTGAACAGCAACTCTGTGTTAATTTATCAATTTCTTTCTTCTTTTACTTAGCAGAGAACACCAGTACTGTGCCTTCACAGTGTATGGGCTGTCATGGCATTTCTTTTGGCATCATGGCAACCAGAGTTGGGCAGTGTCCTGTGGTAGGGGCATCTTTTTTGGACAAAAATTGGTTTCCCCGCAAAAAAACTGCATCCTTCCAATGCAGTGATTTTTAGTAGGAAGCCCCTGCCTGAGGACGGCACCCTTATCGAGAGGCAGATAATGAATACAGTGGAAGATACAAGACACAAGAACGCATCAAGAAAAACAATACAAGACAGAAAACAATCAAGACAGCAAAGCTAATTAGAAAGAAATTAATGAAGTAACTGTGACAGGAAACAACAAAGAAAGTAACTTGGACCAAACTTAAGTAACTTCAACACTACGTTAGACAGTAAGTTAGAAAGAAATTAAGTTAGTTAACAGTAAGAAAGGCAGTCACAGAGGTGGTCAGGAAATCCACAGAATTACTAGTCTGAACACTTACATGTATGCATAATTTTGCCTCAAACATACATTTCTGATATTACCAGCATTAAACATTTTCATTTAAAATTAGTCTTAGGTAGCCGGTGCCCATAAAATGGCATCCTGACTCGAAGTAACAGTGAATTATTTATTCATTACGTGAGAACCCTGCATGCATTCACCCTCATTATTAATGTATTAGCTTTTCAGCACATGTGTGTGCACTTGGCTTTCTCAAAGCAGACGGTTCCTTTCCAGTAGAACATGAGACCCACTTGCTAAATAAGTTGTGAAATGAGGTGTCAGAAGCCCTTTTATTTACTGATTCGGAGCATTTCATTTATTCCTGGCATCGGCCCAGCTTCCCTGACAGTTAGGATTTATTGATTTAATTGCCTAGGGTAACCATGCAATAAAATCATCTCAGAGATAAATCTTCACGGCACTGTGCGATGGCGAGGTAATTTTTCAAGTGCTACGGCTATATTGCCCCAGGTTACAGGTGCACACTGGCCTTGAGTCTCATTAGTAGCCCCCGTCTTGGAGAATTACAGTGGCGGCCGATGTTGTTAAATTATCCTAAAAGCAAAATAGAGAAATGTAGACCGAGAGACGTGTTCCTCTCTGTGGGGAACGCTTGGTATTTGGTTGATTGGTGCAGCCTTCGCCCATGGGAAATCAAATCCCCTGTTTAATTAGAGTGGGTGGAGAAGCCGTTTGCCCGGGTACAGCGGGCAGAATCATTGCATTTCCAGCTGGAAACCTGACCTGACGCTCAGCCAAGGCCAGTGCAGTGCTACCTTATCCTCACTACCTAAACAATGCACCATCAACACGTGTCTAAACACATGATAGTAATGACGTGGGGATCTGTTACTCTGCTACACTGCATGTGGGAGTGCGTTGATCATTCTACAAGACCTGCAAACACATCCTGGTGCATCAGGTACATCTGCCACGACAGACTCTTAATGACTACTGTTATAGTTTTTAGCAGAGTGCCTGACCTGTATAAAGCAGTGCATCAAATTAATGAATCCAAGCTGTCAGACCAATGTGGTTAATGCGACTGTTTGCATGATTGGCGGCAATGCCTGCTCTGCAGAGTATTAGTGCTTTGATTAAATACTTGGGTCACCCCCACGCACTCCTATTCCCTGCTGCTGAACATACAGGTAGGTTTGACCCAAGGGGATTCCTTTGTCTTGTGATCCTTTCCAGTGCCACTGCACAGTGGAACAATGCTTTCCCCCTTCCTGTCATCGCAGTGCAGTGGTGGCATGCTGCCTTTCTATTTGGACTTATCTCAGTGTTTCTGGAAGAGAAAGCCTTTGTAGCAGAGTGCCAGGGCTCGTATGAATGGATTAATCCTCTGACGACAGCCTGCACTTACGCGACCAAATCTGAAGAGGTTATCAGCAGAGAAAGAAGAAACACAGATCAGCAATGAAACGTATTTGAATGTGCAAACACTGGTTAAAGTATTCACTTTGACAATTCTTCTACAAGGAAAAGCTTAGGACTGGATTTGATTCCTTGCCAGGATAAACCATTGCTAGATTATTATTTGTATTTATTTATTTATTTTAGAGCATTTTATAGCATTGGGAAATCACCCTAGTTTGCATCAAACAGCCATGCATATTCTTCCCTGAATTATCCCTAAAAATAAGCAGCGTTTGCAATCCAGACTAAATGAACCTCTTAGCATCTGTTAAATTGTCTATTTTAGCAGATCAAACTGACTTTCAGTTCTGTAGAGTACTAGCCCATTCATCAGCACAGTGGAAACATCCAGGATTCAGAAAATGGATTGTAACTGTAAGGGTATTCCTTTAAAATGCAGCCTTATTCATTACAAATCTAGGTACACTGCACACTGCAGCTCTCGCAGAGAAGCACACACACACACACACCACAAAGGCTGCACATGAACATGAACCCTAATTGCAGCACATCAGCATGTAGCAGAGGCCTGCTTCTAATTACCGCTCTCCTCCATTGTCTTTTAAATTGAAATGTTGCAAAGTCATTTGGCTTCTGTTCTTGTTCAGCTATCAGTCAGTCTCAGATCCCGCTGAAGGCACTGCAGAATGACAGCTTTTAGGAATCATTGTTAATGCGGATGGTGATGCATGGCTTTTTGAAAAGGCATTATCACGCCTTTGGCACAAACAACATTTCATTTAGTGAAATCCAAGCAACTGTTAAAAGGTGGTTATTACTTAACCTTGCCTAGCCAGTTTTTTTTTATGGGGATGTAAATGTCTCCTTTCCAGCAATACATCAAAGCTGAAGAATATCTATCAACAAGAGACAGGGCGGTTCCACAGCCCAGGCTCAGAACGAGCAGAGACTGCAGTCTGAACAGCTTCAGTCACTGTGTATATATAATTACCAAGTTAATTTCCTCTCTATGTATCTATTTTAGAATGCATAGATGTTTATTTCAAAGTTTTGGCAGGATAACTTCTTAAACCCCATAGAGTTCGCACAAGCTGGTTTAAGACTTCTAAAAAATGAAATTCTTCTTTCGACTGGGCTACATTTGTAATTTTAGTTTTGTAAGCCATTCCACGGCATCCTGGGTGGCTGCGTGGAGTCCACTTGTTCCTTCAGAATCCGTGTGCATCAGTGATGTGCCTGATGGTTTGCATCTCAACGCATTCACAGCTTGCTGAGTCCTTGATCTTCCATTTGTGGAAGAAATATCCACACCTCCCATGCGTTGTTCGGATGCAGTTGAGAAATTGTGCCCGTGCAATAAGGAAAGACCTACATTCCACTAGAAATCCAACAGAGGAATCCTCCATATTCAATGCATGTTAGTTTTATGAACAATCACTACTGTAAACATGCATCATTTGATTCATATTTTCTTTGCAGGATATCAAACTTGTGTGCAAACACAGAAAGGTGATAGACTGCAGATTAACAGGCAGGGCATCTGTGTGAAAGGCCAGCCTGGTCGATAATGGGGAAAATGGATTATAGCTGAATGATGCACTTAGAAAGCTGGCAGCTCATTAAAGGCAACCTGAGTGAACTGACAATGCCGGTTCAGAGAAGTGCCGAACCTGATTGGAAATGGGCAGCGGTACTTCACCAGGTGTAACTGAGCAAAACAACAAACAGAAAAGGCCATTTAACAGAGTCTCGGCAGCTCCAAGACAGCTATTAATCTCTATAGCTTTAAAAAGTGCCAAAATGAACCCCGGACACAAACACAAACACATTAGAAATGTTTTCTGTTTCAAATGAAGACTGCCTGCAAAGCCTCTTAGATTACTGGGACACGAATATCAAACATGTGGAATTGGAATCCAGCACGGATTGCAAGGTTCTGAAAATGTATCAATTGGATCATTATAACAGAGCTGTGCCAATGGTGCAAAGGCCAATGAGGGTTAAGAGGAAAGCGGTTTCACTCAGTGAGTAAGATATACAGAAGTACTAACGTTTCTACGAGTCTTCTTCAAGGACCTCTTAATCAGATTAACCTTGTTCTCCTAAAGACGATGTAATGATCCTCATTCCAACTGCAAACAAGTACCAGGCTTGCCATGTGCTCCTTGGCAAGCACGCGGCACCAATAATACAGCAATAACAGGGTAGACACATACCAGGACAGCTCAAATATGGACAGTAAAAGAAAGTTAGAAGATGCTGTGTTTGCAGCTTGTTCTGTTACAAAGGCTTTGGGGCTCCAGTGTCCGGAGGGCCAGCTACTGCCCTGGAGATATGGGTACGTGTCTCATGGGGGGAGAGGGGATATTTTAACAAGATTGGGGTAACACTAAACTGAATTAAAATCCTATACTCCACAATCAAGCCACTAATAGGCTTCACGGGCTGACATTGGAGTCCGGGTGAGACAGGAAGCTGCAAAGACTTAAGAAGTGCAAACTTCATTTAATTAATTATAGTGGGCTCTAAAAAAAACAAGCCTTAAAAATACATCCAAATTTAGTAAAATAATATCCCCACTATTCATACTCTACATTACACACACAGCCCAAGCTTTTTAATCACGCAAAAGGAGTTTATCTGAAAATTAAGGATTATTAATTTTTTTTTGTTCTCCCTAAATGGCAGTTCTAGCAAATATCCCTCATTTCTGCTTCAGATTTGCTATTGCAAACATTGCAGCTGGAATGTTAGTTTTTCAATGCAGCCTAATCTGCACATTTAATGAGTCCTATTCACATAATGCATATTATACTCAACAGTATTGACTGAAATGCATTTAGCACCTAATTGAATGATCCTTGATTAAACTCATTTACTGGGAAGGAGGATAGCAGATTACATTTTCACTGACTTGTAATGTGTTTCTTGTCATTCCCCATGACTAGAAAAAAAACTAAAAACTACAAAAGTGTTACGAGATGAAAAGCTTATGATTTAATGACTTGAAATCTTTATTTTTTTTATATACAATAATGAACTCAAATTAATTGCATTTCCCTCTCTTCACATAACAAGCCATGCTGGGTACCTGCATTTGAAATACCTCCAGCTGCTTTACTTCAGATGATTGAAGCAACACTTTTACTTATTAATATGACTGACTGCAGTAAGATAACAAGGTCTGATTAGGATGATTTACTTGTATGGAACAATCTGACATCTGCCAAGTGGTTTAAGACTCAAAAACACCATGTACTGGCTTGTTCATAAAGAACAATCAACGTCCATGAGCATGTTTAGCAGCAGTGCCGTATGTACAGTGCCTTGCGAAAGTATTCGGCCCCCTTGAACTTTGCGACCTTTTGCCACATTTCAGGCTTCAAACATAAAGATATGAAACTGTAATTTTTTGTGAAGAATCAACAACAAGTGGGACACAATCATGAAGTGGAATGAAATTTATTGGATATTTCAAACTTTTTTAACAAATAAAAAACTGAAAAATTGGGCGTGCAAAATTATTCAGCCCCCTTAAGTTAATACTTTGTAGCGCCACCTTTTGCTGCGATTACAGCTGTAAGTCACTTGGGGTATGTCTCTATCAGTTTTGCACATCGAGAGACTGAAATTTTTGCCCATTCCTCCTTGCAAAACAGCTCGAGCTCAGTGAGGTTGGATGGAGAGCATTTGTGAACAGCAGTTTTCAGTTCTTTCCACAGATTCTCGATTGGATTCAGGTCTGGACTTTGACTTGGCCATTCTAACACCTGGATATGTTTATTTGTGAACCATTCCATTGTAGATTTTGCTTTATGTTTTGGATCATTGTCTTGTTGGAAGACAAATCTCCGTCCCAGTCTCAGGTCTTTTGCAGACTCCATCAGGTTTTCTTCCAGAATGGTCCTGTATTTGGCTCCATCCATCTTCCCATCAATTTTAACCATCTTCCCTGTCCCTGCTGAAGAAAAGCAGGCCCAAACCATGATGCTGCCACCACCATGTTTGACAGTGGGGATGGTGTGTTCAGGGTGATGAGCTGTGTTGCTTTTACGCCAAACATAACGTTTTGCATTGTTGCCAAAAAGTTCTATTTTGGTTTCATCTGACCAGAGCACCTTCTTCCACATGTTTGGTGTGTCTCCCAGGTGGCTTGTGGCAAACTGTAAACGACACTTTTTATGGATATCTTTAAGAAATGTCTTTCTTCTTGCCACTCTTCCATAAAGGCCAGATTTGTGCAGTATACGACTGATTGTTGTCCTATGGACAGAGTCTCCCACCTCAGCTGTAGATCTCTGCAGTTCATCCAGAGTGACCATGGGCCTCTTGGCTGCATCTCTGATCAGTCTTCTCCTTGTATGAGCTGAAAGTTTAGAGGGACGGCCAGGTCTTGGTAGATTTGCAGTGGTCTGATACTCCTTCCATTTCAATATTATCGCTTGCACAGTGCTCCTTGGGATGTTTAAAGCTTGGGAAATCTTTTTGTATCCAAATCCGGCTTTAAACTTCTCCACAACAGTATCTCGGACCTGCCTGGTGTGTTCCTTGTTCTTCATGATGCTCTCTGCGCTTTAAACGGACCTCTGAGACTATCACAGTGCAGGTGCATTTATACGGAGACTTGATTACACACAGGTGGATTCTGTTTATCATCATTAGTCATTTAGGTCAACATTGGATCATTCAGAGATCCTCACTGAACTTCTGGAGAGAGTTTGCTGCACTGAAAGTAAAGGGGCTGAATAATTTTGCACGCCCAATTTTTCAGTTTTTTATTTGTTAAAAAAGTTTGAAATATCCAATAAATTTCGTTCCACTTCATGATTGTGTCCCACTTGTTGTTGATTCTTCACAAAAAATTACAGTTTCATATCTTTATGTTTGAAGCCTGAAATGTGGCAAAAGGTCGCAAAGTTCAAGGGGGCCGAATACTTTCGCAAGGCACTGTATGTATGTATGTATGCATGCATGCATGCATGCATGTATGTATGTGCATCTGTGTGTAAGACCTCAATTTAATGTAGACATCAATCCATCTAGGAAACAGTGTTTGATCTCTGAAGTCTTTGCACCCTACAGTTTGAACAGATTAAAAAGCGTAAGCCGCTTGCACAAGGTCAGCATGAGCTGTGGCCACCAAGGATTCACGCTTTTATAAAATGCATGTAAAGTATACACAAGCATAGACTAAAACATATGTTTCCTGTAGACTGCAGAGGCAGCATTGCATGAAAAGAAGCAGCGTGTGTCTGGCAAAGGAAAAGTGTGCTTTTACCACGTTTATACTGCACAGGCCTCTGTTCCAAACATCACTGTTTGACATTTGCCAGGAAACACTTGCCCAGTCAATTTAGGAAAATGTCTCTTCAGTGGAAAATGTAGAACAAATAAAATCGTAACCTCTTGTATAAAAACACAAAGACGTTCTGAGAGCAATTAGCGAGATTATACAACACAATGGATCGCTTGCTGACTCTACACCCTTTTAACAACTTCAGACTGGGAAAGAGGCATCTTACTGTATTACTGGCAGAGGTTATGAAAACCAGTCTGATATCTGAAAATAACCCAGGCTAAATGCACCAACCTGATGCTAGCTTAATTAACAAAAGATAAAAGGTAATACAACATTTCATAAAAACAGTCATTTGTTTTCATTAACCAGCACGTGGCGAAGTTGTGCAGGTTGCAACCAAAAATGAAGGTGTTTGGTGAGAATAAAGAACTGACAGCCAATGAAAATGTTGGAAGTTTCTCCATATCATATGGGAGTAACCAGGAAACACAATGCTGCCAGGCATCTACAAATTACAAACAAAGCAAAGTTAATAAGGGACTATCCACAAATTACAAACCGAGCAAAGTTAATAAGGGACTATCTACAAATTACCAACACAAATGCAAGATAATAAAAAGTGGAATAAGTGGGTAATATTCTTTGGTGGCCTCTGCTGAAAGCATTACTGATATCCAGTCCAGTACACAAACACATATGCATGGCCTTGGTCGATGTGGCAGCCTGTGACGGTGTCAGGCTTTAGTGCCAATGTATTTATTTTACTACCAGACCGCATTGTTGGCATAGGAATAGAGCTAGCAAGCTACAGACACAGACCCAAACAAAGAGTGTACAGGGAACTATTCGTTTTCATTTGTTCTCCCCTAATGGGACTCAGTTTCGATAACCTCTTTCTGATTAAAGAGATAGGGGACTGTTTAGTCTGGGACCTGTGTACAGCAAAAAGCAGGGGCATGTTTCATTGTCCAGCGCTGATAGTCTATTTGTCAGGATAGATCAATAAAGAAAGGCCATGCCACTTTAGGATGTGGTTCTCGTCTCGCCTTTATTACACTCTGTTCCTGACAAAGAACAGCTTTCTCCCCCCAGAAATGATGCCAAGTTTATTTAACAATATGTGTTGTGCTTCCCAAGGTTATAATAAGAATGTATTTTCTCTTCCCCTTCGCAGATTGGAAGGAGGGCAGTGATGTATGAGCCTTTGTGTTTTATTATTCACCAAACTGTTCCAGATGTGAACCCATCATTTATCTGCTGACAGGCAAACCTGCAGCAGGACCTCCCTCCTGACCTCTGTGAAACTCCTGCTTTCACATTCTTAAAACACACGCACACAGGTACGCATATACACACACACACACACACAGGTACGCACACGCACACACACACACACACAGGTACACATACGCATGCACACACACACACACAGGTACGCATACGCACTCACACACAGGTACACATACACACACAGGTAAGCATACGCACGCACACACACACACATACACACGCACACACACACAGGTACACATACGCACACACACACAGGTAAGCATACGCACACACACATACACACACGTCCCCTCTGCTGTCCTATGAGAAATATCGGGAGGGTGACACATCCCCAGAACTACAGTGTTAACTGCAGCACATCATTATGTGCCTGTCTGGTAAATACTTGTAGAGGATCTCTCTTCACATCTCTGAATCCCACCCTCACAGTGGGGTGCAATGATCACCCCCACCTCAGACAGCTGAAACAGCTCCTCCTTCCAGACCAACACTGGAACCAATTTCTTTTTTTATCATAGTTACCAAGGCACAATCCCTCCAGAGGACACGGACCACAGATATTTGAGATAAAAAAAACCATTAACGAATAACAAATAAATAAAAGCTTCCTTTATCTATTTAAAGTATCTTGTTCAGTACGTTCGTTTTCATGTATTGGAGCCCGACCTGCTCATATACATCCCCTTGACAATGTCCCGCACCTCCCAAAGTTAACCCAGCACTGTCTGTAGAATAAAAGGCACAGTCTCACCGAATGCAGCCCTGAAAGTGTGGAACCAAGGTAAAAGAAGAGTGCAGTGCAGTCCAGCTCCTTCACTTGAACAGGAAATCCTCTGCAGAAGTAAACAGAGCTCCTCTCCTTACGCAGCCCTCCTCCCATGCTGAATCCAAACAGTACTACAACTATCAGCTTAACGAAACAAAATAATATCCAGTTACCTCAAACTCAAAAATAACAAAAGATTGCAAAATACAAAATGAAATGAGAAAATAATAAAAGCTTCCTCTCAGAAATGTGCTTTTGTTCTCCAAACCAACTCTCTTCATTGCCCCACCTGCTGCACCTAACACCTCGTCAGCTCTATTAATTGGCAAGCAGCAGGAACAGTTGAAATAGTCCTAGTTGGGGTTTTTTTCCCCAGGGTCAATCAATACATAAACCAGCCTTAAAAATATTTCAGATTAAAATTAGACATACTCTAATGAGTAGCTGTGCTACAGGGGGATTCAAGAAACAGTGAGCGACCTGCATTAGAGCTACACAATCTCTACCAAGGGAAATTACATTCCCAATAGAATCCAAAATTGTTCTTGAAAAGTCCTGAGAGACAACACTCTAGTTGCTCAATGACATTTAAACAAACAAAATGAATAAGAATAAGGAACGCCTTCTGTGTGCAGGGAGTCATGCTTCTGTCAGCGCAGGGAGGTTAAAAGTACGAGTGAGATTTAGGAATACTCTATTGAAATGCATTCACATATAGGACTCTTTCAGTCACAAGCTGACATTCTCAGCTTATACAGAGAGTCTGGCTCTGCAGAGAACTCACACCTATTGTACAGAAAGGGAAAGGAAACTCCTTCATTTCCTTAGATAACCTCCAAGCTAAAGGTCTCTGTCAAATCAAACCAGGGCCGCCAGCACCCAGGTTCAGTGCAGACGTTAAAACCTGAGAGATGAGACTCAGGGTGGTCCAACCTGGAGCCTTATGGAATGAAACCAAGGCAATTAAAGAGAGCAAAGCCTGCTCCTGCCTGCCAGCACACTTCAACGAGGAGCCAGGGAACAACACTTCTCTCAGCAGCCCCTGAAACAACTCTCCTTATATGGCACCAGCACACAAAACCAACTTTGTGGCTAGATTTGCAAAAATGCTTACAAATGCAAAAAAAGGGCTACCTAATAACATTGCAAAGCTACTGAAAAGGATATCCATAAAAAAAGCAGGTATAGTACTGACCACCCTTACAGCCCTCACATTCAGACACACTCCCCTGCAACTTTTCAGTCTGGCTAAACCAAGCAGGAGTCTATTACATGTTATTAGTGACTCCTCTTCCAGGTCTCATATGTACAGAGTTGTTATATGCATCCATTGTTATCTGAACTTCTCTAAACTAACTTAGGGGGTGTGTTTAAAAAGGAAGCACTTCTCTGTTGAAGTAGCGTCAACCTTATTGAACCCTGTTACTGGTAAAATGGCATTAAAACACAGTGAAGACTGTAAACAAAATGTAATCACATAAAACAGTTCAGGATGGTGTTGCAGAGCTCTTATGATGTCATAATCTTGCTCTTTAAATGAGTGATCACGTAGAGATGGTTCATTTCAAACGCTGCAGATTGTTTTACAGATGAGCTTCTTCAGGGAATTCGTCTGATGGTTTCGCTCAGCAAGCAACACCGAAAAAGAAAAAAAAAAAAAAAAAGAAAGCTGCACGCTTTGCTTTTTAAACTCGTAAAATGTGTGATTAATTTGAACATAAACTAGCAAGGCAGCCCGGATGGTAGGTGTTTGTAATTGATGAAGACAGGATGTAATGAACTAATTTTTCTGTATCTTTGATAACTGTTCAGACGAGGCTTGTTTGAACCACAGGCATGGCACACAGTGAAAGCTGAGCTTCAGCAGCGGCTCTGGTTTTTCTCTTCATGCGTGATAGATAGCGATGCACAACGGCAGGACCTGGAGGGGATCCAGGAGTTTGCAGAGCTCTGGCTGCTGTCTCTGTGTGCGTGTGATTGTGTGTGTGTGTGTGTGTACTGCAGAGTGCAAATAAAATCCTAGACTTCAACTATGCTTTGGTGCTTCCTTATGAAATGAAAATCATAGGATTTTCATGTTATCGATCCTTAGATTTGATTGGAGATTATGTCAATCAAAAATAAAACTCAAAGTAATACATTTATAACAAAGAGGTCTATAACATCTGTGATACAAGATCCTTCAATTGTAACTTTTTTATATCGGTCCACGCCTGTTTAAACAGCCTCTTTTCTTTTTCCTTGTATAATTGTGCAGAATTTTTACAAGATTATTTTTCCAAATACCACATGAATCTCAGTGGAATGGATGTGTTCTTTAGCAAAAAAAAAATAATGTTTCTTTACGATATCTAATCACTTCCTGTGTGATAAGTCACATGACCTGATTGCAGCGAGACCATTGGAAAGTAACTGAACTACAGCGCAGGAAATATCTTTGTACCAGGAAGCAGCTGTTGTCTATGAAGTTGTCTTTGAAATATCTGCATATTCTAAATTGAAGAATAAAATAAAGCAAGGAGCCAGAGTGCATTCAACAGAACAAAAGGGAGACCAATAATAATTCTGTGACTAGGCGGTAAAGAAGGGTGTGATCTGAATCACAGACAAGGAGAGAGGTAATAATGGTAAGGCACATGCTTTTAAAAAGGCTACCACATTCAACTAAACAGGCATTGACAAAACTAAATATGTAACAACCCATTCACAACCAGCTCACAACCAGACATCTGCAAAGTCAGCTCACAACCAGACATCTGCAAAGCCAGCTCACAACCAGACATCTGCAAAGCCAGCTCACAACCAGACATCTGCAAAGCCAGCTCACAACCAGACATCTGCAAAGCCAGCTCACAACCAGACATCTGCAAAGCCTACACAATTTAAACACATGCAAGCAGAATTAATAACGCTCAATACATGTTTTTCATTTACCACAAGAAAAAAACGCCCAGATAATTTAGTAAAACTGAGTCATGAATGTTTGAAGATCTTATTGAAACCCCTGTCTCTCTACGACCTTCCGAAGAAGAGGGACCAGCGAGCTCTGCAGAGCCGATGAAAGGACATTCATCACACAAAAAAATATCTTCTCAATGACTTAGACAATATCCTGCCTCTTCTGTTTGTAGAACTTGATGCAGACCTGCAGTAATGGAAACAAATGAAGAAATATGACTGCGGTGACAAATCCATATTACTTTGTGTCCCAGTCCACTTGGAACAGCAGCTGTCTTGACATGCCTAATAAATCTTAGAAGAGAAGCAGACATTGTGAGCGCCGATCCTTCTCATGACAGAATAGCAATGCCATTCATGATTAGCTGCATACAAACATCACTCCTTCCAAGCAGCTCTGTCTCTCTCTCTCTCTCTCTCTCTCTGTGTGGCTAAGCCCTTCTTTGAAGTTTATGATATATCTTGCATGCAGTGCATAATGAAAACACAATGTCACAGCACAGATTGCATTACGAAGCATGAAGGTTCAAAATGAAAGTCATGGGCGCAAGCAGAGGCTGTATAATGAACTTCTACAGTAGGAAGGAGCCCGGACTGTTGTGGTACTTTGCGGTTGGCTAAGCAGCTGGTTTCTTGAACTACGGAAGACTGCTGCATTTGTTGTGCACCAAGTCCTGCAACATGTTGGGCATTAAGATCCCAGCAGCCTCACACCAGCCCAAGTCTTAAGCCAGAGCTGGCACTCCCACCTATTGTTTACCCATGTTTTCAACTTTCATCCCACAGTGCTTGCAGAGCGCATTGTCTTGGGTACTGTACAATGTAAAATAAAATAAAAAAATGAGAACTACTTACAAATCAGCACATAAATAACCTTTTTATTTATTTCTTCAAAATAATAATAATTATTATGCATTCTCCCAGCTGAAATGTATTGGATTGAATGGAAAGATATCAGTGCCCTCTAATGGCAGTGACTGGTACTGCAGCTATAACGGGCTACCAATTTTCACACTTTTTCAGTGCAACTAAATACATTTATTGTGACAGAATGGAGCCAGTGTTGCCACATATAGTACATGCATGAGGCCATATCAACACTTAACTCTGAGGATAATTCAAAACATTTATTACTGCATCTATTTTCAGAGGGCTTACCACACAAAGGCATTCAAGCCCAGCCTCAAGCCCAGCCTCACACATGTCAATCATGGTGCTCACCAACCTGTGAGAGACAGCAGGCAGGACAGCAGGCATCTCCAGGGTTAACCTGTGAGAGAAAGAGCAGGCAGGACAGCAGGCATCTCCAGGGTTAACCTGTGAGAGAGAGCAGGCAGGACAGCACGCATCTCCAGGGTTAACCTGTGAGAGAGAGCAGGCAGGACAGCAGGCATCTCCAGGGTTAACCTGTGAGAGAGAGCAGGCAGGACAGCAGGCATCTCCAGGGTTAACCTGTGAGAGAGAGCAGGCAGGACAGCAGGCATCTCCAGGGTTAACCTGTGAGAGAGAGCAGGCAGGACAGCAGGCATCTCCAGGGTTAACCTGTGAGAGACAGCAGGCAGGACAGCAGGCATTTCCAGGGTTAACCTGTGAGAGAGAGCAGGCAGGACAGCAGGCGTCTCCAGGGTTAACCTGAGAGAGAGCAGGCGACACATCCATCTAAATCAGCAGTGCTAACTGCTCGGAAGGAACAATCCTGCTGCGTGTTGACCTCCACACCTTTACTATGGACGCCACAGGCTTTGCAAACCAAATGAAGGTATAGATCATTACAGCCTCCCATTGCAGGAGAGCATCTCTCCAGCCCCACTGCACACACACACGAGAGAGGAAGGATAGCCTTGGCAGATATTCCAGGAGCTGGAATAGGCACTGCATTATTATCCTTTCACACACACTTACACCCACCTAGTCACTAGATAGCATCAGCTGGTTTGCCTCGGATCTGTTCTTAAACTGCTACTAGGGGAGCTCCATTGGTCCCATTTCTTTTAGGGGCCTGAGCAAGCCATATTGACTGCTTTTGAGGTCTCTCTTTACCTAACCCAATCAAGTTGCCCCTCTTGCTGGTATTTTTTATATTTTTTTTTATTGGTTATGGCTCAATGATGCAGAGTTTTTAAAAATAAACTCCTAATGAACAACAGGTGTGAAATGTACTTTTAACAAGTGCTAAAGCAGCATGTCACAGCTCGTTATGAGCTGGTCTGGAACCATTTCATGTTCCCATAAAACCTGACCTGAATTGTACAGCATTTTCTAACTGGTGTCCTCTGCTCTAAACATTGACTTGTGGGTCTGTAATTTGGTTATAAGATCTCACACCTGATTAAACAAGATACTTTCTATGTGTTGTATTGATCTAAAAAAGGGCTGAAGAGAACCGGTCAAGTCTTATAGAAAGACACCTGGAGCTGTATGGATTTGTTCTGTTTGTTTGAAAGTACTTAGTGCAGACACACTATGCACCCCAGCCCTCACCCTTCCTTCCCCAATGAAACAAATCACCATACAACAGTTCTGTGTTGAGCAAGTGTCAATGAATCCCCCTTGGAAGGATTTAAGGGAGTTTAACAACCCCACATCTTTCTGTATCTTTGCAGAGGTGCAAAGTCTTTTTTTATTAAGAAAAGATTAAGAAACACTTATTAAAATTAGCCAGAGGCAATTCATTCACACCTTGTGCATGCATCAAGCTTAATGGTGCAACACTGCAGTTCAAGCATCTCCCTAGCTTGCATCCTGAAACATTCTGCTCTGCTTATTTCACACTTGCCAGCTTCCCTGTCAAAGACGTTAATCTGGCACAAAAGGGTTTTTTAAGATCATTTTCTTGTACTAACACAAACTGTCATGTTTCAAGCAAGAGGCAAGTACTGCAGTTAATTAGGACAATTGTCATAGAGAATGGATCGGGCTGGCATTAAACAGTGTGTTATTCAAACTCAGTGTTTTTATATTCTTTTCTCCCTTCTAAAATTATAAAAGACAAAGCTGGAACTTTTGGAAACACTGGTTTGTTGCCACGGAAACATCTTGCGGCTGAAGTTCCATAGCCCCATGATGATTTGTTTCTCTTAGCTGACAAAGGGCAGATCTCCTCAAGGTCATGATTGACAACAGTTAAACTGCCAATCAAAACGCTCAAAATGGTTACACAGAAAGGTAAAGGGATGCTGCTACAAATCCAGTTCAGGTTTAATGATCCATGCGCACCCCTCACAGCCATCCACACAGAAAGGTAAGGGATGCTGCTACAAATCCAGTTCAGGTTTAATGATCCATGCGCACCTCTCGTCCTCCCAGCCATCCACACAGAAAGGTACAGTGATGCTGCTACAAATCCAGTTCAGGTTTAATGATCCATTCACACCTCTCGTCCTCCCAGCCATCCACACAGAAAGGTAAAAGGATGCTGATACAAACCAGAAATGGACCCAGCTTGATATAGAGTACTGGAACAGTCTGAGACACATGATTTGGGGTAGCACTTAAGATGAACCGCTCTGATTACACTGTAATTACACTGCAGTAACACAGTAATTACACTGCAGTAACACAGTAATTACACAGGTGCTGTAGTTACAATGCAACAACGTGCTGAATTACAAAATGAAACATGACAGAATGCACACACAGTTCAAGCCGAGTGGATGTTCGTTTGTGGACGGCTTTGCTAGTTTAAAGTATAACCCTGCTGACATACAGGGAGCAGGCTTCTCATAAACTACAGCATTCACTTCACATCACACTTCAGATAGCGCAGTGTTCGTGTGCTCTTCATATTACATCTTTTTTAAATGCTTGTTTGCGAGACTTAATCTTCTCGGGGTACCATTTCATCTGTTTGCACATGATTTATTTGTTTACTTTCGCTATTGACTCAATGTAATTACAAGCTGTCTGTGAGAAAACCACAATGGAGAAATACACTGCACTGAAACCTGGAGTCAGGTCTCTGCTTCACTGAAACCTCGAGTCAGGGCTCTGCTTCACTGAAACCTCGAGTCAGGGCTCTGCTTCACTGAAACCTCGAGTCAGGGCTCTGCTTCACTGAAACCTCGAGTCAGGGCTCTGCTTCACTGAAACCTCGAGTCAGGGCTCTGCTTCACAGAAACCTCGAGTCAGGGCTCTGCTTCACTGAAACCTCGAGTCAGGGCTCTGCTTCACTGAAACCTCGAGTCAGGGCTCTGCTTCACTGAAACCTCGAGTCAGGGCTCTGCTTCACTGAAACCTCGAGTCAGGGCTCTGCTTCACTGAAACCTCGAGTCAGGGCTCTGCTTCACTGAAACCTCGAGTCACCGGTTCCATTCTCCCAGGTGTCCCAGGGCGCTATTCACAAAGCTGAATGTTTTGTATTCATTCTGGTATTCATTAAACTGTAAGTCTAGAAAAGTTTGGTGCATAAAAAACATAATTTATTCCATCAAAAAAGACTTAGTGAATCAACCTTTAAATAACTTGCATATTCAGCTTCATGAAAAAAGCTCCATAGCTTCTAAAACCCGATTGGTCTTTAACCCATAAGTACTGGGATGAAATAGAACACAAATTGAACCCAGGCAGTTAAGGGTTAAATCTAGAGGACTTACAATGTTTAGCCACCAGATGGTACTATTCCAAATTAAAAATCAAATGTACAAAGAACAAGGTCCTCCTAAAAGTGAAGTTAAGCAGAAGACATCTCTTATTTGAATGCTCTATAATCCATGATGGTTCACATTGAAAGTGCTGAATGTTGTAAACAGGGGGTTTTGTTTTTTATAGTTAGAATTCCTACTGATTAAATTGCATCTGTCAAGAATGCCAAATCTCTTTAGTGAAGTGTGATTTTGATGAGTGGAGACGTCAACAATAAAAATGTAGGCCAAAATAACTGAATTAGTAAAGAAAAGAAAGATAAACAACATGATATGGTTGTTTATCAGCTATGTTTAACCTCAAAGCATCACCCTTGGCAAACAAAGCCACATTCCGTACATGGCTGTGGCCAATGTGCTTCATTTCCACTCATCAGGATCAGACACAGATATCACTTTTGGTTTGGGTTTGTTGGATAATGAGACTTTTTTGGCAGTTGTTTGCTGTTTTTCGGAGCGATGTAACAATTTAGGACATGGTATTCTTCCAGGCATGCATTTATCCCCTCTTTGATGCACTATGCATTCTAGTCTGTGAACAGCATTCGCCATAATAACTAATTTACTCATCGGCAGTCATAATGAAGCGCAGAAGCGTTATTACTTGCTTTGCTCTGAGTAATGATATTCACGTGGCTAATGTGCTGCAAAGTGTGGTTGAGATTTAAACCTCAGAGAAGTAGTGTGATTAAATGCATTCTGACAAGGGAGACATTCATCTTCATAAAGAAATAAATCACAGTGAGCAGCAGCCCATTCCTATACTGCAGCAGCCTGATCCATTCCCCCACACCATCACAGACAAAGCAGCAGCCCGATCCACTCCCCCGCACCATCACAGACAAAGCAGCAGTCTGATCCATTCCCCCACACCATCACAGACAAAGCAGCAGCCCGATCCATTCCCCCGCACCATCACAGACAAAGCAGCAGCCCGATCCATTCCCCCGCACCATCACAGACAAAGCAGCAGCCCGATCCATTCCCCCACACCATCACAAAACAAAGCTGGAGACCACTGCAGGCCTAGCAAGATGTCACGAAATTGCTGCCAAAACAAAGAAAGCAGGGTCAGCATTTAGGAGGGGGGGAACTGCTGATTTGTAAAATTGTTGAATAGGGTAAAGGCAAACAGAACCGCAGCACCAACCACCAAATCTGTTTTTGTCCATCAAAAATGTATTTGTAATGCAGAATTAATTTAGCAAAAAAAAAAATGTTTTCATTCAAAGTGGATCATTTTTGCATTCTTTTTTTCAAGTCATTTCTATTATAAAATAATGTATTCGCATCAATGTGACAGACACAAAGCATTCATTAAACATCCACTCAAGGTCATTTGCATAAGTTGCTTCCCTTCATGGCATGCATTTTTAATGCCAAAGGAATCCTTCTATTTAGAATAAAAGACATTTGATCAACAGCCTTTGTAAAAGGTATTTGAACCCCCTGCTATTTCTTGTTAAAATGTAGAAGACCATCCATTCTGCTCATGTATTACATTTACTTAGACTATCTAGGTATTAAATGGAAAGCGATATACTGTGTGCCAGCATCTCTTTTATAGCAAATCTATAATGCGCTGCACCCCATGGGAGGCACGACATGCATGCAAACTCAGACATCAATGTACCAGACCCCCGCTGGTTACAGGAACACACTAAAAGCGGGCTGTATGCTGCTTTCATGAAAAACAAAAATTGTGTTTTTTTTTTTTTTAATTTTAACGCTTGGTAAATGTATAATGAGGCCCCTCGCTCCCCCTAGTGGGGCCCCGCAGTATCTCATTACCGTGTCTCAGAGCTTCATCCTCGCTGTTACTCTTTAATTACGCTGAGGAGGAGGAGGAGGAGAGGAGATTTGTGGCTGCTGGGAATGCAAAGTGATTAAACTCTCAGGCAGGGCTCAAGGTCTCCTCATTATGATCCTCATTCAGCACTTCCTAATGATGGCCCATTTTGAACACTCTAGTTTAGTGCTGAACGAATGTCAATGTGAAGCCAACTTTTACGATTCAGCTTACATTTTGTTTTTATCATTCATACTAAAGCCTAGATTAAACCAAAATGACAGCACCAGCATAACCGTTAGTAAGCACAGCTATGGCAGAGACCTGGGGGAGCATTTCAATAAAGCTATCGCTTTCTTAGAAATGAAAACTAAGTTATGAAGATCATTTATGTTAACTACAACTAAAACGTCAAACATTGAATTACCGTCATCAGTGGTGATTGTGCTTTCATTAAGTACATCTTTGATGCTGCTATAAGGTCATCAGAACCATAAAAAGAAGTGTCCTATCAATAAGTGACTGAGCCAAGAAACTTATCAAACAATGCTAACATTATATTGCTACTTCTGTTACTAACTCGTGCATCAGGTGGAATTTCCCCATTATAAAAAACAATAAAAAATGCAGTGCCAACATTTTGCCATTAGGTGGCATTGGGCAGGAATGGCATTAGCACCAAAGAAGTAAAATACGGTGCTATGAAAACAGGAGCTGCCTGTGGTTGTGTCCTATCTAATACATCAAACAGCACATTTCTATGTGCCAGTATGTCTGCACTGTCCACTTATTACTAGAGGGAAAGCACTCCTACAAAGAGTCCATCTGTCAACAGCAGAGACTGTCCCTGGGGGGGGGGTCCTTATCGGCACTGTGTGCACGGCTTCCAGGTTCTGTTGTGTCACTTTGTCAATTAATGAAGGAAACCATGCACTTGCCCTTCACGACTCTCAGCTCAGCTTCACCTTTCCCATGTAGAGGCATTCCTCAGCACATTACCAGGCAAGCTTAGCTAATGTGGGCATGTAACAATAACAATTGAAACTTAATTAGGGTCTGCGGATGGCTTTTGAATATTAATGGAGTGCCGTTAACTTGCTGAGCCGCCTCCTACCTGCATGGCAAGTCGAAGGCTGTCTCTTAATTGATTTAAAAGAGTAAATGGTCCCCTTAACAGGAATGCAACATAGTTAATAAAGCCCAGTGCCACTTGATATTTCCCCTATGCCACCCATTGTAGAAGTGACAGCTAATAATGAATTGTCTCTCGCGCTGTCAAAGTGGCTGATGCCATCAACCCCCACACTTAGAAACGTGACAGTTAGAGGAAATATCCAAGGATTTGTGATTTCCCTAGCAACGCCCCTGACAACAAGCCTGATCCATCTGGGGAGACAGAGCTCTGTCATTCGCTGCAGGCTTATGAAAGCAATCAGGAGTCGAGACTGGGTAAATCATCAGCGGGTTAAACTGCATCATGACATGCCTTGCAGGGCGATTATCTCAAGAGTTAAACTGCATCACTGACATGCCTTGCAGGGCGATTATCTCAAGAGTTAAACTGCATCACTGACATGCCTTGCAGGGCAATTATCTCAAGAGTTAAACTGCATCATGACATGCCTTGCAGGGAGATTATCTCAAGAGTTAAACTGCATCACTGACATGCCTTGCAGGGCGATTATCTCAAGAGTTAAACTGCATCATGACATGCCTTGCAGGGCGATTATCTCAAGAGTTAAACTGCATCACTGACATGCCTTGCAGGGCGATTATCTCAAGAGTTACACTGCATCATGACATGCCTTGCAGGGCGATTATCTCAAGAGTTAAACTGCATCATGACATGCCTTGCAGGGCGATTATCTCAAGAGTTAAACTGCATCACTGACATGCCTTGCAGGGCGATTATCTCAAGAGTTAAACTGCATCACTGACATGCCTTGCAGGGAGATTATCTCAAGAGTTAAACTGCATCACTGACATGCCTTGCAGGGCGATTATCTCAAGAGTTAAACTGCATCATGACATGCCTTGCAGGGCGATTATCTCAAGAGTTAAACTGCATCACTGACATGCCTTGCAGGGCGATTATCTCAAGAGTTAAACTGCATCATGACATGCCTTGCAGGGCGATTATCTCAAGAGTTAAACTGCATCACTGACATGCCTTGCAGGGCGATTATCTCAAGAGTTAAACTGCATCACTGACATGCCTTGCAGGGCGATTATCTCAAGAGTTAAACTGCATCATGACATGCCTTGCAGGGCGATTATCTCAAGAGTTAAACTGCATCATGACATGCCTTGCAGGGCGATTATCTCAAGAGTTAAACTGCATCATGACATGCCTTGCAGGGCGATTATCTCAAGAGTTAAACTGCATCATGACATGCCTTGCAGGGTGATTATCTCAAGAGTTAAACTGCATCATGACATGCCTTGCAGGGCGATTATCTCAAGAGTTAAACTGCATCACTGACATGCCTTGCAGGGCGATTATCTCAAGAGTTAAACTGCATCATGACATGCCTTGCAGGGCGATTATCTCAAGAGTTAAACTGCATCATGACATGCCTTGCAGGGCGATTATCTCAAGAGTTAAACTGCATCACTGACATGCCTTGCAGGGCGATTATCTCAAGAGTTACACTGCATCATGACATGCCTTGCAGGGCGATTATCTCAAGAGTTAAACTGCATCATGACATGCCTTGCAGGGCGATTATCTCAAGAGTTAAACTGCATCACTGCAGGGCAGGATATACACTATGTGACTTGAATACAACTAGAATAACACAAGTTAGACTCTTCTTTTTAAGTCTGGAAAAGTCACAGTATTAATTCCAGTCTGAATGAACTCCTTTTTAAAGGTATATATAAAAATTCATTGAAAGAAGAAGAGTTCTTAATCAACATTACTTTATATTATTGTGTTGTTTTTTTGTTGTTTTTTTTTTTTTTTGCATTTAAAAAATGTAGGAGTTAATTAAACTAAAGAGTTTGCAAAATATCACCCGCAGCGATTTAATAAGTTATGTTTGCATAACTTTGTTCAAATCGCAAAGTGTTTTTAAATGTGTGTGACTTCTAATGACGGCACGGACATTACCGTTTATCTAACATCTTCTGCCATTAAAGTCTGACAAGCTTTGATGAAAAACAGATAGCAACAAGAGGCTATTAATGACCTGAAATCAAATTATCTTCCAGTTCTAAAGGATTAGGAATTACACAAGTCAAGTGTAGAGTAATTAGTGTAATTTGGCTCTTTGATGTCAGCATAACAGATTCATCAGGAGCATAACCTTTCTTATTATCAGGCATGAGACATCAATCTGAGAGAGACAGGTAGGTCCTGAGAGCCTGAAGTACAGTAGGATCCTGCTGCAGTCCCTGGAATAAAACCTTAATGGGGCAGTAAATATGTAATGTAATAGCGTACAATGTCAGTAATTTGACATGGCAACAATCAAATCCCTTTGTCTTCCAGATAGTGCATTATTAATATCCTCTGTTCCTCAAAGCAGCTAAAGGATTTTGACCTTGTGGTCGTTCTGCATCTCCATACACCAGATTTCAATCCTTTTATAAATGATTATTGTTTGGTAATTTACATTTTGATTGCTTTCAGATCTAATGTCTGCACACTGTGCATTAAGCGTGGGGTTTTAATGAATGGGACACAGTCACACACTGCAGATTTACTCATCGCTCTGTCCTGACAATGCTCATCCTATCAGAGGCCCACAAACTCAACAGCCCAGCAGCTGCACCCTCAGCTCATCAAAGAAGATGTGGACGCTGGCAGCTGTGGTTCAGTTAATCTTCCTAGCGTGGTTGAGTTCGAGAGACACATCAGCAACCACAGTGAAATTGTGAGAGAGCAGTTACAGCTGCAGACAGGTAACAAGCCTATTATATGTTATCACATGTCTGTGGCTTAAACACATTAGTTAAAATAATAATAATAATAATAATAATAATAATAATAATAATAATAATAATTTCCTACGGAATGGCCTATTTGTTTTAATATATCATAGTTATTTCACTTGGTGTGCACCAAGCCAAAACCTGAATACCAGACCCTACTGCATTTAATCCCAGGGCCAACTGTTTCTAATAGAAAGAGGAGGTTGTGAATATTACATCTGCTACCCTTGGCCAAAGTCCACCTAGAAGCGAAACCAGAGCCCTGCCCCTCTTGAAATGAGCATCACAGTGAAAACAGTGTCTGTGTGCTACAATGAAACATATCTCGAGACAGGGACTATCTACCTGAGGCTGTGCGATTTAAAAGTGAAACTACAGTAGTAATAGGCATATGAATTCTGTAAACCACAATAGCTTCACATACAGTACAAAGCAGCTACTGTGCTATTGGCACATGGCTGCGTGCATGAGGATTCACAACTGATGTAAGCAGGTGAGAGGAGATGGAAGGCCAGGTGCCACATACAGAACAATTACTTCATGAGACGATGCTGTGTCACCACCTCTACGCTACTACAGGCATTTTAAATCTCAAATCAGTGCTATTGCTTGCTCCGTCTGTGCACAGCTGATCTGAATAATTTAGCAGCTCCTTGGAATGCTGTTGTTACAGTGGAAGGTCCAGTTTGCAACTCAGAGACTGGTTTACATGTACACACACTCTGCTAATTACTCTGACAGTGCTGCATGCACATGTTGTGAACTCCAGACCAAATCCCACCTTGCATCATTAGCTGAAGTTTTTCTCCCATAAAGCCCCCTAAATAACCTTGAAATAAAAAAATTTAAAAATGTAATGCAATGAACTGCAATGAATGGTTTAAATTGTAATTATTTTCCAGCATACCGCCTGCTGGAGAATTATTGTGCATTCATTAAAGTTATGTCAAGAACTCAAGCATTAAAACATCACGCAAGTTACAGCATTCCTGAATAATAAAATGTTTCTGTCTCCATCAACTGAGCCAACATTATCGATCTCTGAAGGACATATAAATGCATAAAAAAGCGCCCTGCCGATGTACGGGTTGGAATCGTTTTCTTGCTGCACTTCAGCAGCATTAAAGAACATCACCTGACCAATGGGTGCAGTCCCCCTGATAACCCCCTCTTAATTCATTGCTTTTTCTATGCTGTGTTTCAGCAGGTCCCAGCATCCACAGCCTGAACTCCCAGAGGTCATAAGCATGCGTTTCTACTGCTGTGCCACTTCACTGCCTGGCGAAACAGCTTGTCTTGGTAAAGTACTAACAGATGGGCTCTCGCTCTTTGAGACTGTTGACAATCAGAACAGATGGCAGCTAGAAGGGCAGAGAACCAAAGATATCTTTTTAAGATGGCAGTAAATGTGCCACCCAGCTTCCAGCAGCAGGCACGGCTGGGAGACGGGCTGTGGGTCAGCTGGGTTGCTGCAGATATAAGAAGATTTGATTTCTCTGCTGCTGCTCCGTTGCTTTATCAGCATAAGGAGCAGAACTGCTCACTACAGTCTGTATGTATACAATAAATAGACAACAATACTATATGCCAGTCACAATACATTGCGCATACGATCTGCAGGTCTCAATACAATGCATAGGCTCTGCGTCACTGCAGACTGAAAGGGTTTATGACGGCACATTAAAAGCATCCCGGTACATTATTATATCAAAAGAACTGCGGACATCATTCAGAAATGATGAAAGGAAAGCAGGCACAAATGCCACTGATGAGGATAATGACATGCAATTACTACATGCGCACAAACAAGTCTTAGGCGATGCTGTGATGTTCCACTAAACCTTATTAATAATGGATCATGTTTTCAGTCGTGAGGATTTAGTGCCATTAGCACAATCAAAAACAAAGAAACTGTACAGCAGAACAGTGCTTCAAACAGGATGCTAGTATCCCTTCAGCAGGCAAAATGAATACCTGTGAATACACCTTCGACACGACGCGGCCATATGTTACCAAAAAAAAAAAAAAACAAGATTCTATTTTAATGGCATTATCCAATACTTTATTGCAATAACTCATATAAAAATAAAAACCATATTACAATGTCTCAAATTCCAGATAAACAGCTTGCAATTTTGCTTTCTTGATAATCAATCTGGTATTCATAAAAGGAGGCAAATCAGTCAGGTGATAAACTGTTCCATGCAAACAAGTTCAAACCTCTTCTTTTGGACTGCTAATAAAAGTCAGCTGGTACAGACTGGTATTCAGCTCTGGAAACCACAGTCAGTGTGTCATCCTGTTATGCTATTTTATTTTAGTTTGCACAAGACTCAGTCGGTTTCTTTTCGTAACTGTATTTCACAAGGCTTTAAGTGCAAATTACCTTTGCTGTAATGTTTTTGTTGCAGTCATGACAAGGCAAGGGTGAGGATTTTCAGTTAGGAAACATTATCACTGCGTTGATGGTGCAAGTGTGAATGTGCTAAGGGTTTACATAACCACAAAGTCATTCTTACATTTCAATTTTGCATAGTTTACCTGCACTATTCTATACAGCACAGCAAAGCAAAGATTGTTTTTTCACATTTCCCTTACTAAATGTATGATGATTTTCCAAAGGGAAACTTTTTAAGGCATCTGTAAGTGATCCACCAACATTCAGTAGCATTTGGGGTATTTTGGACAATAAATAATCTGACCAAAATGATTAATTACATTTCAAATCAATAAAAGAAATATCATTTTAAATTTATTCAATTTGCTACTTGAATTAAGAACCCATCCATGAATTGAGTGTACTGTATATACAATCTCGCGGCTGATCACTGCGCAGACACAGAGGACTCTAGTCAGGAAGCAGCCAGGACTGACCTAAAATGGAATCTTCCACATCATTTTAATTTGCGGGTTACACAATGACTGTCGCGGGTCTGCGGGTTGCAATGTCAATTTTTCGAAATGTGGGTCACTTGGGTTGTCTGCAGAAGTGATGGACTGTGATGATGCAGGCTGCCAGGAGTTTAAAGGTTCAAGCTCTGTAGATAGGCACACACTTCCAGCATCATTAAATCAGGCATGTGCCATTAATTAAGGATTCTTCCCTTTTGACGCATTCACCCATAATGCTGGTTTCCTTTCTTTGCACCATCTTTACTTTCTGCACCCCTACCACTATTGTGATTTCAATGTGTCAATGTGTCGACAACAGGAAGCCCAAGCAGCAAAATTAAAACTCTGGCTTCAAACAAAACACAAAACAAAAATGCACCGCTGAGACCAGCCTGGCTGACAAACATTACAGGGGTTTTATGACTTAAAACCAGGGACGCAAAGCGAAGAGGGAGCAAACAAAATCCAGCTCTGGCAAGAGCAATTAGAATCTCTGCTTCAATCAGCCAACGGATCCATCTCTGGCTGGCCTGACCTTGCTTCTCAGACTGTGAGAAACAAGGCACTGGAATTTTCCAGCACACCTGGCAATGCGGTCTGTCTGCTAGAGCTGAAGACATTGATGTTCCCCCAGGACCCACCTCACATCGTACTCGTGTTGCACATTCAGAAAAAAAAAAATAAATAAAAATGAAGCTTTTGACTGCAGATGAGGACTGATGGTTCTTGGAAATAGAAAGTATTACAAGAATGCATTTGTTTGAAAACTTCAAATTCCATGCACCTTACCTGAACTGACCTTTATTTGATTACTAGTTGATCAGGTTATACTGTAGCTTAGCAAGGATAGTCTCTGAAAAATACATACTTGCATTATAATGAATTAAAACACAAGTAGAAAGAAAAGATCTAGGTATACCAGCAATAACCATTGATTGAATACATAGTAATGTAGTAGTATATGTTTCAGCACCATGATACCTGCTTTCAAATTTTAAAAAGGACTTCGGCATGGTGTCCAGCCAGCATTCATACAGCAGCAGCTACATATCGTGCACCAGCAGGTGTGTAGGCATGTATCTTTGGGTAAACTACAATGCATTTAAACCAGCTTTCATTTTAGGCTTCTCTAAAAACAAAAAGTTACATAATAAATATATACAAAAACACTTCTAAATCACATGTTTATTTTTTACAAATTTCATGAATACAAACACACACGTACATAGTTAACACAATAGTAGAAATGAACAAACTTCTTATAATGAAAAAGTGCTATTGTCTTCTCTGAAACAGATGAAAGGCAGCCTTTTATCTATTCTTCCAGTAATTCTGCCCATCACCATACAGGGGCACTGCTCCCACCACAGAGCCTCTACTATAGATCTTTTTCAAAGCAGATGCTCCAGTAAAACACTGTTTCCAAGCAACCAAAGTATATAATACGAGATCTCTTAGGCACTGTACGAACAGCATGACTCCTACAATGCATGGCTATGCTTAGAAACGACTGCTCTGCAACAGTGTGAATGAGACCGTGTTCATAGAACTTGCTTTCCAGAGGAGGACAGAAACCACCCATTGTGATTCAGAGGCTCGCAAGCTGGGAACTAACTTGTACGAGCCACATCACATTGTCATTTTCACCCAACTACTTGAACATTAACTGAGGCACTGGAAGGTCAATCACTTTCCCCTGGAATGGAGAAAGTGGTACAGAGCCCTTTAAAAAGCAGGCGGTCTTTTAATTGAGATGCCTCTACATGGACGAAGCATCTGTTGTGGGAGGCTGTTAAGTGTTCAAAGTCGTCTTTAGGGTTTTATTTTTGCAGATAGCTCCTGAACCTCTGCACCACGCCGGCGTATTCGGTGATGTTGTACAGGTTCTTGTCCTGGTTCGGGTCGGGTGCTACGAAGTACAGCTCCCCTGCGTGCACGTCCTGGAAGTGGGCTCAGAAGGTGGCCGGGTCGAAGCCCACCCACTCGGTGTAGCGGTAGTCGCAGGAGCGGATGGAGTAGCCCATGACGCGGATGTCTCAGAGGAGAGGCAGGTCCGAGTCGTGCTGGGGCAGGTCCGCAGGTCTCGGGTACTGGCTGTAAGCGATGGCCTCGGCGTTTATCTTCAGCTCGCTGGCACCGAAGGTGTCCCCCAGGCTGAAGCCCTGGTGTGTGCTAAAAGGGGTCAAGGAAAGGGAAGGTCTTGTCCCCAGGTTTAGGGGTGGAAGCAGTCGTTCCAGGCACATAGATGATTAATGGCACGCGCAAAGCTACATCGAAGTTACTGTACTTGGCCCACTCCCCATGCTCACCCAGAGACCAGCCTGCAACACGCAAATCCACGTTTAAACAAAGTGAATAGGAGGAATTCACTGCAGGAAACAGAGCCATCTTGTGGTTAAAATACAAATACTCTCATAAAAAAATAGGATGCATCTACAACAATAGTTGGATGCATTTTTTGTCCTTCTTCGAGGAAATATATAAATAAACATGCAGAACAAAAAACATAACACAGTATAAAATTAGCACATAAAAGTAAGAATGCTTTCTGAAAATCAGCCTTTGCAGTTGCTTTCTTTAGATGTCCAGACCAGTGCACTGACCGTGATCGGAGGTGAACACCACAATCGTCTCGTTGGCCAAGCCCAAATCATCCAGAGCGCTGAGGAGCTGCCCAGCCTGGGTGTCCAGGTAGGAGACTGCAGCAAAATAACTCTGCCGGATCTGCAGCTGGGGGTGGAAACAACCCACTGCATTAATAAAACCCTGGGTCTGCACGTATTACAACCCACTGCATTAATAAAACCCTGGGTCTGCACGTATTACAACCCACTGCATTAATAAAACCCTGGGTCTGCACGTATTACAACCCACTGCATTAATAAAACCCTGGGTCTGCACGTATTACAACCCACTGCATTAATAAAACCCTGGGTCTGCATGTATTACAACCCACTGCATTAATAAAACCCTGGGTCTGCATCGATTAGATTAAAGGGAACCCTTTTTCCATCCCTGTCAGCACACACACACACACACACACACACTTACCTGGAAGTCCCGAGGGATCGGTCCATAGGGAAAGCTGACATTCAATGTCTGAACATCTTCCCTCTTCCTGATATCAGTCCATGGATTGTAGGCTACCGTAGGCATTCCTTTGGGGATTTCAGGGTCAGGTGCCAGGGTCATGTTTTCCAAGGGGTACAGCTTTAAAAATTCCTGGTGAGGTGGAGAATAGACATATATTGGGGACTTCAAGTGCAGTGGTGTACAAATACTGAGCTCACTCTACTTCTCTATCTGACTTCTAACATATAGAACAAAGAATTAGTTAAGGGCTCTTACACAGCTTAGAACAGGACAATTTATTGTCGGCATGGCCTAACCTGAATTGTGAATTATCAATTGTGAAATATCAAAAGGAGCAGTCTATAATAATAATAATAATAATAATAATAATAAAAAAGGAACATAACCTTAATACTAAATGTAACTTCCCACCAAAGCAAGAAGCCAAATCTCCCGTCTCCCCTCTCCCGTCTCTCCCAACCCCCTCCCCCGTTTCATTCTTAATTATCAGCAGTCAGAACTGTTTACTCTCCTCCCCCCTCATTGTAGAATTGATATTTTCATCACTGATGCATTTCAGAAGATTTGTCAGCAGGCAGAGCTCTTCTAGTGGATAGGAAAGAGTTTTTGTCCAGCTCTATGCAGACCAGTCCAGCAGCCAGTGAGTTACCTGAGGATATCTGAATGGGATGTGGGGTTTGTGATACCCCACAGCCAGGAAGAAGGGGTGGCTTTCATCTTTCACAGCCTTCAGTAAGCGGACTGCCTCCTCTGTGCTCTGCATGTCTGGCAAGGTGCCTTCTGGCATTTCTGACACGTCCACTGGACACAACAGGTTGGCGTGCAGTTTGCCATCCTTGCCTTTGCAAACCTGGGAAAAAAATTAAATAAAAAAATGATAATGTAACATTTAAACTGGGTGCTCAACTCAGTCAACTCCTTCAAATAGTCAAGTTCTGCAATTATTTTGTGATGCAGGAAACTACAAAATCACCAAACATTACAGGTACAAGGAAGGAAGCCCTTGGGAAATGAAGTGCGAAATAGATCTCTATATAAAATAAATTAAAAAAAAAGAGCTCATTTAAAAAAAGAAAAGCTAATCCAGTGAAGTCAGTGTCCAGAGTGTTTTTTTACAGTGTGTACACTGTATAAAAAAACTAAACAATGTCTGGCAGGAACGCTGTTCTTGTTACATGTAGTTCACTGCAATACCACTGCCTGATGAAAGGTTTTCATGCCAACTCAGCTCTCAATTACTTAACTAAACCCTTCATTTAACTCATTTGCTTAATTTGACCTTTTCAATTGTTCTCAGATCTTAAAAGTTGCAGATTTCAAGTGAACTATAAGATTTAAAAGCAACTTGAAATGTTTAACTTTTTAGGAGCTGAGAACAATTAAAAAGGTAAAATTAAGCCAATGAGGAGTTCAAGTAAGGGTTTTCTTTAAGTAACTGAGAGCTCAGTTGGAACCAGAAGACATTGGGGTCCCGAGGACCGGGTTTGGGAAGCCCAGGCTTTTTTCACAGCAAGAATTAATTGCAAATCATCACGAGAGCTGTTGGTCACAGAGTACATGTTTAACTCTGGGAGACTCGCTTGTTGTTCACCAAACCATTTAAAACACACTTACCTGTACAAAGGCGTTGTGGAAGACATTGCTTTTGGAAGCAAGCTGGTCAATGTTCGGAGACTTCACGACTGTGTCACCGAAACACCCCAGGCTAGGTCTCAGGTCATCCACCACTATCAGGAGCACATTCAGGGAGCCTGGAGAGAACACAAGAACAATACAGGAGAATATGTAGCTACGTTCAAAATAAATTGACATTGCATTGGTCAGGACAAGTTACCTTTGAGCACGATGTATCTTTAAATCACTGAAATAAGAATCTTTTTTTTCATATATAGTGTAGGGGTAGGGGTCAAGGCTGGTAAGTGACACAATCAAATATGAAGACATAAGCCTGATTCCAGCTCCTGCAAGATAGCCAGCTCTTTTATACAGCGGTATCGGCTCTATGCTTCAGAGCAGGAGATCCCAGGTTCAAGACCCACCTCCGCCTGCGAGAAACCCCTGCCTGTGGGAACTGCAGTTCACCACAGTATTAATCAGCAGTCTGATTTTCACAACACTGCAGGTAGTTTTCTTGGAAATAGCCCCTGTGTTCACTAAATATGTTACTACTGGGATGGAAATATGACTCCTATTGCATAGCAGTTTCACCAATTCCAGGTTTTACTACAAGCTTGATATGTTAACAAGCTCAGGTGTGCTATTAAACGCCTAGTAAAACCAGGAATGGATCAAACTGCTATACAATGAGTTTTATTTCCATCCCTGTGCTATCCTACAACATACAGTACAACACATAAGTCGCACCCCGCTATATTTTTTTAAAAGGCGCAAGTGCAGCGGTAGCGTTAACCCACATGTTATCAGAGTGGGACAGTCGTTTACTCGATTAAAGAAAAGTACATTCTGTAAAGGTGAATGTCAAAGCTTACATGTTTAAATCCGCTGTGGCGTCCTCAGTACACATGATTCAGATACCGGTGTGCAATGTTACTGGCCTATTCTATTCTAATGATTACTGCTGTTTTTACTGCGGTTGTGTGTGTTTTGTTTACCTTTCTCTTGTAGCCCGTTGAGCACTCGAGTTCGCCTGGCTGGCATTGATGGGACATTGTGGAGACAGGCGAACGCACCGATGCAAGCATACCAAATCAAACACACCAGCATAATATAGCAAAACCGAGCCTCGCTCAGTCACACGCCTTCCAGTCGGGAGTTTCATACACTACCTACAAACTCATAAACTGCCCTACATGTTAAAAATGACATGCATGCATTCATTTCTTTCAGTTTCGTTGTTGTTTCGTTGTTCGTTGGCACGCAAACTCCCAAACTGTGGCTAAACGCTTCCCTTGTAGTATGTTCATTCAGTTCCTGGTTCGCTCGACGCTTATTTTTTATCACATGACGTCCTTGAAATTTATTTTTGAGCCGATTCTGTTTCCTAATTAAATTCACAAAGAAGCTGTTAATTACAAAATAATGTCACTTGTTTTTACCTTCATATGTTGACTGAGCCTGCTTCTATTTCGCTTCATTTTTCATTTCAAACAAAAGTGACAAATAATGTGAATTGCTCATCGCTGATCCTAATTGCATTTCATTCTTGCAGTCGCCTAGTTTATCGTTGTGCTTTTGTTATTTTCACTCGTTTAACAGAGTTGTCCCGTCAGATTTTCTTTTCAGCATAAAATACCCAGTACGGAGTGTGCACTGAGAGCAAGTACAGCATTTAAAATCTCCTGGATTTGTAGCAAATAAAAAAATAATAATCGTAAACCCAATCTTTAATTAATAGTTTTCACTTGGATGCAGAGGCAGCTTAACAACGACTAATTGACATTTAAAGGGAGCTAGAGATTTGGAAAATAAAGACGGAAAAGTTCAAGCCCTATATATACATATAAGTAAGACAGAGTGCGCACTATTGTGGGTAATGTTGAAAAAGCCCAGCTGAGCAAGCTGAAGATCCCAGCAGCAGACTCACTGTCTGTTTGCATTGGGGATTTCCAGGTGGACGTTAACAATAAATACCTTTAACCAAAAACCAAGAACACTTTTCTTGCACTAAAGGTTATATTAGACAGTCCAATTGTGTTGCGAATGTGGTCTGTGAATCCAGCCGTTTGATTCTTTGTAAACTATTTTTTTCTTTGTTGCACATCATATTTATATGTCATGATTATCATATCCATTTAAATCCCTGATGAACTAAGCTTTAACTGCGGTAACACATTTCACTGTGACTTTAAGTGCATTTGGTCCTCTGTGCTTACTAAAGCTGCACTTGACTATGGCCAGGACATAGTGTCAGTAGGTTTAGATTACAAGCAATTGACTCCCGGTATGATCTGTTTATTAGGGGATGTGTGGCTGGTTTCACCTTAGGTAACATAGTCCATGAATAGTGCTAATCAGGGTCTGTGAAACCAGCCCAGGTTTATGTTGCATCACATTACTGGGTGGAGTTTGGGGATTTCCCAGTTTACAAGAAACAATTGGTATGTGAAGAATGGGTGTCCTGTCAGACCTGGTTGCTGTTCCTGAGGCAAGCTATAATGTTGCTTTAGAAACAGGATCACAATTACTGTATATACCTCGCTGGTTAATAATCTCCAAAAGCAAGTTCAGGCACAGCTAATGTTAAGTGCTCCAGCCAACCTGATTGATCAGACCCTACAGTATACTGCAAATGAAAATAACATGGGGCTTTATTTTGTTACAGCATCTTAATGGTTTCTGCTTAAAATAGCTTTTGAACATGAACTGGATGCAGACCTCTTGAATGCTAACGTGGTCATCCAGGAATAGTATTTCAATCCCTGTAAAACCTTTTTTTTAAAATGGCTTTTTAATTATTATTCTTGCCAAACTCTTTCTGAACTAAATGAGCATTGCTGATCATGCAGGACAAGGCCTTTGTTAGCATTGCATTGCAGCAGTGTGGAGTAGTGGTTAGGGCTCTGGACTCTTGACCGGAGGGTTGTGGGTTCAATCCCCAGTGGGGGACACTGCTGTTGTACCCTTGAGCAAGGTGCTTTACCTAGATTGCTCCAGTAAAAACCCAACTGTATAAATGGGTAATTGTATGTAAAATAATGTGATATCTGTATATCAGGGAGTCCCAGCTAGACCTGCTGAACTGCTTACAACAGTGCCAAGCTGCTGCCCGACAATTGCAACTGCAGCAAACGAGATGAAAAGGTGCCATTGAACCACTTAACTGGCAACATTCCACTTGAACTGGTGAAATCGGAACATCCCATTGCAGGAGCCTCTGGCAATATGAACCATCAATGTTGCAACACCTGTCTAAAATCACCCCATTCGCAGGATCCACTGACAGTATTAACCGTCACTGTTGCAACACCTGTATAAATAGGAGGAGGCTGGTGCTGCTCTCTGCAGACTGAGGAAGGGAATCCCACAGAACAGCATTAACATGGGTGAGTGCACATTGTACAATGCCACAAGTACACTTGTATCATTTTATTAAAAGACAGTGACTTGATGCTGGGCGTATTGTCATAAGCAATGTCAAAACTGAGCAATGCAGAGCAATTGTATAAAAGCCAGTGCATTTCAGCAGAAAAGGGGAACAAACGACATTATCAGACTCTCTAGTTTAATGTTTGTTTATTTTTCACAACAAGAAAAAAATAATCATGTAATGTTAGAAAATTGTAAATAAACTTTGACGTGCTCCTACACTGCTTCTTGTTAGCAGATTTACTGTATGGGGTGTATTCATTATCACACCTGTATGATTTACTGTATGGGGTGTTTTCATTATCACACCTGTATGATTTTATTACAAGACAGTGACATAATTCACAGTAAATGTATAAAAGTATATTTCAGCAGAAAAGGGGGGAAAGACTATGTAAATTCAACAGGTTTTTTTCACAACAAGAAAAAATATCTTGGTATACTACAAAAGGGTGATTAAACGCTTAAGTGACTGTACATTATGTATTTAGACAAGTTCTACACGAGGACTGAAATAATAAAACAAGGAAGTACTGTAGCATTTTCTTTCAATTGTTTGTTTCCCCTCTCCTCCCAATCCAAACGGGTTCCTGTTGTACTCTTCTCCTGCGTGTACTAATGTATATACAGCTTTCATGTTGTGTGTGTGTGTGTGTGTGTAAGTGTGTTACTGTTGTATTGATACAGTATATCAAACGCTCTCCAGTAGTTCTGACACCCTGTTTTTCCATAAAGCCTGTATTTATGGAGATGTTACGAAGATCGACACCACTGGTGCATCAGAGAAAACAGCAAACCAGGACAAACTGACAGTGAAAGGTGGGTCTACATCACAGCAGAAACATGCACTTCAGCTAAATAGAATCAAGTATATGTGAGGAGTATAGGGGACCCACTGCATCCTAAACCATTACGTTACCGTATAATAATGAAAGGTTCAATAACAAACCTGTTTTCTGTGTAGAATCTATTTGATATTAAGTTCATTTTTCTTTTGAAATTTAAGGGACTTCCAGATACCTATCTTTGATCTGTATGTTACAGTAAAATCTATAAAAGGAGAATATATATGCCAATGTTCAACCGATTAAAAGTATTTTTGTTATACACACCTATGATACTTTAAAAAGCTTGTGGTTGTAGAAACTCTCTTCAGGGATGCATGGAAGCTGGATCACTCCACACACCCTGACTTTCACCTGGGCTCAGGTGGGACTGGCTGTGTCTGGATCACTCCACACACCCTGACTCTCACCTGGGCTCAGGTGGGACTGGCTGTGTCTGGATCACTCCACACACCCTGACTCTCACCTGGGCTCAGGTGGGACTGGCTGTGTCTGGATCACTCCAACACCCTGACTCTCACCTGGGCTCAGGTGGGACTGGCTGTGTCTGGATCACTCCAACACCCTGACTCTCACCTGGGCTCAGGTGGGACTGGCTGTGTCTGGATCACTCCACACACCCTGACTCTCACCTGGGCTCAGGTGGGACTGGCTGTGTCTGGATCACTCCACACACCCTGACTCTCACCTGGGCTCAGGTGGGACTGGCTGTGTCTGGATCACTCCACACACCCTGACTCTCACCTGGGCTCAGGTGGGACTGGCTGTGTCTGGATCACTCCAACACCCGGACTCTTACCTGGGCTCAGGTGGGACTGGCTGTGTCTGGATCATTCCAACACCCCTGACTCTTACCTGGGCTCAGGTGGGACTGGCTGTGTCTGGATCACTCCAACACCCTGACTCTCACCTGGGCTCAGGTGGGACTGGCTGTGTCTGGATCTCTCCACACACCCTGACTCTCACTGCTACACCCCCAGGCTGTGTGATGTAACAATTTTCAGCTTTACTGTAATTATTATTTCCTATGCCACGAAAACCACGCTTCACACAAATTAGCTACTGAGCTGTTGAACTTGAAAAGAAAGGCTTAAAATATGAGGCCAGGGCTCTTGTCAACTATACCTGTGCTAAGTCTGCCTGCTAGTTTCACACACCCTGATCAGCACTCATCTTGGAGCAGCTTGTGAAAGTTTACATTAGGCAGACCCAGGATTAGTGCTAACTGGAGGCTGTGAAACAGTGTCTTTCTTTGTTACTCAATCCTTATGATGTCTCCACCCCAGGAGTGGCTGCTTCTCATAAGTTGGCAGAGCATGACCTCGCCAACATGAACAAGTACAAACCGCTGATCATCAAGGTGGGCCGAGCTCAGCAAATGGACCCGTGCGTCATCGCTGGCATTATCTCCCGAGAGTCGCGGGCCGGGACTCAGCTCAAGGATGGCTGGTCAACCGACAAGAAGGGCTTCGGGCTCATGCAGGTAGGAGGAAATAAACAGGGGGCTGGTGTAACAGGGCAGAGACTGGGTGGAAATCGGCGACCCGCACACCACAAGGGAGTGTCTGAAACACTATGCAAAAGAGCCGGGCTCGTCTGCATTCGTGGTTTTAGAGCTTTTAACCTCATCTCATCTCACTGACGAGACAGAATCAATCTGATTAAAAGACCAAAACCAGAAAGCAATCTGGATGACAGCCCTAAACCAAGGAATCAAACTATGGTGGCCAAAGAGTTTTGTTTTATCCCTATAGGAGACAATATTGTCAGAGATCAAGTCTATGCTTACTGGCCATTATCTCGAAAATAGGTTTTTAATGTAATGTTCTCTGAGACTGTATTACCTGTTGAACTCTAGCAGTGTAACAGCAGCATGCTGTATTTCCTGAGTCACTGCTGAAAGCCTGTCATTGCAAGGGAGAGGCTGCAGCCAGCTCCCAATCATCCGCCTGCTAGCAATCAGATCTGTTAAAAAAAGGAAGAATCGAATCAATAACCGCTGGTTTCCACCAGGTTGACATAGGAACCATTCACAACCCTGCAAAGCCATGGGACGGTGAGCAGCACCTTACTGAGGCAACCCATATTCTGATTGACAAAATCAATCAGATCAAGAAGAAATTCCCAGGCTGGCCTAAGGAGCACCAGTTCAAAGGTACAGTATACCTGTCTCACAGGACACATCTCCCCATAGTAAAACCACAGCAACGTGAAATAAAGCATAGGGAAAGCATGGTAAGGATTGTTAAGCTTTGTAAAGGAAAGCAAGGTATGGTAAAGCATATTAATAAACATGGCAAACCAGGGTAAACTATGGGAAATGCAGAGTATAACCAGGGGAAAAGCATGGGGTAAAACTACAACAATACAGTGCACAAATACCATGGTAAAGCTGTATAAGGGTCAGCACAGAGAGTAGCGAGTGGTACAGAATGCCAGTGCAGTGGAGGACTGAAGAAGCTGTGTGTATTCCTGCTATCAACTCAATCTGTTACCATTGTTAGGGCTCAAGAGATCCTGGGGTGCAGCTGTTTTTGATTGGCATGGAAGCTGTTCACAATCCTACTTGCTTCCTCTCTTATCTATGTGCTGAACACTTCCTTTTTTGAGCATCTTTTGCCAGGGCTCTTAGTGGTATCTGGGGTACCATTATCTTTATATGGTATTTCACCAATAAAATACTGCATTCGGTATTACTGAAAGTAACTTAGTTTAAGTGAACACTTTGCCTATGCTGGCTTCTGATGAGTTTAAAAAAACACTTGCTTTGTTATTACTGCTGATTGTATCGATTCAGATAAAATGAGGTGCTGCATCTGGAGTCAACTAAGTGACCTGAGAATACTGCATTGCAAAAGCAGTGAGAAGCTTGTAGCTCAAGCCCATGAAAACCAGTAAACCAGTACCAATGCTATGGTAACTCAAATAAAAGGGTAACGGTGCTGTTATTAAATTGATTGGAAACAAAGCTGAAGTCCAGTCTGGTCAAGGTTACTTGATGTATTTCAGGAGGAATATCAGCCTACAATGGTGGAGCAGGAAACGTCCGCAGCTATGATAAGATGGACATCGGCACCACTGGGGACGACTATGCCAATGACGTTGTTGCCAGAGCCCAATGGTTTAAAACACATGGATACTAAAATAAATAGAAAAGGAGCTCTGTGTAGCAGACACCCCTCTTCTGAGTGCGTCTCCTCAAACCTATTCATTTAGCCTTGCCATTGAACTGTTATATTCAATGATTGTAGTGGATCTTCTGTTTTCTAAGTAAGAAAGGTTACAATATTCATTTATTTAGCCTTGCCATTGAAGGGGTGTTTACTTTCACACTATTATATTCAATGATTGTAGTGCTTCTCCTCTTTTCTAAGTAAAAAAGACAACAAATACAGGTCCCTGTCTCTTGTTTTCTTACACATGCAACTTAGCATTAGCAACATTTTCAACATTTTCAACATTTTCATGCCTATTTAATGCCTATTTTCTCAGTGTCACATATATTGGACACTGGGCAGCAGAATGTTAAACTGCGGCTTCCTTGTTCCTAATCACTTCCTGTAGCTGTAGGTCACATGGTTTGATTGCACCTTGTTTTATAAATTAGGGTCAGAATGTCCCGCAACACACAGCGTGGTTAGGTGCCAGGATGCAGCAGTGTAATCCTTACATCTACAAACTGCAACGAACAACTAGAAATGCTGCCAATGATATACCCTTATAAAACTAGGATTGACACTGCTTCCACTACCACAAAGAGAAAACATAAACATACCATTTGGCAGCGCTTAAAATAAGCTTTTAATTCAAGTTATTATTTAGGGTTTTGTTAAAGACACTCCTCTCTAATATTCTCTCAGATTCTCCCCTCAGTGGAGTCCTAGTATATTATTCTGCAATACCATAAAGGCACCAGCAGATGGCGCCTGTTGTTAAGGATTGCTTACTCGGTGGTACCCAATCCCTTTCCAAAGAAAATCATAGGTCAGCTCAAACTTCATTCGCTCAGCGGTGTATACTTTCTCTTTTTGTTGATGTATTTATTCGCTTGAGGGATGCACGTCTGCAGGGATATACTTAACAGTACATTCAGACCTGCATTTTAACTTTTTTTTGTCTTTACTGTAAATTAAAATGAAATGTGAAAAAAAAAAAAACATAAAACAGTCAATCACCCACGAGAAAATCAAACGTAATTAGAAACGTGCAGGCCGGCGCATGTCTGTACATGTATCAGTCTGTCTAGCTAAATCCAGTGAAGCTCTCCTCCTTATAAGGGAAGTGGGTGGTGACGTGTTCTGGGTTCCAAGACTAGAGCGTGTCCAACACTGACTACAAAAAAAAAAAAAAAAAAAACTCATACTGCTTTGGTGGAAGCAGCAGAATATGTGCTTCAAAACAGACTTACCTGTAAGTAACACGCTTTTTAAACAAGTGTTGTGAGTTACGTTTCTTAAAAATTACTATTTGTTGCCGAAATGTATGTCATGGACAGAGAGCGCAGTCAGTATTACTTCCACAGAACCGCGCTGTAACTTCTGTAGGAGAGGAGTCGGCTTGAGTCGCTGAAGCGAGAGAGCAGCACCGCACATCTGGGGCATCAATTCAAAAACAAAGTTCCAGATGCTCCGTTAGTTTGGGCGCTGCGATACGGATTGGACACGCTGGGTCTGCAGTGTGTGCATACACACCTTTATGAAAACAAAGCAGATTTCGCTTCAAGTAAGTACATGGAAGTTTCTTTGCATTGTATTTTGCTTGACCTAAATACGACTACTAGTAATATTTTACTGTTGTTTTTTTTCACACTCATTTTGGTTGTTTTGCTACAATAGCGGTCTGAAGCAGCATACAGTGATGTAATGCAAAATCCGTCATTACCACGCCAGCAGTGTTTAACCCTTTAAGGTACAATTGTGTCTCACTTTCGTGTTTTTGCAACGAGGTACACGAAACGGGGTTTAAAATGTACTGACGGGTTGATCTGCTCATCCAAATTGTCAGTTTCCTCCTTTTGATACTTGAGTCACTCTCAAATGTATTTTTAAAGAAGAACCCGTTTGAACAACTGCCCAATTATTTGTGTACCTTAAGGGGTTAATTGCTATCTCACAGTGACCTGCTTGTTCCTAGTTACAGTGCCCATAAAAATGTTAAATACTACAGTGTCCCGTAAGAGCAGCCAAAACTCTGTAGTATATTATGAATTGCATGTGGGTCCGCCTGCTTCAAATGCATTTGTAAAAAATAAAACCCTGTAAACCAAATCAGTGTGTTTGAAAACCATGCTCCGAGAATGAGGCGGCAGACAAACCTGCCCCCCCCCCCCCCCCCCCCCCCCCCAAAAAAAAAAAAAACAATGGAGAATGAGAGCAATCAATACAGAGCGGGTGGGGGGACTTGGTGTGAAGGTGTCTGTGCTGTTTCCTTTGTTCCTTTAGCACTGCACTAGCAGGGACTCTCAGTGTAAGGTGTCTGTGCTGTTTCCTTTTCTCCTTTAGCACTGCACTAGCAGGGACTCTCAGTGTAAGGTGTCTGTGCTGTTTCCTTTGTTCCTTTAGCACTTAGATGCTTTACACGGGATCTGCATTGATTATTTAACAGCTTTTATTGATAATCGGCAGCAGCCCTGCAGGAGCTCTGTGTCTTCCACTGGAATCCAGAGTGTTAGAGAGCCACAAGCTCCAGAGTGTTCGAGAGCCACAAGCTCCAGAGTGTTCGAGAGCCACAAGCTCCAGAGTGTTCGAGAGCCACAAGCTCCAGAGTGTTCGAGAGCCACAAGCTCCAGAGTGTTAGAGAGCCACAAGCTCCAGAGTGTTAGAGAGCCACAAGCTCCAGAGTGTCAGAGAGCCACAAGCTCCAGAGTGTTTGAGAGCCACAAGCTCCAGAGTGTTAGAGAGCCACAAGCTCCAGAGTGTCAGAGAGCCACAAGCTCCAGAGTGTTAAAAAAACAAAAAATGAAATCCGAGTCCCTCTGTCAAAAGTAGGGCAGAGGCAGGGGGCAGGATGTTGCTGGCTTCAGCGTGACGGTGAAATCTAATTTGTACTGCTTAAGTGAGTCAGGGTGAAAGCTCGGGTCAGGGGTCATGATATCTGCTAACACCTCGGCCTTACCCACAGGGCCATATCCTGAACATGGCACTGTAAACACAATGCAGTGGAATAGTTTAATGACAGCAGTGTGGCCCTGAATGGAGTCAGACCCAGAGTGTCCTGATTATATCAGCCTTGTGTACATGATGCTGTCACCTTTCTATATTTTCAGGTAAAGGGCAGGTCTGAATGGAGTCAGACCCAGAGTGTCCTGGTTATGTCAGCCTCGTGTACAAGATGCTGCCATCTTTCTATATATTCTATAATAATTCTTAGTTAGTCTAATTTAGTTATCGCATCTCCTTCTCTTTATCATGATTGGAATTCTCACAACGCAGATGTGTTCTTGTTAATCTTCTAGACCTGCACTGTGAAAAGAACACTGTTTTATGTGATGGCATGAAAATTCACAAAGAGAGAGGTCTGTATTTCTGGAAGAGCTGTGCTTACTATGGTGGGAAGAATGTCCCGCATAAATGTGCTGTTAATGAAATCTGAAATCTGAAAAGCAAAGACTTAACAGCGTAGTACTGTGTGTTCTATATTGCTGAAGCAGGATGTTGAATGAAAAAATATTATTTCTGGAAAGCTGACGACTGGCAAGTATTGGGAAGAAAGAGTCTGTGTTCTGAGCTGCAGCCTGGTCCCGATCAGGTAAGGTGTGCAGCAGCCAGAGCAAGGAGCTTACATACACTGCACTACCTTCTCAAAGGTATTCACTTCAAACATGAGCACAATATCTTCAGATTGGGACAAACACACCAAGCCACAATAAACAGCTCACAAGTCATTCAGTGCAGTTGCTTGTGAGGAGTCTGAAGTTGGTGTAAATAGCTTTGAGAAGCTAGCCTGCTGTGATGAAACCTGCTTTGTGTTTTTGCTTCTAGAAATAGCTTTGTAGACCTGGTTCTTTGCTTTGGCTTTCATCCAGGCTTAGCCAAATCCCTTACAGTCCCCTGAGTGAAAAGTTCTTTCCCAGGTTCTCCAAAAAACAACCCAAAAAAGAAACTGGACTCAAACACAAGCACAGCTTTTATATGTAATACAGTTGTGCAATGCAGAGCAGCCTATTCAATAGAAATCAAACCGTTTTGAATGTCTTATATGACTGCAGTCAATTGAATGGGGAGCTCTACCTGTGCAAGTGACTGCTCTGCTCTCAGTACCTCTGGGTAGGGTGGCCTTCATGTGCATCGCTTATATAACTGGCTTCTAGAAACAAAAGCGTGACGTCATTTTAAATGAAAAATATACTTCAACACTGATCTTTTATTTGTGTTGGAAAGCTTCTTATCAGACAAAGAGCATCCGTTCCTGTTTGGAAGCTTTTTTTTTTCTTATTTTTGTATTTAGTAAGTGAGGCTGTGATCATCTAGATTGTCTAAAGAAGGTGGTGGCAAAGACACGTATCATGGAGAGCCCATATCCGCTACAGAGAAAGAGTTTTCATTTCTGTATAGTCATATTAACACACTTGCATCACTGTTTTACAACCACAAAAACACAGCAATACAGACATTGCCCAGCACTGAGTTAGCTCCAAAATCATCTGTTTCTGATAACATTCACTGTTCCCTGTAAAACCCCAGTAACTAATTCACTGTCATTAACCTGCAGGGAACCTGCTGCGGTGCACATGCAGTAGATGCAGGAGGCATGCTGAGTGTATGAGGACATTGTATTGTATTAGTTCTGGACAGATAACGATGTGTCAAAAGTGGCCGGAGGTCATGGGGTTAGAGAGAGATCTTCCTGGGTTTATTTGTTGTTGCAGGGCTCCGGGTCATGGCTCGGACGCTGGTGGTTTCACTGGCCTCATGTTTTTCGATTGGCCTGTAAAGCCTATTGGTTTCCTCATCCTAATCAATGGGAGACTCGCTGACCCCAGTGTAAAACACACGGTGCAGTCAGACAATAGCACTGTGGGTTGTATTTGTGAGACACAGTCTGGAATACAGGGCGGGCTGTTAGAACAAGCCCTTCCCATTCTGGAGACAGGCCAGTGGTGTAGGAGGGCCTCTCAAAGTTAGCAGCGACATTATCTGGCTGGTAATTGCATCGGCATGCTGGCTTTGTGTATCTGCGTGTGGCACTTAAGAGGACTAGCAGCGGCTGAACACTGATTCTTCTACTGTAGTGCGAGCGCAGGGCTCCTTTTGTAGAAAGGATGAAGTAAAGAGCAGCTCTCTATGTGTCTCTCTCTTTGTACCTCAATGGAGCATGGCTGGATTATATAGCTGTCTGCGAGGTAAAAAGTAAGTAAGACGCTTTTATTTAAATGTTATTTTATGAAAGAAACAAACAGAAAGTATTGTCACTGTGATGCACCAGGTTTTATGTATTGGATGGGTGACAGTTTCCTGAAGTAAACCTTTCTGTAAGTAGAAAAATATAAAGTAGTATTTTTTGGCCCGCTTGTTAAGTATTTTTTTTCAAAGCTTGAAATGTTTACTATTATTGTCAACTATTCGGTTCCCTAGGTTTGAGATCTCAAATGTAGAAATCCTGTATTAAACCCTAAACTGTCACAAGTCATGTGGTAGTTTCTGTCTCTGTGTGCTTCTCCTATTGTGTTCTTTGATACAGGATAATTGACTGCTATAGGTGTACAATGAACGCTGTCTAAGTAGTCAAAGAAAAGGTGTTATTTCCTAATAGTACTGACACTGAAAGCCCTTCCTGGTACAGTGGCTTAAATTGATTCTCAGATCACTTCAGCATGGATAGGAAAACAGCAAAGCAGTGAACTGTGTCTAAGATGTTGAGGGAAACCGTGTCATTGTGTAGTAGCCAAACTGGGCTCCTTTCCTTAAACCCCTGTCTGTACACAGGCCAGGCTTGCAAAGCGGTTTAAAGGACACAGTCAGAGTTTCATTTCTAAAACCTCCCTTTTCGTACTGATCCGAAGTGGGGTCAATAGTGCCTTTCCTGTGTTTGCCTTTCAGTACAGACCAGTGTACTTCTAAAGTTGTCATTTGACATTGCACAGATAAAGCTGTTGGAGCATTTAAAGAGACAGTGTTCTCTGTAGCACAGCCACGCTATTATTGCATAAATAGGATTTTTCAATGTAAGTTACTGTAATTCCATAATCAAAGCGAGTGTGGAATAGCATTTAACAAGCATTCCTTCCAGCTCAGGGGTTTATGAAGCCTGTTTCAGAGCATGCGTGGTGCTGTCTCAGCAAAGCACTGATCTGGTTAGAAGCAATGAGCTACGATTTGAATTCGCTCCTAATCTTTTTATCTCAGATGATGCTGGATCCCAGGGCTGCTCTTTGTCACTTGGTCTGTAAGCTGTCTATATATTTAGTGCTAAATAGATTCCACATGGGGGATGGAATTCACAACAGTAGCTATACTGTAGCCCCAGGCTGCCAAAATGCAAAATGCTCCTTATATCATTTTATGTTTGATGCTTAAACCCGGTCCTCCTCCAGACGCAGCCCCTGCTTGCGCTGCAGGAAATGCCATAAAGAGGGGGTTGGAGAGTGTCGCGTCCTGTCCTGGCGTCGCTGGTGTTCAGTCTGCATGGCCTGTGTTTAATGGAAGTCATGGGAGCTGGAGTAACTTTTCCAGCTGCCTAGGGTTGGGTTTCTCAAAGGAGTCTGCCTCTCTTCGCAGTAACGCTAACAGTTATTTTGCATGACAGCCAAAATAAGTCCGACCCAACTGAGTGGTCTCTGTAGTTTTAAAATGTATTCTGATTTAAGCGGTAATGTCTGCTGGATAATTGGCCGCGGAGACGGCTGGGTGTTAGACGAGGTCATGACCGCTGCGGAGGACGTTCATGCCATTCTAATGGTTTAAAATGAGTCCTGGAGGCAATGCCACACTGGGTTCAGAGTGCCACTGCTAGTGCTCTCCATGACCTTGCATTTCATTTCTCTTTGACTGAGTGAGGGGACCTGTTTCAGTGGAAGCACATGCAGTAAAAACGAATGAGCAAAGGAGCGCAAGTGTGATGGAAACCTACAGCACCCTCTAGGTCAATGATTCAAAACTGACTCCTTCGATTAAACTGACAAGACAGGATACAGCGTGCTGGCCTGTGAATCATTACCAGAGTTTCGCTCTGCCAGAATTAGCTGACAGTCAACAGCAACAGAATACTCATTAGCTAGGTAGGCTTCGGGAAATGATAGGATCTTTCTGGCCTGTTTTCCAATCCTGCCAATTATGTGGCTAAATAAATCTGGTATTTGTCAATTGCTATTCTGGAAGCATAAGCTTCAAAGCAGTTCATTTTGAAGAAAAACAATTCATCTTCCTAGGCTCCTTATGTGAGGGTGTGTGTGAGTGTGTGTATATATCGGTGTTTGTGTGTTGTTGATTGATTTTGCCACACAGTAGCACTGGGTGTTGCTTGTATGAAGGATTTCAAACTGTTTCTTACTGGTCGTTCTCCCAGTTAAAGGTGACGTTAAAGCACTTCTAAGAACTGTTTTTCTGTTGTTGTAAATTTGCACTTGGCAGAATGCATCTGTACCCTTAGCAAGCTGTTCAGAAAGAGCCTCTAGTCAGTGAAGTATGTGTGTTTATGTAAAGAATTGTTCCCTAAGCTCCTTCTTGAGCTGCTGTTGTTGGATTCTCGTCATAGAAATGGTTTCAATCTGTAAAAACAACAGCAATCAAACTCTGTACGGGATCTCCAGTAACAATGGTTAGCTACAATACATTACACTACAATACATTACACTACAATACAATACAATACAATACAATACACTACTATACACTACAATACAATACAATACATGTGCAGTTTTATATAGCGCCCTTCACACTGTGGCATCCCAGAGCACTGTACAAGGTTAAAAACAACACGAGAGAGGCCATCTGTACAATACAATACACTGCAGCTACAACCAATTATAGAAAGGCACATACAAAAAAGCATGTTTTCAATTGTCAACCAGAATCGAGTTCCACAAACGAGGAGCACAACAGCAAAGAGTTCTGGCTCCAGTTGATTTAAGACAATTGTTTTGGAACAACTGCAGTAAGAGTTTTGCACGTTCTGATCTCAAAGAACGAATAGGAATGTACAGAGGTAGTAATTCTTGCCCTGATCCATGAAGCACCTCATAAGTTATTGCGGCAACTTTAAAATCAATTTGGTAACTCACTGGTAACCATGGTAAGATTCCCTAAAAGATGATGTCAATTAATAAATGGAACACAACAGATTTCTTGTTCTTTTAAATGATCCATATCTGTTCCTGGTTGACTGATAGCATGGAAACAGTTGGAACGCCGTTTCCTTTTCAAAGAGAATCCCAGTGTTGGAGCTCACACACAGTACCATGGAAGCTGTGGATTTCAAACGTAACCGGCAGGACAGCTCTGTTTCCAGTCGCGTTATGCAGTCCCTTATCGCTTCACTGCCTGCGCTCAATGTATATTAAAATGCAATCGGATATGGAGTCTAGTAAATTACCCTCAGACGGAGGAGCCGGGGAAGATAAACAGCCTTTCAATGCGTTCTCTCTGGGATTTCAAACAACTCGGAATAAAACAAACACTGCGATCTGGCAGTGGGGTCCCATGGGAGCTGGGGCTGGGATTTTTTACATATTTTAGAGGCTGCAATGCTGCATATGAAGCGTACCTTGTTACTGCTGCTCTGCATGTTTGCATTAGGAATGAGCAATGGGACTCTTGCGATAGGAATGAGCAGTGGGACTCTTGCATTAGGAATGAGCAATGGGACTCGTCAGAAAGGGGTGATGGAATGGCAGTGGAGACTGGGTGCTAGTGCTACCCATCCCTGCTTTTGTATTGCCAGCTTTTACTTCCTTTGTGGAAGTTTACTGCTGTCAGCATGTGTTGTAAATTGTGGTAATTAAACCTTTTTGATTTTACTTGCCTTTTAACATGATTAATTATCTTTTACCATGCAGTCCCTTTTACTTTGGTTATTTTTTTTCCATTTCCTGGAACTGACCATGCGTTCACTACACAGTATAATACTTCTGCTATAGCATTCTCTAGTGCAAGGATGTGTTCAAATACATGACCTATTAGTCACTAATTAAACATTTGTTGACCGTAAAGCCTGGGACACATATGAGACTGAACTCAGTGACAGAAAAATACTGTAGTGGAAAAGTATCGCAGCTGCAGAATTTTAGAACGGTAAAATATCACTAGGCGAGCGATATTTTGCAGCGGAGACATTTTTCCGCAGCAGCAACTCTAGCGCTAACCAATGAGGTGGGTGGTTTGGGATTGCATGATACATCACATCTGGATGAAAACGGCTGAATATCAACATGGATGAACCACTTCTAACTGAAGTGTCGCATCACCCAGAGTTGTCTGAACCAAAGAACAGGTACTACAAGGACAACAGCATCTGGGCTGCAGTTGCACAGGCTGTAGGGATATCAGGTATTTATCACTTACATTACATGATTTATTAATTCAAGCATCATTTTAGAAATACAATCAAAACAGCACAGGTTGTATTGCCATTGAAACACATACCTGCAAACAACAGAAAATTCCACATGGTCGAGGTTTGTCGTATGTCTGGGAGGGTTGTGTGTCCATCATGTGTGTCCAGTGTATTGGTAGGGTCATGATTTACTTTGGACACTGCGCCGCATACACTGTTTTATGTGTATCCACCAGTTTTGCGGTATCGCCCCTCACCGCTCCCCACTAGCGGTGCTGCGCCACGCTGCTCATTTGTGTCCCAGGCTTAACTGTGTTATATCTGATATCTTCCTTATTCAAAACACTACAGACATACACAAATGGATTTGTTCATTCAAATGTTTCGTGCATATGTTTGAGCTACCCTTGGCTTGACCTGTTCAGGTATTTGACTGCTTTGCAAGAGAGAGACAGCTGTGAAGGTGTGCTGCCGAACTCAAGCCCTCATCCCTTTCTGAGCGAGTGCTGTAATGCAGTTCTGGCAAAGCTTCCAGTCCTGTAAAGTATGTGCTTGCCTTGTGATGTATCATTTAAACTGGGACTGAATGGACGCGTTTCAAATCTAATTGAAGGTGCACCAGCCCACTTCCAAAAACAAAGTGTCTTTATTTTAAAAAGTTTGAAGCTTGCACTTAGGTCTATAATTACGTCCACAAGACCATGGCTTCATTTGCTGCCTTCTGCTTTTATTTTAGCAGGAATTGTCTTGCAGTTGGAAAGACACTTGAATTTCACTCGACGACATCATATTTAAAAATAATAATAATAATAAAGACAGAAGAGCTTTACTAGTTATGTTACTTAATAATTACATTTCTAAACTAGGAATGAACTGAGATTGTAACTTTAAGGGAAACTATGAAACAAGACAATATTGGACGTCAACAAAAGTTAGTCGATTTGCCCCTGCTTGCTCTGAAGGGTTTTGCTAGTGGGGATTTTCTCTTGTGAAAATGGAGCTGTGTGAATGCCTGTGTGAGTGAAAGGGCAGCAGGGATCATGTATCCTGCTCCGCAGTGACTCTGAGACGTGCAGCAGCTGGGAACTACTGAGACAGATGGCTCATCATTCATAATATCATTAGCACATCTGCACATGTCTCATCCCTGCGGCCTGAACCCTGATCCACATTGTACAGTAACTGGACTTCCCTGCTCCCTAAACCCTGATGCACATTGTACAGTAAATGGACTTCACCCTGATCCACATTGGACTTTTCTGCTCCCTGAACCCTGATGCACATTGTACAGTAACTGGACTTCCCTGCTCCCTAAACCCTGATGCACATTGTACAGTAACTGGACTTCACCCTGATCCACATTGGACTTCCCTGCTCCCTGAACCCTGATGCACATTGTACAGTAACTGGACTTCACCCTGATCCACATTGGACTTCCCTGCTCCCTGAACCCTGATGCACATTGTACAGTAACTGGACTTCCCTGCTCCCTAAACCCTGATGCACATTGTACAGTAACTGGACTTCCCTGCTCCCTAAACCCTGATGCACATTGTACAGTAACTGGACTTTCCTGCTCCCTGAACCCTGATGCTCATTGTACAGTAACTGGACTTCCCCCTGATCCACATTGTACAGTAACTGGACTTCCCTTCACCCTGAACCCTGATCCACATTGTACAGTAACTGGACTTCACCCTGATCCACATTGTACAGTAACGGGTGTGTTCAAATGTGAAAGGCTATCTCTTTTTAATTCATGAAAGTAAAGTTTAATTCATGAATATAAGGTCTAACCCACAGCCTGCCTGCTGGATCTCACACGGTACAGCACAACCCTTTCTGAAAGAAAGCAGAGGTCTGCACCCAGGCTTTGTTTTCTCCAGGGAAGTCAACTGTGGGCCTACCCTGGATGTACGTCTTTAAACACTGGAGGAATACCTCAGATACTTTGCAGATTGTGCAATTCTACCATGATGTGAACTATTAGCAGCTACTGGGGATTGAGCTAAACCACTTAAGTTGTATGACCTGGTTTTGATTTGAGTCTAGTTTTCCTAGAGAATGTGTGTATGTATGAGAGAAAGAGAGTTATTTAGTTAGTTAGTTAGTCTGTCTACAGTATCTTCTTCCAGAGAAACATGTCATTAGAAGCAGTCCTGCAAATAGTTTGTGCAGAGTGGAGAAATATAAAACAGTGGGCAAGGCAGTCCAGGCACATTTGATCTATGTTAGCCAAAGCCAGAGGTCCTGGTAACATTTTAATTACCGTAAATAAACTAAACTAAACTAAAATCTTAAACGAATTTTAAAATAATGATCTGCAGAACAATTCAGCAGAAGTTCTCCTCATCCCTGACACAGTTCATGGAAAGGTCAGTGTACACTGGTCTTCTGGCACAGAGATAGATGGTAAACAGCAGCCTACACCGATTCCATGAAAATGTACAGACTGGAAGGATTCTCATGGTCTCCGTTAGGGAGGAAACAGCATTTGCCGGCCTTGTTGTGCATTTCCTTTCTTTCCCTGCATTCCGTGCACATCTTAATTTCTATTTAAAAGTGGAGCAGCTCTGGTAAAGGAAATGTGTGTGCCGGATTGTGCAGCTAGGATCTGACCCCCAGGCAGTCGGACACATTGAGGTGTGCTGTATCAGGGATTGTGCCAGGGAAATGTCAACAGATCAGAGCACAGCTTAACTTCCAGAATCGACACATTTTAAGATTTTGCTTTTGTTTGAGTTATGGATTCTCCGTTCTGAGACTGGGTTTGCGTGGTTGCTGTGTAATGATGGTATGACGCGTGTGCCCTGGCTTCTGCAGCACCCTTCATCGAGTCATGTTATTATTCATGCCAGTTTAATAATACAGCGTGCAAAGCCTGCTCCAAAAACAGAACTCTGACATTCAAGATGACTTAACCTAATCGTTTTGTCTCAAGCACAAACTGTGTAACTGTCTAAATATAAATGTGAGTACTACTTAACTGTATAACCTCTAGTTTGGCAGTACAGTGTGCAGTGTATTTAAAGCCATGGATTGAGCAAGTTGACTTTATTTTGAGAAGTTTCTGCGTAATGTGTTTGCAAGTAAAAAAGAAACAAAGGCAATGTGTACGTTTATCTCGGAAACTAGAAGTTCATGATGGCGATGTCTTTGTACACCATCATGAACTTTCTGAGATATCGCCACGGATATGACATCACATGTACTGTATGATTCATCAAAAAATTACGAAATAGTGGTACTGTTATAAAACTCTTTAAAACCGAATCTGCACCAAATGAGAGCTCACGTTCCGGACTAGGCAGTTCAGTCACACCGTTTTTTTTTCTTGGTCTGCAAAATATATTTATAAATACAATATAATGCATAATTTGAAGGAAAAAAAAGGACCAGTTTTTGTGTGTGTGTGTGTATGTGTGTGTGCGCGCGTTTTACACTTCCAGTATAATTCAGACATTAAGACATTAATGAAATGGGATTTTCTCATCTCATGTGGTGAGATGCAGAGTGCTTTATGAGTGAACACTAATTATTTCAGCATGCACACATCCCATGTATAGAATATGACTTGTGCGACTGTGCTCGGACCTGATATAATTACAACGTGACCCAGTACAAATATAATGAAGGCATTTCCTTCCCTGTTCCCATCTCAGGGAACAGCCAAGGGCCCAGCTGCAGCCAATTAGTGTTAGCTACACGAGGAAGGCAATTGATCCACATGGTTCTGTGGAGCAGCGGAATAGCCCAGATACTGAGAGCAGCTTTTCTCTTTGATTCAGCTGACCAGGCATGAGAAAAACAAAAGTTTCCAGCATGATCCGGGAAATGAAACGTCTTCTTATCCACATTCCACAGGGACTTTATGCTCTGCCCTTGCACTCTTGCCAACGTTTTCTCATTTCAAAAAAAGAAAATATTTTACAATAAAACATCTGGGGGGAGTGTTGAGGGGAGGAGCTGGGCACAGTTACCTCTCAGCCACTGCGTTGGAGGAGGGCGCGTCTGGGATTAAACAAGAACGAGTAAACCAGGACGAAAGAAAAAAGCACTTTGTGTTTCAGTAGTGCTTGCTGTTCTCATGTACAGCAACAACTGGAGGGTGTTGGGGCTCTTAAAGTTTGCAGTGTTATTTTTAACTTGGGCGCGAACAAACTGACCCTTTCTAAGCTCTGTTGTTGTTGTTGATTCTCTTTCCATTGGCATGGATCTGTTAGTGTGTCAGGATATATAACCCTTCCCTACAATCCAGACTGCCACTACTGTGTAACATTGTTCTAGTCTGTACTGCGTTTAATATGAAGCTGCTTTTGGTATCGGCCCCTCTACTACAATTATCTTTGTACTGTAGAACCTCAGGGCTATGAACACTGAGCTGACTGGTCAGCCGAACACAGCATTTGAAAAGGGCTGCTGGCTGCTGTCACAGACATGCACATCAGACACTGTTCTGTCTTTTCACTGCTTCCAGTATATTTGAAGAAAGATGGTAAATATTGTGAAGGGACGGTTCCTCTAATAGAGGAAGACTTCTTTAAAAACATGCTCCTGGAAATTGAAGTCTACGGCAGGAGGAACAAAAGGGCTAGTTGTTACATGGTGAGTGTAAAGCGTGTTCTGACTTGAGAATGCCTTTGATTCACCCTAATTACCTTAACGATCCCGGGAATGTAAAGAGGCACACCTTCATCTCCAAAGCATCACTTGACTAAATCTTTAAGGGCCATCAGTAAATAAGACCCCCATACTGATCAGCACAGAACCTGTTCTGTTCACACTGGTTCGTTCTGTCTGTGGTCAGGAATTGTGTGCTGGTTTCCTGGCATGTGCAGAAGACCACCGTACTTGTCTCTGTTGTGACTGAGGGAAGATTCCAATGAGGCTTTCCAGCTAACCTTGCTGTCCCAAGTGTAATGAAGTGCAGTGATGCATGGTACAGCACTGGCAAGTGTGTTCAAGCATTGCGAAGCGCAGTGAATGCACAACACGCGCATGGGAGATGCAGGGGAAACTGCAGAATCTTCTGCGGTATACTTCTGTAAGGGGCTTGTCAGCATTCCACACGTGCTTCCTGCCTCCACTGAAACACTGTGCCAGAGCCTGGAGGAGCCCATGCTGCTGAAGTGTGGAAAGCTGTGGAGGCAGAGCTAATTTTTTCAAATACATTTCATTGATGATGATGATAATGTTCCTTTGGAGCTAGGTTGATCCCAGCTTTAACACTCAAGCTAGATATGAACACATTATTGCATGACTGCATCCTGTTTTTTTTTTCTTTTTCTAAAGCACTTGTAAACGTGTTGACTTTTTCTGTCAGAAATCTTGTTGATGAGTCACTTATTTCCAGTACAGCAGAGTCCAGTTTATCCGAGACAGTCACTCCTGCTCTGTCCTTATCAGCAGGGAGCAGAGCCTGCTTATCAATCTCACTTCCATGCCTTTGGAAGCCCTGTTATTAGCTGCTGTTCTCAGTGCCACTGCAAGACTCTGGCATCTTTCTCTTCTCTACGATAACAACGTTTGTTGACTACTTGCATTAACATGTTAGGAAGCCGTTTACAGAAATAACTGAAGTTAAAGCAATTAAGAGCAGGAATAGCAACTATAGATGCCAGTCTATAACGGCTGGTGAATTTCCAGCTTATAAATCCAAATGGGCGTGCATTATGCAAGATATTGACGGCTTAACATACTTGCAGAAAAGCTGCCTGGATTTGTGGTTTGATGCAGCAGATCTATACTACTTAAGGCCAAGCAAGGTTTTCACAAAAACATCAATCTTTGCATGTTGATTGTGCAAGAACTCAGGGAGGGGTAGACTTCCACCCTATCGGAGAAAAGTGTTCAGGGTTGTTTTTTATAATGTCTTAATGATACTTCTGGATTGTGTACTTCAAATTAATCTAAATGATACCCAGAATATAATTCATAGGGTTTTTTTTTTTTATCTTGCTGTGGTGCTATATGTCTTTCTAGAACCAACAAGGCTAAAATAAGTGCAGTGAATTGTTTTCCAGAGCATGTGTGTTAATCACAAAAGCAACAGGTATGCGGTAATGTTTCTAAGCTGTTAAAACACTGTTTTATAGAACTGCAATATTGTACAGCTTTTTTTTTTAAACTGCAAATCTTACACCTAATTGTCTTAGACAGTTGGAAACAAGATTTGCTTGTGTGTTACATTCATAAATAATAATAGAAATACAAAATAAATCAGTGTGCAGGGGGGATTTAGGGAAGAAAATCCTCTTGATTTTAGTAAACCCCTATTTGATAGTGCCAGCTCAAACTGAAGTGCTGCTCCGTGCTGCTCGGTTGTGCCCTGGGAAAGTGGCTGAGGTGCTGTTCTGTGCACGGAACCTGAATAAATAATGCCCCTCTGTCTCTTGCAGCGAGTTCAGTATTATGGCTTCAGGACTTCCAGATGCAGGTCGGAGGCTGGAGCCAATGGAGAAGGCTGAGGAATGCCCAGGTAAGCAGTTCGGTGCTGTTTTTAAAGGAGTCGTCTAGTCGAGCTCAGTGCTTTTACTGGACAGCGTTTCTTTTCCTTTTTTACAGATTGCTGGCTCAGGCTTTCCCTGTGGTGTGTTTCTGATTTCGTTTTTCGGTGCCAGTTTATTGGAATAAGAACTGAATGCATGTTGTTAAACACTTTCAGTATTACGTAAGTTTATATGTGCAGCGTCTTGCAAAATGATATGCGTTATGGGCATTAATACACATTTCTTATATTAGATTAGCATACCGGTCTGCTGTTTCGAGTTGGGTTATCTTTCCTGTCCTACTGGAGAGGTCTGCAGTTTGTGAGTGAAGTAACGTGTGTGTGTGTGTGTGTGTGTGTGTGTGTGTGTGTGTGTGTGTGTGTGTGTGTGTGTGTGTATATATATACAACCCTGAAACTGCTCATCTGAAAGGAGGAAGGAGGCTGGATTAGCTCTGTCACTCAATAATAGTTGCCACCATCCTGGGGATAATCTCCTAGATGAGATTAGGGATATAAATGGTTGGGAAAGTACATTCAAATAAGTGCTATATTGGTTGCTTAAGAAGTTCCATGTGGTTGCGACTGGTTTAAACTCTGAGCCTTTGGGACCTGTTTGAGACTTCTCCACATAAGTTGCTGACACGACATCCCACACACAACACAAGGGAAAACAACGTGTTTACTGTTAGCTTAATCAGAAATCCCTGAGCTTCAGACAAGTCCTTAGAAGTAACAACTGATCTAGTGTTTCAACAAAAACTCACTGGATCAGACCCTGCATAGATCCATCGCGTAAACAGCCCTGCTGTTTCTCACTTCATCTAATCTTGTCTTCGGGAGGGAAGGCTGGCAGGGAAAGTGCACTCTCGGTGCTGTTTATTCCTGCTATCTGACATGTGCTAGCGTGCACAGTTAGGTGCTGGCAGTGTTTCAGTCAGACACAGACCCAGGGCGCTGCCGCACTGACACACACACACAAGACAAAGCTGCTGCAGTCTGGACCTGTCGGAAAACACAATGAAGTAATTGTTCTGACAAATATGTTTTATTAGTGAAGAGAACAGCAACTGTGTCTTAAGGGTTTAACCCTTTTATATACTTTACTGTGCCTTCCTGTATTCAGATCCCATCAGCAGTCTGCTCGCTAATTGGACGAGAGACCAACAAAGCACGCTAGGTGCTTCTCCATGTCTCTGGGCTCGGACTCTTACCAGTGCCCCCGGATGGTTCAGGGGACACTGTGCTGCTAGAAAAGGACTGAATGAGTCCTGTCTACAGTGCTGTGTGGACACTAAGGCACAATTCCGGTAAGGGGCGTGACTTTCCCTTTCTGTCCCTCAACACAGAACGAAGGATGCAACTCAGTTTACCTTTGTTAGCTGCAGCAACTGAACGAGGGGAAGTGCGCGCTCATGCAAACGTGCAGCAATCTGTATTCATGTTGAAATGTAGTGGATGTGCACTCAACCCCAGGCCTGATGCATGAGTCCATTAGCACATGTGCTTCACTGCAATACCAGAAGGACTGGCAGTGCAGATGTGATTGCTCTGTGTTTCTTTTTTTATTTTTTTGCTTTAACCGGCACAGCCTCAGTCGGGCAGACAGCTGGTTGAATGGAATGTTTTGGTCACATGTTTTCAATTGGTCATTTTGAAGCTTGTGTTTTTTTTTTCCATCAGGAAACAGTATTGTATTTGTTTACTTGCTTTAGGAACATTCCTTTAGATTCTGCATGAATCGTATGTTCGTATACAAGGCTTGAATTGAAAAGAGGAAGATGCAGGGAAGGTATTTGGTGTTCACGTTCCTCTGTGTTGTTTACCACAGTGTTACATCTTTGGAGAGGCTGTGGGGGTGCTCTATCTATATGTTACTCTTGCTGTGGTGGGAGTGATATAATGTATGGTTTATTGTTACAGTGCTTCTATATTAATGCAGGGACACAGTGCCATCTCTTTAGCACACTAGAGAGAGAGAGAGAGAGAGAGAGAGAGAGAAATATATGGTTTGTAATTAAAAGCAAAAGTCATACAGTAATACTTCCCCTAGTGGTTAGGGAAAAGTTACAGTGAGGGATAGTTACAGGATTTTGTTTGCTCTGTGAGCACAGTGTTTTTGTTTAAATATTGTATTTATTTTTTGTATTTAAATAAAACGGCCCGCCGAGTCTTTCTTTTGAACTGCAGTGCCTGGTGTCAGTATATTTTTCCCATCCCTGCTTCTGTCTGACGTCACAGACTCAGCCACCCTGTCACAGATATAAAAAATAAATTCTGTGGAAATAATGAAAAGTTTCCACATTTGCAGTTTCAGAACATTTTAGTGTTAGGATTTGGGATACTTAAGCTTTTTTTTTTTTAATTATTATTTAAGCAAGAAAACTAAATAATGTAACAGGGGAAAAGCCATGGGAAATCAGTGAAGCGGATGTAAACCTCACAGCAATAAAGGCTAATGTTCAATCAGAACCAATTACTGCCTGCGCAGACACTGTGATCCATGTGCTGGAACCAGCTGTGTCTCTCTGTAGTGACCTTTTAAACCATACAGAGGGGTAGCTCTGAAGTGAGAAAATAACTGGTATCCCTCGCAGCTTAGTAAATAAACACGGGCTGATTTTAAGCAGCTGTCTTCATGTAATTGCACTGCCTCTGAGATTTAACTAAAGGGAGCAGTTTGATCTAATACAGCTATAACCACTGAAAGAGCGGTCAGCGCAGCCACTAGTGCAAGTGCTTGTGCCTCAACTTTAAACTGGCAAAAAATTACAACAAACAACTGACTGTGAGGGGAATAGGGCGGGGGGGTTCCATGTTCCATTAAAAAAATCTGCACAGGTAACTGCTTCTGATGCTCCTGGTTGCCAAGGGAACAGTTACCTCGGGAAGGGGCCTCAAAAACAATTCAAAGCTTCAGAGCAAACACAACAGGGGATGCCACACAACCGTTTTTTAAAGCAACACTGTAAGAAGGTGATTGCATGAATGCCATCAAAGTAAAACACTGTCTAAGTTTAATTTGCCGTTCCCTTTGAGTGCACTCACGTTCCGGCTCCTTGTTCAGTGTGTTTTCCAGGATCTTGAGGGATTTAGCTCAGAACAGGCCGCCTTTTATATAAGAATGTTTTTTATTTGGATTATTTCGAAGAAGCAAGTCCCTCATTTCGAAACCGCAGGCTCTCCGAGACCAAATGTTTTTTCCTGATGGAGTTGACAGTTATTAGTTTTCACAGGCCCTGAGCCAAACAACCACAAAGTGAAACCCTCCTGGAATGTACTGTTTGATACTGCATTACGAACGACATATTTAAGAAAAATGAGAAAAAACAAAACAGCTCTGAAATGTGTTTCCCTTCCTCAGCGCTGGAATGTGATACATGACCCTGGGTGTTTTGCCCTACTTCCTATCCCTTCTGAGAAAGCGCTGAGGCGATAATGAAAAAAATGTGCGTGGGTTGTTTTTTCAAGTGCAAAAACTCCAAGGGAGCCCTTTGTGATCAATTTCTCATATCTATGACCACCTAGTATAATAGTGTAATACAACATTCCAGGATCGGTGCAGCCTCCTGTGCTGACACTACCAGCACCCCTGATGTATCCCCATCTGTGTGTGTGTGTTATATACTGTATGTAATATCAGCTGTGCTTCATGGTAAGGGTGTTATCTAGAGTCTTGTATAGATATTGCAAATGAGATCAAATCAGATTAATCTATTCAGTATTGTTCTAGTTTCAAGATAATGATCATACTTTGCAGTCGTATAATAGAAAGTATTTCTGAAACATAAATCTTGCATCTTAAGGCCATATTATTTAGTACTGTACATATGCTATTGTTAAAAGGTGATCCAGCCTAAAACTGGTTAATGCTACAGTTATCCAGCAAATATGACCAGCTTGTAAATACTCTACACAAAGAAATCCTGTGCTGTACTCCAGAGTAATAATGCTTGGTTGATCGTGGTTCACTGTACAGTATTTACTGGGATTTCTTCTTTCTTTCAATAGGTCTGTTGTTTAAATTGTTTTCTTTTGTGTGTATCAGGAAAGAAAAAATCGAAATTCCAGACGTTTAAGAACTTTTTTGTCAAGAAGAAGAGAAAAGAGCCGCCCGCGCCCGACGGGGAGAGTGTTTTAAAGCAGAGCCGGTCCAGCGACAACGTCAGCAACCCAGACCAGGCGGAGGTCTTGTCAGACTCTGAGGAGTATGAGACAGGGTAAGGAGGAGCCTTAGGGAAAGTGCTGTCATCTGCTGACGGTTATCTGTGTCTCCCAGGGGGTGTGGTGGCTGACTCAAACCGATTCTCTTTTCCAGGTCCAAGGGCAGCATGGGAAACAAGGCCCTGTCGCATGACAGCGTGTTCGTTTCTGATAAGCCCTCGTCGGAAGCCAATGACGGCTTGGTGTCTTCACAAGAAAACATCCCGGGGAAGGTGAAGTCTTTGCAGGTACACTTGTGTTTCTGTGGCTTCCATTACTGATCACATTGCTGCTGTCATACACTGAGACCTGTGACTTGTATCAGGAAGCTCACAGTGAGTTTGGCTCTTCACGGCTCTCGATCTGTATCTCTGTGTTTCATCTGATGGAGTCCAGCAGTTTTCTTCCAGGAACTTACTCAGCCAAGTAAGCAGAGCACAGGAAATGCATGATGTTAATCAGAGGCCTTATCAATTGACTGCTGCTCTACCACAGAATAACTGTGCTGTGACATGGTACAGACGGTGCATGGACTGAAGCTGCAGAGATTATATATATATATATATATATATATATATATATATATATATATATATAGAATCATAATTCTAGTAATAAAGGACACAGATGGGGGAGCAAGTTTCTTGTGGCTTTTTACATTTTTTTAATTTCAGCCCTCGCTGAACCACATCTAAAGAGAGAAGGCTCAGCCAATCTTCTGGGACAGGATGAAATTCTGTGTCTGTTGAACAGGCGTGGCCAGGCTGTTCACAACTGATTATGCAGTTTATTGCTCCTTGTGAAGAGAACACTGTGTGGGCAATACTCACAAAGCAATTGCATTGGGGCCCAGGGCATTTACTGGCATGGTAATACTTATGAATACGCCCATGTGATCCCTATAGAACAGCATGCAAAAGGGGATGTCCAGATCATGCGTATTATCTGTAAAATAAATATCTCTCTGTCCTTAAAGGTGTGTACAGTAGTGCTTACTTAACCTTGGTACCTTCTCATCATGTATCTGCTGTTCAGTTTACCAATTCAACCTCAGGGGGAAGAGTGCTTCTGTATTATACTAGGGCTGTTCAGTTAGAAATCCACTTCCAAATGCTGTTCCATCCTGTTTTACTTAAACTGTGTAAAGGGTGATTTAATTATTTCCTCTGAAACTTACAGTGTCCATGGAGCATTGCAGGGGACTTATAACTAAGACCAAGAGCTGCAGACGACTGCCTTGCAGAGGGTTAAACCTTGTGTTGTGTGCTTTTGGATAGATAAGAGATGTATAACATTTCTTCTCACAGTTTCAGCTGCAGCAGGCTATCAGAATGGACTCCCCTCTTGCTGTTACCCCAGGAAAGAAGTGTGATGATGGGGGTGCTCTGTCGGAGGACGACGGTCTTCCCAAGAGTCCCCCGGAGATCTCTACTCTTCACACAGTGCTGACTGGCTCCACGCACAGGGTGAGCTGCTCATTCAAACACTGTACCGCCGAGTAGCTGTTTGTGTTGGTTTGACTGGCTTGAACTTTCACTTAGGGTTAGATTCTCGAGGCTGTTTACGCCAAATCGTCACTAGCACATAGTCCTTCAGATAGCAAAAGTTAGTTACCAAGCCAGAAAAGCAACTCCTTTAATGTGAGCCCTCCAACACACCGCCGCCCTGATGCCTCCCAGTGCTTTCCCCGCTCCGAGAGGCTCTGTTGTGATCCGTGAAGATTAAAAAATCAGTTTGCGCTGATTAACAGCTCCAGCATACAGGGTGGGGGTGCAGCGATGGTTGTGTTTTGCAAGCCACATATAGGAGTAGTGCACTCGTCCCAGTGTCACAGAGCCGCATGCAGGATGTCTGGATCCAGCTATACAGCTGATTTTAGGACAGGTTTTCAATGATGCCTGCATTAGGGGAGAGGTGTCCTATGGCATGAGGCTGTATTACCTGCTGTAACTATGTGCTTTACCGGTTTTGACTAGTAACTCCTAACTGTGTGTCAGTTCCTCCCCAGAACATGACGCATTTACACTCTAATTAGCACGTTTGAATGTGATGTACAAATTGAGAACAGGCTTGAGCTGGATACAGCCTTGTGAAAACAAGCCTCTTTTCAATGGATCTTCGTACCACTAGCTGTGACATCCCTCACTCTGCTCCACTTTCTTGTGTGGTTGAGTTAGTCCGGTGACCTGGTCCCAGGCTTCTCCTGTCCTCTGGTGTCACTCTTCCCTTGTTAACAGACCCTTACTTACTGCCCACCTGTTTGTTTGGTTTTTCCTTTATCCTACAGTCCTCCAACCCCGTCCAAAGACACAGTTCATTGAGTTTAGAGGGGACAGACAGTGAAGATGATGAACAGGTAAATGTTGTTTTTACGACAGATGTTCATACTGTGTGTTTGTGTGTGTGTGTGTGTGTGTGTGTGTGTGTGTGTGTGTGTGTGTGTGTGTGTGTCAGTTTCTATTATCAAAATTCACATTCGCTTGAAATCATAAAAATAAAATATAGCATAGAGGCACGTTTGAAAAACAAATAAATAAATAACCGCCGCCACCAATGGTAAAGATATCAATTTTACATTATTTTATGTCAATTTTCAGATTTCTTGATGCTCAATCTGCAAGCAGGAAACTTCACTCTTTTAGGACTTGAGATAGATTTTAAAGTAAGACTTGTCTGGGATGACTAATGAAATGGTTTCAGTGTCTTGAAGATAAAGATTATATACTGTATACATCAGCATATTAGATTGGATTGCTGGTCTGCATGATTTCTCAGTTGCCCAGAATACCTTAGGCCCAGTACTGTATAGAAGTCCAGGTAAAAAGCCACTCGTCTAAATGCTGAAACAGTTACCACGGTAATAAGAAGAACTGAACACAGCAACCAACATATTCACTTGGAAAACCCAGCATCCAAACTCCTAATGAAACGCTGAGAGGGTGTATCTGGAGAGGCACTTGTAGCCGCAGGGCTGGGAGGCGGGTGTGTAACTGGCTTTTCTGAAGGGCTCATGTTGTTGTTTTTGTTAGGTCTGATGGCTTCCTGGCTGGGAGGAGCAGCGATGGGAGATGGATTCCCTTTGGGATTATTGCATAACGTCCCAGCCGCTGTCTCCTGGGAGCATCGTTCTATCTAAAAACTGAACATTTCAAACCGCTCTCACCAGATGACAGTTTGTTTACCGAAAGCCCGGTCACAGAACTTTTAAGAAACCTATTAAAATTGTACAGTATATACATTGGACAGCTGGCTCATTTTGAGCAAAGAGATTTACTTACTACAAGCTTTAATCAGAGACAGCAGCTAGAGGAAAAGTTCAGGCCGGCATATTCAATTAAGCTCACTGCAAAATCTGGAAGGGCTCCGAAACTGAAAAAAAAAAACTATTTTGGTTCCACATCAATGTTAAAGCTCTATGGGGCCAACCCGCAGAAATAAATAACGAAATGACAAAAATACATTTTGAACATAAGAAACGTTTGGGGACGAGAAAAGGCCAGTCAGCCCATCAAGGCTCGTTTCTTGTTAGTACACCATTCTCCCCTACTGCTGGTGGTGGTGGGGTTCTAATTTAACAGCTAATTTGAAATGTTCCCAGTGTGTTAGATCTTACTGCGTCGCCTGGTAGGCGATTTCCATACATTTATAACTCTCTATTTAGTATGTGTGTAAAGAGGTTTTTATCTGTTAATGAATGCATACCTACTGAGTGAAGGTCCTCCTTGTTCTCTGCAGGCGGGCAATGATGCCTCCTCCAGCCTGGCAAGCCCCCTGGTGTCGCCCGACAGGGCCCCCCTTCCTGCTGACTTCAGTAGCCCTGCGACCCCCCTGGCCTGCCTGGACAACTCTGTGGCAAAGCACCGGATCGCTGTCAAGCACAAGGCCTGTGCCAGGAGGAGGCCTGCCAGAGTAAGAACCCATTAAAACAAACACTCCCACATCCGTCAGCGAGCCCTGCTCATTGAAAACATTCACAGAGAAACCCAAAGCCATAGAAATGCAGCACACATGGGAGCTGTGCAGTGTGGTTTCTGCAGAGCCTTAGAGCCGTGGAATACAGAGCAGAAAAGACACACTGCAAGATGTTATATGCGTATGCACAAAGCTGTACTTATAAGGGGTTAGAATGTGCTTATTTGCACAAAGCTGTAGTTATATGTGGTTGGAATGTGCTTATTTGATGGACGAACCTTTAAGGATTGGAATTTGGATGTATGGTTAAGGTCAAATGTATAACATTTTGAGCATTCGCATAGTAAACGGGGTATTTTGTAACCTCATTTTATGTGCATACGATTGATCTGGTAAAATATGCAGCAGTCACCACTACAAATATGAGTTGTGTCCTGGATCACTATAGTCATTGCGGGGGATCCAGGATATAACGGTTAAAAGACTTGCTGATACACACAGACGCAACACTCTTGCCACAGCTGTAATGGGCTCCAGTGTTCCATGTTTGATTAATTATTTACTACTAGTAAATAAACCCATGCCTAGATACTTCAATTGATCTCTCATTTATTTTAAAAGGTTTTGTGGCCTGTCTTTTCAGAGAGGGGTTTTAGGATGCCTGAAGCCCAAGAGTTTTACTGGAAAGGTGCTGAAGAAAGAAGATAAACAAAGATACAACACAAGAATAGCAGAAGAATCTACAGATCAGAACAAAGAAGAGGCAGGTATGTGGACGGGTCCAGCCACAGGATACAGCAGCCTGTGTGCTGCTACAGAGGTCAAACAGAAGCAGTTACCAAAAGACCCATTTATTGGCCTGCCAGTTATGGAATGAGGCTGCTTAACCATCAGTATTTTTAGAAAGTGATGTGCATTTAACCTATTGTGGGTTTTTTTGCGTTGCAGGTTTGTTTACACAACAAGAGGACACTGAAGAGCACAATTTCAAGCTGAAAGAAACAACTTCAGTCCAATCGCAGGCTGCTGCACAGTCCAGGACATCCGAAGAGACAACAGCCAGTCCTATAAGGCACGGCGAGCCTCCAAGCACACTGGGAAGCTCCAAGCAGCAGCAACACCATCCTTCAAACCCGGCTCCTGAGTGGAAAGATGTTTCGGAGTCCTGTATCCCGCCCCCCCTAGAGAGTGGGCCTGAAGTCCAGGAAGGTTCTCCTGCAGAACCGCGTGTTCCAGCAAATCTCTGCGAATCTTCAATCCCCCATGATCTCTCGAGCACGTTGACATGCGCACAGGATATCAGCTTTGGAGATGGGGTTACAGAGGCGAAATGCAAGCCTGCAGAGGATGAAGAACCCAGATCCTTTTCTGAAGAAGTACCAAATTCCTATGAAGGTCCTTTATCATCTACATGTGTGCTAGAACCTGAGGCTGCAACCTTAGAAACAGATTCTAGCGTGGAGGGCACAAACAGTGGCGCTCTGGAGGAATCGTCAGAATCTGGTTCCAGCAACTGTGAGCCCAGTCTCTCCAAGCTCATTGACACTGAAGCACATCCTACACCTGAAGAACAAGCAGAGCAAAAAGAAGCGTTGAAAAAAGACCCAGAAACGAAGTTTGATGACAACAAAGATGTAGCTGGTGCAACTGAAGACTCAGCCAAAGCAGACAATGAAGCACTGAGTGGACTTCAAATAGAGGAAGACTTGATGCTTAAAGATGATACCAAGACTGAAGCAGAACCAGAAACTGAAGACACGGGGAGAGCAAAACTAGCCTCAGGTGAGGATGACATTCTAGTGACAGAAGATTCTGATTCTGTACAGCATTCTGTGCAGGTTTTAAAATCTACTGCAGAGCAATCAATCCAGTCTTTGCAAGACAACAGTCCCCCGTCACAGCCAGCGAGCGAGAGCTTACCTCTTGCTAACCCTAACCTACACAAAGCCTTAGCAGCCAATTCTGATGAGCCCTTCAGTAAAGCTGACAAGCCTGCAGCAGACGCTTGTCTTAAGCAAGATCTCAAAAGAGAACAACAGACTCATTTCTCAGTGGGGCAGAAACAGATTAGCAGTTCTGCAAGCAAAGCCCGGTTCACCATCGCCCCAGCTTGGCAGAGGTCTCTGTCAGGGGGCACACAGCAGAAGGACACTAATTTCCTGTCACCGATTGTGCCCGAGTCATTTGAAGAAGTCAAGGACTCTAATAACAAATGTACAGACATAACAATGGAATCATCACCCGCAGAGAAGCCAGAAGTCCCAGCGGTACCTGACAGAGGCCAGGTGCCCTCCGCCCACACCGTCCTGAAAGTGCACCCCAGCCGTGAAGCTCCCAGCAGCGACAATCCTTTTGGCATCAGGCTGAGAAGAACCTCGGCCTTGCTGAAATACAGCTGTGAGAGCTTGGCAGAGCCTGTGGCGGCGGCACTGACAGCAGAGCCAGCTGTCTGTAGCAATGAAGTGGTGAAGGCACCCCAGGTTGATTCAACAGGCAGCAAGCCTGCCTTGCCTAAAAAGCCAGAAATGTCAGAGGAGAATGCAGTCCTGTGCAGTAAAACGTCAGGTATAAACGTTAAACAGCTTTAGGAATTGTATACTTGTGTATACAATTGTTGAATCCCATAAAGATGTGTAAAGCTGAGGGGAACACGAAGCCACTTTGTGGCTTGGAACTTGGTTTCAGGCGACCAGGTTTCAGTCCACTGCATGGCACACCAAGGGAGATGGGTTTTGACCCAGCAAAGTTGGCTCAAACTAGATCACCTGGTCTCCTGAAACCAGGTTTCAAGCCACTGTTCCTGAAAAGGTGGCTTTGTGTTCCCTCAGCTTATGGCTGCAACTGCTCAACTCCACCTACTCTACTGTATGGTGCAGTAGTGCATAGAATGGTGTAGAGCAAAGTGGAGCCAACAGCCTCATATGCTGAGCTGGTAAGTTCTTCAGGTTGCTAGGAGACAGGCTGGAACTTATCTTGTACGTGTCAGACCAATCATGTCAGTTCACTGTCTTCCGCCAAGCACCTTTTCCACTTACGACATCATGCATGCAGACAGAATAAAAGTGGCATTTAAAAGATCAACAACCTCGAATAACCTCTAGAAAGCTTCAGTACATTGAGTGCTTGCCATGGCTCTTGCTACAGAGCCACAGCGCAGCGGCAGCTGTTTTTCTACACAGCAGAACAGCTTGCATTGACAGGCCATGCTGCTGTGTTTACAGTGTGGTCTGTCTTCACAGAGAGAACTGGAGGAAGGTTAGCCTCCCCCACCTGGGTCACTGTGGCCAAACAGAAACAGAGGGTCCATCAAGAGCACGCCGTCAGCAGGGAGCCGTCCCTGGAAGAGACAGCGGACAGGTACCCCAGTGCAGAGAAGGTAAACGGCTCTGTTAGGATACTGTGGACCCACAATTCCACACCGGTGATTTTCAAGACCACTTGTAAACAGGGAGGCACTTCCAAACCCCAAATGGTCCCTGAAAAATTCATAAAATGAGACACTGAATCTCCACACAGCTGCACAAAATCCTTCCAATTTAAGAGCATTTCTGTCAAACATCGATTTTTTTTTTCAGTTTTAAAGTGTTTATCTAATGTGTATACTAAAATAGTTTATAGTACAGATGTGTCTGTTAAAGATGGGTGCATAACATATATGCCATTTAGATATACAGCAGTTTTTATTGTGCTGAAAACATTGATTACATCTTTGTTTTGACAGGATGTTTCGCTGAGACAAACCCCACTCCCTGTCTCACTTAGTAGCGAGAAGAATGAGTCAACCAAGCTCTCGTGTTCAACGGTAACAGGTAGGAGTTTTTTTATGAATTAAAAGGACTCTCTGTGACTTTGCCCTGCACAGTGGTGTCTACGTTCTTTCTCATGATTTACAGAGCTGTGCAACACATCTCAGTAAAATTGCAGTGCAGCATCGCCCTCTAGTGGAGGGGGGGGGGGGGGTTGTAAACACTCTGGTCAATTCAACTGAAGTGTTTGTTTTGTTTTGTAATATAAATTTGAAATGTAAAGTGTGCACCCACAAAATGTATATTTATGTTTACTTTTTTTTTTTTTTAAAGTGTATTTTGTACTGCTTTGTAAATTGAGTTCCATGCATTCAGGCTCTGGGGGTGTGATTTCGATCCAGTCCGTTAGTACAGTATCTCACCTGAATGCACTGCACAGCTGTGGTATGCACATCCCTGCTGCCTGCATGCCTGGCAGTGGATTTCAGTGACGTGCCTGTCTGTACCGTTCTAGCAGGGTCCTGCTCTTCGGAGATGTCACAGCATGCTACGCTGGAACAGGAAGAGAAGAGGCCATCAGCGTCCAGCCCTGGAGCCCCTGCCAGCACAGCAGAGCCTCCCTGGCTAGCACTCGCCAAGAAGAAAGCCAAAGCATGGAGCGACATGCCTCAGATCGTACAGTGAGGAGGAGGACTGCGTACAACAATACCTGACATTCCACAACCCAGTGGTCTTTATAAAGATCAGAAATATATCTAAACTGATTTGCACATGTCGTTTGAGATATCTCTCTGTTCTGTTGTGTAACTTTGTTAACACAATTAAACTCCTGTACATGGCTCTGTTCATTACCACAGTATGTGTAAAAACAGTGTTGAGAGAATTCACTAATTCATGCATTCTTTAATACCAAATATCTGGGCATGTGAAGTATACTTGTCCTCAGCTTTGAAGAGTAGAATTACTGTTTTGTTTTTTTTTTTGGTTTTTTTTGTCAATTAAAATAAATACTTTTTTGTATATACTAATGGCCTTGGAATAAAAGTGATGCTGGATGAAATGCTATGCTGAAAGATCATGATGCTGGATGAAATGCTGAAAGATGATGCTGGATGAAATGCTATGCTAAAAGATCATGATGCTGGATGAAATGCTGAAAGATGATGCTGGATGAAATGCTATGCTGAAAGATCATGATGCTGGATGAAATGCTATGCTGAAAGATCATGATGCTGGATGAAATGCTATGCTAAAAGATCATGATGCTGGATGAAATGCTGAAAGATTATGCTGGATGAAATGCTATGCTGAAAGATCATGATGATGGATGAAATGCTATGCTGAAAGATCATGATGCTGGATGAAATGCTATGCTGAAAGATCATGATGATGGATGAAATGCTATGCTGAAAGATCTTGTTTTGTGTCAAAAAAGGAGGGAGAAAGCAAGGAGAAATGTCCCATTTTTTATTTATTTTTTCTGCTTTGTATTTGAAATTTTAGATGTGAAACGTATGAGTTATATTTTGTGAAATCCCTGGATGAATGTCACAGCTAGTTCAACAGTGTATAGAAATTGCAATGACTGTCGGTGGCTTTTTCACATGAGAATACTTTATAATGAAGGATACAGTAAAACATGGGACAATTTCAATGTGTTATAAATCTGTTAATTTACCTTTTTTTTTAAATGTGGGGTGGAAAACATGATCACTGTAAACATAACTGTATAGCCAAATACATGAATTCTGTTTTCTTTGCATTTGCTTCTTTGTACATTTAAATGCGTATTTTAATAAATATAAAAGGCAGGGTGATGCAAACACATGTTACACAGCATTCTTGATTTACAGCAACATGATCTGCAGCTTTGCAGATGGCACTCGTTTTTGGCACTGCACACTACAGAGAGCTCACTGTACACTGCCCCACTATGCAGCACTTTGTCACAGTTTTTGATTGTCTGCAGTGTATATATATATATATTCAATTTTATTAAATTTCTGTTTTAGACTCAATTCTATTTTTACAAAGTCTCTTTTTATCTTAGTTTTTCTAACTTTACAATTCAGCACATTTTTGTCTCTAAATTGCTGTTTCATTAAACAGTTTTTTCATTTAATAGTTTCATTATGATGTTTTTGTTTGTCCTTGTGATGAAAGGCGCTATAGAAATGTATTGTATTGTACAGTAATCCATGCCAAGGCTGCATTAGTGTCCTCTGTAATTATACGTCATTGTAGACACTGTACTGTGGGAGTGGAATGGGGCAGGTATGGAGAGGACAAATACCCCCCCCCCCCCCCCCCCCCCTTTTCCAGCACAGACCGTATATACATAATCTCCAGGACTTCCTTACATATTAGCACATATTCTGTTTGCAGCTTTGCGTCATTTATATAACTACTTGTGTACACTTTAAAACTAAACAAAACGTTGTTTTTTGTTTTTTTTTTTACGTGTAAAATGTCTGGAACTAAAGTCAAATCTTCAGCAAACTGTTTTTATCTAGCACTGCAAAGAATACGTGTGTATGTGTGTATTTATTTAAACTTTAATGTATTCTAGCTTAAATAACTTAAATGTCCCCAAGATTAAACAAGTGGAAAGGGGCACTGTAAGAGTATGTGACGAATATAATATTATTCAGCTTACAGTACGTCTGTACATACTCGTCGTCGGAATAGTACTGCATCTTCGTGTTACATCACTAGAGGGCCCCGCAGCACCACCGAAACACATTACTTGTAAACTTACCACACCCGGGTATTTATTTATTTATTTCATTTTACAGCACATTTCCACAGTGGCATTCAGTTATGTTTTTATTTGTTTGTTGTTTTTTTATATTTCCTAATAACATTCTTACCTTGTCACCTATGTTTTGTATTCGTAAAATCGTAGCTCGTCGTACACAACCCTCAATCAGAAAGCACAACTGATTAGTGTAAAACAACTTCAACGGATTCGTTACAATTACAGTGTGACATTATTATGTACAATTAAAAGCGGATATACACACGTGTAAAGTACAATTATTGTAATTATTTTATGGGTTTCTGTATGGTGTCATTTTTTTTTTTTTTTTTTTTTTTTTAATATAAATGTACGAAAGAGAGAAGTCGAATCGAGCGCTGCTAATAGAAACATACGTTTTGTTTTGAAGATGGATGCTCAGGCTGTAGCGGTCAGCTGCCCGACATGCAAACGGACTCTAGATGTTATGCAACGATGTACGAGGTGCAGAAAGGTTTATTACTGGTGAGCTTCTGTATTTACACTACATAGAAGGAGTGTGTGCTGGGGATTTTAAATGAAACCTGAAACCCGGCACCGCGCTTTATTATTTCCCGTATATCTAACTGAACAGGGCGGCCGGAGGCGGGCACTCGCATTGTTTACTGTGCTTTTTGTTATAGGAAACATTGATCCTTTTTTTATTTTGTAACGTGTATACAGAAACGTGGTTGTGTTTACACGCCATTTCATTAAGTATATCCATGTTGTATGCGTGCTTTTCTTGTGTTCGGGTCATTTCTAAAATAAATAAAGAAATACATAATTTGACAAACCGATGCTACTAAACATGCTGATAAAAATGCGCCTTGCTTTCCAGTGTTTCATATGTAAGCATTTCAATCGTGATGCATAACATTTAGTATAAACATACAGTGCTTTTAAAATGGTGCTGTTTATAAATAATAGAAGCAGCAGCAGCTATTGTTGTTTTTTTATTTTTTCTTAATCGATTTTTTTGTTGTCCTTATATAGCTCTAAAGACTGTCAGCTGAAGCACTGGCCTCTTCACAAGACAGTGTGCGGCGATGCCAGTGTTAAAGCGCCGCCGGGGAACAGCTCCGCTCGATGCGGCTCTTCAGCGGGGTTTGCAAAGCAGGGCGATGATGACAGGGGTGCCGCGAAGGTCCTAGACAGCTCCGTGACCATTAGAGTGAAGCACAAGGCGTTAAAGCACACGCTGCAGCTCCCGGGAGGCACCACTGGGCTAGACTGCTATGGAATGATTTCAAGGCAGCTGCGTGTCCCCGCGGAGAAGATGAGACTCGTCTCCAAAGGGAAAGTGGTGCGCAGGGGCAACATTGTGGACATTCTGAAGGAAAGCGCCGTGTTTCATGCGTACGGAGAGCAGGCGGAGTGCGAGGATGGTTTGGACCAGCGGGATATTAAAGTACTCATGACCCAGCTGTCAGTGGGGATGTGATCAACGCGATGTGTCTCCTCTCTGACAGAATGTAGGGGGAAAAAATTATTTGCATTTCTAAAACGAATAATAACCTATTTTAGAGGAATCACAAGCAGCCCCTAAATTAAATGTCTGGTTTGTTTTATTGCTGGCTGGTAACTTGTAAATGATTTTGAGAATCCAGCTCTGTGTTTAAAGAAGGGGTGTGTCTCCAATTCCCATGGCAAAGTCTGCAGATCCAAATGAGATATGGATGAGGGAGCAATGATAACAACAGGTGTTATTGCTGTGGACTAAATAGAACTATACAATTTGGATCAAAATGGACAGATAGCTTCAAGAAGCACGGATCCAAGTACATTATCCTTTCTGCATTCCATTTGAAACTTGCTTTAGTTTAGATACTTTATTTTTATGGAAATGAATGCATTCCCCTACAGTGTCGAATATGCTTTAGGTTTTTATAATTTAAGTGACCATAGATCCAGTCACTTTATAAGTATTTACAAATAAAAATACTCTTAATAACAAACAAATATTAACTAATAACACTCTTTGTAAATTAAAATAGTTTAGCCGTATTTCATTTTTATTTGCTTTGCAGCTTTTTCAGTCGCTGTATGGAAAATCGCCCATTTTGTTTACCTTTGTCATGTTTCCATAGTGAAATAAAGTGTCAAAAGCCAATGTTCTTCCTTGTTCAATGTCATTTGTCTTAATTGCCCATGCATGAGTTTATGAGGGAGTGTTGCTTTTAGAAGTTTATAGAACAGTGCGAGGGACATCCGTTCTGCTTAAACAGAATGCTTGGTAAGACCTACATGTGAAATGTGTTTACGATGACTCAGAAAGGTCAATAAGATAAATCACATTGCTCTAGTGACAGCACCTACTGCATTTAGCTTTTATGCTGCATATGTTCTGCAACCACTCATTAGTCATGTATTGAGTGCTGTGTTAATGTCTGGTTAATATGATATAGTTGCATAAGCTGCAGTTATGGAATTGAGGGATGGGGGCATTTGCAGTCAAGCTGGCAGTTTGATCTCTTTGCAACAAACACTAGGCAACAGGAAACCTCTCTTGTTTCCGAAGTGGTTTTCATGTATTGTGCATCACAGGTTCCCAGGACCTTTAACAAACAGAGCAGCCTGGATACTGAAGCAGATGTAAACCCTGTTTACTTTCAGATATATTTTCTTTTTTAAAATGTTGGGCAACCATGGTTAACAGTACAGTTAATTACAATAACAATAAGGAGGTAGCTGACGTACTCCCGACATAGAATCGCTATTGTGTAGCAGCCTACCCTGTAGTTGCGTAACAGGTCATGAGTTCAGCTCACATTTGCAGCATTGTGAAAGGCAGCATAGACAAAAGTTTGCATAACAGCCCTGTTTTTTTAAAAGGTGCATCTGTCTCGTAATAGCTTATACAATATGTTATGGAGTCTGGGAGTTTTCTAATCAGCTTACTTTTCAAAGGATTTTTTTTATGATACTGACGAAGGCATTAGCTTCCTGCTTATTGTTTCAAAGTTAATGTTATGATTTATACATTTGCATAAAATATGTATTTGTTAAGAGTTTGTTGAAACAGCTTGACCTCCTAAGGTTATTACAGTTACTGTCCAGAACACAGCAAGGGCTTTCCTCTTGCTTAGCAGCATCCAGACCTTTACAGAGGGCTTGTCTGGTTTGCAGTGATGTAGTAGAAAGGCTTGATCTCAAGGTCACGATAGAGATAAAGGAGTTACATAACCGCAGTAGTTTGCATGAGAAGACGTTTCTGCAGGTTCAAGGTCATGATAGAGTGCTGGATGACCATGGGGTCGTGTAGCTGACTCTGCTCCGCGTTCTCACAGCTGTTAAAATTGTTTGTTAGAGTTAGTAAGCCTCAAATCTGCTCACTGTCTGTTTAACCTCAGAGAGTAGCCTTTTCTGGGTGAGTTAAGTAACTGTTTCCCAGAACTCACTGCTCTGACCTAGTTCTGCTCATATGTAACACTTTATTTTTATTTTTTTATTTGTTTGGATAGGTGTGTCTGCCAAGTTTCCATAGCAACCTTTCCCTCCGGTGACCTTATCTTTGGAGTTAGATAACCCGACTTGTCAATAAAAATAAAAGGCATTTGATATGGGACAGAGTGTAGCACATCTCATTTCAAGCAGATCCTAATAAAGTAGGATCATTGTGCTCCGATTGATTTTGCAGCATTCCCTTTTACTGATGATCTGAGTGTCATTTCAGAGTCTGGTTAAGATGGCATATGTCTTTCAGTGTCTTTCACTGTCAAAGTCTCAAGCCAAACGAAGTGTGTCTGGAGTGATCATTCGAACAGCTGTGAACCCTTTTATAAACCGGCTGGGTAATCACCAGCAATAAGCCTGTGAGTTCCAACAGCTGCTGCCTGAAACACTGTTGGGCGCAGGGCTTTCTGGAATGGTACGGGATGGTTTGCTCCTGTATTTCAACCCATTGTATTTTTTCCCCTCCAGCATTTGTTTAGGCTTGAAGAACCTCTTGAGGGCTTCCTTCCGATATGTCTCTGTTGCTGATATTAAAATCTAGGCACAGAGCCCACACTGGGGCCAGGCTCCCACAGTCCGTCTCTGCCTAGATTCCACAGGTTTCTATTTCTCTGAACGCTGACACATGTAATACTGCTATTGCACAATCTCCTTGCATGACAGCTATCATTTACAGACTCAGTAAACACTTGATACTTGCTGGTGAGCTGAACCAATTTAAACCTTTATACAAGGACTGTGCTCTTGCTAGCGTTATGAAAACATCATTAAGGATGACACTGGTGCCCCTCAAGACATAAGAAAATGTACGACCAAGAAGAGGCCATCCGGCCCATCTAAGCGGTTCCTAGTAGCTGATTGATCTCAAAACTTTGTCAAGTTGGGTCTTAAAGGATCCAAGTGATTCTTCCTCAACAACATGACTAGGTGCACTCCTTGCCACTGGCAAGGAGGCGAGTGCTGGAGATTATTCTCAGGGTTCTTTTAAAACAATCGTCAGGGCAGCAGAATTTAGGTCAGTGGGACAGTTAAACTGCTGCACAGTTTCCTTCCTCCCTGTCAGTCTGACCTACATTGCAGCTCATACTTTAACTGTTAGCTTATGCTCAGCTCATGGCTGAGTAGGTTCCATGTCTTTCTCTTGCACTGAGGACCCAGCTCTGTTGGTGCAGACGTGTTTGGTTTCTCATGACAGCAAAACAGTCCCCCTCAAGGTGTCTCAGGACTGCATTTGATTGCCATTAGTTGTCTACTTTCATCATAGTTGTGAACATATGTATATATTTATATATGTTTATCTGTTTATAAAAATGTAACCATCTGTCAAATGCAAAAATGGTATTAAGTCTGAAGCCTGTATCAGATTGAAGAAAGAAATGAGTTTGCATTCTTTTCACTTTGAGGTTGCAGCAGCTGGGATGTATAAAGCAATGTGTGCGGTCTGCAGAATGCTTTGAGGACTGGAAACATGTCGATTACCTGTAAGAGCTTTCAGGCAGTCATTAGTTAGATACCTTAGAGATGTAACACAGTAACAGATGGATTAAGCTTTTTCCAGGTAAACTATTGATCAGTGACAATAGCACAATAGTGTGGGTTTCGCTGGTTCCGAAGCAATTGTTTCACCACCTGAGGGTTTGATACCTAATGCCCACATGGAGACGATTCCCAGGCATCACGCCACCAGTTGCTTGTACTCCGACATCTCTTATCTTTGCTTTGTTAAATGTTCAATGCATTTGTGCCTTTTGAGAAGTAATAAGCAATAAGCATGCCTGAGGATGTGAGCAGTGACTGCGCCCTGGATTCCCAGATGTGTGTCTGGTTAATTCTGGAGCCGTGTTCTCTGGATTCCTGCCTCACCCTGTGTACAGTGTGTGAGTTCCTGAAGCATTGTTTCCATTCATGTAGCAATGATCGCTTCAAGTCTGTCTTTAGAAAAGTGCTGCAGAGCAGTGGGCAGGTCTTTCTTTCATGCCGTGTTTCTTTCTGGTCTACAGAATGTGGCATGTGTCTCTGCAACTGAAACTCATTTCAGGGAACTGCACAGTCAACAACGCCTGCTTTCAAATGAAGCCATGGAATCACATTTTACTATAGGGGTTAACCCTTTGCTGCCCAGCGTCCAATATATTTGACGTTGAGAAAATAGGCATTAAATAGGAAAATAGTATGGGAACATGCCCTGGGCAGTAATGGGTTAAAGAGGTATGGGAACACGCCCTGGGCAGTATCAAGTACTGCTGGTTGTTCTCAGCAGGTGAAATCCAGGTTACACATATATGCAAATAAATAAAACCCACACCAATGAAGATTTTTTTTTTTTTTTACTTTGCTGTACATTTTCACACAGTGCGACACACATTGAACTCCTGGTTACTGTGTCTCAATGAGGACTGAACAAGAAACCCCAGTAATACATACATTACATACATTCAACCCTGGAGTCAGCAGTTACACAATAATACACAACCACAGGCAGAATATACAGAGCCGTCTGCAGTATACATACAGATCAAACCATTCCCTTTGATTTAAAGATACTGTGGAAGAACTCAATGCTTGTATCATAGAGGTAGTTCAGCTGTACCACAATCTGAGATGCAACTTTAAGGTAAAAAGTTTGGATTTTAATGATGCAATAATTTAAACAAGTCCAGCAGCCTATTTCTGTTTGTTTGGGTTAACGCCTGTTCTGTTTGATACACACAGAATCTCTGTTCACAAGTTAAACATGATTATGAGGCAGGAGCAACTGCACTAGAATTTTACAAACAAGACACCAAGGGTCAACAAAGAATCCAACCCAGTGCCTGCTCCCTAAATCTAATTATACAGGGTCTACCACAGCAGCAGACTCTACTGTACATGCAGAATATAAAAATACATCTAAGAAAACACAACCGTTCTAATAACAACTGAAGTTAAGACAGACTATAGAGTAGACTAACAATGTAACAACATTTAACACACCTTTGAACTGAGTATGCAGAGTTCTGGGCATTACATGGTAAAAAAAATACAACTAAGGCACTACAAACAAACATACAGAATGCATGTCATCACTCGAGGTGGAAGTCAATGAGGAGTTCCTAAAATGAAACCGCAAGGAGAATTTGCGATGCTGAACATCCACAGATCAGACCCCCTCTCGTTTTTAATTCAGCACTTGTGAGGACTAAAGGAACGGTCACAGCTCCTGAATGCAAAACAAAGCAGGTACTGTGGACAGCACTGAGAGGACCTAGAGAGAATCACAGCTCCTGAATGCAAAACAAAGCAGGTACTGTGGACAGCACTGAGAGGACCTAGGGAGAATCACAGCTCCTGAATGCAAAACAAAGCAGGTACTGTGGACAGGGAGAAGCCTCTTTCAGTTTTCTTCAGAAAGCATGAGCATGCCAGGAGCAGAGTTTCCCAGGGTGCCTAGCAGGTGTAGGATGGGTTTCAGTGTTGTGCCTGAGAAGCTCTCCTTGCACAATAGCACTGGTTTAAGAGACAAGCTCAGCAGCTGGTTTCTCTGGGTTTAGCAAGTCAACAATGGCCAGCACTCTGCTCTTTTATCTGGTTATGGAATGTGATTGAAAGATTTAAAAAAAAAAAAAAAATTCATTTCAGTCTTAATCGTCACCAGTGGAAATCAAAGGTTTTCTGTCATAAAGCTGTCCGCAGATGGCAATACTGTACTAATGGCCTGTCATTCATTGACTTATTATTTCAAGTATACACATTTAAAGACAAGACTAAATGCATTGCTTTATGTGGAGTGCTTTAAGTGTATAGTGTAGTGATGTTTCCACTGTAATGAGACACAGCTGCAGAAGTAAACTGCTTCCACAAGACTAGCTGCCTTCGAAGCCCATGCAATTCCACTCACATACAAGGGCAGCCTGTGTGGCTGTACTGCACATAAGCAAATAACACCGAGCAAGGAGATTCTGCACAGCTTTAACAGGAGGTAATAGGAGCAAGGACACCTATTGAAGAACATGCATTGAATTTGTTAAAACAGTCCACTATCACCCCCTTTCTACTACAGGGAATTAATTACTGCATGGAAATGACTGCTGTTCAATCGTGATTCATACGCATGTGTTTCAATGTTAGGTGTCTGCCCCACTTTTATAACTGTTACAATGTACTGCTGTTTATATTACCTATGTTAACACAATTCTAATGTGTTCTTTTAAACTGATGGTAGCAGGAAAATGGCTGAATGCTGTATAGGTTTTACTTCCATTATTCAGTGTGTTTTCAAACAGCTGTGAGTTCTGCCAGTTGTTTCTGTAGAAGGAGTATTCCTATACAGGCTGCCTGTCTAAAACCAGCGCTGCGTCTGCTTCTAACAAGTGGCTGGTTACACAGTTAGTGCTACACAGGAATAAACAGAGTTGGTGAAACGTTACTGTGTCTGTAATAAAGAAGGAAGCCCGGTCGGGGTTTGACAGTGATCCTCTCCAGAAGGAAGGGGAGACTGTGCTCCGTTATACAGTAAGAGGCTGGACTATGAGTTCCAGTGTACAGTAAGAGCCTGGACACACAGTACACAACCTACTCAACACAACCACAGATCCCAGATCCACACGGAAAGCTTTGCATTGTATATTAAAGCACGCAGACTGGAAGCCCGGTGGAGATAATCAGTATCCAATCCCAGCGATAAGAACTGAAAGAGTTTCTTTTAATTATTTCACTCTTTTTTTTTTTTTTTTGCATTTCTTAAGAATTTGATAAAACCAGCAGGAATCCTGCCATTGGTAGTTTTTTTACACAAGGCTGTGCAGGGATACAATTTTGGTCTCATAAAAAAAAAGTAAAATAAGAGGAACACGCGGCAGCGGGCGGTCAGCGGGCGCGGCCGCGGGACATGAAGGACAGCACTCTACGGATGCCGATCAGACGCTCTCTGAGCGACGTCATGGCCAGGAACGGCAGCTGAGCGCGACCCTCCAAGGGCAGGACCGCCAGTAGCCACCAGCACCAGGAGGGACCATTGGGGCTGACCTGGAGAGGAAGAAGAGAGGGAGGGTTAGAGCTGGAGCACTCACACAGTGCAGGGGCAGCGTCCCCCCTGCCACAGTGCAGGGCAGTGCTTTACAGGGCATCTGAACTCTGGTCTGCTCAAAGCACTTCCCCTTTAATTGTAATCGGATGTCATCTCACAAGTGGTCCAAACAATGCAAGTGTAATTGTGTTATTATTGTTTTCAGTTCAATGTCTGTCTTAATCGGAATTCTCTGTCCATCCCCAATTATTAACAATTAGGTCATTCAAATGTCCTACTGTACAATAGAAAAGGAAATATGCATACAGTGCAAACGTGTCATGCGCAGGACCAAGCCAATGGCAGGACAAAAATCTTATGCATCTGAGAAATGTGTAACTGGTACAACGTGCAGGTGTGTTTATTAAGCAAGCCTGTAAAATACAGATCATTATTTACTTTAAAGAGGTTTTCTAAAGGTTTGAGCTTCAAAATACTTTTAAATACATTGTTAGACCTTGTCACAGTAACAGATGCTCACAATCTCTTCCAAAAGTGAATTCAGTGAGTAAAATGCACACCTGAGTGCTATACCAGCAAAATCAATCTGATTTGATCATAACTCTGCTAGTGCAAGAATCTATCACAGACAGCAATATGCAGAGGGTATGTGGATTAAAACAGATATTAAGTGCCAAAAAAAAAAATTTAAAGGATAATAAAAAACTAAACAGGATTGACTTTGCTCTACTTTAGACACAATTTGCATCATGTGGTCAAGTTCTGTTAAATAACCTTTTTTTGAAGTTAATATTGCGCATCAGTAATTCCCTGCCCAGCCAGACGGAGCGACTGCAGCGTTGGAAGGAGTGCTTGACGCAGTGTCTGAAGAATTCCATGGGATCTGGATACGTCATGTGTGCTGCTCACTCTGACATGGTTACATATCCCTATGCCTCATTCAGACTGACCTGTTTCTGCATGTATTGCCAGCCTGGTTTAGCACGGCCATGCCCCGGGGAATAAGACCTGGGGATAAGCTCTTTGTAAGCCGTCATTTGAGGCTCTTTAATTATTTGTCTTTTTTTCTGTTTTCTTTGCTTATTTCAGCCTTTAAGCCCTCTAATACTGACGCAGCTCCAGGCGATTTCCCCCAGCGTTCTGCGTTCTGGTTTTGCCGCTGTGCTGGTGGACGCGCTCTCTTCACATGCTGTGACAGTAATCCTGCAGAGCACAGAAGCTCAAAGCTCCCTCCTCCCCTGGTGTCAGAGATGTACCTCCCGCCGCACCCTTCCACAGGCTAATTAAACATAACGTTCTCATTTCCCACAACGAAAGCAGAAGCGCGCCCCCTGCAGCTCAGCTGTGCGGCCTGCACTGCACCTGTACCTGTGGCTCGGGTTCCTTGTCTGGCATTGGTCCGAAGTGCCCGGTGATCCGCTCCTTCTGTTCTGGTTTGAGGGAGTTGAACCACGTGAAGGACTGGTTGTACACTGCGTCATGGAGCGACAGCAGCTCTGCATGTGCCTCCCCCTCCACCTGCACCAAGAGAACAGCAGGCAGCTTAGATCAATGGACACAATCACAGTAGAAACCTGTGAAATCATTGGTTTGCACCTATTGGCGGGGATCCTCTGAACCAGAGTGTGGAAATGGACAAATGTCTTTCTCTTAAGAGTGCAAGGGTCGGGTGGATCAGTAGGAACAGTCCTCCCTAACTAAACGGTCAAAAGCAAATAAGCACAGCAGGTCACAGCGCAAGCACAAGATCTCTGATGCAGACACTGCACCGCGTGTGTATCTGCATGTACAGGAGGTGGCAGGGATAGAAAGTCAATCTGCTGAAACTCACCTTCTTGTCCTCCAGGTATTCAATATCCGCAGTGTTGTAGCCGTCGCGCTGGTGTTGCTCAACCACTTTAAACCTCCTCTTCCCGATGGTGTCGACCACAGAGCGGCCGTCTGCGAAGAACTCCACGTTCCTGATCTCAAGAATGCAGCCGTAATCTGCAAACCTGAGCAGAGAAACCCAGGCAGTTAAAAACACAGGCTTCCCCAGAGAGGAGCACTGCAGGGCACACAGTGAAGAGCTGCTGAAAATGCTAGATAGATGCTAGCCAGATAAATTGATAGACACTTTCATTGGTTTCATTTCGAAAGACAACTCTAACCCCTCAGGTCTGTGAATGGAGACAGGCAATATCCCAGCAGCACTACCAGGTGAGTCGCTGCAGTGACCAGTGTTGGGAGAAACTCTGATTCCTGCCAACACTGGTTACAATGTATCCAAAATGTATCAATTTATCTGCGGGAACTGCAGGTTTGCTTTCCTAAGTAAACCGTGCTGAACTGACCCAATCCTGTAGCGCTTGTATTCTGATTGGCAGTTTCTCTTACCCTTTGATGGGATCGGTGATGCACATTCCAAACTGCTTGGTGCCGGTCTCCATGCATCTCCGAATCATGAGCCGGTAGCAGGGCTCGAAGATGTGCAGGGGGCAGGGTACAGTGGGGAAGGCCATGGTGCACACGAAGATAGGCACGTTCTTATTCAAACTGCAAAGGAAAAGGAGGCAAGTGCCAGGGTGAGAGCTTGAAACCAACACAAATGTACTCAAGTCATCTGGATCTCGCACGATACTCATTTGTTTTAAAGGAGAGCATGCTTCCAGTGTTGAACATGCTGCAGCTGGAAATGGAGGTTCTTGTCCACAGATGGGGAGGCAGTTCAATGCCTACGAGACCTTGAGAAGTACCAGCCTCTAGTATTCCATTATTAAACACAGGCAGTGTGCTAGACCTGCACTTCCTCTTATCAAGCGTGTGCCCTGCCTGCCTGTACCCAGTCCAGCAAACTCATCCCACACCTCCAGGACTCACTTGGACAGCTCAGCGATTTCCTCCTCGTGAACTTTCCTCCTCTCCACGAGCTCCTCCTGCAGGTAGTGATCTATGAGGCCCTCCATCAGCAGGGTCTTGCTGTACTTCCTCTGGGCCAGGTACTGCAGGTACACAGACAGACTGGTCAGGGCTTGCACTGGGGGCACATTCAGAGAGGGCACAGAGGTATACACAACACACACGCACCTCAGAGAGCCTCTCTTTGCACAGCGGGCACTGGGAGTTGTGGTCCAGACATCGCTCCAGGCATTTCAGACAGAAGGTGTGGCCGCAGGGAGTTGTCACAGGTTCATAGAACAGTCTGAAACATGTCAAACAGACAGGGAATCATGCAACAGAAAACAATGATGACATTCATACTGTACAAATAACAGCTATACCCAGACAGCTAAATCTATGCTGGTCTGCAGTGGATACAGGATTGCAAACAGACCCTTATAATCTAAAAGGTGGGTCACTGTTAATCCATATTGGTAAAGTTCTTAATGTTCATGGACACACAGCCATTTCCTAACCCTGAATTCAATTCTGTGAATTAAAACTAATCAAATACAAACATGCTTTACCAAAATGCACTTTAACACAAATGAGATTTTTTTTATCATTTTGAAAAGGGCCCAAAATGATTCCTAGTAGAGTGCTTTGCGATATGGCCGTCTCTTAATGCTATCAATCCTAAAAGCGGACTCATAACCTGTACTTAATGGTGTGTGCTGTCAAAATTACAACACTCCAATTCTGTATAAGCTGTGAGACGCAGCATTAAAACTATGCATGACAGTTTTAAAAATATATATTTAATACATTCAGAGCTTAGAAATACAAAAATATAAACCCAAACAAACATGCCAATGAGTGGTCCGTCCAGGTTTTAAATAGGCAAGGGCGGGGCGAGGCTGGGTGGATGGGGACAGGGGACAGCAGGAAGAGCAAAGCTACTTGGGTATGGAAAGGACAGCAGCTCAAGCGATTCCCAGTTTCACTGCAAGCTTTATTACTTATATTTGCTAAAAAAGAGTGGCTCAGACTGCTATGCAGCGAAACTGAGGAGAAACACATCTCTACTCAACCAGCCATCAAATCCACATTACAGTCTAAGCAAGGTGCAGCACACACAGTCACTGTAAATCACAGAACAGTATGGAAGCATGGTTACATGAAAAAAAAAAAAAACACAAGAGACGCTGGTCTCTGGAACAGAATTCTTATCGCCTTCAGATGACACCTGGGCTTCTGCTCAACAACGTGGCTCCGCCCACTGCTCTGTCTAACAGCTCTGCAAACAGACCGCATGAGGTGGAGACTGGAACATTGACAAGTTAGACGACAAATCGGTAGCATTTTTACTTGTCAGGCAGCCAATGGCGTTTCAGGAAAACCGGGGCTGTGCTTCCCAGTGAAATTGCATAAACAAAACAAGCAGTGCTCACTCCAACATATGCGTAGTGGATAATCAAACCAAGGAACTCAAAAATGGTGCAAAATCATATCAAGAAAAGACATGTGCAATTAATTCAAGGGAAATGCCTCAGATAAGTCAGCACGTGGGAATCACAGGGAAAGCAAAGGGAATTCAAGGGGCTTGTAAGATGACACTGTGTGGCCTATGTGGACAGGTCAATGTTAGTAAATGCAAGGAATTGGGGTTGGCATTCTACAGGGGAACACTGGACACTCTGCAGGGAGACCACATGGAAACCCCTCTAGGAATTGGAAATGGGTTGGCATTCTACTGGGGAACACTGGACGCACTGCAGGGAGACCACATGGAAACCCCTCTAGGAATTGGAAAGGGGTTGGCATTCTACAGGGGAACACTGGACACTCTGCAGGGAGACCACATGGAAACCCCTCTAGGAATTGGAAATGGGTTGGCATTCTACTGGGGAACACTGGACACTCTGCAGGGAGACCACATGGAAACCCCTCTAGGAATTGGAAAGGGGTTGGCATTCTACAGGGGAACACTGGACGCACTGCAGGGAGACCACATGGAAACCCCTCTAGGAATTGGAAATGGGTTGGCATTCTACTGGGGAACACTGGACGCACTGCAGGGAGACCACATGGAAACCCTTCTAGGAATTAGTGCAGACCTCATACACAGCGAGCACTCCAGGTCACTGGGGTCAATCAGGTCACTTGGGACAGAGCACCACGTGGCTGTCGCTGTCTTCGGCGCCGTGGATGTGGTCTCTGTGGATGAGAAGAGTCTCCAGTCAATCCTCTGGATGGGTTTCACACTTCACATTCCTGTCTATAGTCTTGTCTTGATTCATTCAGCTGTGCTCTACACCACACAAAGAAGAAGTGCCACCCACCCAGTATATACAAAGCTTATCCCTCCCTTCTTTATAAACCCCATTTAAAATAACTTGACTGAGACGCATTCAAAACAAATCCCTGCCACCTCGTCTTTATCTCCATTATCAGACTATAATCCACCGAGCATGTGAATGCAGCTCTGTTACATAACTGGTCTATCATTTACCTTGCTTCATATATTTGCAGGATCTTTCGAAACTCTCTCCCTTGTCTTCCTCCTCCACGCTGTGTTTCCTCTTTAGAAGGCAGCTTGTGTCAAACGCAGGCGGCCGATACTCTTGTGAAAAGTACTTGACTTTGCCCTGGTCTTCACAGCAAGGAGGCTTTGCCCACGGTACATCAGCAACAGACAAAGATGACTGTGATTCCTCCGGTGACATTGCGCTGTCGTTTCTCTTCTTACAGTCCTGGAAAGAAGGGAAAAAAAAATTATTGAAAGGTGAGCGTGGGTTTATGCTCTTTAAAAAAGAAACTCTGCTGTCACCTCCAGTGCCTTGCAAATATGATCCAGGCACTTGTGACGTCAGTGTTGAAGCTCAAAGGTTTGTGTTCTGCTATGGTAAGTGTTAGAGTCAATTGACAGCCACAGAACCTCTTGAATTAAGCATAGCCCTATACATAGATGTTCATTTTTCGGTACCCCATTTGGATAAGTGATGAACCTTTCCTTGCAATGATGGGAATGCATGTTTGTAGAGTGCCACTCATGCTTGTACAGAACCCTGCCCTCTCTCTACCTTGTATGATCTTGGTGGGCTGCTGCTTTCGCTCAAAGTGTTCAAGGTGTTTCCCTTTAATCTGGCTCGAGGCGACAGTAAACGCATGCAGTCGGGAATTCTCTCCTGGACGTTATCCGGGACTGGCGAGAACAGATCAATCAGCAGCTACGAGGGGAGAACAGTAAACATCTATTAATACTACTAATACAATTCTTATATACATGCACATTAGTATAACACATTAGGCTTGGGATTCACATGCATTAAGGGAGCAACACATTCAATTCGTAGTATAAACCTGCATGACAAACTGCAAAATTACTGAGTAAATTTACCACTGCTTGAACGAATTCTGAAGGAAACACAACAAGGTATTTTTCAGGGTCACGTCATAAATATGTTATGCACTGTTTGAAAAACATTGGGTCAAAGAGTAAATCTCCTGTGGGTTAAATATCAAACAGCTCGAAATGCACTCTTTTGTAACCTTTCCCTTGCAGAGCAGACAAGTAAACAGGAAGTCTACGTATACTTGTGCACAGGTGGTTCACTCTCTGTGTGGTGGCTTTGGGTTAGAGTTAGGGATCACTGACACACCCTGGAATGCACACTCACTCACACAGGTCTGCAGTAAATCTGCTTCAAGGACAGAAACACAGCACTGTGCCGATATTTCTATGTACCTTTTGTGCTTCACATTTTGCCATCTTGCTTTCTGGTTCCAAGGCAATACAGAACAGGTATTCAGTTAAAGCTTCCTCTGTTTTCCTGAGAATCGTCAGGGCTTGTGCTTTCCGTAAGTGTCCCTTTATAGAAAAAAACATGAGCAAGATGGTTTTTAATGATGTCTAGAATTGCACACACGCACGCATGCATGCACGCACACACGGGGGTCTCAACTAATTACACGGATGGGGAGCCTGTCTCCTCACCTTTAGCCAAAGCGGTTGAAGTTTACATGCCACCTCGGCATCGCTTAGTGCATCTTCATAGTTCTTCAAGCTGGAGTTTATCTGTGATCGGTTACTGAACAGCACATGGTCCCTGGGAGCTGAGAAACACAAAGAAGACATTTCTTATTCTAAACACAGTGCATTTCAATCGCACGCCTGTTTTAGACATGTCCTCATTTGCTCAACAAGTACTGTAGTAAAACTGAGGCTGAACTCTGGTTGTGAACTAGTTTTAGTCCAGCGAGTGTGTTTTCTACTGTACATTCTCTGTGTTACCTCTCCATAGCTTTATTCAACTCCAATGTGCAATGGTGACCTTAAAAACGACCCTGGAGACTTTTCACTAGCGTCACACTTGCAAAAAAGGTTTTACTATTCAAACATGTAACCGCAAATCTGAACAACACAGCTCCAGTGACTCAGTTCATGTTACAAGAAGTTCAGATTATTAACTTCCCTGTTTTGTATCTGGATGTGTGTTAACGGCGCTTGGGATCATTAACCTCAGAAGCTTTGATACACTTTCAGATTCTCTTTTCAGACAGAAAAATAACAACAACGATACAAAGAAAGCCTGACGGTGGAAAGACCTGCCTTTCCCAGAGCGAGGCTATTTTAAGGACCTTGTATTGGAACAACATGTTGGAGTTTATATACCCTATACCCTATATCTGCCTTCTGCCTGTAGGGGCAGCATAGAGCACATCAGCTAGCAATTTCGTATGGCCAGTTAATTAACTCTAAATTAAATTCTAAATTGTACAGATTCTATTCAAACATAGTCATCACACGTATCAAACAGCAGCAGATCGTATAATTGCATTACTCATTCTCATCCAACTCTCTTGTTATAGACCAGCTGTCTTAGAAGACTGCTGGACAGATTCTCCATTCAGTTAAACTTGTGGTTACAGACTCTGTATACAGATGCAATTTTCATTCACAACTGCTTTATTTCCCCATATAAACACGTACAGCGTTGAGGTCATGGCGTATCCTTGCAAGCTGGTTCATCATTTAACAAATTGCATTAACTCGTTTACGCAATAGATTGAAACCGCGGCACTGATCGATTCATTATATAAAACGGATAAAGGTGTCACCGATTCTACAGATTACTGTATGCTGCGGGTATGACCTTGTTTAAAAAAAAAAAAAAAAATAATTTTTTAGTATTTCTAGTATTTAAACATCTGAATCGCTGAAGCTAATTAACTGTACAGTTACTGCTATTCATTCGCATGAAGAACCATTTATAGTTGTGCCGTGTTTTCTTTATGCTGACCCACATTTTAAGGTTACGTTGCTGGTTACACAACCACTGAAGCATGGTGTGGGGAGTGGTATGCGAGCGCCGCTTACACACAAATGCAGAGCAGCGGGTTACGTCATCTCTGCTCCCGGAGCCTACGTTCTCTTCTCTGTTTATACAACTTCCACGCACCTGAAACTGTAAGATTACTACGAACAGGCACAAGATTCCAGCCGTTAGAATGAGTGTGACACACAATAACCTAGTTCTTATGTCACGGTTATAAAAGACGTAAAATGAAAATAAAGATCATAAAAATAAAATAAAATTAACCACACCACACCCGCTCTGTAAGTTTCAAAGTTTTGAGCGCATTTAGTTTACACAACGAGCGATTTTTTTTTTTTTTTTGCAATAAACCTTACAAACTTTGTAGGAAAACATATTCTATACACTATGTATTGAAATTATTAAAACTCCTGCTGATTTTTCATGCGAGCCCCATTTGACATTTTACAGAAATCAACCGTTTCCTTTTACGTCCTAAAAGTAATTATTTAAGAACGACACGTAGCCGTGACCTTAACGGACCAGAGGTCTTCAAAGTTCGGTACTATAAATATCCCAAATGACATTTACAATACCAGAGCTACTTTGCGATGAACAACTGCGTTTTCAGTATGCCCAAAAGAAACGCGTTTGAAGACGTTTAATACAAACCCATAGCAGTGACTAACACTGCCTCACGTTTCAGGCACATCACATCTGTAAAATGAAGTTACAGACCGGTACGCGTGTGGTTTGCAGTACCTTTACTGCTAGTCTAACCATAACAAGTGTTATGCTTTGAAATGTAATTTTACTGAGCAGTAACACAAAAAAACAAACTCAAAACAGTAGGTATCTGTTATGTAGCGTACTAATATATTAATATAATGACTCCCCCCACTCTGAAAAAGGGCATTACCTAATTGTATTGCTTCATTATACTTTTCGAGTGCCGCTTCCAGGTTTTTCTCCGCGTACAAAGCATTCCCTTCGTGTCTCAGTCTCACTGCCTGCACTTGCGACGGAAACCACTTCGCTAACAGGTTGCAGAGAACCACGTTGATTCTGTAGCCGTGCACATCGCAGAGCTTCGTGCTGTCTTTGCAGTGCTTGCAGACCAGCGGTCTTTCCTTCTCTCTCTCTAGGCAGATCCTGCAGTACGTGTGTCCACAAGGCAGCGTGACCGGCTCGTACAGGAACCCCAGGCATATCCTGCAAGTGAACGCACCGTACACGCCGCTGCAGCTGCTAGTGCCGTGCTCCTGTTGATTCTTATGAGCGCTCAGTCCCTCTTTGCTCCTGATGCTGCCAAGCAGGCACTCTGTCAGATTCTCCAGCTGCGCCGGTCGCAGCCTCTGGAGTTTGGATGCTTTCTGGTAGATCTCGAACGCTTCGCTCAAGCTGCCCCCGAAAGCTAGCGCGTCTGCCCTCCTCAAGAGCAGTTCCAGTTGCGTAGCAGGGTCGCTGAAATCCCGTAGCTGGCATTCGTAGATCTCCGCAGCCAGCTCAAAGTTTCTTGCCTGGAAAGCTTCAGCAGCGAGCTCCAGCATCACATTGCTTTCCATGTTCTCCGTGCCCATCGCGGAGCTAGGACGGTGCTTACTCCAGTGTTAACAGTTTGTTGACACGATTTCATTCATTTTGGTCTCCCTTGTCCCCCTGTTTAGTTCATGAACATACACAAGATCCATCGCACAGCTGTAGGTATTGAGCTTAAGGGGAAAAAAAATGTTATATAAAGTCCACCACGTGGCCCCGCTCAGCTCTTCTCATTGGCCAGGTCTGTAAGACTGTTACAAAACATCTCCCGTTTTGTAACATTGTTTTGAGTCTTGCTGTCTGCGTGTCTGAAGTAATGTGTGTTTTATTGTTGCTGTAGTTTCTAAATAGTTGTGAAGGTATTGACTGAATGATATTTAGTAGCTGTGCTAGTATTACCTTACATTGAGGCGACTGGGATTATATTAAACAAACTGGCACTTACATATGCACACTCAACTGACCCCCTGTCTCCGCTATTTATAGCATGCGGAATATGCTTCAGAATTCAACACGGGGGAGGGGTGGGGGGCTTTCCATTCAGTAGAACAACATGCATAACACAGCTAATGTTGTATAAATTCAAGGATGATGATGACGTAGTTCCTTCATCCACGCGGTATATGTCGATTTCATTTTATATAAGTTTCATGTGTCATGCAATAATGACTTGCATACTAAACTATCCTGTATACGTAACTGTTTCTTGACTCAGTTAGCCTTATGCAACAGAACTATTCATTACAAGAGTATAGATTACAAGTTTTTTTTTCTTCTTTCATAACAATATTAATATAGCCTCTACAGCGCACGGTACTTTGATGAACTGTTACAATAAATTCATATTACATTGCGTAATAATAATAATAATAATTTTGTATGTAAATTAAATACAAGTAATTTTAATCAGCAAGCATTTTGCTAGTTCACCTTGTTCATGTCTGACCTTTTAAAGACGTGCTTCCAGGCCTCAGCGACTATGACCTTGCTAAGAACTCTTGCTCATCTGGGGAAGAGGGGCATTGCAGTCATCCAGTCAGGAGCTAACAGTCTAGACCTGTTATGTGTGTCACCACAACGCTCTTATAGGATCACAGGCATTTTTAATGGGAAGGTAAATAGCATTCTGTTTTTATACCGCTATGTTTTTGGAACATGTTTTTTTCTGCTTTGTTTTAAACATTATATATATATATAAATCTGTATTATTTTTGTGTTCCCTACATCGCAGTTTAGCTCCAGTTAATTCAGCTTTCAAAGCTCTATCACAGAACAGCTGTGGTTGCCAGAGGCACACGTACCAGTCCCAGCTGACATGAAGATGGTGAACTTTAATCAAGGGCATCATTTGCATATCTGATTGTGAAGAGCTCGCTGCACCGCTCTACCGCGTCACTGCACACATGCACACTGATCAAACAAGGTGTGCAAATGAAGATGCAAATGCAGAGTGTGATAGGTCCTCCCACCCCTTTGAAATCTCAATGGAGCCGGGTTTAGAAAACGACAAGTAAAAAAAAAAAAAAAAAAGTCCTCTTGCCTTTCTGATTACTCTTGAAAATATTCAAGACCTCAAATTAAAGTAATTGAGTGTACGCTTAGAACGCGCTAAATAATACATGGTTATATAACCGATTCGGAAAGAGGTTGCCTTATAACATCCTTGATGACTGCAACTAGTGTGAAATAGAGCTGCATTAGGATGCAGGTAAGAATAGAGGGCATTCTCACAGCATGAAATCCACTTCAGAACATAGTTAATCTGGGGCACAGGCGGCACCACACATTAGTAACTGAGTTTCTTGCCCGTGTTGTCAGTTTGATCAGTGCCCAGGTATTAGCAGCTGATAACATTTTGAAGGAATACTGCACGCACTGAATATTTAGGCATGGTTGTGTGATGATGAGCTCAAAAACAGGCACCAGGACCAGAAAACCCCACTTAAATCAGGGAAGTGAAAACCACAAGCTACTCACATAAAATCACTCACTCTTTATTCATAATACAAAAAAAAAGAACAACTTTTAGGCTTTAACAAGCTGAACCGATTCAGTCTTGAATTTTCAGCACACTTCTTTTCTCCAAGTCGTTCATTTCCTTCAAGATCAGGGCAACGTTATAGCGAAGCTCTTGGAACTTGGAAACTGGCACCTTGGGGAAAAAAAACACAAAAAAACAAAAAACCCCATCCTCAGGACATTGCATTCAAAGTGGTGTTCTGTGTACTCGTGTTACGTGCGGCTCTGTACGGGGAGAGAGCTGGGTTTACGGGATCTGTTGCATGTGCTGCGGTTGACCTGTCACACTACCTGCCCCCTCCCCTCCCCTCCCCTCCAACAACATGAGTGGGTTGTGTTTACTTGATGTCTTTCTGGTCATTAGGAAGAGAAAAAATGTCCAGCAACATTTGCTTTGGATAAGAATGAATCACTTTAGCACTATGCTTCAGCTAGATCGAAAACAATGTATGTTTTTCTAATGCTCATGTGTTACATAACCACTGTGAATAACAGCAGCTTGGGCTGTGAAAGGCAGAGACACAAACAAACCATTTAGCATCCTGTCTCTGAATGGATTCTTAATTCAGGGGATCTCTCCAATTGCCTAGCAACTCATGAGCCCAACACAATGCTACCCAGTGCTCCGTTCTCCACCGCATACTGAGACAGCCACTCCCAAAGGGCTTCTCCCAGAATCACAAAAAAAATACAGAAACACTAAACGAAACCGAATACACTCTACGACAAACATTTCAACCACAAGTATTTTTTTTCAGCGTCTTCAAATGTAAAAAGACTACAGATTGAAAAGTTTGTCGTTGATTTTATTTTTCTGTTGATTTTAGCGTTTCTGAACGTGGCATGAGTGTTAAATAGTTACTGATTTAATGAAATCCTCTCTTCCTAGGGATTATCACAGAGCCCTGCAACTCTGCACATCTTTAATTCAGAGCGGTTTTGAAGTGGTTCAAGCAGCTAGAGGGGAGAGACCATATATTTAACAGGGGTCTGACTGCTCAAACTCCTGGCTCCTGATCATTGAAATGATGTAGATCTGAAACCCCAGGGTGTAGGACTAGTGGGAGTCTCTAGCCCTGGAAGGCTTTACATAATAACTAAACAAACTTACAAGTCCACAATGATTGTATATGGAAGAGCACATGCCAAAGGCTAAAGAACAAATCAATAGCTTTGCAACACCTACACCATTAAATATGAATCACGTCGATCAGCAGCTGCGATACAAATTGGGTAGAGCCTGCCTGCCCTCACACAGAAGCGAAGGTAATTAAGATTACCTCAAAGCGGTGGGCATTCCCATCTGTCAGCTTCATCTGCATCAGTATGGAGGGCTGCAGCGCACGGGCTAAAGAGCTGTGAGGAAAAAGAAAATCTCAAAGGGCAATCGGATACCACGGTTACACTCTGCTCATTTTTCAAACCAATTGTGCACACACACAGGCTACAGGGACCCAATTACATGCACATGCAATTGAGGCTTTGTTGCACGCCGTGTGCATTGACAAAAGCTGCACCACGTCCACTGTAGCAATCTAGCATTGGCAGAGTGGAGGTGCAGGGAGCCTGTGAAACGTGCACCTCTTTGTAAGGGCACAGAGACAGAAGCACATCAAGGGTGTGTGTTTAGCTTGTTGAGATGGGAGCCTGTGAAATGTGCACCTCTTTGAAAGGGCACAGACACAGAAGCACATTGTTTACCTCGTTGAGATGGCCACGTCTACTCTCCACCTGAAATCAGCAATGCCTGCCCGTCGAGTTCCCTGCTGAGCAGCAGCACTCTCGAGCACCGCTCGCCTGAAAAGGTTTGCACAATGAAAACTGATTATTATACGAGTCTGTGACAAGAGCATTCCAATCATAAGTTGTGGTGGTGGTTAATAAAGGATATGCTGATGAAATGCAAAGTTTCAATCACTATTACTATTATTATTATTATTATTATTATTATTATTATTATTATTATTATTATTATTATTATTATTATTATTAACAAGTCATGATTCAATTCAAATGGCCCAATTTATGACAACTACTGTACAAAGCTTCTACTTCCTCCCCATCTAGCCCACAAGTAAAATAACTAGTTAAGTAAAAACTGCTGCAACAAACCCATTCACGGATACATTGAACAGTGATTCAAACCCGTTCAGATACACTGAACAGTGAATCAGACCTGTTCAGATACATTGAACAGTGATTCAAACCCGTCCAAATACATTGAAAAGTGATTCAGACCTGTTCAGATACATTGAACAGTGATTCATGTAATTATATAATGTAGGCTGTTCATGGAGTGCTTTTCTTTTTATAGAAGATTGCACACTGTGAAGAAGTGAAGAAGGGGAAACCGTGGAGGTTAATGAGCAGCTTGTCTTCAGAAACTGCGATTTGGCTGGAATCAAGACTTTCACTCCCAATTATATATATTTGTATAAAATAATCTCGCAATGCGTATGTGAAAAAAGAAAACCCTCTTCATGGTAGCCATCGAGCCCACGCTGATGGAGTCGCTCGTTGTGTCCTTATAATCTTATCACAGCTAACCGACTCTGGTGAGGAAGACCAGGGGCCACTTTGCTAATCACCAGCAGTACTGGAAACAGCTTTATTTAGTTGGATAATCACAATGATTTAGGTCACTGCTACTTATGGTGATTAGTTTCCCACTTGAACCACGATCTGATCTACAGTATTTATATACAGTGCAGGGTATAAGCGACAGGCATTAACTGTCAGTGACTATCACTAAACAAACCATTGCAATACATCTGCAGGGGGTGAAAGATGCTTTATGTATTCCTTAATTATTCTATGTGCCGGAATCAAGCTCCCTGCTGAGTGTATCAAATGGAAGCAGTTTCAGTGCAAACCCACTGCTAAGTTACAGAACCACAAAGCAACAAATAGATACTTCTTTCCTCTTTATTTGTGTGGCTGATAAAGCACTGCAGCTACAGGACGACAGAGAAAGAAAGCACTATATAGTCAGACAGCATGTACACAGCACAGCTAGTAATGCCGTCTCCATTCAATGAACAGGATTATCAGTTCTGCCAATACCCTTACACAGGATTATCAGTTCTGCCAATACCCTTACACAAAAACCTTAAGATACAAACCTACTGCCGAAGATCACGCTGGCAAAATCTGCAATGAACTCCTCTGCTATCCTGCAGCAAGATGAAACAGTGTGTCAAAGGCACGCTCACAGTGGAGGAGAAACACAGGAGAGAAGGGAATTGCTTTTAGGAAGGAAAGCTCCTTCAGGATCTATCTATAATACTTTCAGCATTTAGAGACACATATACAAATGCATTGCGTGCTGCACTGTTGAAAGCACGTTCATTCCTCATATAAGGTCATTATGCATTTGCGTCAATATGTGTCAAAGCATTGTTTTCACACCTTTTCTAACTGGGTGTGTGGGTCACCTAGTTTGCTGTGGAAAGCAGACATTGCCTACTCCTTAAGGAGTTGAAAGTTAGAATCCAATTTCCTTTCTAGGAGCCTAGAAGCTGATGATTGTAACTTTAAATGGCAAAAATCACCTTAAAATATGTATGCCTGACATCCTCAGGCTAATGTCTGCTTATATAAAAGATAATAGATTTTATTTTCGTTTTTTTTTTATTTTAAGAGGCTGGAAATTACATAATATCTGAAAGGCCTGGGATTTAAACACGCCTCCTCACGCGGTTTCGGCAGAGTACCGTCAAGAAGCCACGGCAACAGGGCGTGGGATCCAGCACAACTAGATCAGAACAAGGGGGCTTGAGCTGAATAACAAGCAATTTCACTACAATGAGTAACGCAGACTATAAATGTTGCCTGAATATCACTGTCAAGTGAGTGTTAGTCGAGGGCCCATCTTTGAAATGAGATGTCAATCTCAATGGGCCCTTTGAGAGCTGAATCCAAATGAGGGCTATTTTCAGCAAAGAGTGTCTCGTTTTAAATCAGTTAAAGACATTTCAACAAAATAAGCCTGCACTATACTGTATATCAAAAATGAACTGATTATTAATCAACTACGAGTGCAGTGCTGGTGTTTAGCTGCACACGAGCTGATAACAAAGAATACACTCGCCAGCCGGGGCATGACTTTGAAATCAAACCATTTGGCATTTCAGACATTTCAGTGGTGTGTCAATGCACAGAGTTCTTCACGGAGAAGCCGAGGCTGAGGATCTCATACAGATAAGGACCCTGTCTGTGTCACTGTCCCCTGTGAGTTAAAGATGCATTCGTTAAACGGACACTGTGTCTGAGCACATTCAGCACACTGGATCTGCAGCAAGAACAATACAAAACAAAAGTACTGCCATTACCTAATATCCCGTAGATCTTCCTTGAAGACCTGCAGAAGAAAAAAAAGAGGAATAAAACAAAATGTCAACCCAGAAACCCTAAGATTACATCGGCAGTGTAGCAGCAAAACCTCTCATTGCACAGCAGGTTAAAGTGGATCCAGACTCCTTTACTATTAGCATAGTTACACTTCACGCTAAGGGCTGGCTCCAAATACACCCCCCATTGTAAACTCAGAGATACAGCACCAGTATGAATACCAACAGGAATAGCAACAGAATAGTACAGAATACAAAATGGCAATGAATAGTTTAGTAAAACATGGATGAGTGGTATTGAAGGGGTCACTGGGTAAGAAGACGACGTGTTGGGATGATGGTAATGTTTATTAAAATTACTGGCTTACAGTGTGTGGGATAAAAAAAATCAAACAATTTGAGAGAGGAGGCTGGGAGTCACAATGCTTCTGATTGTATCTACAGTGCTTGGTGTTGCATGAAATACTCACCTCCTGTTTGAGAGAGGAGGCTGGGAGTCACAATGCTTCTGATTGTATCTACAGTGCTTGGTGTTGCATGAAATACTCACCTCCTGTTTGAGAGAGGAGGCTGGGAGTCACAATGCTTCTGATTGTATCTATAGTGCTTGGTGTTGTATGAAATACTCACCTCCTGTTTGAGAGAGGAGGCTGGGAGTCACTATGCTTCTGATTGTATCTACAGTGCTTGGTGTTGTATGAAATACTCACCTCCTGTTTGAGAGAGGAGGCTGGGAGTCACAATGCTTCTGATTGTATCTACAGTGCTTGGTGTTGCATGAAATACTCACCTCCTGTTTCAGAGAGGAGGCTGGGAGTCACAATGCTTCTGATTGTATCTACAGTGCTTGGTGTTGTATGAAATACTCACCTCCTGTTTCAGAGAGGAGGCTGGGAGTCGCAACGCTTCCTTCAGCAGAGTGTACATCCCTGCTATAATGTAGCTTAACTGCTCTTCAGAGAGATTCCCATGCTCAGCGATGGCAGTCATAGATTCTCTGCAGTCCTTTCCTTCCAATGCGCTTACAACAGCTACAAAATACAAGCACAGCACAGCATGATGATTAAAAAGCCCTGCCATTGACATCACCTTGAGCATCACTTCGACCAGGTGTATTGAGAAAGGCACCCAACCTGTACCACCTGGCAGTACAAAACGCCGTTCGGGTGCCTAGAATATAAAACAAAACTGTTTTATAAGTTATGGATTTTGTATGAATGCATTCCCTTATTTTATTTCCCGGTGTTGTGAGCTTGCAAGCTATTCCATGGTGTTTCATTTAAATCATACCACGTTAACGGAGATGGAGAATTCCATGTTAAGATACAGGCCCCAAGTAGTGTAATTATTTGCAGAGTAGGTGTCATACCTCAATTAAAGACTTGTGCTGCCGATCCTATAAAGAACCTTGCAGAACAAACACACACATGTGGTTTGAAATGAGCTGTGGTGTGTCCATTCTTGAGCAGGTGGAATGACCCTTGATTTCAAGTTTAAAACAAAGGCATGGATGGATAATGTTCTAATTGAGCCTGCTGTACATTTGGAGAAGTTTTGGTTATCTGGAAGGTGAAACTATTTTAAAAGTTTACCTTATTGCACTAATATTATTTTTTGTACCGAATTTCGAACTCTTTTCTGCAGTACGGTGCAGGGTTGGGTTGGGTTGGGTTGGGTTGGGTTAGGTTGTGGAAGCCTACTTACCTTTGAGGATTTTTCTGAACATTTCTTTGTCCAAATCCTTCAAGTGTTTCGTCATGACCTCCACCTCTGACGGGATCCTCGCTCCGAGGAAGCCGGTTCTATCGCTCGGCTGACCGGCGGCTGAAGCTGCCGCTTTACCGGCAGATGACATGATGCTGACAGCCTCGAGTTTGAAACTTGTTTTGGTGTTGTTTAGTACGGTACACCTCACTCCAATCCTGTCACAAACGACTGACTGCTGTTCTAGATGCTAACACTAGCATAGCGCTGCTGGTTCTACTGTAGTAAAACCCGTTTTCATTCACCAGACACGGTAACGTGCATTCTCCAATTACTCATACATATACATATACGGAATTAGATATAAATATAATACTATATTACATTTGAAAAAGTAAATACAAATAAACCACCAGCTCTACTCTAGTGCAAAACGTTCTCTAGCTGTTTCCTGCGAAACCACGTGATTCGCATAAAAGCCGCTCATGTGATCATAAAATTAATTTTCACAAAACAGTAACGGTGCGCCATCTGGCGGCCACATTGCTACTGTACTTTTGAAAAATAAACACACACACACGGTAGCTTTGTTATTATGAAATAAACTAATTGCAACTTTTAAATCGTGTATTTTTCAAAATGTTATAAATGGAAAACTAAAAAAAAGTATTTTTATCAGTTCGGACACAAAACGTATAGAATTAAAACTGTATGTACTGTACACAAGGTTACATAAAACAATAACACTTTCTATTTCTACGCATATTACCTTTTAAAACAAGCACGTTCAAATACTAAAACTGTAACAAAGCTGCTGCTGCCATGTTAATGGTTAATGAGGATTCAGCTTGTGTTTGGTATTCCAACACATCGATTACAAAGCCCTGTCATTTTGAATAACCATACAACAAAATAGCTTGAAATGGAACCGCGTATATTATTTGTACATTTTGTTATTGACTATAGTCATCCCACTCTGCAGGGGGCGCTGTTGTTCTTCAAGTCCGCATACTCTGCAATCCCACGTGATGGCATTGTTGGTGGAACCCGTCTGGTGAAGAAAGGAAGTGGCATTACGTCATCTGCGGGGTGGAAGAAGTAGGGTCTTGTGAAAACAAATCCAGGTCGGTATCCGAAATGTACGTTTATAATGGATATCAGTATCGAGCAGCACACGGAAGGGCAACATCGTGCACGTATTTAACGGTTTAGCGTGTTTAATCTGATCCTGGTAGAGGGTCTGTATTAACAGGCTGTCCAATGGCTACGCAGAGGAGTGTGGGCGTTTGCGCGTACTTACGGGGTCAGAAGAGAGATGTCTTCTTGTTCTGTGTAAATCCGGGCAGTTTGACTAGTGGTTTTCAGTTACACTTCATCGGAGGTTATCAGAAACCCGTGTCAAGGTTATCAGTTAAAGTGTATGTTAAATACCAACCAATATAAATCTGTGCTATCTCAATTGCACTGTAAGTTACGCAAAGCCGACTGCAGTGAAGGCAAGTACTTGTACAGCCAGGCAGGCAGCTGCAGGGAAACCGGCGTGTTTATCCTAGCGTGTAATCTGGGCACTCTGTGTTGCATTGCTGCACAGTATTAATAACAGGATTGTATTAACGCGTCTGTTGTTTTATTGTCGCCCCTGTAGAAACTGTCGACCACGTTTACACTCAACGACAGAAGAAACCAGCAGTAAACGAGCGAAGGCCGTGGGTTTGTTGTCCTGCGGTACCATGAAAGGCCAGCATCATTTCAGCTGTTGCACATTATTTGTTCGGTCTGTAGTTTATTGACCCGTCAGGTAAGCATGCCGTTGTCACACCATTGTCGTTATTTACGGATTCTATCATGATTTAACGGTCTGGCAGCATGCCATTTAGACCGTTGCTGTAGCACTTAGTGTCCAAATAAAATTATTAGAGAGTAGTTGTTTATCAAATATATAAATTGTTTTTGTAAAAAACATATGAATATACAGTTTTATTTATATATATATATATATATATATATATATATATATATATATATATATATATATATATATATATATAACCCATGGGTGGTTTCAGAGACGCCAATTACCATTAAACTCGGTCTACTCGGTAAAACATGATAGTTAAAAACACACATTTCGAGGACTTAAGCTTACTTTAATGTCTGCATAGAGTGTAAGGCATTTCGTTGCTGCAATTAAATTAGGTCTGCAAATGTAAGTTGGGTGACGTTTAACCATTTGCTGCCCAGGCATTAAATAGGCAAGGGAACATCCCCAGGACAGCAAAGGGTTCAAATCATTTGCTGTGTGCATTTGTAGTTGAATGATGTGTTCCATGCCTTCAGCACTTCAGCATCCCTGTGACAATGTCCGAAGATCTCTACGAGAAGTTTTTGTCTCCAGGGGATCCGTTCCCTTTGCTGTCCCAGCGCGGTAATGTCAGTGAAGAAGGAACGCTGGACGTGAGTGACTTCAGCTGCCAGCTTTCCTCCTGTCACAGAACTGACCCCCTCCATCGCTTTCACAGCAACAGGTCAGGATTGAAAATGACTGTGAATGTAGTTTTCAGTACAACAAATACATGTTCTTTTTAAGAGAAGCCCTGTTTTTAGGTGTAATAGGGTTGTCAACTGTATGCCAGTGTTAAGTTACAATGTAAGCATGTTTACAGATGGAGAGATCATTCGGCCCATCAGTACGCCTCCTGTTGATAGAAGTTTGTTAATCTCAAAACTGTCAAGTGGGGTCATAAAGGATCCCAGTAATAAAGCATCTACAACATGGCTTGGTAACCCATTCCATCCCCTCAAAGAACTGTCTCCTACCTTCAGTGCTAAGTCTGTCTTCACTAAATTTCCAACACTGCATTCTGTGGTCCTGGTTTCTGTGCTGCCTTTAAAGTATTGATTAGGGTTCACGTGGTCATCTTCTTTTAAGATATTAGGCTGAATACATTGGAATGGTAAATGTATTGTCATGGTGTATTGCTTGTGTTGATTGCTCTGTGTTCAGATGGAACCTGACCTCGTGTGGTACCAGCGTTGCGAGCTCCGAGTGCAGCGAGGAACTGTTTTCCTCTGTCTCTGTCGGGGACCAGGATGACTGCTATTCCCTCTTGGATGACCAGGAGTTCACCTCCTTCGAGCTGTTTCCAGAGGGGAGTGTCTGCAGCGACGTCTCCTCTTCCATCAGTACCTACTGGGACTGGTCAGATAGTGACTTTGAATGGCAGGTGGGTGCAGGGCACACAGAATATGCAGCCAAATCTGCGGCCAGCAACTAAAATCCAGTGCATATAAACAGGGATGGGAATAAGACCCCCATTGCATAGCGGTTTGATCCATTTCTGGTTTTATAATGAGCTTAATACAAACTGTCTTTAGTAATATTATTTGTTGTGTTTCTTGATTCGAAGCTGCCTGGCAGTGACATTGCGAGTGGAAGTGATGTCCTGTCTGATATCATACCCAGCATTCCTAGCTCTCCTTGCCTGGTCCCAAAGAGGAAAAGCAAACAGCACAGGAATCTGGACGAGCTTCCCTGGAGTGCCATGACCAACGATGAGCAGGTACTGTGCAGCTTATCCCAGTGATGAGCAGGGTATCCCAGTGATGAGCAGGTACAGTGCAGGGTATCCCAGTGATGAGCAGGTACAGTGCAGGGTATCCCAGTGATGAGCAGGTACAGTGCAGGGTATCCCAGTGATGAGCAGGGTATCCCAGTGATGAGCAGGTACAGTGCAGGGTATCCCAGTGATGAGCAGGTACAGTGCAGGGTATCCCAGCGATGAGCAGGGTATCCCAGTGATGAGCAGGTACAGTGCAGGGTATCCCATCGATGAGCAGGTACTGTGCAGGGTGTTCTAAAGCCTGCTTGTACCCACAACAGGACAGGCGTTCAACCCAGTGCAGAAGAAAAGGTGATAGTTGTCCTGTTCTAATTTATAAAGTATAATTTATTGATTTTTACAACTGATGTTTTTGATTTTTTTTGTATTTCTCTCACCGAGCCCATTTTAGCTCTGCATTAAACCTGTTGGTTTTAATTTGAATCTTCCAGGAAAAAAAAAAGCTCCTTAAGATTTTATTGGGAGGTCCTTTAGATTCACAGGCTTTGCATTGATTTATTATTATTATTATTATTATTATTATTATTATTATTATTATTATTATTATTATTTATTTCTTAGCAGACGCCCTTATCCAGGGCGACTTACAATCGTAAGCAAATACATTTCAAGTATCACAGTACAAGTAATAATACAATTAAGAGCAAGATAAATGCAATGACTTTGGTTCAAGCAAGTACAAGTGTGACAAAATACAATTCAATAATACAGCAGATAGCAGTGTCAGTGATAGTTACATCAGGATATGATTAAATACAAAATACTACAGATTAAACACTTGGCAGATTACAGTGCTCTGAAGTACAGGATTAGTGGGATTGGGGAACTTTATGATTCACATCTATCAAAAGCTTATTTTAGTGTAACAGTGTTGCCCCAAAAACAAAGGATCATTACAGTAAACACTCCCAAGTGTCACTCCCTCAGTCATTTCGTTTTAATTGCGATTTAACAACTCTTTATTTTTTAAAATCAGGTTGAATATATTGAATACTTGAGTCGAAAGGTGAGCACTGAGATGGGACTGAGAGAGCAGCTGGATATTATCAAAATCATTGACCCCAGCGCGCAGATATCTCCTACAGACAGCGAATTCATCATCGAGCTCAACTGTCTTACAGATGACAAGTTAAAACAGGTAAGGCTGCTGCCTCTTCCAAGGAACGCTGTTTGTACAGTCTGCTGAAAAGCTTTACAATGTGTTAACTTAAGTTCCCTTCTTTTAAACACTCCTTAACACACAAGTGAACTTCTGTGGGTCCTTTGGGGACCACTCCCAAATCGGTATCATTAAATAACTGATACTAATAAAACGAGAGGTTTCCTATAGCCCTGTTTTAAGTGGTGCATGTTTCTCAGCACTAGTTTGGCGGACTCTAATGTCCTTATGCAACGCAAATGCTTCCCTAAGCCTTGGTTGCATGTCCTATGCTGTGTTAACAATCCCAGTGCTGTCTGCCCCAGGTGAGGAACTACATCAAGGAGCACAGCTCTCGCCTGCGCCCGAGCAGCACCCGGGACAGCTGGAAGAGGAGCAGCTACAGCAGTGCCAGCACCAGTGGGGTGAGCGGCACCAGCAGCAATGCCAGCATGGTCAGCACAGGCAGCAGCAGCAACGGCTCCAGCGGCTCCAACATGAGCCGGGCACACAGCGACAGCAACCTGTCCACCAGCGCCGCCGCCGAGAGGATCCGAGACTCCAAGGTGAGAGCGCAGCGGCGCCACCTCCTGTATACATCTCCGAGTGACTCCAGAAATCTTATCTGATTTGCATTTCCCATTCGCTCGCTACACAGGTCTCAAATGTGCAGTTTTGAAAGCATGTTAAAGCAAATATGTATTGTCATTTTAAAATATCTGGTACTCCACTAGATTGAAAAAACATCTCACTTTCTATGTGTTACTTTCAGGAAAACTACAGATGGGTCATTTCACCTCAGTAGTGTGTTCTGGGTCAAAGTATGTTACTGGCTGAAAGCATGCGAGTCAATAGGGGAAGGAGCTGCTTGGTTCATGACAAGAAAGAAGCAGTTGAATGGGTGGGGAAATGACCAAGAAAGCAAGGCTTGCAAACAGACATTTCTGTAACTTACTGTAGTACCAAATATTATGTTTTAAAATAAACATACTAGACCACATGCTGCTTTCAAAACGAGCACAAAAAGTTAGATTTCTGGAATGATTTTGTTCGCTACAATCCCTTTTAAGGATGAAACTAAAATGCGGTTCTGTGTATTTTATGGATGTATATCCGTATATTTATTCTTGTACTGAGCTAATTTTTGCAAGGTGTGTTTTTGTGTTGTCTTTGACAGAAGCGCTCTAAACAGCGCAAGCTCCAGCAGAAAGCCCTGCGCAAGAAGCAGGTGAAGGAGCAGAGGCAGGCCCGCAAGGAGAGGCTGAGCGGACTGTTCCTGAACGAAGAGGTGCTGTCACTCAAAGTGACAGAGGAGGAGGAGGAGGATCACGAGGGAGACGTTGAAGTCTTGATGTGACGAGCGGGACTCCCTCAGTGTTCCTTCTGAGCCTCAAGCTTTCGTATGTGAGCATTCAAAAAACTAAAAACAATACCCAAAGAGATACGTGCGTTTAGCTTCCAATATAGGGTTTCCACTGCATTGTGTGATTTGAAGTATAGCAGACTGGTGCATTTGCACTGCAAAGCAGTGTGTTCATATTTTTGTGAGGCAGTATTATAGGGTATGTTTGAGCTGTCACCCAAGCCTAACGTGCAGATACTGTACACGGAGCGCAAATTTTTTTCCCTTGAATGTTACTGTCAAAGTTCAAATGCACTTACTACCCCAATAAAAGACTCTTTTGGCTGTTAATATTATCACAAAGTAATATTAAGCCAGGAACACTCAAACTTGGTAAAATCGTATTCTTTCTCATATTGTATTCTTTCAGCGGAGAAGCCTCTTTGGGGGGGGGGGGAGTTTGCAAAGCATGATATGCCTAAATATAGGCTTTTGAAAATCCTCTTTTAACAAACACTAAACTATATTTCAGTCCCTAAACCGTTAATGCTAATTACATACCTGCAACACCAGAAACCTCTCCCCATCCTCTGCTGTAAAGGACAGACATTTCCAAAAATGACAAATCAGAAGTAATGAGGCGTAGAGGGAACACTGAGCTCCACATGGGGCTGTGTGTGGAGCAGAGAAGCACGTGGACACAGTAAAAGGGGATACCTTTTGTTTACAACTGAGCGTTCTGCTTTTCTTTGTATTTAAAACTCCCAAGTACTTCAGTACTTTTACTGAATTATAAAAAAAGGCATCAATGCAATCGTTTGCTTTATTTGCTTTCAGAGCAGTGGAAGACAATGTTGTTCTTGTTCCAAATTCAAACACTGCATTAAACCAGGGAGGTATTTGCACAGATCATTATTGCACATGTTTTACTTATTTTAGAATAATCCATAGGGGCATATTCACTAAACCCTTTCTGCAGGTTGCCCTATTATTATTATTTTTTTTCTGAAAGTCATTGGGATTGTAAAATGTATTTTGTAAGAAAAAAAAAGATATTGGGGAACACCAGGAATGAAATTTGTTTGGGAAATAATATATGCCATTGCAGTCATGCATTTTGACAGCAGTGCTAGGCATTATTTTCCGTAAGCCTGTAACACCATGTAAAATGACTTTGTAATTGACTCCCTGTTCAGGTGATTATATGTGGTATACAACCTGTGGATGTCTTTGGTATTCAGAGATAGGCCTTGCTCTTCATGATGTATGCTGTACATTGTGTGAAATGTATTGTCACAGTGCTTTCAGATTCAATATAGATGAAGCCTCGTAATGCTGGCTTTAACTAGGTGTTTTTGGGGTGAGGGTATTGAGTCTAAATCACTTTATCATGAACCCGAATAGAATCAAATACACTCTTTTTTATAGCAAGACTTGTTGTATTGCATGCATGGAAAGAAGCCCAGTGTATTGCAGTTTAAATTCTTGCTGGCTTTAGTAAGAGACAATGCAGTTCAGCTCGTGACCTTTTATGTTTTATCAATGTTTTAAACCCTGGCATGACTAATTAATCACAGTGAAACTTGAACGTCGTTATCATCTACTGTACTGTCAGAAATAATGTATTGAAACAGACCGAAAAAATGTTAAACTTAACTTAAGCACATCTTCTTAGAAACAGTGTAAAACTTTTAGTGCTGGAAAATGTCGACGTGTTAAGACCTTTGCGCTGGAAGCATGGCAGCCTAGGGGATTTGTGAAGGCATCCAGTCTTTCTCAATGCTAACTTCACAGAGCACTTTGCAAAGTCACAAGTCTTGTCATTTAATAAAGATATGTGATATATAATAGATTGCGTTTAGCTGGATTCAGATTGTGAATCTTACAAACTTGAACTTACTCTGTATCTAAACAGATCTGTATATCCAAGGATCTGGGGGGTGCATTTAATACACTGTAAGATATGTATGGATGTGTATGATTTCTCAGTGCTGGTGTTCTTTATTTGAAGCTGTGCTTTGTAGCAGTTGTAACTCTAATGATTGCACTGGTAAAATACATTTAACACTGTATTTGTTATAAGCCGTGAAAGTGCAAAGAAACACAAGATTGTTCATTTGATTAAACTTCACCTAAATGCTTGCAGTTTTAGCAGTCCTGATTGTGTAGTGTCTCATGATGCCCAGTAGATGGCAGTATGCAGAGTCTTTAATTTAATCTTAAATGTATTGCAGTTACAGGAAAGGGATCTTTGTGCCCAACTGCTGTGCCAGCTCTGCCTCTGAGATTCACTTCATACAATAAACACATCCACTTTCTGTACCACCTTTAAGAGCTCAGACACACTGATGCACGGTGGCAAGGAGACCAGAAAATATCAAAATAAGTCGGACCCCAGAATCACACCCTTGTGCAGCTATACATGCACTTTTGACAATACAGTTCAGCTTTATCATTGTATTTCTCCAAATCTAAGTGTGGGTGATACAAGTAAAATAAGAACAGATCCACCGGATGATAATGTAAAACATTTCTTGTTTAAATGTTATTATTGTTATTTCGTTATTAAATCTCACATTGTCGCTACTCGGTTCTTTGGGATGGAATCTACTTTTTAATTTTTATTTGATGCGCTTCTTTCGACTGTACGAATATCAAATCTGTGTTTCAATTTCAAAAGTAACCCAATGTTACAGTGCAGTTGTTTGTCAATTGTTTGCTTTAGTATGACGGTTTACTTTTTATATTGGTGCACATTAAAAAGTTGTAATATGATTCTTTGTTGCAATTCTTTCTCACCATTCCTAGTCACACAACACTTCCAGCCAGCAGTTTGCTAAATCAAGTCTAATTCTGCAGTGTGAAAGAGTGGCGAGCCTGCCACCTGCATTCCACCACAATCACGTGAACCGGAGGCTGGAAACCACTGGAGACGCACCCTGTGGTGTTAGAAGTAAATAAATAGCACAGGATACAAACACTTCTGAGCACAGCTTTACAGAATGCAAACACTTCAGGCACAGAGGTACAAACTACACGTTCTCATTCCTCTCCCCTAGCACTACTATTGCCAGCCTTCTGTGACGCTGGCTTCCTGAACATGGAAGCTCTCTAAATCATTGTTTTAGTTACGATGTTTGAACTGCATAAGAGTCGCCGCTCCTGACGAGCAGACAAACCTGAGCACCTCCCTCCCCTCTAAACCACTGCACTTATATATGCGCTACAACCCCGCCCACTAATACACAGATAGTTTACTGTTTACATTGTACTCGTTTTATATAAACACTCCATTTATTTACTATTGTATATTATGTACAGAAATATTCTCCATTAACAATAGTAAAAATACATATTTAAAAAACCTTTAACCTGTCTTCAGGGTAAGCTTTTGTTTATGAATTCAAAGAAAAGGAAACATTTATCATTGCATAAACATCTTTTTTGCAAAAATATACATGGTCTTGAAATGTATTTCATGTTGAAAAATTGCTTGAAAAATATGATATGTTTGTGGTGAGATTGATTTCCCTCCCACTGTTACGCGAATAGACCTTCATCTATAAGAGTCCACTCTGGGTTGCTTAAAATACTTTGTATTACAAACATTGAGGCAGTGGAAAGCTCTTTATTATCATTACCACTAGGTGGCGCCAGTTGCTTAAACTCAGTCAGCATAAGGTTTGAACAATGTATGCCTAGGTATTTCAGAAACATCATTTTCCAAGTACATGGATGCTATTTTATGCACCATGTTCATCTTTAATTCTATGTTTTGATGCTCACCTAAATAAATTAAAAGCAAAACACCATCGCTAGAAGATGAAGAACACTTCTAGCTTTGAAATAAAAATATTGTACAGTAATAAGGAGGGGTGTCTGTTGAAATGTCTCAAGTGTTTCTACATTGTGATGCATTTAGAACTGTCTGTTCAGTGCAAGTCAGTCCTGTTTATGTACTGAAGTAGAAAATAGCATTCACTGTTTTAGATTCAATTTCAGATGTCATCCATGTAAACAGATGCCTTGTTCTGATGACTGCTTTAAATTGAGAATTATTTTGCTTCGGTTTTAAAATCCCTTTCTCTCACATTACATACACCCTGTACATTGTGCTGTTATATATATATATATATATATATATATATATATATATATATATATATATATATATAGTAGTCTTTAACAGAAACAGCTTTTCTAACATGAAGATTAATGCTGCTGGATAGTGTTTCATCTGGAAGAGCGAACAGGAATCAGAGTTAGAAATGGATGCAGCTCGTTCAGAACAGTGTGGTTAAACTGCAGTGGTGCTGCAGTTTACACATAGTTACACTGCAGCTGCAGAGCATTTGAGAGGCAGTTTGAAGTGTACTGACTGCACATGTTTACTGTGCTTTTTAGTATGTTTCCACGCAGTGCTGTTTCTATATCACCAGACCTCATGGCCCTGACTTTGAGTTTCAATCACAGTGGATTACCTACCATTCCGCAGGTGAACAGCAGGGGTCTGTCACAGTCCCCGGGCTAAAGAGCTTCTTACAGGATTTCAAATTGCCTGTTGCCATGCTGCGTGGGAAGAAAACACCCTTTAGTATACTGTGCTTCACACACACACACACACACACACACACACACACACACACACACGCACGTGCAAACACGCCGTCACCTTTCTCTCTTGTATCTTTTTGTTTTATTGCTGATTCTCTTGGTACACTTGCCTGCACTGAGTTGTCCTTTTTTAAACCACAAACAGCTTTGCAAGCTCAGGGTTGCATTAGCCATCATAATTTCTCTTTAATCCACAAATTCATTTGTATATTTGCACGAAACCTTCAGAGATAAAGAAGAGTGCCGACGAGCATGTATCTGGATCATCCTTTTAGCTTAATTGCACACAAATTTCCTGCTATAGTCTCACGCTTAGGCTCAATAAGTAGTGCATTAGCTCAAATCAATCCATTGCACTGAATAAACTCAGAGCCTAAGAACTCTTCCGCAATGGGATGATCGTCTCTAAATGAACCTGGTTACATTGATTTGTGATTAATCATTTCACCCGGTGATTCATCTGTCATCACAGTACAACAAAAATGTCATGTTTGCTTAACAGCATTAGCTCTGTTTATCTCACCTGTGTTGGGAAAATGGCCCTGTAGTTAATGTACGACATGCTGGTCAGAATCACATGCTGCTAGAGGAGCCAATGTGAAGGGCTTTGCTATTGGACAGGCTTAAAGTGCGGTTGAAATATACCAGTGTATTCTACAGCAGGACTGCACATGAGAGAATGATGTTTCCTTTTGTATTACACTATGTGAATTGGGGTCACTAGGTCTTATTTAATAATATATATGTAGAATATGCAAGTAGCACTATCCCTGCACCAAAGACTGTCAATTGGCTGTCGTTAGTGTTTCATGAAGATGGACGCTATTATACTTCTAGCTAATTGAAATATTTGTAGAGATGCTGTGTAATTCACGATAAACATATCTGAGCAATTGAATTAATCTGAACTAAAATCAGCGCAGAAGCAGTGCCGGAACAGGGTTTAAATGGGCAAGAGTGAAACGGACTTGTTAGAATTGAATTATCTATGCAATGAGGAGACATGGAATAGCATTCCTATCCCACCCGCTTCCTGTACAGCACTGGTTTAGTTTATTTAAGAAATCCACACTGAGTTCTTGCCCAGAGTGGAGAAGCCCTCCATACTGATCCACACAACCCTACTCTACTCTGCACTGCTAACAATCCCAGCCTTGCGCTTTTCAGATCACTAAAAGCTTTAAAGAAATCCCTCGGGCATGTTAGAGCGAGACTGTAACCCTCCTTCCCCGTGTGTCAGTGACAGACATGCCTTCCCCTGCCCCATCCTCACATCACACACTGCCAGGGGCCACCCAGATTCAAAATTCACTTCGTTTTGTAGGCACTGACAGCAGCTCATGTGGCGATGCAATTGCTGCAGTTTAACCAAACGCCATGGCAACGTGTGTGATTCCGAGCAGATAAAAAGCGATTTTTCACACTGCATTGTCTGTTTCAATAACAAACCCGAGTCAAAAGCCTCCAGAGACCCATTGTCTGTTAAGAATGTACAATACTGGGGCTCTTTGATTCATTTTAATTAGTTGGGTGTTCAACAAACCCATCCTGATGAACATCTTAACCACGTAGCCGTGGAGAGGAGTCTCCAGTGCTTTTACCGGCTTTACAGAAGAGAGCAGGGTCTCTGATTGGTTTGTTCTGCCTGTCTCCTCCAGAAACACACACCACACGCACGCACGCACACATGCACGCATGCACGCACACACACATATAAACATTTGTCAAATAAGAAACCAGATTTAAAGATTCATTCCACTGCAGAACAATTTTTCAAAGTAAAGGTTCTATTTGCATGTTTCTCATCTATCTATCTATCTATCTATCTATCTATCTATCTATCTCTACCAACCTGTAGGTCTATCTATATAGGCTATGTCTGTCTGTCTGTCTGTCTAACTCTTTTCCTGTGCATACCTGTCTGTCTGTCTGTCTAACTCTTTTCCTGTGCATACCTGTCTGTCTGTCTGTCTGTCTAACTCTTTTCCTGTGCATACCTGTCTGTCTGTCTGTCTAACTCTTTTCCTGTGCATACCTGTCTGTCTGTCTGTCTGTCTAACTCTTTTCCTGTGCATACCTGTCTGTCTGTCTGTCTAACTCTTTTCCTGTGCATACCTGTCTGTCTGTCTGTCTGTCTAACTCTTTTCCTGTGCATACCTGTCTGTCTGTCTGTCTAACTCTTTTCCTGTGCATACCTGTCTGTCTGTCTGTCTGTCTAACTCTTTTCCTGTGCATACCTGTCTGTCTAACTCTTTTCCTGTTACCTGTCTGTCTGTCTGTCTGCCCCTGCAGTATTTGAACAAGATGGTTCAAACTTCATTTTCAGCCCAATGCAGCTCCTCAAGGATGCCCTTATCTGTGAATGAAAAGCAGAAGAACGTGAAGAGATTTGTTTTTTTTTAACTCAAGAAAAAGCCACACTGAGTTGTGATACCGCTGTGTGTGTCTGATGCCATGACTGGAATGAACCGCGTATTGATGTTTTCATAGCAGCTTGCACACAGTAATGTCCATCCACAGCAAGTACTATACATGGCTGTCAAAACTACATTTCTATTCAAAATCCTGGACAAATAGCGGCAGGTGCAAACAGGATGCAAGCTTCCATGTTATAATTAAGTGAGGGACTGATTATTCAACAGTCATTAACCAACATGAAAAGCTGAATGTTAGTTTGTTGCGTCTATCACTTTAAATGAGAGTCACGCAATTGATTGGAAAAGAGAACGGTGTGCACTTAACAGAGAAGGCACTCGAGCATCGCCGTCCCTAAATTGGCAATTAACAAACAAAAACACCCTTTTCACAATCTTGCTCAAGTGAACTTTTCCGAAATCATTGCTCCTTGAGCGCAGACAATTAGAACGAAGCCCCGATTAAGCCCTATTGACATCACTGTGCTGATAAGTGAAATGAATGTCGAGGCGCACATAAACACTACCAAGCAGATGTCAATCGCGGACCTGCTTCTGTGAAATGAAGTGCGCGCCACGGAAAACAAATTGTGCGTTAAATCGCTGCTTTCATTCTGTCGTGTGTCTTATTTTTGTTCTGGTTTTTTATTGATTTTTTTTTATTATTATTAAAATTCAAAAGCGAAGTGTGCACCCCAAGGAGGTGCTTGGGTCGGATACAGATTTGTGCACGGTGAAGGCCCTGCTATAAGCATGGAAAACCGCAGAAGTACTGTACAATTTTACCATGGGGAACTTTATTAGTGAATCATTTGATTGAATCGCAAATTAAAAATGCTTAGACATGGGGGTCTGGATCCGCACATGAGTACTGTGACTCAAGAGTACGTGAAGTGTGAACTAATGACTCTGTTAAGGTTACAAAGGAAGCATCCTAATTGAGTAATGATGTAAACCTTTAGAACAAACTGCTGTTTACACCGGAGGAAATTGTCCATCTAATTAAATATCTATCTGACTGGGCATAGTGTTGCAACCCGTGTCACCCAAGCATGTAGATATTACCTGCACCTTGTAAAGCGCTTTGTGATGGTGGTCCACTATGAAAGGCGCTATATAAAATAAAGATTGATTGATTGATTGATTACCTGGCATAGTTTTCTGTTGCATGTTAGAGACTGCTGGTTTGTGTTTTATCCACCCAACCTATCTCCCCCTGATATTCTCAATACATTTGTTTTTGTATCGCTATTTCCCTGTGATCATGTCAGGAACACCTCAGTGTTATTCCCAATGTATTATCAGGACTCTAATTCAACTAGCGTTTCAGAGCCTCTGAGATTAAGACAAGACTGAGAGGAGGAAAATGAATGAAGAGACCTGGAGAGATGTAATGTGTGTAAATTAAAAACACCCAAGTCCAGCTTTTCCTTTTAAAAAAACAAAAAGGAATTCAGCTTGGGTTTGCAAAGTAACATCAAACAGGACCTCTGTGTTAGCACTGAGCAAGAGTTTATTGAAATGATTGTGAGCCTGTAATACAGATTAGGAGGCACAAATGAGTGGAAAAGAACATGAAGGCAGTGTGCAAACAGCAGCTCGGTATTCTGTAGCACATGTCCATGTTCTTTCCATTTAGAGAGCTCTGTTCAAAGAGCAGCATTATCATGCACCATTTCCTTCTTGATGGTTCTATTTGTCCCCTCGGCAGGGGATAAGTGATTCGAAGCCCAGAAGGAATTATCTCCCAGCAAATTACTCCGAACAACACTTACTGAATACTAAGCATCCCCGGACCTTTAGAGCCAGGCAATCACAAGAGATAATATTGCAATTTATTTATTTGTTTTAGCAAAAGGGTAAAAAAATAAATAAATAATAGACATAAATGAATGTAATAGAGCGCGCTGCACACATTGTGCCAGGCTGACAGTGAGGAGAGTCAGGTTTCTTTGGATAATGCACCATGTCTCAAGATGAGACCAGGGTCAGTCTTTTCACCCACAAGCTATTTGATGGGGCATCACTTCTCATGGCTAGTTGAGCACTAATGCTCCTATTAGGTGTGTTATTGCTGCTGAGTGCTCCAACACCGGACACTGAAACACTAAACAGATTCTTCTCTATTGAAGATCCAGAGTCCCATAGAGAGAGTTCACGTGCTTGTGAACGTTGCACACTGCTATCAGCTCTATAGGTGTTTCCTGAGGAAAATAAAACACCATTTCTAAAATAAAAGAGCACTGAGGCAAGCAAGTTTCAAGGGGGGGTCCTTCCAGTTAAAACAAGTATCCTGTTAGTGTGCTATCCCTTAGAAAAAGATTCCCATTGTCAAAGCAAAGAAAAGTATAATAAAGCACAGTGAAAGCATCGGAAAGAACAGGCAAGCATTGTTAAACCCAGAGAAGCATATTAAAGGAAATTAAAAAGCAACCTATGGTAAATGCTCATAGCCATGGGATAAGCATAACAGTGATCGTAACCATTTAGTGTGGTAAACTTGTAGTAGGGAAAAGCCTGGTATAATGACTTTATATCAGTGTGATGACTGCATAAGCAGAATACTACCTGTGTGCTAGTATTAGCTCTTACATTTTAATGATATTCTTAATATTTCTCTGTGCCTCATTACAAGATGCTATGATTTATTAACTCATTAAGACTCATTCCTGGGACAATTGCATTAGGTGCCTGCAGTGGGCTTGTCCTTTGCACAGAACAGATTATAAATAATCCAGTTATTGGTATTGGTATCTCCTGCACCTGCGGAACTGCAGAACTGCAGAACTGTACGGAATTCAGCACTCTGGAATTCTGAGACATTCTAGAGACACAGTGTGATGCTAATGATGTTTGGAATAAGCTGTGCGAGTTTCCTGGTCAGGCATAACTGAATAGAGAATGGTAATGAAGTGTGTGTGTGCGTGTCTGTGCGTGCGCGTGTGTGTGCGTGTGTGTGCCTGTGTGTGTGTGTATGTGTGCGTGTCTGTGCGTGCGTGTGTGTGCCTGTGTGTGTGTGTATGTGTGTGCGTGTGTGAGTGTGTGAATTCTCTCTCACCAACACAACAATAGGTTTTGAACTACATTCTAATTGTGTCTTTAAGTCTGGTATGAAAGATTGTTACCCTATTTTTTGTCAAACTGACATGCTTTTTTCCCACAATGCTTTTTCACAACAAAAGCTGTCAAAGATTGAAGGTTATTTTGTGCTTAGCCCCTTTTTAATGTAACTGTGCTTGATGCCTTTTCTATTCCTTTCAATCTGACTGCAGTTGCAACGCGCTCTCCAGACAGAGAATGCATAGAGCTGAATTTAGATGACTGCATTACAGGACTGGTGTGTTAGAAAATGAGCTCATCTCGTTTCTTAAGTGTTTCATATGGCAGCGTTTTCAAGCGGCTTGTCATTGTTTGAGGGGTTGGGGGGGGGGGGGGGGGGGGGGGGGGGGGGGTAGCTTGCATTCTTTTCCCTCTTACTAGAAGATTGAAATGATAAAAACGGCTGGATAGCAGTTTACTGTACCTGTTCACTTGTTCTGTGGGATTACAGGTACTGTAAGTGTATTCTCTCCTTAGAAAAGTTGCCTTGTGGTTATACAATGTATTTACAATGATTTATCATGGTTTACCATGTTTTTAATGTGCTTTATCAAGCCTCTGGGTTATACAGTGCTTACCTATGCTTTACCATGCTTTCACAATGCTGTACAACACTTTGCTATGCTTTTACTGTGGTAAACTATTATAAGGCTAGGAAAGCTAGTGCAGGACTAGAGTTTATCGAGGTCTGTGGAAGCAGTCTTCATTGGCTTGCCTTGGAATGTAATACATATATAACCCTGACCCTAACCCTAACACCATGGACTACAACATGGAGACAGAGAGATTCACTAACCACCTGCCTCTAATCATGCAGAATGAGAGCAGTTTAAGAGAACAATATACGCCTAAATACATCATCTGTCTGTCTGTCTGTCTGCCTGCCTGCCTGTCTGTCTGTCTGCCTGTCTGTCTGTCTGCCTGCCTGCCTGTCTGTCTGTCTGTCTGCCTGCCTGCCTGCCTGTCTGCCTGCCTGCCTGCCTGTCTGTCTGCCTGCCTGCCTGTCTGCCTGCCTGTCTGTCTGCCTGCCTGTCTGTCTGTCTGTCTGTCTGCCTGTCTGTCTGTCTGTCTCTGTGGACACACATTCATTTAACAGCCATTTTGCATTCCTGTAGAAGGAGCCAACCCTGGTTAATCTGAACCCTTGTTAATCTGAACCCTGGTTAATCTGAACCAGTGTTAATCTGAACCCTCGTTAATCTGAACCCTTGTTAATCTGAACCCTTGTTAATCTGAACCCTGGTTAATATGAACTCTGGTTAATCTGGACCCTTATTAATCTGCCAGCGGTGATCATCCAAGCTCTGGGAGGAAGAGAATTCAAGAGCCACTTGTTACAACAACAAAACAGCACTCTCAGAAACCTGCTCTGATTTACTGTGGAAATCAAATTAAACCTTCTTCGGCCTGATTATGTGGCTTTTGGATCCTTTATTGGCAGAGCAGTCGGCTGTTCAGGGGTCCTCCAGCACAGATGCTGTGCATTTTATCCCCAAATTAGGAGTCTCTGTAGTACTGCAGCAGGTGCATGGACCACGGCCCAGGAAAGAGAGAAAGGAAAAGGAAAAAGAAAGAAAGAAAGAAAGAAAGAAAGCACAAAGACAAATCGCTTTCACATCTATCTACACTGAAATGGTGGGGTTATGTCCAATTATTGCTAGAACTGTTCAAAAGTTTGTTAGAATAAACCCTAAAAGTTGTAATCGTTAATCTTGTGTGAATGGGCTCAGCTGGACGACTACATACTTGTGAAATGCATTTCCTTCATGAATACTTTTTGGAGTCGCTGCAGATCTGCTGCGTGGAGCCCCTGCTGAGACAGGTTCTTTGCAACACCTGGCTCTCTTTTCATTTTCTTTTCGTTTGGAGCTCTGCTTCCCTTTCTCAAAGGAGGTTTAATGATATTATCCCCCCACACTAATCGAAAAGATTAGACTCATTTCTAAAACATGCAGGGGGGTTGAAGATAAGGCCTTAAGCAGACACATGTTTGAGAAAACACAAGGATGTATTGTTTTGCACGGATGATAATAGTGATAATAATTAGGAGGGGGGCTGGCAGACACTTCAAAGGTAGGAATGGTTTCACTGCTGTTTCAGGCTAGAACAGTTATTGTTATGTAGCGTGCTAGATGAAGACGTTTAGCCCTCATACCCTTCTCAATCCTGACTTCCCACCCTACTCCCCCGATATTAAAAACTCAATTGCGTTCTCTTACCTTCGCACACTTGTGTGCCTCTTTGTACCATGAATTGTAAATCGCTGTGTATAATGTATTCTATGTATTCAGGCTGTTTGTGTGTGTGCACAACGTCATTCCATTGAGTGGGTCCGAAGCCTTCATCAAGGGACTGATAATTCATTTAGAGGGAATGCAATTACTTCAGATGCAGGGCCGCAGGGCAGACGGGTCACAATCTGATAGCAGTAAATGAAGCATTCAAGCCCACCCACTTCACAGTAAAAGTCATTTCCGTGATCACTTGAAAATATTATGCATGAAACTTCTTATTTCTCTCCCCTTGTTCTACAGAGCTCGTTCCGTTCTGTGGATTGCATTACTGAATGAGTCAACTTGCATTTTCAATCAGAGTCGAGGGAGGGGAAGCTGCATAACTCCAACACACCCCAGCACCAGCAGGAATAGAGAGTTAGTATTGCACTCAGTGGGGCTGCATTCAGAAACCCTTAAAGAAACTTTATATACAGAGTTACTATAGCACTCAGAAACCCTTAAAGAAACTTTATATACAGAGCTACTATAGCACTCAGAAACCCTTAAAGAAACTTTATATACAGAGTTACTATAGCACTCAGAAATCCTTAAAGAAACTTTATATAGAGTTACTATAGCACTCAGAAATCCTTAAAGAAACTTTATATACAGAGTTACTATAGCACTCAGAAATCCTTAAAGAAACTTTATATAGAGAGTTACTATAGCACTCAGAAATCCTTAAAGAAACTTTATATAGAGTTACTATAGCACTCAGAAATCCTTAAAGAAACTTTATATAGAGTTACTATAGCACTCAGAAATCCTTACAGAAACTTTATATAGAGTTACTATAGCACTCAGAAATCCTTAAAGAAACTTTATATACAGAGTTACTATAGCACTCAGAAATCCTTAAAGAAACTTTATATAGAGTTACTATAGCACTCAGAAATCCTTAAAGAAACTTTATATAGAGAGTTACTATAGCACTCAGAAATCCTTACAGAAACTTTATATAGAGAGTTACTATAGCACTCAGAAATCCTTAAAGAAACTTTATATATAGAGTTACTATAGCACTCAGAAACCCTTAAATAAACTTTATATACAGAGTTACTATAGCACTCAGAAACCCTTAAAGAAACTTTATATACAGAGTTACTATAGCACTCAGAAACCCTTAAAGAAACTTTATATAGAGTTAATACAGAACTCAGAAACCCTTACAGAAACTTTATATACAGAGTTACTATAGCACTCAGAAATCCTTAAAGAAACTTTATATACAGAGTTACTATAGCACTCAGAAATCCTTAAAGAAACTTTATATAGAGTTACTATTGCACTCAGTGGGGCTGCATACAGAACACTTTATAAATTCAGTGACAGCTGCAGCCAATTTGGAAGCAGTGGCACATGTAAGAGTCTGTATATTTTTGCCACCCTTTCAGCACATGTAAGAGTCTGTATATTTTTGCCACCCTTTCCTTGTCATGAAAACCGTTTGTTTCTTTGCTTTTATGCTCTAACTTTAATCGGAGATGCAGGTTTGAAAATGGATTTGAAAATGTTGTTTTCACTGAACTAATGCACCCTCCCGGAACAAAGCACTGCATTAACACCAGGACAGCAGCCCTCAAGAGACTAACAACCACTTTATTTTCCATCAGAAATAGGATTTTTATTTGTATCACTTTAATCACTTTAATATCAAATAGCCTACTTTAGTCTAATAAAATCATCTAGATCATTTGATTACAATGCACATTTCTTATTCAGTGAAAGATACAGTTTTGGGCTGATTTGTTTTACATATACAATCCTAACAAAATACTTCAAAGTGTTGAATATGTTTAGAACTTGCAGTTTTGAACCACTAGAAATACTGATCATACATACGCACGCACGCACACACGCACGCACATACATACATACATACATACATACATACATACGTTACAAAATGCTACACTTAGGCACAAGGTTTTGTACTTTGGTTTACAAGTAGTCTGAGCTGCAGTGAATTCATAGTGTGTTTCAGGGTTTGATTGAATATCGCAATAGAACAAGGAGAAAACATGACTTCATGAAATGAACCTCAACACTGAGCCCTCATTAACAGTGAGGAGATGGGTGGAATGACTTATGGATGGACGCTTACAGTAAATCAAACGAATACAACAGGAAATATCTCAGCTCTTAACGACCTGCATTTGAACAGCCAGCGTATGCAGGTGTGCTGCTAGCCACCAATACACCCCCTTCGGTCACCATTTCTCATTTTAATTTGTAGAAATTTGAAAACACTTTGTGTGAACTCTCTGGAGTTCGAGAAGCTGCCCTGCCACAACTTAAAAAAAACACATATGCATTATAAAATATATACAGAGAGGAGAGTTAACGTGGTCCAGTTATACACACAGAGACTGAAGGGGAGAGAGAGAGAGAGAGAGAAACGAGGGAGGGGGTAGAGGATAAGAGCTGGTTATTATTAGGCAGTGCGGTCATGGCTCCCACTTGCTCCATAATGCCATTCCACCTATGTGCCATTGCCCTGGCATTCTCCTAAAGAGCTGGAACACAAATGGCATGGTCTCTTAACTAAGACTCCTCAATACAGGGCTACAAAGGTGGAGGCCTGTACATAACAAACCTGAGCACCAGGGAAAGCCCTCTGCCCAACCATCTCTTTAAAACTACTGTATATGCATTCTTGAAACACTGTGTGCAAAGTCCTTGTGTGCAGCACACAGCATACAAATCACACTGTGCATGACTTAGGAGTTATGGTGAAAGCAAACATGGTTTCGATGCAGGTAACAGAACCCACCTGCCTGCCCCTGGGCTGCTGCATCACACACGGCATTGCTTGGGCAGGGTAGCGTTTGCCAGGGTTTTGCAGGCACAGTACAGCAGTCTCTGATGGTTAGGTATCTTGCGGTGGCACGTGTGCAGAGTGCTCCTTCGCTCGGAGTCTGAGCTCTGCGATGCTGGAGGTTTTTCTTTCGCTGGTCATGGGGTCTGGCATGGCAAGGGAAGCGGGTTCGAAGGACTGTCCAGGGGATTTCATGAGCAGTGAGGGTGTGCCCATCAGGGGGCTTACTGCTGTGAAGAATCTGAGGTGGTGAAAATAAAAACCAACATGTTTCACTACTTTAGATTGAAGACAATTTAATTAAAAAAAGACTATGACTACAACTGCGACTACCTGTTGAAATGTGGGTTGAGGAGAGGGTGTCTCAGGAAGGAGGCCCAGGTCAGCGCTTCGAGGCCCAGGTTTCCCAGGGCGGCGGGGGTAAAGGCTGGAGCCGTGGGGGGGAGCCCGAGTACCGGGATAGGGGTGGATCTCCAAGCGGGGTCCAGAGCCGAGGGCTGGTTCAGGGGAAGGTCCAGATACACTCCGAGGGGGCTCGCCATGGCTAAGCCGGGAGCGTTACTGAGAACGGCTGCCTTCTCACACTTCCGCCACTTCGCTCTGCGGTTCTGGAACCAAACCTGCAGGCAAAACACTTCAGTTACTGTCTGGTGTGGAAACACCATTAACATCATTCCATCAAGCACTGGGACAGGCGAATACACGCAGCTACAGACTGCAGGTCAGGGGGGGTACAGTACATACCTCACAATGCCCCCTTCACTAAAGTGAGGACTTACAAATGACTGTTAGCAGACAAGCAGTTTGTCAATGGTATAACAACATTACCTAGAAGCTGTGTGTGCAGAGGGTTGTGGCAGCCTCCTGTATTCAAGCTTATGAGAATATTGAGCTCAAGCTGGGTCTGTGCATGCTGTACATCTAGAATAGTGTCTTCATAAGACACAGAAGCCTGCTGCTCCTCTGGTTAAGGTGAAGAGGCTTTCGGAGACAACACATACCTGCACGCGGGCTTCTGTTAAATCAAGACGCATGGCTACTTCCTCCCTGTGGATACAAACGCAGTGTCTGTTTATTCAGGGATCTACAAACACAGGCTTTATATACAAGGTGTTTTCTATTACAGCGTCTAAAGTTTTACAAAAAAATATGTGTATAAAACCATTGCAGTCCTGAAAAGGGTTTCAAAGAAACTAAATACATTTACTAAAACGTGTTAATAAACACACTTAAAGCAGTGCTCCTCCATAGTTAGTTTACAAGAGTATTTCATGCAGTCTGATTCTCCAGTGAAGAATACATATGTACTGCTTTGAGCTCATCTTCACCAGGAGACTTCTGCATTAAAGTGTGCAGTGCAATACACTGTACTGGGAATGCACAGAACACTGATATCGCTAGTTATACTCTCTTTATATATTTCACATGGATAAGATAAAACGATAAAATGCTTCATCGATTATTTAATATTGTTCTACTTGGTCCCTGGAAGTTTGTTTCAGGAGTTGTACATACAGTGCACTACCCACCTTGAGAACACATCTGGGTAGTGAGATTTCCTGAAAGCTCTCTCTAGCTCCTCTAACTGGAAGTTCGTGAATGTGGTTCTGTACCGACGCTGCTTTCTGTTGAAGCAGGACCTGTCAAAGTGACCCGGAGAACCGCACTTCTGCTCCAGGCGCGTCCCACTCGCGTTTTCCAGCAGTCTTTCACCGGGCTTGTCTTCTGTTTTCCCACTTGTTTCTACCTCTTGCTCGCCCCGGGTAGCTGCGTGCTGCAGACGCTCGTGGGCTCTGGCGTTTCCCGGACCGCAGATGTGATGGGATTTGATATCATTGGAATAGAGAGTCTCCATCTCGTGAATGATGCTCTGTGCCTGCGACCCGGGTTCTTCCAGCGGGTCCAGTTGAGGGGGCAGCAGCTTCACTTCTGACTGGCGGCCACCTGTCTCAACAGAAGTGATTTCGTTCACTGTATCTGTTTCCGGAAGCAAAAGTATATTATTCTATACCGATACCAACATTCTTTTATTTGCAGAACAAGCAATAATCTTTTACGAGTTCATGTCAAGGTAGCCTACTGACTGTCATTAAAAAAAATGCGTGTAAGCAGTCAAGTTTTTTTCTTCCAATTACAAAATCCTATTTGCAGTGTTTAACAGATCTGCTATTGGGGGCACCGTCTAGAGTTGTTGGGTGGTTACTTTTTAAAAAACTTTGTTTTAAAGACAAACGTTTTAAACAACAGTATCTAAAACTAAGTTGCAGCGTGTTCGCTTACCCCGACCCGTTTCGCTGACCCTCGCCCCTCCTTCGTCTGCAGGACTCTCCTCGCAGTTGCCCCTGCCGCTGCCACTTCCTAAGATGCTGTCGATGAAATAGGAGGACCGCAGAGGGCAGCTCGACTGTCCTTTCTTGGACGCGCTAGACTTGAGGTCACCAGCGCTGTTGCAGCCAGCTTTGCTGCTGGTATTCCTGCCGCTGCTCTGCGTTGTCTGCATAGCCCCGCTTCTTCACAGTGGCACGCTCCTAGTCCCTCTGGAGATCCAACCTCAATGGCACTTTTTAATGCCAGTCAATTGTGTACACAGCAATATCATGAAATACACACGACTGGAGCTCCTATTGGTCCTCGTGTAAAGCACTTCTGTGTGATTAGCAATTGATGACACGGGCTAGGAGGGAGTGGAGGCAATGTGTAGTCATGCACAGTACAGCGTATACACCGCGCAATGCCCTGGAACACGACACGGTTAGTGTTTTATATGGTTCAGTACTAAATATACCCGGTGTATATACCAGCCTATTATATTGTGTCGTATTGGCAGCATATTGGATGTACATTCAATTTGTATTCATGCACCACCCTTCTCCTCTTTCTTCTGTGATTAGATGATTCATATTTGGAGCCGATGCGATTCTGGTTGTTCTACGCAACGTTTGAACCTGTACAGTTCAGCCTTCTGTTTGAACTCAGATTCTTTAGGGCAGCTTGCATTTAAACATTTTATATTCATTCGCAGACACCGGGTATTGCATTATATTTACAGTAGATTTTGTAACCCTACATTATGTTTTGGTATTAATTTTACGTGTGTTCTCTCTAGCAAAGTCAAATGCTTATATATGCTTATATAAGTAAGCGACCATTCATGTTTTAGCCAGGGTTACAGGACGAAAAAAAAAAACTTCAAATGGTAAACTATTTTACTATGCTAATGATTTAAGACACGACCTTTATACAGAACACCTGAACTGGAATATATACTGCTGTATTACAGGTGTGTTCGCAAATGACAGAAAACCTGCCCTCTTGTGGACATTGTGTAGCGCTACATTCCAGTCTAACTGCAGCAATGGAGTGGACTACGTCTGCACGCTCCAGTCAAAGTAATGAAGCTTTCAGGATATTTGACAGACTTGCGAGGTCTTCATGGAGTCGCGTGAAGAGTGAACTGGTAGATTTCAGCAGGCAACAAATTTGATTTGTGTTTTGGTGCCACTTCTAGGTATGTAACACATTTTTCACAGCCCACAGTCTCTCCAGAATGTAAATGAAGTCGGGAAATTAGAACGCTCAGCTTGATCTCTGTCGCCCTCTTGTGGACATTCTTACACACTGCAGTTTGAAATGTAATGTTGGCACGCACAGAGTGGCAGTGTTAATACTACACTGTAAGTATGCGAATAATGCATAATGCATTAAGTACGCAGTGAATAGGGAACAAGTTATCCCTGGGCTTAGATACATTGAACCAAAAACGTTTTTTTTTATTCCTTGCTATTTAAACTGTGTTTTTTTTTTTTAATTATTTTTATTTAATTCAAATCAGAGTGGGATGTTTCCAACAACAAAACGAGCAAGATGGTCCGAATGGCCTCCTCTCGTTTGTAAACTTTCTTATGTTCTTATGTTTCAGCTCTAGAAGCTCCCCTACTCTCCCTGTCTATATGCATGTGGAGTAGACAGGGCTGACAGAGCTGAGCGCTTCCACAACGCATCTCATAAACTGATGCATGTGGAGTAGACAGGGCTGACAGAGCTGAGCTCTTCCACAACGCATCTCATAAACTGATGCATGTGGAGTAGACAGGGCTGACAGAGCTGAACTCTTTCACAACGCATCTCATAAACTGTCCTCTCTTCTCTGCTGGGTGTGCAGCCAGCCAGAGAGCTCATATGAAAGAGAGGCTTGGGATTATTGCAGGAGCTAATCAGCTCCTTCTAAATGGCTGTTGCTTTAAGGGTAGAGAGGCTTCAGTTCTTCCACATGTTTTTCCAGGTCGTTGTCTTACAGGTGATTGATGTGGCCTGTCCCTAAAGGTGTATTAATACAATGAAGCCGTACCTGGCGAATGCAGTTTATCATTTCCCATTCCTGATAATCAGATGAACACCTTGTTTGAAATCAAGAGCAGCTTGTTTTAACCCTCCTGGCTACCAGTGCAAGGGGAGCTTTGTTTAAAATAGTTTGCAATGGTACAGTGACTTAAAAAGATCCAGGAGCATCTTTCAATATTATAGCTAATAGACTGACTGGCTGGTTCTTCACTTTATCACAGTGATAGGACTTGATTGGAGAGCGAGGGTCTGTGCTGAGCTGTGGACTGAAGTAGAAGTAATATCTAACAGTGCTTGCCATGTGTCCAAAGGTTATCAGCATCCGTTATACTTTTTCCTGACTAGTGCCATTAATATGTTGTCAGATTAAGCACTTAGACTGTCTGTACTTGCCAGTGGAAATGGTTTTCTTTTAATTGATGGTATTGGTTTTGTGGCGCACTGGGTCAGACCTCCTCTGTGTTTTCTGCGGCTCAGTTTGATGAATGTGTGAGAGGTACAGCGTGCTGCATAAAATGAGAGACGAGAGAGAGAGAAAAAAACAGGAAATTGCTAACAAAAACAATTTCAGTATTCATGTGCATGTTTTACTAAGTTAAATATTGATTACAGATTTATGCTATGCTCTGTCGTAGAAATTTCATGCAGTTTATTTAGACTCAGCTTTGGCTTCGACTCATGAATCATTGAGAATAGATGAGTCCGTGGTTCAAGCCACTCGCTGTCTGCCGCTACAGTTACAGTAAACTGGACTGCATTGTTCCCTCTCTTATTGAATATCTATCAGCCATTACTCACGAGCAACGCCAAGCACACGATTTGTATTTTGTTGATGCCAGTTGAGATTATGGAAACACACACACACACACGCACTCGCACTCACACACACACACACACATGCACTCGCACTCGCACACACACACACACACGCACGCACTCACACACACGCACACACACACACACACACGCACACACACACACGCACTCGCACTCACACACACACACACACACGCACGCACTGACACACACGCACACACACACACACGCACTCGCACTCACTCGCACACACACAAACACACGCACGCACTCACACACACGCACACACACACACACGCACTCGCACTCACTCGCACTCGCACACACACTAACACATGCACATGCACAAACGCATGCACACACATGCATGCACGCACTCGCACTCGCACACACAAACGCACGCACTCACACACGCACACACACACGCACTCGCACACACACTAACACATGCACATGCACGCACGCAAGCACACACACGCATGCACGCACACGCATGCACGCACACACATACGCACTCTAACACACACACACACGCACACACACACACGCACACGAGCACGCACAGACTCACTCTCACACACAAGTTCAGATGGATAGCCTACTTTTAGTTTTTTATAAACTGCAATCCACAGCGGGCAATAAATCAACATTTCAGCTATAGGTGGCTCCCTCTCCTCTTGTTAAACCTTTCCCAGTAATTTCCTGTCCCCATGAATAACACACACGCTGTCTGGAATGGATGAACACTGCCCTGTCCCCGGGGAGTCGGGAATGAAGGGTAGAAGTATGAGCAACAGGGCTGTGCTGTGGGACTGAAGGAGCTGCTCACAACCCTCTATGGAAAATAAGAATATGCTTACAGCAACATTTCTGAGATGCACTCTTATCAAATGAGAAAACAGCACAACAGCACACAAACCAAATCCAGGAGAGGGTCTTTCTCTCAACACAGGGAGTAAACATCACTAGCATGGACCAGGAGAGGGTCTTTCTCTCAACACAGGGAGTAAACATCACTAGCATGGACCAGGCTGGCAGTTGCCTGGTTTTAATCTGTGTGAAGCACTTTGGTAGCCATGATGCACATCCCTGTGCAGTGCTCCCATGTCACCTGTGCTTTACAGGGAACTTACTAGACTACATTAAACTTTGCTGTAGAAACAGAGCAAAGGTGACTACGCACACCGCAGGAGAGCGTCTAAACCACTGTGTGAAAGAGCCAGTCTCGTCTGCAGTGTAGTTATAGAGCATGGAAACTCACCACACACACAGCACTGCCAAGCCGATGCCACGAGGCAGGGCTTGCATTAACATCCCAGGAGGTTAACAAAGTTGTTGGACAATTAGACCCTCCTCTCTCCCGTCCATGTATTATTCAGCGAGCTATTAAAGCAGCTATTCATACAAATCCTGGCAGGGTTGAACTCGCTGCGGGTTAATCACATCAAATAAATCCAGACCGTGTCGGAAAGCAGGCTTGCAACAAAATTGAAACAAGTCCATTCTCAAATGATATCATTAATTATTGAGGGCTCGTCTGGGGAGCTGAAGAGGGTGCATTAGCTGCATAAACATTCATCTAGATATGAGCTCAGAAGCAGTTGATTAGCATATTAAATAGGACATTAGGGGGGTGGGTGATATAACAGGTCCACACCAATTTGAATGTTAGAAAAACCTTTTAGGAACTGAGGAAATTAAGAAGAAATGAGGCGCTGCTTTCTTAGGAGTTAAAGAGCATCACACAGCCCGGGTCGTGTGAAGTGCTGCAGCAGTAGGAAGCACTTTGTCATGCGACCACAAGGTGTCACTATCTCTACACTTCTCCACCAGCTCTGCGCTCACGAGTTGGCTTGGTGTTCAGTAACCAAGCAGGCCATTGATTTTGAATCTTTGTTAAAGCCTTGCTATTGAATACCCCCCCCCCCCCCCGTGTAAATATTGATTTTGTTAAACCGGTGTCTAACTGTGAGCTGTGAGTCTAACTGGCCTCAAACCGTTCACATATCAGCCCCACTCGCTGCCACAGCAGCAGGTTGAGATCAAACCTTATTATTTTAAAATATCAGATGAAATGATTGGATACATACAACAGATATTGAATACATACACTGTATTTGTCAGTGTGCCTGCCTGTCTGCATATGTTTATCACTGTAATATTGTAATTGGACTATAAGTATAACCACTGGATGGCAGTAGAGGCAGAGACTGGAGGTTGTTGGGTCATTTTAATGTGAAGCTAGTTCCCTTTGTGAATTTCAATGAAGAAACTCAGTGTGAATGAGATAGTTAATGTCTCTGTGTGACAGCTTTTATATTAAATGGGTTACACGATTCCTATTGTTTATAGTGAGAGCAGGTTGTCATGCATATTAATGAAGCCCAGGTGTTGATCCCACGCAGTTCCTCTTTCTTTACACCCAGCTCATATTCCACTACAAGTGTTTGCTGTAATAATTACAGCAAAACAGCTCTGTCACTTGATAAGATTAGCTAGAAGGCAATATGTGGCTCTCTTAATTTTATACAGAATTTACAAACTGTTCACCATAACAAGGCAAAGATATTAAAAACCTGCAAAAAAAATGTAATTAAAATGACACTGATGCAAAAGCTTCAAAAACATTTAATGCTACCATCAAACTCACATGGGCTTGAAACTAAATGTAATGTATGTATGTATGTATACAATACAGTATGTATGTGTGTATGTGTGTGTAAGGCGGTCAAGTGTGACCCCTTAATTGTTCTTTATTGAAACATTTTAATGCTGCAGTTATTTCATTATGTTCAGAGGTTAAATGTGTTTTTGAGGTACAATTAAATTCAGGCAAATTGGGGAACCCTGCTCCCTTCTGGTGATTATTATAAACGCCGTTGGGTCCTTCTGTGCTACACACTGATCTGGCTGCACAAACGTTAACGGTGTTGCAGGTATGTTTTTATAAAACCGTTTTCTGATTACTAAAACATCATAATACAGTAGATTATTGTGTAAGAATATGCCGTAGGTATTATTATGGTTTTTTTTAGACATTATTAAAACGATGGTTTACAATGGGATAGTTAAAATGTTCTTTTGTTAAAAGTTATTTAAAAAAATACTGAGTGTTATTAAATAGACACGTGCTTTAGTGCAGTAGTACAAATGCGATTGCATAGAAACGTTAAGCACGAGTTTAGTTTTAGAAGCTGCGTATTAACAGTGTGAAAAATGTCGCGGATTTGAAAATGTTTACTTATAAAATATGCAAATCGAGACACATAGCAGGCCTGGGGAAATATATATATATATATATATATATATATATATATATATATATATATATATATATATATATAATCTTTTTTTTTTAACCTTAATGAAAGGGTAGCTCTGGCCACCAGTGACATGCGCAGTTCTCTCTTGCATATGTGTGTCAGTCAGTGTGTCTGTATGTAGCCACTTTATGTATAGATGTTAATTTGCCTATTCACATGGTCGGACAGAACTTTGCACTCCAAACCAAGGCTGGGTGAAGATGCGCCATATTACTGGTATGTTTACAATGGGAAACTGCTGTGTTCAGAGTATTTGTGCAATAAAATGCCAAAACAAGGTGAATGAAGGCTTATTTCCCTTCACAATTTGATGAAGGGAAATAAGCCTTCATTTTACCGTTTTCTAAAGGACAAACTTTGAAAGAAAAAGTGGATGAATTCTTAAAGAAGCTCAGGAGAGACGGGTCCAAATGGCAGCCATTTACAGAATCCAGGATGTTTATTATAAATATAATAATTTATACAGACCTAGGATACACACCTATTGGCACTGTCACTGTAAGTTATTACCTAGGAAACACAGGATGACTCATTCTTTTGCTAGTGTGAACTAGACTAGGTATTATTAAGTAGGCCTTTCAGGACAAGTTTACATACATCTGATGCACATTTAAACAGAAACAAGCAGTAATTTAACAAATATTATCACTTTTATTATTATTATCTGTACTGGTGCTGAGATCACGTGTCTTATTATCATCATAATTTACGTGTGCAGAGATATACTGATGGACTGACCATTACTGACAAATATCTATAATAATAATAATAGTAATAATAGTAATACATCCTTTACATCTGTACAGGATGAATATATATGGGAGATGTTCCTGTACTCTTTAACAGATGCCTTTATCCAAGGCTACTTACAGGGCTATAATATAATACAACCTACTATAAAAACTGATAACACACCAGGGGCTGGTTTTTCAAAACGTAATCTGGATCAAGTGATCAGGATTTTGTAATCCTATATTTTGTGTTCGAGATTCCTTTAAAAACCAAACGAATTTCGTAATAGTAATTATAACAGTACATGCATATCCATAGCAATGCCGGTACTGTAGTATATAGCCTATGCATTACCTTGATAAAAGCTGTCGCACTTTTGAGTTATCTTGGATTCCTGGAGCACCAATGTAAAACATAACCACATCTGTTAATTTTTCCAGTGTGTTCTGATTGCACCACATGAAGATTATGGGCTATTATGTGCTATAATGTCTTGATTTTCTGTGAGGCAGGGAGCTCAAATTAACAGGCCATAACCCTGATGGAATAGAACATTATATTTATTATGCAATGATAATTTCATTGTGCCTGAATGAGCTCCTACCAAGAGCAAGAACTCGCAGCATCCAATCACATCGCATCAAAGACAGGATGCCTTTACAGCTCATCTAATTACTTGGTGACTCAGGAATTTGAAGACTCTGCCCTGGGGTACCTGCCCATGGGGCTGAGGCTGGAATACAGAGAGCGGCAGGAGGCAGATATTATACCAAAGCAGCCAAGTTCTTAAAAGGATAAGGGGGTGTTCCCTAATTGGAACACATTTCAAGGCAAATTGCTATGCCCTATCGAGAGCATGTTGTGTCTTGAGGTAGCCCCATTTCCTGTAACAGCGTATTTATTAAACTCCTCAGGAGAAACAAGAAACGTTGTCAACTGCGAGAAACTCCCAGCATTACAAAAAAAAGTTCTATACTGAATTCAGACCCCATGCTAAAGCCAGTAGACTGATCCTGTCAGTTAAACATGCAAATACTTGCTGTATTGAACCCTGCTCTTTGCACAGCCTCATGCCTTTAAAAACATATTGAATATTGATTTAAAGACTTAAGATTAGAGAGTGCTATTTTCCTGATATTTTCTTTTCATGTAAATTACTCATGTCTTGACTGAGTGCACTAACATATTAGCAGTCTCTCTCTCGCTTTAAAAAAAGGAAATATGTGTGCTGAGGTATACCATTGAAAATGAAAGTGCCATAAATCACAGTGAAAGAATGGCATGATCAAACACAGTAAAGAAAATCCTGATCAAACTATATTAAACTTTAGTAAAAGCATCAATTAAGAATGGAAAAATGCACAGTAAGCTGATATAAAGTACTATAGTATACTGTAGTAGTACTATAGTAATTTATATAATACTATAGCCATTTTATAGCAGAATGATTACCTTGCAAATTGCCTATGTTAAATGTTATGTGAAACAGTACTTTATTGAGGCAAATGCCCATCCTGTAAGTTGCACAACTCTTAAGTTTGAAAAAAAAACAACAACTTTTTCTATAAATGACTGGCATTAAGTGAGTTAATGCATTTTTCATGCTGGGCCATTTATTAGCTTAGTGCGTAGTGTGACTAAGCTGTTTAGTACCAAATCCACTGAATCATGCCTGGAAGGCAGAAAACAAAATCCTAATTCCGCCTTAACGAAAGGAAATAAAAATGGAGCAAGGCAATATAATCCATCTTAAAACAGCGAAATCCAAAGAGCAGCCTGTAATCCCTGGACAGCCAGCCTGCAAAACCTTGCAGTGTGACAGCAGAACCAGCAGAGCACTGCATTAGGTAGAATTGGGGAAGCCTTGCAATACCTTGGCTCATGTGTATGGAGATGCATAGTCTATATCATGCAGATATGCAACAGGCGTGGCAGTGAGAGAATGGTGTACAATAAGAAATAGGAAAATACTGGAGATGGTAAGGAATTCAGCTGTGTGGGTAAGAATTCTATGGTTCTGATCGGTCAGAAACGAAGGCTATGAAGCCAGATTGGTTTATAAAAGCAGTCGGAGCCTAGAGAGAAGAAGAGACCAGCAAAGCTCAAGTTTTCATCCGCTGTTCCTGCAGATATTTTCCAGCGCTTGATGAAGCAAAAGGGGCACACTGGTGTCCAAAAGGGAAAAAAAAGCAAGTCAATTTAGAAGAACTTAGAAAATCAAACCTCAAATAGATTAGAAAGTGTGTAATATACAGGACGGAGGTAACTTTTCCATTATGTGTTTATTATTGCTCACTTTACGGGTCACTTGGAATTGAACTCCAGCTAAATTTTCTCTGTGATTGATTTCACTTCTGTTTCCTGGGCTTCTGGAGGAGGGTATTCAAACAGTCATTTCCACTCTTGTGTCCTGGCCCCGGTGAATGATTATTCAATATTGCTGTCTCGCAGCACCGCATTATAGTATTCTGTCTTAATTCAGGTCACTTATCAATAGGTCTCAAGATACTGGACTAATTCACTTGACTGTCTGCCACATTTACAACCACAAGCACTTTGGAGGCTCCTGCAAACACACAAACCATGTTAGAGCAAGGGAATTGAGTTACACTTTTGTGTGTGTGTGTAAATTGAAAATACAGAGTGACTGTTAATAGCTAGTGACTCTTCACAGGACATGTGAGAAGCAGTATCAACACAATCTGTGATAAATCACCGAGGGCCAGTGAGAGAAGTGACGGGCTGCTTTTCTGAGACGCGTCGCTTTTCTACTCTAACCAGATCTCTTCAATTCAACTCTTTTTGTAGAATCGAAAGGTTTCCCAGTGGCTCTTCAGCTCAAGACTCAATTCTAATGCAGCACAGATGATGATGTTTTTCTCCACGATCTGCATTCTTACTCTTCGGACATTGCAGGTAGTGAAGGGTTTGTTTAGGTTTAATGTGCCCCAATTAGCGACGTGAAGATGGTGTGCTGGGAAGGTCAGTGATCGGGGCTCAGTTGGCCAGCAGGACTGGAAGCTTTCATTAGCTTTGCTGTTACCGCTGTGATTTTCATGAGTCAGTTAGTGTGATGTCAGCTGTGGGGGAATTTTTTTACTTTTTAAAATATTCTTCATGTTAGGTGCATGCTCTTGTCTGGTGGCATTGGTTTGCTGTCAGGTGAGGTCCTGTTACGCTGTGTCCTTGTTGGAGCCCATCATGTCAGCGGTGGGTAGCAGGGGGTATGTACGTGATAGCTGGGGCTGTGTAGAAATCTCATTGACAGGGTCAGTCTGCCATGGTTGTGAGGTGAGTGGGCTGTGGGATGCAGCATGCAGTGTTGCTTTTCAGTTGCATTCCCGCAGTCCCTGGAGGTTTTATTATATCATTCTGTGCAAAGGGATTCCGGGTGAATACCTCTTTCTTTGTGCACTAAGACACTTTTCTTTTCATTTTGCCCCAAAACATCAACTGGATTTTTAATCATTTATTTTTATTTGTTAGAAGTGAAATAATATGAAAAAGAAGAAATATAACGATTTCCAGAATTGAAAAGTAATTACAATGAGAAGTGAAAATGAGTAACTATTGAGCTTGTGAAATAGATTAAATAGATGGCTGATGTAAAATAAATTGTGTTCATTAAGGGTTTATTTTGTATCATTTTTTCTAGTTATCGCTGCATCCCTGAAGCTGGGCAAAGTGGATTTTAAACAACTGTATTACCCCCTGTTAAATAAATGTCATTTAGGAGAGATCTGGAGAGTCTAAACGTATCCTTCACAGACACAATTTAATGACAAGACCGGCTGCTTTTTAATTAGAAGGGTCTCTTCTTGTCAGTTTGAACAGTAAGCAAGGTAATACGTTCCTAAGCAAGGAGAAAAAATGAAACAGCTTATTTTAATAAATGTGCTGCACCTGCCCCATTCCTCTTGTTATTAAAGTATATGCTGCTAGGGGACAGGAAGGCTGTACAGTGTGCTTCTCTGGGCTTGATCAATGCTATCACAAACAGTAATCAGCACTAAGATAGTATCCAACGTGTTGTGACAGCAGTCCTCTATTGCACGTAACATAAATGCACATTAATATAAAGAAAACGTGGGCTTTCCAACTGGATTCCTGAAACAGGTATGCAGTGCAATTCTACTGGCCCATCCCACGCTAACTTTATTATCTTTGTTTTATATAAAGTGCCGTACTTGTACAGGGTGGTTCCTGGCATTTGCAATTTCATTTCAATCTTAATTTTCGTTGCAGCAGGGGGTTCTCTGTATTGCACCTCAGTCAACACTTTGGAAAATGAAGTCATAAAAGCAGCATACAAATTCAATGTAATCAGCACGTCCCCAGAAAGGTCAAAGTCAGCCTAACGACGCTCATAATGGGCCTACCGCTGAGCTGGAGATGCAGGCAGTCAAAATCATTCTCCTGACAAGCCAGTCCCAGCTCCCAACTGGAAGAGAGGGGCCCTGAAGACAGTCGGCTCCTCCAACGAGACAGTGATCTGCTGGAACACCAGCCCTGACACACTTCACTGGGGAGTGGGTCTCACACAGAGCTGTCATTCGCTCTCCTGTTTCAGGAAGCCTCTTCCAAGAGGAGCAGTGAGCAGAAAATAACTGGGGCTCAGATGTAACTGAAGACTGATGTGGTCCAGAGCTCTCCTTATAAGGAAGCAGTACCTGCTGTGCTTCAGCGATCCAGGGGAGACACTGGAAATGCATTTAATGTAATTTAACGTTACGCAGAGGCATTATTAAAATTGTGAAGCGAGCCAGATTGCTTGACAATGCACACAAAAAGGGGCACTATGGGAGGCCTTTCTCCAAGTGTGACATTTCTTTTCTTCTTTAATTATACGGGTGCTCAGAGTGCTGTTTCTTAATAGATAGGCTGGCATAATGACACCCTGTAGGGTGCAACACATGTACAGTAGCAGTAAACTGTACTCCAAAAAAAAGAAGAAATTCAGAAAACCGTACACACAACTGGAGCTTCTGGGTTTATCAGTAAAGCAAATAGAGAGAAGCACATACAATGACGTTTGGGGTAAGACTGGTGAAGTGGAATGCAGGTTGCATGTTAAATAATGTCTTGATCATTGTTCTTAAATGTTCTGGGGACTAAACACTATGCATTTTAAATTATAAAAAGTATATTTTGGCAAAATAAAAAATACCACGACAGCAACAGCCATCCAACAAATATCAGCAGCCAGCCCTGAAGTCTTGCGTCTCTGGCCTCCAGATTAGAAAGAATTGTTTTGTGTCTGTCTTTGGTTTAAAAGCTTCTCAAGTTAACTCAATGATAAGTACCAATGTGAGGGACTGTGTGGCCACACATCCCCATTGCTTAAAGAAGCAGACTACAACAACAGCAGCGTGCAAGTAAGTTTCAAATACAAATACTAGATTTGTATTCGTATTTATTATATATGACACCGTTTTACTGTGTGGGCAAAGGACAAATGATTTCTGCAGACAGTAGATATATGTTGCAAGCCCTTTGCAAGCTGACAGACTGTTGTGATGTTGTTCAGTGGACTGACACTGGAGTCATTCGATACAATGCAAAGAAGTAAACCCTGTTACAGAATGCTATGCACCAGTAGAAATGAGGGCACACATTTAAAACAATAACGCAATGCATTTACAGCAAAATCTTTATCCCACGCTCCCCCCTCACTATTTCTAAACCGTGCAAAGCTACTGTATGCTGTGTGTTTTAGATTTAACAGGGGCGCGACTGAAAATGAATGGGGCAAAGTTTGCATTAGCCACGGAGAAAATGAGGTCATGCCTGATTGCAGTTAGATAGAAAGTTTTGATGTGTAGTTGCCCTATTAAATTCCATTGTTAGAGACCTTGAGTGACTTTTAATGTCATCTCACTGCCCCTTTTTTTTGTCCTCTTTATTCTGGTATATCTGCATTCAGAGCACAACATGAAGGCTCAGGTTTTATCAGATTTTGTGCATCTACTACCAAGCAATTTCACAAAGATCTGTGGTTTCAAGTAGTGAGTGTAATAATCAGCATGCCAAATATTTGAGAAATGAAAAAACAACATACGGATATTTGCATTTTAAACTCCATCCATAACCCTTGGAGCCTTTTCTGTAACATTACAAGCCACTTACCTCTTTGTTAACTGTGAGTGTGAATTATCTACATTCAAAAAAGAAATGCTTTCAGATGCTGTGGCTTTGATCATTCATCGGTTTGGCCCTGTTTCATTAATATTATTATTATTTATTTTTTTTCTCATACATTTGTATGCAGTATAATGCTGCACTTCAGTTTTGTCCTCAGCTCAGGGAGCAGATCCTTGCCTCCTGGTGCCAGCTTTGAACTTCTGAGCTTATTAGTGCACTGAATCAATATCTAGTAAGATTTCATTACAAGTTCGGGGAGTTTTGACTTTTCATTCAATGTGATTATTTCCCACCCTCTAGCTGTCAGCATGCTGTTAAACACCCCACTCAGGAAGGATCAAAACATTAGCAAAGCCTTCTGATGTTTAGACATGCCAGTCAGCGGCAGATTCATTAATCCTGGGGGCTCGAGACTAAGAGCGAGTAGATGCATATTGACACCTGCCTTTGTGAGGCGCCACACGGTGCCAAGAAATTGATCCTGGAATCCACTGAAATGCAACTTGGCTAGTGGTCGAGATCGGGAGCGGGGGCCGGGGTGTGAAGAACGCGCGGTCGAGATCGGGAGCGGGGGCCGGGGTGTGAAGAACGCACGGTCGAGATCGGGAGCGGGGGCCGGGGTGTGAAGAACGCGCGGTCGAGATCGGGAGCGGGGCTGGGGTGTGAAGAACGCGCGGTCCAGATCGGGAGCGGGGGCCGGGGTGTGAAGAACGCGCGGTCGAGATCGGGAGCGGGGGCCGGGGTGTGAAGAACGTGCGGTCGAGATCGGGAGCGGGGCTGGGGTGTGAAGAACGCGCGGTCGAGATCGGAAGCGGGGGTCGGGGTGTGAAGAACGCGCGGTCCAGATCGGGAGCGGGGGTCGGGGTGTGAAGAACGCGCGGTCCAGATCGGGAGCGGGGGCCGGGGTGTGAAGAACACGCGGCCCTGATCGGGAGCGGGGGCCGGGGTGTGAAGAACGCGTGGTCCAGATCGGGAGCGGGGGCCGGGGTGTGAAGAACGCGCGGTCGAGATCGGGAGCGGGGGTCGGGGTGTGAAGAACGCGCGGTCGAGATCGGGAGCGGGGCTGGGGTGTGAAGAAGGCGCGGTCGAGATCGGGAGCGGGGGCCGGGGTGTGAAGAAGGCGCGGTCGAGATCGGGAGCGGGGGCCGGGGTGTGAAGAACGCGCGGTGGAGATCGGGAGCGGGGGCCGGGGTGTGAAGAACGCGCGGTCCAGATCGGGAGCGGGGGCCGGGGTGTGAAGAACGCGCGGTTGAGATCGGGAGCGGGGGCCGGGGTGTGAAGAACGCGCGGTCCAGATCGGAAGCGGTTGCAGTTATTCCTAAACTCTTAGCCAACGTCAAAATGTATTTCATGTATAATGCATTGTTCCTCACTATCTTGTAAAGGTCTTTGTGATGGTGGTCCACTATGAAAGGCGCTATATAAAATAAACATTGATTGATTGAAAAATATGTAGATGATGTTAAAAAGGGACAACTACATACATACAAACAGTAGCATTGCTGTTGATGGCATTCAGATGATACAGACAGTCAATGGCAGTGACAAGGCATTCAATTCATTGCTGTTCTCTCTGGTGCTGTTGGATGTCAATAGTGCTATATCTACCCCCCACCCCCCTTCCAGTTTATAGCTTTTCATTTTTTTTCCTATTTCCTATTTCCTATTTTTATAAGAACCTCATTATCGTGTCATACACACCAGCACAATCACATTAAACCGCCCACATTAAGCCAGCTGTGGGAAATGTTTATTGTAAAAAAAAATTAAAAATAATAAGTCCTATTTTTGTAAATGTAATGGGATGCCTTTTCGCTGCTTAGCACCCGTGGTCTTTTTGGTTTGCATCATGTTCCTGCTTGTAATCCCTGCAGTCTCAGTAGAGCTCAGGTAATTGCATTGACAGCTATGAAAAGGGCATTGATTATACAACAGTGTGCCGGGGTCTTTATTTAGCACCCATTTTTATATCTTAATTGCACATTTAAAACGGCAGCATCTGCTTTATAATATTGCTTTCCTATTACAAATAAATTGGCACGATTAAGAAGAATGTGTAAACATCTTACCTCTTCTATTTAGACTCGCTGGGTAAGGAATCTTTGATTTGTGTTTATGTACAGTGGCCCCTTGGTGGTTGGGGGCTCAGGGCTGGTGTTTAGCTGGACCCTTATAGAGACTGGGGACTTTAAAGGTGACTTAGAAAATGAATCTGAAGATTTCTTTTAAAAAATTTCAGGGAATTTAAACAGTCCCTCTTTGTATTAATAAAGAGAACAGTATTCGACAGGGCTGGCATTCTGACTCATTTCAGTACAACTCAATACAACTTACCTTCCCCATGACCGGAGTTGTATTGTCACTACCCACCCCATCTCATTGGCTCTATACATTCAGAGAAATGATTTGTTCAGTAATGGGATTCCTGCGGATCCTGTTTTAGCCCACGGTCATGCCATAAATTCTGGTCCTGTGTTAACCCAAGAGCGTGGACAAATCCACATGTATTGCTTTTCTGTGTCTCCTTGTGTTCTGCAGGGTGCTGTGGAACGAGAGATAATGTGTTTATTAGAATAGAATCCACATGTATTGCTTTTCTGGGTCCCTGTGTTCTGCAGGGTGCTGTGGAACGAGAGAGAATGTGTTTATTAGAATAAAATATTCCTGGTGATTGCTGCACTAAATATTGAATTTAATTAAAGGAAATGGGGAAAATAGCACAGGCAGAAAATGTATTGCTGTGTGCAAAATATACCTGCTTTGTTTCTGACATGTTAACAACCCTTTGGAAAGACCTCCCCAGCTATCGGTAATAAAAGTGGTTTGTTGAATATTCTGTAGTTCTCATTGGGGCCTGAAGCATTTGCATAATGCAAGCTACCTGCTATAAAGCTTATCTTATAGGTTATTGCAAAAAGGAGACTAAAGGTACGAGCAGAATTAAAAAGCAGAAGTCACACAATCATCTTGATATTTTCTTCATTTAGTGTTTGATTGCCCTTTTAATGCACAGACTTGTTATTGGAAAAGGGAATTGAAATAGCAGAGCCCCTCTTGTTCGTGCCTCTGGGGCTCGGAGTTCAATCCTGTTCAGAACTGGGAGGAATGAGAGAATGTGATTAAGAGCATTTCTGTGGGTTTATAGAACTGATTCCACATCTCTGAAGGATTGGGTGCTGGACACAGTGGGGCCACATGCTTCTCATACTGTACACATTCATATTCCTGGTGCTTTTTCATAGGAGAGATTGAATTATTGAGAATGCAGAAGGCGATTCAACAGCTGATCACTTCACAAATTTAAAGTAGTCCATAGCTGTCCATGCGTTTTCTCAAATCCCACGTGCTAGCAATATTCAATTAGGACTGCTTGCACAGAAACTGATTGACTGGTCAGAGCGAGTCACACAGGCAAGAAAGGGAAAACAAAGTAATAAATAAATAAGTCATATTTTAGTATTCAGAATCATACGATATGTAACCAGAGCAGCTCAGCCATTAAGAGGTATTGACTGCATTTAGTCCAGATGGAGAATTAACATCAAGAGCTTGAAAATGCAGTTTCCTCTGTAATTTTCTGATATAAACCAATACTTCATAGTAATTACTATACATTAAATCTGACAGCGTGCATATTGATTGAGGGCTTTCAGATGTCACGGGCCTCTGCAGCCATGGTCTTCCCAGTCATTAGTTGCCAGTCGCTTCTCATCATTAATTGCTTTCTGGGCTGTTTATTCTGAATAAAGTATTTTTTTCCCACTAAACTAGTTATTCTTATTCTCTGTGTGTTCAAATTCTTTTCTGTTCCCTTCAGTGATTTCAGATAGGGCTGTGAGTAAATGGCTTTATCAGTAGGCACAGAACTGATACGTTGTACGTTTTTCAATATGAAAACCCGACCTTATTCATGGTGCCTTGGTAAATCAACAACGTGTGGACCTGTGTCACAAACTCTGCCCTCCTGAAACATCAAACACGGTTCTTCTAGAGCCTTACAAATATTCAGTTCCTGTGTTTTCCACTGGTACAGAGCAGCTATGAACTCCTTCCTTACTGCTGTGCCATCCCTGCGCAGCTCTGTGACAGAGATGGATGAGAGACATGACTGCAGAGACACACTGAGTGCAGCTGGGAAACACTGTAGTACATACAACCTGTCTCGCTGTACCACCCTAACATAGAAAACACAAGCAAATCATTTAGCAAAGCAAGAACTACTGTCAACAAAATAACATGTCTACCGTTAAACTAGCAAAGTCTTGTTAAACATGCTGTAGCATGTCTGAGGGCAGGTGAACATTCAGCATTTCTTTTTTCTTAAGCTTTGCTACAGTATACCTGTTTGTACTATTCTTCTGTTGGCACATGCAGGGTTAACAGTACTGTGCAGAATGATTTCTCCAGTGAGCCGGTAAGGGTCTGCCTTTTATTATTATTATTATTATTATTTATTTCTTAGCAGACACCCTTATCCAGGGCGACTTACAATTGTTACAAGATATCACATTATTTTTTACATTCAATTACATTATTTTTTACACATTATTTTTACATACAATTACCCATTTATACAGCTGGGTTTTTACTGGAGCAATCTGGGTAAAGTACCTTGCTCAAGGGTACAGCAGCAGTGTCCTCCACAGGGATTGAACCCACGACCCTCTGGTCAAGAGTCCAGAGCCCTAACCACTACTCCACTAACCACTACTCCACACTACTGCCCCTTTACAAAGGAATACAAAGCGCCATTTGAAATTGTTTTAACCTTTTATCCCTCCCCGTCTTATGGCATCACATCTGTGTGAATCTCTAGTAGTGGTACTCAGGTGGGGGTCGTCAGTGTGGGGGTGGATGGGATATTATCAGGAGTTGATTACATGAAGAGGATCGCCCAGCCCTTTACTTAAATAACCTCAGGAAAACCCAGCTGCTTCAAGTGTTTTTAATGGCAAGGGGTCAATTAATTATAAGACTAAAATAAGCCTTGCATCCATCTCGCAAATACAACTCTTTGAAGTCAGTTCCCCAGCTGAGCTAAGGTACCGTGTATATTTCACCTATTGCATGGAAGAGCGGTCTCCTGCCCTCACGACTACGCTGACATCTTGGCATGCCCAGCGGATGGAATAAGACACAACCGGCCTCGGGTTCAGTCTTGTGAAACAACCCTGAAGGTGGCAGCTGACAGGCACGATGCTCCACACTCTGCAACAACGGCTCCTCGCTGTGAACTCCTACATCTCCCAGGTCCGTGTGCTTTCTATCGCAGGATTTCTCATTTTTATCAGCAGGATATTATTTTAAATATAGAAAATGCTTTAGCATGTGAAGGGAAACAAAGGACTTTTAGTGCAATTAGCTGATCTACATGCCCACTGCTTCAGAATGATACCAATTAAAAGAAAACTTCAAACACACACACACACACACACACACAGACATATATACATATATATATATATATATATATATATATATATATATATATATATATATATATATATAGTGTGACAGACTGGGGGGAGGAAGAGGAATAAAATGTAGTCCAGGAGTGGTCTCAAGACTACATTCCCCAGAATGCCACAGGAGGGAGCCAGGATGAGAGTCACCTGTCTCCAATCTGTAATTAGTATCACCTGCCTGCAATTAGCGATTAGCAGGCAGGTATATAAACCAAGAAAAATGTTTGTTCCAGGCAGTCTCAAGTCTATGTGAAGCGAGGCTATCCTAGTGAAGATTTAGCAACGAAAGGTACTGTGTGAACCTGTGTTTTGTGTTTTTTAAAACTGGTAAACAGCTTCAGTTCTGTTAGGTTAGGGTTTTGTTTGAAAAGTCTAGTTAGCGCTCCAGTGTGAGCTATGTTTTGGTTTTCTGTTTCTGTTTTATTTTATTTATTGTAAATAATCAAATTGCACGCAAGTGCTTAAACTTTACATTCTCTGTCTGTGGTTTTTAAGGGCAAAAATGAACCCAAGCCGCAAGCGAATAATTGATAAAAAAAATATTATATCACCTGGATGAAGAAGGATCTGTAGTCCAAAACGTCCTGATATACGGTAATAGATTTTTTTTTCAGTTATTCACATTGTGTACCTACATTACCTTTTTTCTTTTTGATTTTGCACCTTTTTGTACACGGTTTCTTTTTCAATTTCTCTCTATATACTGAATGCTGCATACGAGGAGCTAGGCATGTGGATGGGGTCAGCAGTCAACATCAAAGCCTTGACTAGTTTCAGAAAGTAGGACCCTGCTGAATTACTCTGTGCTTCATCTGTTTTATCAGCTCATCCACTTCTGTTGGCAACGGTAGGTACAGGTTTTATTTTCTTGCTGATGCAGCAAATACTTCGTTCAGCCTGTCTTGACTGCAAATATCAGTGGTGGCAGGATCCAATGCTGTGAAATGGACAGTGACAGTCGCTGTGACCCGTCCTGCATGCCAGTCTCTCAAGGTAACACTGCCGCCAACCCCCTTTCACTGAGGGAAACCTGTCAACGGAACAAATAGAACACAGAATCAGAATGGAACCAATGAATCCAGTGTTAAACATTAGAAAGGTCAACTTCTATAACTTACAATTCAGAGTGCATAATACAAGGGTACATTTTGTGTGTTTTTCATTGTAATAATAATTTGTTCAATATAGATACGTATTAAATATTCCTAATTTGTCAAGTATGCTTGGGATAGTGTCTGGGTGATTGAGCAGTAAAATACAAGCTTGATGAAAGGAAGTGAGCGTGCTAATCTACTGTTTCAAATCTTGAGGAATAATACTGCTTTTAATTATAAATGATGATCTTATAGCCTCATGAAGCCCACATCAATTAGTAGATTGAATGGCTGATTAGTTTTAATTTCAAAGACAATAACAAGCAGCCTATTAAATGTGACATCAACTCATTTTTTCCATATGGATCTCAATATTCTCATTTTAATGCAGTTTAATTGGGGGTACAGGTCATTGGAAAATACAAACACACCCGTTTAAAGGACAAAACACTTTTTTTTTTTTTTTTTTACAACAGCTGGAGCAATTGCAGGATTGCTGAAGCTAATAATAATCATAATGTTTAAATGATGTGTCCACGCCAGCATTGAGAATACATAAAGGAAAGTCTGTTAGGGGTGATCCAATGTTTAACACAAGGTATCTCACAGCAGCGTCTTCTTTTAGTGATCTACTCGCTTATACTAAAGGCCACAAGATTTGCTCTGCGTTTTGCTCTTGTGCACCAAAGGACAAAGCTGTCAGTGTGGTTCAGTCTAGTAAGAAATAGCATAGTAACCATGACAACAGCATTATTTGTTTTGAAACAACTGTGGAGATCAGCTCCTAGAATGAATGCAGTTCAATGTTATAATGTTGATCCTGATCTTGATGTGATACAGTCGTGTCTTTATATCAGACAGTTTGTATCGCATTCAAATCAGCTATACTGTTTAATATAGGGTGCTGTGTAAGATACAAGGCACTCTGTGTATTACATACACACGATTAACTACCAGGGAGGAAAAGTGAGTTTAGGTCAGTAACTTTTAGTTTAAAAATAACCCCCGAATGTACCCTGTGAAGTGCAGCATTCCCAGCTAGCTCAGGTGTGTATGTTGTTGAAGTGGTTAGCAGTTTTTCATACACAACAGTAATAGAAACAGGCGGAGAAAAGCTGGATGTTATTTCTATGTAGAAGGTGAACGCACTGAATAAAATGAGATGAAACGTACACCACAGCAGGCCTTCCACACAAACACACACAAGAAGTAGAAACTGGGAAACCTGCAAAAAAAAAAAAAAAAAAAAAAAAAAAACCACAAGAAAACGGTAAAGCCCCTGGACCTGTGCTGCTCCCCAAAGAGTTTATTGCAAGGCTTGTAATTATTATTAGTGGTAGGGAGTCATGACAGCCTGCTGCTACTGCTTGAAGCTAAGGGAAGGGAATTGGAAACAATAAACTATCAGAAGATCTCAACAACACACTGGTGCTTTCACTGAAGTTCAGATCCAGCTGATATTGAAAACAATCATTCATCCAGACTTAACAGAATATCTCGAGGTAAGTTCACAGGTAATTGTATTAGGTTGATCGCTTAGGAAATGGATTTGTATTACTGGGTATTGATTTTTAAATTGCATTTGGTGCAATAGAACAGAATCGTATCCTATGTGTTTGAAGATATTTATATCTAGTTGTTGTCCATGTGTTACACATTGGGGCACTTTTTTCTCCTACTGTCTGTTCTGAACCTGTGGTTGTTATTGGTGTGTTATTGTAATTGCAGTGTAATAGGAATGTAATACACTTTTATAGACCTCTTTCCTGTCATTGCATTGTATTTAGTGATCTTAATAAGTCTCAAAGTTCCTGACTCAAAAGCATGGCTCCACATAGTCAAACATCTCCTGAAACCGAGAAAAAAAATATTGTGACCAAATGCATAAAAAAAAATCCCAGATAAATGTCACCACATTTGCAGGAACTCAAGTCTGCATTTACCCTTGTTCAGAACACTTAAGCGATGTAATGCTGTTTTGTTTTTTGTCTATATAGTGTATCAGATATGCTGGGATGTTAAGGGTCAACGTTTAAAAATGTGAGCGATCGTCACAATCAGGAAGGCCAATCAAATGATCACTCTGGTATGTGTAGAACTGGTGTTATATATTGACAACCAAACTGCAGACAATTAATAATTGCATCGATGATGATCAATAATGTGTGAAATTATACTGATTAGATTAACATTTTTCAGATCACTTGTGTGCAGAACACTAATGACTCAACCTCTTTACAATCACAATGCTGTTGATTTATTTGAATGGATTTGTCTGAATGTGGCAGTATGCATAGGTCAACATTGTCTGCATTTCCATTAATGGGGATATCTGATTGTACACCGGTGACAGCGTCAGGCCCTTTCTGTGTAATTAAAGTGGGTCAGAGTAGTTTCATCTGATAATGTGAGTGTAACTGACAAGTGAAAGATGGGCGCATTGTTAACCCAGTATGGCACAGCGACGCCCCGAGGCAACAACCCCCAAATGTCTAAACAAAACACTCGCCAAATAATGAATGGAAAGGGCATTTGATTGCAGGCTGCAGGATTTCTGTTTGCTCATGTGTTTCTGCACACAATGGGCTGTCTTTTAATGCATTTTATAGGCATCTCAACACATTTCTAATGTGGTGGAAAAACCTAATCCTTTTTTTTTCCTGAGGCATGAGTTGAACGCCCACACTAATTCCAATGCTGTGCATCCCAGACAAAGGATGCGTTTTCTCTTAAGAGATCTCGCAGACCATTGTGCTTCTCTTAGTTTCCAGTAATACCTGTCTTAGAAATAGTCGTTAAGTTACGTACTCTTCCGTTGGGTACATTTGCATCTTCATGTAATCGAATAATATGAGTGAGTTTAGGTCAAGAGACACAGGCTGATTTATAGACACTTAGAAAACATGGAAGCTGATTCTAACCAAATGATGTTTGGTAATAAGTATCCACAGAAGCTAAGGTAAATTTAATGCCCATCAGTTTCTTTGGTTGGGAGTGACTTGAGACATCTTGTTACAGTTTAAATACGGACAATTAGGAATTATGCATCCTAGCATGAGAAAAAATGCTATATTATTATTAAAAAAATGAGCCCACAATTTGAGCTGTGGACCCAGAGGTACATCAATTCATCACCATTTTCAAAAACTATATATAATATAATGAACTTAGCATGTGGCATACTGCAGTAACAGGTCTCTTTTTTTATTAATAAAAACAATGAATAAAGTGTGATGAAGAACTAGAAGAAATCACCTTTAATTTTGAGAGAAATTGATATGACAGCAGACAATACAGTACTAAATCAATCTGCCAGCTGTTTCCCCACATATATTAAGACATTAAACCCTTGTCTGAAAAGCTCAGCTTCTGCAAATCACTGCAGAGACAAGTTGTTGCTTTGCTTCTCTCTTTGTATTCCACTGATATAAATCAATAGGGAGTGATGGAAAGAAAATCAAGGTTATAAGGCAGGTGTAATGAAACAGCAATAATTTACTCTTGTTGAACAATGACAGGGATGAAAGGAACCACAGAATTACATTAAAACGCTACTCCTTATTCAGAAACCAGTCTCTCAAATGCACTACAGTCTGCAGCCAACATGGCAAGATTGTATTTTTATTGATTCATGAAATTCATGTAGGATCCACATCCAAAAATCCCTTTTTCCTTTTCTCCCGCTGTTTGGTTCTGCAGGAACGTGGTTCCCTTCTTCTTTTTCTTTCCTGTAAAACGACTGATGGGAAAAGCTAACTTTCTACTTTAAAAATGCAATCGAGGGCCTCAGATTCCCGATGACTTAAAACTGAAGTGCATGTCTGTACGAAGCTCTCAAGGTTAATGCTAACAGCTGTAATGATAACAAATCTTTTCTCCTGGGCTGTGCAAAAAAAAAAAAAAAAAAAAAACTCCTCCATGTTTTGAGTAAAGACACAGTTTCCTGTTCCATTTATTTATTATCAACTCAACAAATGAGTTGGAGGGAGTAATTTCATCTGAACCATTTTGTCCTGCATGTTTGATATCAGGGTTAATTAATCCAAGATAAACTGTTCAAGCTAAATGGAAAGTGGGCTGGATATTGTGGTGTAAATGAGTGCTTGTAAGCCAGGGAGATTGGAGTTTTAAGAGATTAATTCATGCATATTTTTATTAATGTCTCTTAACTGCGAGGAGGGGTAATCAAAGTGATGGGCAGTTTTCTGTTGAGATTGGGGAACAATAAAATGTAACAAGCAGCCCAAAAACACTCAATGTGGCTCCATTTCCAAGCTGCCTAAGATCAGATCATTATGTGTTGCTCCTTCGTATTAAACTGTGATTCGCACATTTAAGAAAGCATACAGTAAGTTGTGACTTGGCGCTGAAGTGGAATTGATTGATTGAATTGAATTGATTGATTGAATTATCAAGACAGATTTGAGCTTTGGAAGTCTTTTAAGAGCCTGTGCAGATGCATGCCAGTAAGTGCGTGCAGTGGAGGTGGCACATTTCACCTGCAGCTTTGAACTTTGAACTTTGAATTGCAGGATTAATCCCATCAGAATTGTTCGGTCACACGCTGTGTCACAATCCATCGGTCATTTCCCAGGAGGTCTCTTGTCACTTGATTATTAATTTTTTCAGTGTAATGCTTGTACTTTTGTTACTGACAGAGTATTCCTACAATGTAATGAAAAAGCACTGCCGTCATTTGTTTAGTTCTTCAAGTTGTCTGTTATTAGATGTATTACCTCGACTTCCTTGGCTTGCAGAGCCCATCCTTTTAGGAATAGTGCTTTTGTCTAGAAACGGTCTTTAATTCTTTTCACTGGCTGTAATTATTTGAAGGTTTGCCTATTTGCCACCACATTAGAGCAAAGCTCAGTCAAGGAGATGCACAGCACGCTGTGTTCTCTTTTTGTCTTTTCTTTCTGCTCACTTTATTAAACATTATTTAAACCTGACCTACTTAGAGAAAAGAAAGATAAGCGTATTTAAACCACACAGCACAACGCCATACTTCCAGTACACTGCTGCATCTCCCTGACGATTCCCTCCAGTTAATGCAGTGAGGGAGGCTTTTGCATGTGAACACCATGGCTTTGTCACTCTAAAGCTAACTTGTGTTTCGGTCCCATGACTGATCCTTTCCTGCTTGCTCGGGCTGCCTGTCTGCAGTGGCTGAAGAGAGATGTTGCTATGAGATGATAGCCTGTGACAGATGCAAGGGCTGTCGGAGGAAACTAGGGGGAATGTGTGTCTTTGTGAAATACTGTCGGCTCTCGCAGCAGCACATTGTGATTCACTCACTCGCCTGAGCAGAGCTGTTCTGTAGAATATCGCAGGGACTCAGATGCACTCTCATGATATCTTGAAAATTGAATCAAAATGACCCACGGTAGCTTAGCATCACCGACAAAGCAAATTGATCATTCATTCTCTTTCTTTCTCCTTTCTGGGTGTTTTTTTTTCTTTTTGGTTGATGTGCCTAACCCAAACCCACACCACAGTTCAGCTAGGAGTCCAAACAAGTGAGAACAGGGAAGCGTCAAAGCATTTGCTTTTTTTGTTTTGCTGGATTTTACACAAAAGAAGTCCCTGAGCTTTAATTATTGAAGTTTTAAAAGTTCTTGAGTTTTCTTCGCAAGCTGTATCAGAAAGTGGACTGCTTCTGTCTTCTCACCAATTCCCTCAACAGGGTTTACCCCAGGAATTCTGTACAGCCGTGATCACTTTTAATTGAAAAATAAACCTGCCTTACCTTAAATATATAATCCGACGAATAATGTGTTGTCTTTCGTTGACTATATCTGGTTGCACTTTTTTATGTTCTACATTTTCTTTTTTATTACTGTTTTATATGGTAAATTACCGTGCTTATTTAGGCACTCTGTGATTTGAATGGGAAAAGATAACGTGGGTTTATTGGAGTTCACAATAAAACCCCTAACCTTTTCACTTCCTTTTTAGCTTAATTATTGAGCTTATCGCTTCATTTAAGTTGTTTTCTTTAAGTTTTCAGGGCATTTTGTTAATGCAAGTCCCATTTTTGTTTTTCACTGTTGTACATTTTTTGAATGCAACTGTTCATTTTAAGCATTTTACACAACAGTACTCGCACACGTTTGGTCATCATCATAACTGTTACTGGAGAGTAATAATCCAGCACCTCTGCACTTAAGCATTTGTATGTCAGCTGACAAGTGTTCAGCTGATATCCCATCACACCTTTCTTCTTAAAGGCGTACAGCCTCTAGACATGAACCCCCAGTATCTCTCAAGCACCTGGTACATATTTCTTACGATATCACAACAAAAGGAATACGTTTTGGTGCATATGTATAGCTATTATGTATTATATCACCTTACAGTACAATAATACGACAAAAAATGGACTGAATGATTATTCCTTGAAAATAATCTAAATATTTTTTTTAATAAAGTAGCTGGCGTATATTGTATATAGTTAAAGGCACAGTAGCATCTGCAAGACGGGCGGATCGGGTTCAGCTCTGTTGAAAAGGCCTGGGGAGAACCCTGCCTCAAGTTCAGCCCCATCATGCCACAAAAGGAATACTTCTAAGGATTAGTTTGAAAACACAGGCCTGTGGCACAAATCCAGCTATGGTGAAAACTACAGAGGAAATTACCCTTTTTATCCACATTGGGTCGTATGATGTATTTAACCACATATTCATCCCAAAGCAAACACAGCCCTTATTGGGGGTCTGCAATGGGGAATATGACTTTTGTTTAAGTCAATATTGTATGACAATATTTGGATCCCAGGTGCACCAAAAGCAAGTACTGCGCATGATCTTTGCAACAGCATCCTGCAACCCAATTAGGGGAGCTTTAGAAAGAGAATGAACCTGTCCCTGGGAACTCGTTGCTCAATTAATTATTCCACCCATCGTCTCCATGCTTCCTTGCTTAATGAGTGTTTAAAAATCACAGCTGCTTTGGAGACTGGAGAAATGGTCAGTATGTTCAGCTGAATGCCATTTTGCTGTTCAGAGAAAGCCGTGTGCCAAGGGCCGCTGGTCCCTGGTGATCAGCTTGGCTGGACCAGCTCGGACATAAAAGATCCTCAACCCACAAAGACCACCTTTACCCTGGCCCCCGGAGTGGTGGTTATATTCTGCATTGTCAAAACAGAATTGCAGAAAGACCGTATTTTAATGTATGAGGTCCTGTTAGTCAGCATTGTAAAAGTGAACAACCTGCCCCTGAGGGGCTTCATTTACAACAAAAAGTCAATCATTTTACTGGTAGATTTTATGGGACCACTGCATTTCTATCGTGCATGATAGCTTTTTTAAGTTGATTTAAAAGAATCCACAAAGCTGCTTTTATTAAGCAAAGCATGGTGTAGCGATCAAATCTAGTATAGGCCACTGCACTGCAGCCAGTGAGACTGTTCCCATTGATCTCAGTATATTCCAGCATTTTTCACTCGCTGGTATCGCTTGCTACGCGTCTGCTTAGAGGAGGGCTGAAGAGGAAACGTTTAAGTTGAGGTTCACTTGAGGTCCGCAGTTCAGAAAGCAGCGCTGCGTAAAGGAGGGTCAGACTGGACATGGGGCAAACGAAGCATTCGTTATTAGAAATATGTTTTGAGCAAAAAGATGAATATTTGTGTTTTACCACTATGATGTTGTCCTGTAATAATATAAATGTTTGAATGGTTTTTAGAATGCGTTGAGGAAGGTTTACCAAACTTCTAAAAAGCAGGCCCTAACACATAACTTATCCAGCAACCCTTCTGTATTTTCTGCCATCAATCTCCCAAGGTTAACTGTGTCTACAGCCCCTAAAGCCAATTTTTAAAGTTTATGATCTATTTTACAAAGTCCTCTTAAAGCAGCCCTGCTCCTTTTTTTCACAGTGACATGTCCCAGCAGATTGAATCTGTTTCCAGTCAACCTAAAGTAAAACCATCAAATGGATAACATTGCATGCTGATAATTATTTAGGGTCCTATTAAGATCTGTTCTTTTAGTGTCTCACATAAATACAGCCACGTAAATATGATTTTGGACGAAACCCAGAAGGCTTTGTTTATTTTTGTTGTGTGATTTAAAAGCATGTCATGATCCTGAATTAGCTCTGTTTCTTGGCTACATTACAGGAATCTCTGTAATGAAACATCCAGGGCGCGATATTATAGTGCCAGTAAGTTGTCAATTCATACCACACTCATTAACACTGAAAATGGGCTGTTTTTTGGCTCGCGTCTACTCTTCATTAAAGTGGGAAGCATCCATCTCCCTATTGGAATTGTGTTTCTCATGCATTACAGTGGTAATACCAATGCTGTACATATCTGCATCTTACAATGCAGTCTGTCCTCATGTAGATTTGCAAAAGCACCTAATAATATGTGTTCTATCTTTCTAAAAATTATTATTTTGCAAATGTTTCCCTCTGTAAGATTGCTTTCTTTCCTAAATGAAACCCATATTTTAATACAGCAGCCGCCACAGAAAATGCGTCCTTGTGATTGATATCCCTCGGAGATGACAGGGGCAGGTGTCTGGAGAATGCAAACAGGAATAAGCTTGCTAAATTCTCCAAATTTCAACGTTTAGATTGCTAATTTTCCATTTCAGCACACTGAAAGAAGTTAGATGTAGAAATCGCTCTGCACACCAGGGCCGAGCTACATATTACCACACCCACTAGCAGAACTGAATGCAAGTAAAATGCCTTGTACAATGGAAACTCTCTTCTCGTTGTCTGCCGTGCATGCTTTTGAGGGTGGTATGTGTCTATAGGGTTTGTGCAGGTTTTAAACACTATCACACAAGCAGCGCAGTACCCTTCTCATCACAATGCAATGTCAAAGTGCAGAACCTTTTTTGATTTAAATTAAAAGGGCATTTTACAAAAATGATTAATACAGGGAAGCCTTTTTCAAAATTACCATTTAAATTATGAAGCATACACATGTTAACATACAGTTCTGCACTCTAGGCTAAAGTATTGAAAAGAAAAGTACAATATTAATATATTATTCGTAACATGTACCCCTCTCTCATATTTAAGGGCTATTTTGTGGCTGTGAGCCTGAGGACAGACATGAAAATATTCATTTTTTTTTTTTAATTGCCTCTTTATACACATTTGCATACAGTAGGCAGAATTTATAACAAAAAAATAATGAACAACTTATACGCCCAGCTTGGGTCAGAATTAGCTTAATACCAGACAATTAACATTTCTTTAATTATATATTTTTTCCATCTTGCGGAAAGGTTGCTTTATTAGCTGAAGATATTAAAAAAAATAAAAAAGTGGACCAGTAAACTTGAGAGAGAATCTGGGAAATGCAGAGAAAAAGCTGAACTAAATGAATCCACTTACTCTCAGCCTTCACATATTTTAGCAAAAACAATATAAAGACTTTTTTCCTCTCCTAATCCAGTGCAAAGTTTGCAACACAAGTGAAAGTGCTACGAAGAAACACAAGGGTTCCTAACAGTCTTGTGTGTAAAAGCATGCTCATTTTAAACCTGGCTCACAAGCCTTGCTTCCCAGTCTTGTGTGTAAAAGCATGCTCATTTTAAACCTGGCTCACAAGCCTTGCTTCCCAGTCTTGTGTATGAAAGCATGCTCATTTTAAACCTGCCCTCCAAGCCTTGCTTCTTAGTAATGGGTAATGAACATTTCCACACACACACTTGACAGGCATGTGATGACTATCCGCCACACGGACTTCGTTTAATGCTTTAAGAGTTAGTGTACATGATTAGATGCCCAACGTGTCATTTGCATGTCATGGTGACAATATTTTATCTCGGAAAAATGAAGAACACACCTGGTAGCATGGGGGGGGGGGGATTCACTAATATTGTATAATGTGTACATAATGGTTTGTAAAAGATTATATATATATATATATATATATATATATATATATATATAATATATATATAATTACACACAGTGCTCACCTGTTATACTGCGCCTCGTTACAACACGGTAGTGTCGTGGCTCCCATTTGCTCCATAATGCCATTAGTCGCACTTTTCTACTCGTTGTAAGGCAGAACACAAATAGCACTGTCTTGTAACTATGTCTCCCCACTATAGCGTTATAAAGGGCGAGCACTATATAAATATATAAATAGAAGCACTTTTTCAAAACTTACAGTTGGAATATAATTTTAGCAACCATGTAAGGAAAGCTCAATGTGTAAGCAGACCAAGGGACTAAAGCAGAGGTATTGAGGAGAGAAGAGAAGAAGAGAGGCCTCCCTCGCACAAGTATATGTGTCGGCAGTTTGTCACAGTTGAATTATCTAGACACACATAAGGTTGGCAGCCCTCTGAGGTTAATGCAGCAATGGAAAGCACTGCCTAGAACTCCCCTTTGTCTTTATTTTAAGGTGATCATTTGTTTTATTCCTGGTGCTAGAGGTGAAAACGTTTTGACAGATCAGTGTTGAAATGAAAGCACAGTTTCTTACTGTAGGACTGAAGTGGGAATCTCGGCTGCATTTTGCAGGTAGACCTCAGCTCCACTGCACTGTACCTGAAGCGGAACACCCCTTTGAGATAACATCGCAACTGCAGTATAACCTGCAGACAACCTGGTAATACGTGACACTGTCTGGAACTACATTGTAACTACACTGTAACAGCATGTGTTATTACATAGACACTGGAGTGTAAATACACCACTACACATGTGAAAACAGTGCCATTACAAAACATACCAGGCACCGGCAATGTTGCATTGTGCACAGAGATCCGTTATCGTGCTAACAAGTGTGTTACTATAGTGTATTTCGAGACGCTTCTCTTCTGTTAGTTTGTTGCCCGTGAACGTACGGTATCATATTGGATAGATACACTACTGTGTGGCGAGCACATGTTGGTAAGGACCACTTTATTCACTACCGTCCATACATATTGGAAAGGACCTGTAATAAGGAATTCTGTGAGCCCAGTAGTCAGATATCAGAATTTCATACAACATTGTTTTTGCCTAGACGATGTTATGTTCAATTGCATCTCTGACACCTCATTCATTCTAGGTCTTCTATAAGGAGGTGAGTGTAGATAATCGCATGAATCCTCCCTCTTTATTTGTTTAGAACCCCCAGGTCATAAAAAAATATTCAGCATTGTGATGTCACGCAATTGATTTCTGTAGAGATCAGTGGAGAGATCCATCACTCCATGACCTTCGGTGACATCACAATCTTTGCAGTCACTCTCAAATGCAAGGTCTGGGAATGTATCCAGTCCACAGCTATGCTTGGAAAGGAAACAGAACAAGGCCATTGTGATGTCATGCAGTTCTTTACGTTTCGAGCACCAGCATGACATTGCAGCAGTCAGGTGTTGGTAGAAATCTCTGTCTCAGTGGATAAATCTCCTGTTTTAAAAAAAATTAAACAAGAGCTCTTGGTTTGTAAAGGAAACAGGCTGAGGTATGTATGACTTTGGTTGGCAGCAAAGTTTCACCAAACTCAACTTGTATTGAGCTGTAGGGATGCCATGGCGCTGTGGCTCCCTCCTAAATACAAAGTTGAATTCCACTGGCACACATTGGAGAGGGAAACTGAACAACAGCAAGGCAAGTAAAGGGCACGGTCAATTCATCAGGCAAACAAAACTGCAGTGTTATTGCTCCCACGAGTTTATAAAAATGAAAATCATAACTCTGAAATAATGGAATCTTGTACAACTACAGTAGCTGCGTTTATGACTGAGCAATTGCATTGCATTGCATTGCAGTGTATCAACTTTAATGGAAGGCTTACACAGAACTGCTGGAGAATTGAGACATATGGTCATATGCTATCTATATGCGATGCATATTTACGTCGAATGATTTTGTTCATTCAAATCCAGAATCTCACCATGATTACTGATGCCAAGTTATCCAGTGTTACAGGAGTTAGTCTTGCCGAATTACAATAAAACATGTATTCATTTAATTTTGAGATTGTCTCCCAGTATTGAAATGTGTAAATTAACAGTTTCCTATTTTAGTTCTCTGTCCTTTTTCTGTGTATGCAGTGGAAGGCAAATGGTGACCCATGTGTTTTAACAGAATTTAATAACATGTTTATAGATATAACTACTCATGATAGACCCCTAAAATAGTGTTACCCAATCCGTGACATGTTGAACAAAGCTGCAGTGCTGTGGATTTTACACAGGAACCATTAAGGGGAATCCACTTAAGTAGAAGTGAATGAAAGGTAACAATGTGACACCGATGGGGATTTCTTTTTGTTATTGTCTAATTGGGATACTCAATATCTCCCCCCCCCCCCCATTTGATGCCAGACCTGAAGGAAGCCTAAGAAGGCGTCTTTCTGCTCAACTAAATGAGTGGCCTGGTTAAGGAATATAAAGTGTACCTGCAGGCGTGTGTCTCATGCTCTGCTTTAATTTAAACTAATCCCTTTAGAAATGCCAAGCTGCATGAGGGGCGAAAGCAAATGCGGCTGATTAGCACTTTACTGTAGAACACCTTCAAACTGGAGCACTGGCTGTTTAAGGTTACATAAGCCTACATATATATATATATATATATATATATATATATTACACATATCTTCCGGGCCCAAGAGGTAGTTGGAATTCATAGTGCCCATTGTAATTCACTCACTGTTTCCATATTATCATATATAAAAGGCTGCTGGTGCCAGAATGAACAAGTGCTGCCCACACCACTTCATGCAAATATGCTTGCACAGTGGTTACGATGATTTTCAGCATTTCCTAAAACAAAATGGCAGGGAAAGAAAAAGAAATGCAGCCTCTTTTCTGTCCTAGCACAGCTTTTTTATTTTATTTTTTTAAATTGTTTTCACAGGGATGAATCTGAAAAACAGCATAATTTCCACTGGATCTGTATATGAGCAATCGCAATGTGCAGATGATGTCGCTCGAGTGCCTGTCGAAAGATATTTCTGAGGAACGCTCTTGTTTTCTGTGGCCCTCGAGACTCTGAAGCAACACTTTCCCCTGTGAGAGGTTCTCTTAATTAACTCATGGAACTTTTGTGCCCTGTTATTTTTTTTTTTCTCTCCTTTTGATGTTCCGTACAAAATAATTGCTATGCAAATGTCCCATTCAATTCCTCTAAGTAAAGCAGATCAAAGAACATTTTGAGTGTGTGGGTTCAGGACAAAAATGAAACACAACTACGCTTTGTCAGCATAGTTGGAAGGTAAAAAGTTCCATGTGAACTTGGAACCAGTATCGCCAGACACAGAGATCCAAAGTCTTATAGCAATGGATTGAACTCTCCAATACAGAGAAGTATTGCCCTGTACTGTGACTACATTCAACCAGTGCATGCTGCTGTCTGGAACTTTGATTAACAGAATCATAGAGGATCATAAAGTGGGCGTGGATTTTCTTTACTGGATCCACCACCAAATAAACTGCTGCTTTCTGGTTGTTTTGTTTTTAAGGATGTTATGATATTAGCATCCAAACAGAGCTGTGTTTGTATATATTTGCATTAAAGGGTATGCAATAATTATGGGCCCATTTATTTCTTATAAATAAGAGGCAGTGGCAGTGTGGCAGGGCGAAGGCACAGGTGTGTGTGGGGAATATTGGGTTGGCAGGGAGAGGGTTAAATTCCTCCCTGTCAAAACACATGGGAATGTGGCAGGGGCTGTGAATTGAATGATTAATTAATACAGCTGTATAATAGGTGATCACGGGTGTTAATTTTTTAGAATTAATGTTGGTGTTACTGGTGAAGGTGCTTGCTGCTGTGCTGTCCAGTATGTTCATAAGTTTTTGTAGCCCTTTTGTTTTGGCCCTTGTGTCTGTTTGTTTGTGTTTTGTCTGTGTTATTAAAGTGTGCATTAGCGTGTAACCTGCAGACACTGGCAGCTTTCCAGCGACGCTGCCCTGATCAAGACTTCTGTTCTAACTGTTATTCATAGAATTAGTGCTTGTTTTTGTGGAAACTTTGTAAAAAATCATGCACAAGTGGCCATGCCTTCCTAGGGAGAAGTTGTAAAGTGGGAAGTTTGGTGTTTCCATTTGCACCTATCTGATCCACTCTTTTAACAGAAATAATCTTCAACACAAAGAGCACAGCTGTGTGGGCTCTGGAGGCACATCATTCACTGCCGCTAGAGATCATGAACTGGACTTGACACCTTACTTTTAAGGCAATGGACTGGACTGTGGTAAGGGAGTTTGAGAACAGCTAAGAGGCATCCATCATTGGAAACATCACAGAAAATGAGTGGGACTGGATCGATTACAAAAATATTATCTTTAATCCTGTGATTAACAGCGTTGCTTACAAAATATATATTCAACTAACTAATAACTACATCCATCAATAAATAACTAAATTAACAGCTGTGCAAAACTGCCTAAACAAAGTAAAAACCCCACCAGGTTATTGTATTATATCAGTTCTCTCAAATTCTAAAAAGTTGTTCCTGTTTTGTACTGCACTGATACTCAAGTCAGCTTTTCCGTGTGACTGGAGTTAAAGGGTTAAAAGCTACATGTTCCGGAACTCGGGAAGTTCTAGAATGCCGGGTTCATTTTGCTCTGCAGTACGGGTTACCTCTCATGACTGCTCATTAACACTGTCCACTGGTGGGGGGTTATTTGGGTTAAGCCTCATCAACAGCGCTGGGTCACTCGGAGTGCTGTTTGGAGCTGTGAGATAAAACCCAGCGGCTAGGCAGCCTGGCAGTGAACATTAACGTGCAATCAGCACATCGTAGGATTGACTCAGACATAATCACACCCCTAACGCCTGTGCTAATAGCAAAACAAATTACATATCAATTAGTGTTTATACCTTGGAGTACGTTACTGCTAATGCTTTCCATATGTGTGGGAGAAACCGTATTTTATTAATATACTGTAATAAACAGCTTTTTCAATCCATTGCACCAAACCAGAAACAGCAAAGCAGTAACTTGGGTGAACCAACAAAATGCCTTTCTGCCTTCCGTATAGAGATTCCATTCTTTGCGCTCTCATATCGGAATCGGGAGAACCGGCTGTGGAATTGTGATATGATTCAATAACTCAACAGAATGTGGCTCCGTCTGAGAGTCCAATATTGTGGAATGTTTTTGGAGGTAACAGGATCAGTTCACTGGCCAATTATATTACTTATAAATCCATGTCGGCATGTGTGTGTTTTATATCTGTATCAATCGAATATGCAGTCCTGTCTGCAAGTCAGCATTTCTTTGGGCATGAATAGGATGACAAGGACCATATCCATCAGTCAAGAAGACAGAGAGGTTGCTTTGACTATCAGAGTGAAGATCTCATACAATGCTTCCGACTTGCTCGATTTGCTGGAACTAAACCAATTTAAACTTTATAGGGGGGAAAATCCTTGTAACACCAACTCCAGCCTGTTTAGTTTGACACGACAAAGACAAATGTTGATTATACTATTAGAGCTACCCATGGTGTAATGGCTTTCAGTAACCAGGAGAAGAAACCTGAATGGGCTCAGTTCCAGTAATGTTGTGCAGTGCTGGGACTGTCACTGTACTGGATGTGTAACAGTGTTTCATTTCTAGCAATTCCAGTAATGTTGTGCAGTGCTGGGACTGTCACTGTACTGGATGTGTAACAGTGTTTCATTTCTAGCAATTCCAGTAATGTTGTGCAGTGCTGGGACTGTCACTGTACTGGATGTGTAACAGTGTTTCATTTCTAGGCAGTACAAAAATACAATTGTCTGAGAAAGCTGCACAGGTATGGGTTATAATGATTCGGACAAAGAAAGATAAGGGGAGGTTAAATCGAAGTTTTTAAAATCCTAAAGCAGTTTGTAAAGTTAACCCCAGAAAATATTTGGTGCAGACCAGGACCGGAGGATAGAGTTGGAAATTGAGCAGAGACCGAGAGAGGCATCGCCATAATGATAAACTAGTAAGTTTGCACCAGTGTCAAATAGCACAATATCACAATTGAACAGATTAAACTGACATTACCAGGTCAAGACCCCCCCAAAGTTACATACATGCTAACATGCATAACTCAGAAGAGTAAATTATTCAGCAGCGCTGGAGTTATAACTGAAGGAAAACTCAATACATTTGCACTCTTTAAAAAGATGAGTCGTACATATATTTGCATAACATTGTGTAATATGATCAGCTATGATCTAGATTTGCAATTGAAAAGCACCAAGTGAATTTTATCGCAGACCTTTTTAAGCACTTCAATGTTAATTACCAAAGCAAATGCTAATTATAGACTGATAAAATGATTAAACTGAAATACAATAGCTTTATAACTGCAATAAGACAGTTGATAGCACAAACTTTCAGAACTTTATATTAAAGGCAATCAATATTTATGAGATGTTGATCTCCTATCTATCTCCTATCTGTCTGTCTGACTGTCTGTGTACCTATCTATCTGTATATAAATGCAATGTTACATGAGGTCATGTACAGTGATCTCTTGGTATCATGCTGATGTTACTTCCTAAAGGTAGCACTTAAGGTTGTCTTGCCCAACAGGAAATCATTCATCGTTTTCTAAGTCATGTGGAGCTTTAAGGTTTCTCTTTTTTTTTCTCTGCGACAGTGGTACATGTTTGAAAACCCACAGAGGCAGACGCATTACAGAACATCAATACACACATTGCAGAGCTCTGTTATGCTTGAAGGCACAACAATAAATTTGCGTACACATACAAAGACACGTGAGCATGGTCTGCTGGTTAGATTTGGACACTTTTTAATTAGCTGTAAGATTGATGGCTCTTCTGAAAACTGACTCTGTATTGATCTTGTCATGTTTTTACAGTACTGCTATATAATAAAACGCACCCGCGCTGCAGCTCATGTATCTCCAGCAGCTTGGGGGCTCATTTTCCCTTTACTGAAACACAATCGAAATCACCTTGCAGCACGTCTCTCAAGTAAGCCCTGGCAACAAAAGAAAGCAGAGAATTGTTCCTTGAAAAGACCCTCACTGAAATGTGAAGAGAAACAATTGCCAAACACATTGTGTCTTGCTTTTGTAAGTTTTTTTTTTCTCTTTTTTTGCATAAACAGGATTTGCATGTAGTTGAGATTTAAGCTCCTCAGATCAGCTATTATTAAGAACCATCCGAGACACCTTAGCCAGCCAATGAAGGATAATACAAGAACAATCACAGGAGCGCGATCTATACAGGCTTCCATAAAACCTGGACGTAAGAAGTCCTATCGAAAGACACAAAGATACTGTTTTAATTTTGTGACTATTACCTTGATTTCAGTGCTGTTTATAGATGCACGTCTTGTTTATTTATGTGAAGCCAAAGGATCCTACAAGCAGGTGGACAGGGAGTTCAGTAAACCATGGTTACACACGTGCAGTGGGTCACAGATTAAATGAACCCGCCCTGAAGCATTTGAAGAGTGAACTATACTACATTGAACTTCAACTATCCTTTAGCAGAACTATTTAAATACAGGGCTTGCAAGTTTAGGGATGGGCCAGTCCCCTTGTGTCTGCCTGATTTTAGTTTTACATTGAATTAATTAGTCATCTTCCATATTTGCATTTGTTTTTAATTTTTTTTTTAAATTTAAAATCATAGTTCATGTAAGCATGTGGGAATATAAACACTTCCATCTAAACTTTATAGAAGTTATCTGTTTTGCAAGGGTCATGTGTGGTGGTCTGAATACTCTCCTTGCATCCTGTCCATATTGCTACATCTAGTGCACATGGCATATTCCGTATTCCAGCGAGGTCCTTGATGGGGGGGGGGGAAAGCCTATCGCCCTGACAGAGGGTATGATCTTTGTGCCAGGGTTGGCACATCGGAGCAGAAGGTGGAGGTCTGGCACTTTACTCAGCATGTGGTGCACTTAATTTGTGAGAGCATCAGACTCCAGTATTGCTAGTCTCTTAAATGATGTGAGCACTGAATGTGTTGAAGTTACAAGGAGATTAGAGTCTTCTGGACAGATAGAATCCTGAGAAGGAATCAAGGTTTTTATACCAGTGAGGGACAGGGCTGTTTCCACATTCCCTCCTGTAGCTACAGTGTAACAACACTCGCTTTGTTCTTTTCTTTTTTAAAGTGCTAGATTTTAATTTAAAAAAATCAGTTATATTCCGATTCTCTTCTAAATCAACTAAACCTTAAGGGGAATTATTGTGGGCACACTGACTTAGAAGATCTTCAGAAACAGAGGGAACCAAGCCGGTGTGAATACCTCTCACTGGAAATGCAGTAAAAGACAGTGTTTAAACATTGATTTGTGATTCGAAGTGCGCCCAGAAAGAGAATGCATGAAAACACATGGCCTGGAAAGCCTTTTAGGGGGATTGGCTCCTAAGTGTGTGATAAATCCTCCTCTCTGTGTAGCGTCGGCATAAAAATGTCTTTTTTTTCTGCTTCCAAATATTCAAAGCCAGCTTGTTTTCATGCAGAATAATCCCTTTAGTATACGGTGGATGAGGTTTCACAGGGGAAATGCACAGTGTGGCGAATTATGCTGAAGAAAAACAAAATCATTAAAGTGGTTAGCGCAGGTTTTGAACTGCAGTATTGTTTACAAGAGCTAGAAAATTATTATATGTTGTCATTGATGGAGACCCTCCTCATCCCTGTCTCCTTCACCCTCTTTTTACTTCATCACTCCATTGTCCTGTATGCTTATTAACCCCTCCAAGGTTATCTGTCTAGTTCTTTTTACACTTCTCTTTATACCAGGAGAATAGGAAAGCAGAAGAAGCAAACAGATCTATTTCCTGTTTATCATGTGCAGAATAGCTAATCCTGTACAAGTGGAGGTAGGCAAGAGCAATTCTGCACACCTGGGTTTGCACAATATATGAAAGTACAAAATGTTATCAGAACAGGGTTAGGGGTTATATTATGCAAAAAGATGTACACATTAAGTGCACTGTAACTATGCATAATAACATTGTAATTATTTGTAAGTGCACATGTATTTACTAAATAACTACTATGTAAACACACAGTAATTAGAGACACTTCATGCAAAGTGTTATCTAAAAGAGATGTGTACTTAGTTGCGGTGACTGGAAATTAACATTGAAAGAAACAAATTGCTTTTATTTTCTCAAAAGAGAGGATGGAGAAATGATAGATAGAAAGGTGAAACTATACAATACAAAGTTAAGCGGCTAAAACAGACCTCTTTAGTAATTCCTAGTCCAGCATTTAAAGCTTTGCCAAGTGTTGCCTAAAGCAAGTTTTAAGAGATGATTAAGTGTTTTATTTAGGTTTGTGTAGAAGCACCGATGATAATATAGCCACTGGCAGTGAACACTGAAAACTCCTACTCCCAGTGAATTCTAAAGCAAGAGAAGAAGAATCGACCTTTTTTAAATGGTTAAGCAGCAAACTATCGTATTAGTTACTGCACTGTATATAAAAACGTGGTGTTAGTAAAACATTTCGACAAACGTCTTGAAGAGAAGTCGGTATCAATGTCTTTGCATGTTGTGATTATTGCCTATAAACACTTGACATGTTATGATTGTTACAGAACATATAAAGACTTGTCTACGTTGCAGGTGGAGGCTTCAGCGTCACGGCATGCCTGCCTTGTCTTATTGATCCACACAAACAGAGCTCCACAGATGTTTTATTGATGCAAAACGAACAGCATCGACTTTTCACTGCAAGCAAACCGCCCGTGCATCTTAATATAACACGTTTAATGGTTGAATTATTAGCTTGTAATTAGTGCCAGTGGGGGACTTCTGTTGGCCAATAACAGCAGACCTACATTTGCTCATATGCAAATATGCAAATCACCTGAATTGCAATTAACAGTGTTTATTTGATTCACATCTTAAGTCAGCTATTTTACAGCAGTAGTGGCTCATATCCACACACCTCTATGTCCATAAATACTTGGTACTCATTCCAATCAAACCTTGTTAACTAGGCAAACCAATTGAATTCCCAATTAACACAAATTCACAAAAATCAGAGGCGCCAGGCAAAGATGTTGATCTGTGTAGCACATTTCTATGGTCACCAGCAAACATCATTATCATGCCTGACTAGGGATCATAATATCTAAAAAAAAAAAAAAAACTAAGTGACCAATTATTTGTATATGGAATACACTGCAAACAAACAAACACATTGTAGCAACAATCAGCTTTATAATTCCAGGAAAGCACTCCAGGGGGTGGGTTTTGCAGGGTGTAATGTACCCCAACCGTGCCAATTTCCATGCCTTTAAATGACTCAGAAGTACAATAGGAATTGAGCTATCTGTTTAAGTGTGTGTGACTGAGTTGGCGTCAATGGAAATTAAAATATTTGATACTGAGAAACAGCTAGAACATCACTGCAAAACATTTTTTTTTAGGAATTAGTTATTATAAATGGGGATAATGCACAGTTAGGATGAGAAATAGGGAGTTACATGCATCTTTATTTTAAAATGTACATGATAATAAGGTAACACTTTAGTTTGGGTATTTATAAGTGTTTATATACAGGACAATCATGCTGTTTATGTTCTTACCAGTTACCCAATATATTTTGATTAGAGGTAACAACATTCTATTACAATACTCTCTTGCTAAATGTTTAGCTTTTTGCTTTGTATAAGAATGTTCTAATAAGCCTCTATGTTAGAAGTCACTGGATTTGTATCCACCAATCAGGAAGTTTCATCGACAGAACATTCTGAAGTCTCACAAAAAAGCTAAATGAAGTGAAAGCAAAACCGTGAAAAGATAAATGACTCTGTGTCCACTTAATACAGAACCCCAATAACAAATACCCCCCCTCAGTACTGTATGTCACATGGCAACTTTGCAAATAGATTAAAACACAAACTATTTGTTGAAGTAATTCCCCATGCTAGTTAAGGGTCGACTGTAATGTAAAGTCCACGGAGATCGTGCAATATGTAATCGTTTAAAGTTTGATCTAGGGTCTGCTCATAGCTGTATTTGCATATTCCAATGAGGTCCCTAATGTGGTTCCCTTTTTATACCTTAATGAATATAAACACAGCCCAGACTCGTTATATATATATATATATGCATATTTAAATTTCGATTTTTTAAAATTAATTAAACATGTAATGTGTGACTAATTGCGCATTCATTGTTATGTATTTTAATTAACATAAATAATACAATGTTTCTTAATATATGTATGTCTCTTAGGAACAATATTTAATCTATACATATGGTAGTAACACTACCTCTTGCAACAAGTCTTATATGCTAATATGATTGATGGTTTCTTGGATAGAAAGGAAGGCAGAAACCTCTATTCACAAAACTTGAGCTTGGCTTTATAATGTTTGTTTTTTTCATCTGAATTTCATATATTACACTTTTAAAAGCAGGCTTTAATAATTTTGCGTGGGTACCCATTATAAACAATAAGTTACTGCTAAATTAAACTGGACCCGTATCTGTGCAACATCCTCCTTCCGCTATAAGGTGCTACTAAATATAATTAAAACAAAAACAAAGATATGCTAGGATAAAATACGGAACCTAGATAAAAAGACAAATGTTATGCTGATAATTGAAAACCACTCTCCCCTTTTTCCTTCAGTTATATGTGTTCAAACAAAGAGGTGGGTGGTGGGAACACCAAAAGCACCCCCACGCACTGAAGCTGTCTACATTTCCATTAACAAGATCTAAACACTGCCAACCAAATGCTTAAAATCTATTGCAAAAGGCTGATGTGTATTTCTTAAACGCCTTGTGGAACTTTTCTTTAAACATAATAAGTAACATCAAAACAGCGACTCTGTGAAAAAAAGGCGTCTTTATTTAAATCTCCAGGTTCCAGATGTTGTTTGATATTTAATAGAGTCATATAGCAGAGTGTGTGGCAAATCGCAGTAAACAGAATTATAAAGCGTATCAAGTTGCTTAAATTACAATGAGTATATTTTACAACCAAATACTTAGTTTCAATTCCACCACGAGGCGGCGTTAACTATATACATATATTTTTAAATAATATACTGTTCTTTCTGACCACACACGTTATATAGGCCTATATACATATATTTAGTAGAACTAAATGGCTCTGTAGATTTCATATCGTTCAGTTGGTATAGGCCTAGTTTAACACAAGCTGATTTATACGACCTTTCTTTTTTCATACAGTTTAGGAAAGAACAACGTTTTCTTAGAAGTCTGTGTCGCTGCCTCTTGTCTCTGGATGGAGAGAGAGAGAGAGAGAGAGAGAGACTGTGTGTGAGAGAGAGAGAGAGAGAGAGAGAGACTGTGACTGTAAAGAACTCTTGCTGTGCGCTTCTATTATCGATCTTTGGAGCGAGCGGAGGCTCTTTACATTGCATATCAGTCTGGGAGCTTTACCAACGCAGTTTTGCAGGAACGACTTATGGGGGTAATACAAAACACAGGAGGAACAAGAAGCAGCGAAATGTAATACTCAGCCGCAGACACATTTACAACGCCTGGAAAGCAAAGGGAACAACAGCAAGGGAGTTTTTCCCCCTACATAGTAATGAAGGGGATCCCCAAAGTGATGGATGGTAGAAAGCCATGAAGATTTGCAAAACTATTAACTCGTTTTAAAAGGGGAGTGAGCGGGTCGAAACTACTACAGTTGGAAGCGTAACAGAGGAAATAACCCCATGTAAAGGAATCGCTTCTAATATAGGAACTGCTTTTTTTTGTTGTAAAAATTAAAGATGGGTAAAGGCTTGTGACCAGGTTTTCAGTTTTCGGCGCAACAACGCGAAGAGGTTAAGAGATTAGCCAATTGAGGAAATGAAGCCTAAACAAAGCGTGCCGCCTTCACTGGAAATATTGAAGTGAAATTAACCGTTTTCCTCGGCTCACAGACAGGTAAGGTAAGTTGAATACTCTGGACTTTCTGTTTTCTTTAAAAAAAGAGGCACATTATATGACCTTTTGCTAATAAAAACGAACTTTCCCATGTCATTCTATACTTTTACTTATTTGTGTCTGTTATATCACAGTACTTTGAAGGTTTAGGAAATACCCAGTTTTTTCAGTATGGTTTGATACTGTATAGTAAAGTAAAACCCCTTCAGTTCAAGTATCTGAAATAATTGTTAAACTAACGCCGTGTGCATTTTCCATTTAAAATGTGATTAAAAGAGGAAACAATTGAATAAAAACTCGTCACACACTTCACAATATGCAAAAAAAACATTAGCAACCACCATGGCATTAAAAAAAAAAATGTTACTGAAAGGGCCATTAACTAAGCAGGAGCTGTATAATGTTGCTTCTCGGATAGTCACTCGTTTAAATGGATGAGCTGGTGTGGTGACCCATGCTTGTCTAATTCACAAAGCTCTGTCGCACTCAAGGTAAGGAGGTATTTTAAATAGTGTATACGTTTTGATTTAGGACGTAGTGGTAATACGAAATGCGAGTTTAGCGCTATATACCAAGATTAAATAAGAGAGATGTGTGTCTGGTAAACAGTGATGCTGAGCTATACTGTACCTATTTACGTCGTTCTGAATATTGCATTATTAGTCAGTCCTGAACCACTTTACCATTACCAACCCTGGGGACTTCAAACATAGAGTTTAAGAATCTGACAGTCCTTAAATATCATGCTGTGCGTTTATACGTGGTTTTCTTAGGCAAGGGAATGTAATTGCCAGTGGTAACAGGGGTATGACCATCAATCGTGTCACCGAGATGAGATGCTGGTCCTTGGTAAGGTAACCTGTCCGACCGCATTGATTTATACAATAAAGTAGCTCCATAGATCAGGTGCAGGACTGGAGATCGACTGCGGCCAGACTTTAGCTGTCACTTTCAGCATCGCTGCTCATCTGTAATGGCACTGGAGGGAAATGGAAAGGGAGGCAGGCTAAGCACATCCACAACAAATAAATTATTACAAAGTGCGCGCTGCCTTTTAGGTTTCAATAAAATATGAAATCCATTTATTTTGTCATATAGATGCTGACTGCAGCGGGGCAGTGAAAATCGCATCGCTGCAGGCATTTTTTGGAGGCATTTGGTAGTTTGTAAAATTTATTAATATAAACGTGTCACATGGTTATTTCACAGTTTCATTGTACTGTTTAGAGTAATTTGACTTAAGCCTTTTCTTTATTTCGCGTCGCAGCAAAAACTTGTTTCAGAAATAGTTTGGCAGACTACTTCGTTAGACTGTAGTGTGGCTGGACAGTTATTCAATTGATTACCAGTACCGAAATTATATAAACAAGTTGCTTATTTGCTTATCCATTGTTCTGTGTTTTATAAACCCAAGCTTCTTATTTACTTATCCATCGTTCTTTGCTTTTTTCCCTATACATCTTTCTTCTGATAGTGTCATGCCTAGAGGGGAAGGACGCAACACAAAACCAAATTATTTTGTTCCGGGACGATGTCAATGAAACCTTTCGTTATTCTGTTTCATAGCAATAGGCGTACGCGCATGATATGGGTGCACAAGATAACACCGCATAATAGAAACAAGGACACAGCAAACGAACTATTGAAATGTCACAGCAAACAACTACATTACTTCTCTCTGTACTGCTTTCTATGCCTCTCTTCAAATTTTGGCTTCGAACATACCATCTGTAATATGAAGATAAACAGAGCTTTAACTAGGTTTTTTTCTGATGTGGGCTAATGCATTCCAGGAGAGCTAATAATAAGGAGCTGTCCACTTCAGAGGTGCTGATTGCATATGCGCTCTTATCAGCGTCTCAGTGGAAAGCTGCAGCAGTGCATCGGTATCCAGCAGTGCTTTATTCTGGATAACTATTTGACATGGGCCACAATCCGAAACAGATTGAACTGAGAGAAGTTCATATTTATTTGAAGTGATTTGGTTGAGATTTTAAACATTTACAAATCGTATCTCTATTAATATATGAATGTTTGTATGCATGCATGTCAAGTTCTTTTTTTTTTTTAAGATTTGGGGTTCACAATTCTTTAATTTTCTTCCTCTTTCTTCCTCTTTCTTGTTCTTGTTCCTCTTTCTTCCTCTTTCTTGTTCCTGTTCTTTCTTCTTGTTCTTATTCATCAACATTATTAATTCATTGTGAACAGGCATTTACTTTAAGCAGCAGCCTGGGTTTAGTGCAGAGCAACCCCTGTTCCATTATGCAGCAGTTTTCCCCAAGAAGGAGCTGTTGTTTGTAGATGCTCAACATCAAAAAGCCGTCAGAAAGACACTTTGACAACAACAACATATATCTCAGTGAATTTGTGGGTTGTCAGAAACACCTTTGAGGATTTTACCTGGCAACATCAAAGGTCGCTGTTAGTGTATGAGGAGAGGGAGGGAGGGTGTACAAGAGCTCCAAGAGGTTACTCTTGTATGTTAATTGAACTGACAGCAAAGCAAAGTCATCTTTCCATTCATAGACTGAGCTTTATGCTTGCTGTATTATTCTTATCAAGGAAAACAATGATGAGAGGATCACATCTCGCTCCAGGGAGTGTCTTGTGTGACACACACAGACAGCACTGGAGCAGAGCCCCGAAATAAACTCTTACATTGAGTCTAAAGTCAGGAAAAAATAATAACACACATTTATAGAAAGCACCTTTTTAAAAATGTAGTATATTTAAATCCAAATGCATACTACAAGACAAACATGGTTGTATAATTTACTAAAAATGTGCAATAAAATGCCCAGATAATGTTGCATTGTTTCTCATAGTTTCAGGTTTCTCCTAGTTTTTAGAATTTGCATATTTCTCTGATGCAGCAACTTAGGGGCAGTTACATTGTTGTTAATTAATGGGCAGTTTATTAAGGGGTTTATGCTTTAAAACTGTTCAATTTCTCCTTGGAATGTAACATTTCACTTGCACTTGCTTAAAAATAGAGTGCAGTGCGCTTCAACTCCAGACCGCAAATGACTCAAGTTGTCTGAGCCTTGATTTGAAGGCACTGTCAAGCATTTGCAAATAATAGGTTCTGGCATGTTTGTTTAAACATATAATAGACAGTTGAGCAGATCAGTGCAATCAAACCTGCAAAAAAAGGCTTAACGATTTATTTTATGGTTTGTAGAAACCGCTTCTATCAATGGGGTTGTCATCTCTCAATACTGAGAGAAAAAAATATTTGCCTCCTCTGTTCTTTTGAGAAAATACCTGCAACTGCATTGCATTTGAAACATGTGCAGTATCGGGTGAAACACTGGGCACTGAAAACAGATGGCTGGGCAAAATCTAGAGTGGAAACAGCTTTGGTTTGACTGTGCTCATTTATGAGCATCAGCCCGTTCATCATAAAGATGTTAGTTTTAAGTGGCAAGCAGTGTCAACATTGTAATTTACGCTGTTGAAAGCAGCTCTTCGGGTTTTATTGTGGCCATCTAAACCCCGGTTTAAATAACTTTGCTCTAAGTGCTTTTTATTGTGTGTGAATCGGTAGCAGCCTGCCATTTGACTAAGAGAGCTACCTGTCTGTCAGGGACATGTTGTTTATATGCGTAATAATTGAAATGTAGGGTCATTCGCAAAAAAAAGCCTTTCAGCAAGAGACAGACATCAAAATCCATACAAGCTCGGAAATGTGTTGTTTAGACCGATATAAATTACCAGACTTTTAGATGACCCTGGTAAATAATGGGGGAGAGCAGTGCAGTAGAGTGTTGTCTAGCCACGTGACATTTATATTCTTGGCTGATAAGTCACATGTGCATATTGTTTGGAGCAGTGTGGCATTTGTGAAGTCATGTTCATTATTTTATGTTGCAAAGTGAAATTCTAAAGCAGCTCTTTGTTGCTTGAGACCCAGAGGCAGGATCAAACCCCCCTCCTGTCTAAATCATGCTCTGTTACACACCGAAGCAACGGCCGAGCGGTCCGGAAGTGACTGCACAGCACCTGCACATCACAAGCATTGTCCAAAACATTAGCGTTCCTTGTTTTTGTGGGTTTTACATTTTTTATTTGTTAGATATACTCGTGTATAAATGTTCTTTTGTATCCTTTGCAGTACCATCTGCTGTTTATTGGCTGTGAGTTTTCCAAGTTAGCCTGCTCCAGGTTCCCTGGATCTGTGCAAAAAAATATGCATGTGTCTCCTTGGAGGAGTGGGTTCTGAAAGGAGCCTGATTACATCTGAAGACAGTCCTGGACACTGATTAAGGGGTTGAAATCTGGAAGGTAGACTTTTCTACATAAATTAATTACCTGTAAGTAAAACAATACTTTTACCGTTTAATATGTTTTTTTCTACTAATTTGTATTTAATTTGATTTTTCTATTAAATTGAATGTAATAGCTTTTCAGTATGCCTATTTATGGCGATATGAGCAATCATAATCACCATACAGTTACAATACAGTTGCTGTGTAGCAACACCTCTAAGTGTTTTATTTATGCAGCATATATTAGTATTTATGTATTACTCACTGATGAATATCACATTGTATAAGGATCCCTGGGGTATGTTTTTGGATATGTTTGCTATATGGTAGTGAATAGACTGTGGTCCATGCTAGCTGTAGTATAGACTGGATGTTGTTCGACCTTTAATTCTGGTTACCCACACAGCCGCAGGAGCGTCACACAGACTTTATTATTACATCACTGTGCTCCCAATTGCTTGTTCTGTGCAGGCACCAACTATCAGCACTTTAATGTATGTCAGCTAGATAACCTACTGTTAGTGTGGGTATACCCTAAGAGACTTTATGTCAGCCCAGTAAATGGGTGCATTTTATATATTGTCATAGTAAGGGATAGGTGCTTAACAGCTAACTGACTAAACTAAAAGCAAAAACGGAACATGTGGCATTACTGTGAGGCACGATGGTGTCAAAAATGAAACCTATTGGTGAGCTTAGGAGCTTAAATAGTGTCAAGCTGCAAAACTGCAATGTTTATCTCAAGAGTAAAATGATTGCAGTGCCATGCACAAGTGTGTTTTAGGGTGTGAATTGCTGCATCCTGAGTGAAAAGCTCAGCTACTGAGTGTCACTCACGTTTGTGGCAGATGACTGGTTTCACTTCTCTATACAAATCCTCTCAGTGTGACAAGTTCTCATCTAACTGCAGTAAATTCTATCTATCTCTATCTATCTATCTATCTATTTATCTATCATAGGACAGCACAAACAATATTTTTTTTTTTCTTGAAGATGTCATCTTTGACGCGCACACACACACACACTGGGAGGCACCAATAGGAGCATTTGGTGTCAGTGTTCTTCACAGTCCTGTGGTGCTCTCTCTGTGAATTATGCCATTCCATTTGATGAAGCCTCTCTAATGCATGTGAACAAGACAGTTGATGGCACGCTACCCCCCCCCCCCCCCCCGTACCATTGCCATGCACATGAAGCCTGGGTCCTCCAGCAGCTGCTAAGTGTTGCGGGTGAATTCCATAGAGCATCTCCTCTTTAAGCACATTGCCCAGGCCTGGGTCATTACTGCAAGCAGTAAAACATTGGCATGAGAACGAGGTCTGTGGCACAGTCTGTCTGTCAGCAGATGCTAAATGTTGCAGTATGCCTTTTTTCCAAACTGTCTTTGGAGCCTTCAAGTGCAAAAGAAAATAAAACAAAATGAAAAAAGAAAGAAAAAAACACAGCAAGGCATGCTAATGAAGTCTCAAGCATATGTGTCACAGTCTTCTGTCCCATGCAGCTAAATTATCAGACACAAATTATAAGTCATCTCCTAAGAACCTATACTTAACCCCCCACAGATTAAGATTTTTTTGTAGCAGCTGCTGAATATTTTTCATGGCTGGTTACATGCTTAATTTCCTTAAACGTATGGTCTTGGTATGCTTTACTTTCATTACTTAAAAGCGTAATTGGTCAGGCATCTGCAGTATTGAATTCTGTACTAATTGTTCTGATTTTCTTTTTAAATAAAGAGCCATCAGAAACCATTTTCTTTGGTCCCCAGAAATCCTAGCTGCATGTTGACAAAAAGGCTTCATTATACTGTAGATTACTACTGTACTCGGTGACATGAAATGCGTTCAACAACAACAAAAAAACACACATTTTAAAATCACCTTTAAATCCACACAGCAATGCAGTGGTATTCATTGACTCTGTGGCATTCATCATTTCAGACATAAGTGCAAACTGCTTATTAAGATGTGAAATGGAATAAACTGGAATAGAAGCTAATAAACCTGGATACCAGCATGTATTGTACATTCTTCCACACTGATGTATGCACATGGTAGAAATGGTATTGTCATATTCATGAAAAACAATCCAACTGCTTCTGATTACTGTAACTGCAGCTTACTGCTACCGGGTTGTATAAAAGCTGGAGCCAGATCAATGATTCTACTCCCATATTAAAAGCCCAGTAAATCGTGGTTAAAATGCCATCTGTTACCCGTTGCAAAAGCCATCCAAATATTTAGGCACAGATGGATAAGACTTCAGAAACTGAAGGTCAAGTCCTGATTAATTCTGATTCCTTCCCTTGTAATGCATGAGTCCCAAGCCATCATTTACACATCGATTTCCTTTTCTTTCTCATTTTAACACGTTGCAAGGAGATTTAATTGATAATGCGATGCATTGATAGGATGGAGCTCATTCACTGTTCACTTTTGTACTGTTATTAAATCTGTATGTAGGCGTGCATTTCATTATTTATTTATTAATTTATTGTGTGTTTTTTGATTTAAACACATTTTTACCATTAAAACCCTCTTAAGATATAAAATGAGCCTATTAGCCAAACAAACAGTTTAATAGTCAACTTGTCGTAAGAACCCCCCCCCCCCCATGCTGCATGCCATGAACACCAGCAATGAGTCACAACCTAAAACTAAGCTATTCAAAGAACTGTTTTTTTCTAGATCAGCGCTATCCCTGGACTGCCTGTTACCTAAATCAATATTACAGGCTGGTTTCACCGACCCAGGTCAGCGCTGTCCCTGGACTGCCTCTTACCTAAATCAATATTACAGGCTGGTTTCACTGACCCAGGTCAGCGCTATCCCTGGACTGCCTCTTATCTAAATCAATATTACAGGCTGGTTTCACCGACCCTGATTAGTGCTAATCTTGGACTGCCTTACATTAGGTAACATTAAGTAGCCCAAGATTAGAAACCAGCCATAAAACAATGTAGCAGTTAAGATTCTTTTTAGTTTTTTACTTTAGCAGTTGAGATTCTGAATTAGCACCACAGACTGGCAATACCCTTTCGGTAATATTTGTTTTTTTTACATTTTGTGTTCGTGTGTTCTCAGCTGTGACCCTCTAGGCTTGACATTTTCTGTTTAATTAATTCAAAATGTTTGTTAACATTTAAGAAAGCTGTGAATAAATATTTGATGAGCTGCATGAGCAGAAATAACAGCATATAGACTACCATATACATAACCCTTCCTGTGATCCAGAGCCTCTGCATCACGATTCACACAGTCTGAAACTCCATTTTCAATTAATTTACTTCTGAAGAGGTTAAATTATGGATGTAATACAAAGCAACACCAGGATTCAGTAATGCTACTGGCAGCCCCATATGTATATATATGATGTCTCTAATGCCTCTCATAGGTAGCGTATTGAGCATCAATAAGCCTCCATTGATTGTAACAGAGGCAGATTTGAAACAGAAGTGGATTGATGAAGCAAGTCCAATGAACAGGACAGCTGTTTTCTAGCTTGTCTGTTCAAAGTTTCCCTAAACTGATCCGTTTCTGTGATGCCCTCTTTAAAATTCACTGTCCATTACTGACCTTCCATCTTTCATTCTCCTTGAAGATACATTCAGGAAAACAGATCACCTGGCTGCCACGTCACAGAATTCTGTACTTATTAAAGTAAATAAACACAGGCTTGCTTTGATTTAATTGGATTATTATTTACAATGGGGATGCTCAGCTGTTTGATATATTTATTGATTCTGCATGCTGATGTGCAGGATGCACAGCCACGGAGGTGTTGTTGCCATGCCACTGTTTCCATGTTTCTCTTGCGTTTCATTCTGTGTCGATGGGGAATACTGCACTGGAGGCTGATATTGACAAGAGGGACCTGGAGCAGCTCAGCTGCTGGGGTTCTGTGTAGTTAATGCATCTCAGTGGGTTGTTGATCCTGTATCAGCATGTTGAATCAATAAATAAACCAAACAGCTAAGCATGCCGCTTGTCTCGCAGGCTGGCCTGGGGAGAGATCATTACTCATGGCTATTTCTTCCAGGACCTCTTGTAAACTAAGGATTGCAGTCAAACCTTGAGATTTAGCAGTGCCTCTTAAGGCTTAATTCACGTCATGTTTCAGTGGGAGGGAAGTTTAAAGTGCCACAGAACAACCTGCAGTTTTCTGCAAGAAACGCATTACTTTACCTTTGCAGTAAACTTTTACACAGGAGCGCTCACCAGGTGAAAGAGAATTTCTCTCATGAGCATCATAGTGTCTCCAGTTCATGCTCCCTCTTACAATAATGCTGATGCTCCGATTGAAATAAATGACATATTGTGGGAACAGACTCTGGATCCACCATGATGCCTTTAAGAGACATTCTCTTTCTCCTTGCAAACACTCCAGAGTCAAAGCTGAGGAATGTATTCCCCAGGTAATTTGTAACCCGTGACGGGATATGTGAATACAATAAAAATCTCAAATCACTGAGGATTATGTTTAATGAATGATAGCTGCAATGCAGAACAGGGTGTAATGCGTTCCTTGTAAACACTGCCAGGTGTTCTGTAACACTGCTTGATTTGATTCTGGAAGGACAGTACTAGTGAGGGTTCGACTGTTAGTGACACTTCAAGGTTCTTATCATGACTTTTCCTATTAGAATGTGGAGGCTGGGGCAGGGGAATCCATAAGACTATGGGGGAGTGCTTCCAATCAGGAAAGGGATTTCTTTATTTTAGTCTTGAATCATGCCTCCGTGCAATGAATCAGACTCTTCAAACACTCGGTCTTCCTCTTGGTTTACCTTTCAGCAAAGTGTGCTGTCGTTTGATTCCATCGGTTCTCTTGTCATTGTTTAAGTCAAACCTCCCATTTTCCAGTTTGCATTACTAATCGATGTTTATCCCAATTTAAACATTTTAAACATGAACAGAGTGGGGCAGATACAGTACAGTACATTGAAAAGAAAGCTGCTGCAAGACACCAGTACAACAAAGAATGTTTCAGGCTCGTCGGTGCATCAGGAGATTAATGAAGCTGTTGCCTGTCAGGAATGCACAAGCGTAGCGGCCGGTGCTTCTTTGTTAAGCAAGCCTGGAGACGGGTGAAGAGACGCATGCCGAGGGGGGTCTCGGCTCCTATGGGCCCTGCATTTAGCCATATGGCAGACTGGCCTGACCACTGGTGCATTCATGAAAGGATACAATCCAGTCATCTGAGCCAATTGGGTTGTACTGTACTTAGTGGGCAGAGTTACATTAACACTACTGTCATCCAGACTGGCTCCTCTGTTGTTTCCCTTGTGGGTCTTTCACAACATTATCACATGCAGATAAGCTCTTGAAGCACCTCTGCCCTGTGAATAGGAACAATCCTGCTAACACCACCACTGCCTGCGTTCAATATATGTATTTATGAATTGATTTACTAATGGTTGCAGATGGGATATATTTTACTCTGCAGTCACATGCTATGCTTGTGCTTGTCTTTATTTGTGTCTTGGTAGCTGGAATATTATAGACTCTCTTCACTGCATGGATAATTAATGACCATCTGCTTCCTCATCCCGACTCAGACTGCCTGTTAGATTCAGCAGGAGAGCCGGCTGAGTGCGACAGCATTCACATAAAGAAGCGGGCCTTTCTGCTTCCAATAGAAATTATTTTTGTTTATTTAGCAGATGCCTTTATCCAAGGCGACTTACAGAGATCATACTGTGGAAAGTGGGATGAGCAGTAATAAGGCAGCATTTCTTATACCCCTGAGACACAATGTTTCACAAAGTCTTACATACTGATTAGACTTGAACAGTACGTAATACACTGTTCAAGAAACATACCTCAAAACATACATCAACCATGTGGTATAAACGGGTTCAACAGTGGAGGAGTGAAGTGCAATTTTTTCCCCCTCAATTTCAAACAATCGATTTGAAAACTAAAATAAACATAGGTTTAGAAAAGTGGGTCAGGTTTAAACTGATGGAGAAGGATTGGGCAGACACTGCAGAACAGGTGCTGCATTCTTCAATAACAGTGTGCCTCTTCCGACTTAATACAAAGCCTTGAATGCGTCCTTCCCAATAATGAAACGCAGTCTTTAATGAGCCTTTTGTTAGGATTATTCGAATGAGGAGTGGGGACGGAGGCTCTGCCCTTGCTGCTCAGGAAGCATCCAATAGAGGCCTGGCGCTCTAATAGGCATTATTAGCCCCAAACCTGGCCCACTGGAGAGTTCCCTGGCCCGCTTTTCCGCACTTACACTGAAAGTGCTGAAATATTTGTTTGTTTATATCATCTGTACTGCTGCTTGACTATTTCTGTATTCTGCTGGGACCCAATTTAAGAAGTACCCTAACTGCTACCTCAACTGCAGAGACATGAGAGAGTTAAGAAAAAATAAACAATCTGCTCTAGTATAAAATCAACTTGGGATAAGAGATTGTGGTTTAATCACATTTCGTATTTTTTTGTGAAGGAGCCTCCCTCCTACTTATATCTGGTTTAACCCTCCTTGAAAGTTTAAGTAGAAACTAATACTAATTCTATGGCTGGAATCCTTAATGCTTTGCAATTCAGCACGCATCCCTTGGTCTGCTGTTGTGCAAGCCCAAAGGGAATCCGCAGATTTATTGGGAAGAGAGAGTTTGCAAAAAAACTCCCCTTTTGCCCGACAGCAAGAAGCGGCAGTTAGAACAATATTAGGTCTAAATTTATGGAGTGTTTGATATAAATTAACATCACTTATAAGTAAATGAAGAAGGGATTAGGTTCATTAAATAGCAGAATCAGCAGCACTTTCCACGCTATCTTGTGCTTTATTTGCTAACTCCAGATTGCACAGTTCTAATGGGTGGCCAAGGTCCTTTTTGTAGAGCTTGAGAGACCCTGTATAATTTCTTGTTCTACTGGGTGAGTGGATTTTCAGCTGAGAAAGCATTTCACGTTCGGCTCTCATGAATTTCGTATTGCATTTTTTAAAAATGTTATTTCACAGGGACTGCTGACTGAAACATGTATTGTTAATCGCAGTATGACAAGGCATTCCCAGCTATTTCTATATATTTTTTTCTACCTTAACATGATTAAACCGGGAGCTATTGACATGGTCAGACCTGATTAACCATAGTTAAATCAGTGCCAGATGATTCTTAGAACATGACACCAAAGCAGGTGGCAGCAGGCTGTCGATCTGGACCAACACTTTCCATCAGCAGGAACCAAGAATAGGGCCCTTCCGAAGGTAGATGTTTGTAAATATGTTTGACAAGAGTTTTATAATGATTTCATGACAGCCGATGCACTTTTCTGTTTCAATAGTCCCATATGACCCCCGTCTTCTTTATCTAAAAGCACATCTGTCAAGAAAAATGAGCAGCTACACAATATTGCTAGCAGTTCTGAAAATACAGAGACAGCGTAGGATATAAAGATGATGCATGCTGTCTTTAGAGAACAGAATTAGCTCAGCTGGATCGGACTTGTTAATCACAAACTAATCCGATTGCAAACAGAAACATTTCATCCATTAGTGTTGTTTGTGGCTGATCCAGAAATTAAGAATGAGTTGGAAATGTGTGCCAGTAATGCTCTCTTTGTAAAAAAATAAATAACCCATAGTACTGTGGCCCAAACTGAACTCTTTGAACAGAAATATCCGTTGTTATGGTTCCTTTTTGTATATTTAACATGGATTGATTGATTTTATTGTATTTGTCAGTTTGATACACTTAAGAGACACCCGTAGGTGCCCAATTATTTCCCAGTTTTTTCTCACACATATGGGAATGACACGAATCTGGGATTTCAGAGTGAAAATACCATCTTTGCATTGTCGTAGCTGGAAACACGTAGGATTATTGTTTACAAATCCTAAAAAAACACTGTGCAGCAAGGTTGCGTTAGGAACAATTGGGTAGCAATGCGAAAGTGTTTTATTGCTTCTAAAATAATATCGCTTCAAAAAGCCACCCATTCTGTGCAGTAAAGTAAAGGTTTGGGGTAGATTTTAAGGAGCTGGATTTCACATTGTGGGATAAACGGCTGGAAATTGAAGGGTTAGCTTTATAATCCAAATTACTTGACAGCTGGATTTTGTGGGATTTATAGATTTTTGGATCACGTTTTACTGCTGGGTGTTAAGCAAAGTTACTAACTGCCCATCAATACTGACCCTGTCTGTAAGAATAACAGTTATAAACTTGGACTAATGTTTTGTGTGTCCACAAAATGATTTTTTGTCGTCCATAACGAATTATCTCAACGAGTTTATTGTCCATGACGAAATGATTGATTTTGACATTTAGTTGAAAGCTGAATGAAATCTAGACCTGTGATAATTACTTTTCCCACTGTCGTTGTTGTATTTTCAGCTGCCAAGGAAACCTGAAAGATGAAGCCCTCAGTGCCCCTGTTTCTTCTTATCTGTTCGGCTGCCTGCACAAACTGGAGATCCATCTCCAAGAGAAACTATGGTAAGTCAACAGAAGCACTTCATAATTAACAGGAGCGTGGCAAGTTTATGTAGAATCTTTTTTAATTTTTTTTTTTTTTGGTTTCTGCAAATTTTAAAGTGTATTTATTTGAGGAACCTTAAATAATACAGTAATAAAAAACAGTCCCTGGGAGAAATTATTTTAATTTTCCAAAGGGTTTTAACCAAAACAAAGTGATAGATGCAAAACAAAATACTGTTAATGGTGGTAGGTACTGTGCAATGAGGTTACAGTAGGAATTCTGTGCCAGTGCCACATTGTGTTTGTATGTATGTTTGATTGAGCTTGTCAATGCATTCTGAAACTGTGGTGAACGCGGATAAGACATGATGTTTTATCTGACCATCTCAAACCAGTGACTCATGCCTACAGTCTGTGACCTAAGTTATAATGGGAAAATTGTTACAATAAAGAAAGCATAGAACATGTGCATTTACAATATATGCATCTTGGTATGTTTTACTAGTTTGACCTTGAATACATTTTATGAATGCATTCATGCTCTGCAATTATATTATCACTGGCAACTTGGTTTTCAGGGGCTAGGTAAGGACAGGAAAGCAATCTGCATCCAGGTAGCAATTTAAAAGGAGTTATCACAATGCTCACTCTGCACTAGCTGGGAATGAGATTTAATAGAGACATGTTATTCTTGTTGTAGGTGGTTGCTTTTTATATTGCCTGATGTGGCACAGCACCTGATCAGACAGAGCGAGAGGGTCTATGCACATACTCGCAGATTTCGTTACCTTTACTGGGAGATTCTTTTTATATTGCCTGATATGGCACAGCACCTGATCAGACAGAGCAAGAGGGTCTATGCACAAACGTGATTATTTCATTACGGTTGCTGGGAGATTCTTTTTCCACTTGTAATTTTAGGCAGGAGATGAGGTCACAAGGGATCTACACTACTTCATGTGACCTACTGTACATCCACCATAGACAGACCTGATAGATTCTGACACTTTTCAATAATCATTTCTCCCAACCAAGTTTAATCACAACTGGAGAAGTGTTTTTCTAGATATGAAAAAAAGAATACTTAAAGAAACTATAAAAGATCTCTAGATATCTGTTACAAATTCTAAAATGTTGCTTGCATACAACACAGCGGAAGTGCACACTGTATTTACACTCTCTATAGCACAGCGACGTTGGCACATGAATGACTAAAATACTGCATCTCTCAAAAGGATAGTACATTTTATGTTTGTGCTGCTCTGTATACTACCTTTATAGGGCTTGTGGCATGAAAATCGGATGAGTATTAAATGTGAAGTACAGATGAGCCTGGATTAAGTCTCAGAAAGCCTGGCTGTCTCTGCACGCTTTGCTTTCAATTATATTTTTTGCTGCTCAAGCCATTCAATGCGCTCCACCAAAGGCACCCCATTCTGAGGACATATTGCACTAATCACCAGCCAAGAGCTGCTCTCCCAGTTAAACGGTTTAGTAAAAGGCTCTTAAGACTTGAAACTTTCGCCGTGTCCACTGTTTCTGAAATGAAATACAGCTTCTTGCTGTCAGTCTTTCATAACCAGTGCTTCACAAAAAGACAAAAAACACATTTTCTTAACTCTCATTAGCATACAGTCTGCATTCCCAGATTAACCCTCTTTATTAGTCAAAGTGTGAAAACAAATCCTGCTACAGACTTAATGGAAGCGCTTCATTTCCTTTCCACATTCACCTCCTGTGTGACAAGTTCCGTAATGTCTCCCGCATTCTGTAGCATGGGATGGGTTGTGTTGGGGTGGGGTTGGGTCAGGGTGGGGTCTGGGCGAGGTGCTAAAGTGTTGTGGAGTCAAAATGATAAGAGGTACTTTTTTTTTTTTTTACAAAGCCTTTGTTATTATTTCAGTTTTTTAAATAGGAAACTTGGTGTATTGCCTAACTGCAGTACCTTAAACCGTCAGAGGCACAGTATCCGAAATGTAATTTGTATATGTACTTTACAAGCACCTTCTGGTGTTTCCTGCTTCAGCTCTTCACAGCGTTCTTGTTATACATGTTATTATCCCAGCTGCACCACATTTAAGACAGCCAGGCTTTTTCTTTATTCTTTTTATACTCGTAGCGATCCCATTTCCATGACAACGCTAAAAGGAAAAGCAGTCTTTGTGGAGTACAGTAGGTGGTCTGCAGGTTTATTAGGAGACTACCTGAAGCAACACAGGTACACAATTAACTCCAGAGTTAATAAAAGGGCTGACAGTTAATTTCTCAAACTCTGCCTTATCTGCCCTCTCCTAATGGGATGAGTAATTGGGAGGCAATACCCTATTGCTTCGAAAGTCAAGGGCTTATTTTTTTGTTGGATGGAGAAATAATTCTAAACAGCAGGCAGTTTTATTGCAGTGCCTTGTGTTGAGCAAGATGTACAGCCTTTAGGTCAGTTAGGATGCTTTCAAATTTTAATGGAAAAAGGTAAAGAAAAACTCAAGGTTGTGATTCTGTTGGTATTGTACCGGAATGCCACGTTGCTCATAAAGTTCTTAATGAGGTGTCCACCAGTGTTACCGTGTCTGTGCTAAAAGCACAGTCAAGACGCAACAAAAATATCATGTTAAAAACTCATGTGGCTCTACTGTAAACTCATGAAGGATAAGCAGACTGCACCGGGGAAATCCAATGGAACAGAGTGCATGGTGATGAAGAGATGGATCTGTTCAGAATTAAATAACATTCAGTTCAATGAGAAGCACTTGAAAGGGGCTCTCGTTGAGCTGAAACTTAACCCCTCCAGTAATTTGAGTTCAATAATGACATATAAACAGCACAACAATCCTGCAGAGGACCACCCTTTTGCTACTTGAATAGTTTTCACAACAGATTCCAGTGGCGTGGCTGCAGCACAGAGGAATATATTGAAGGATTTGTTTTACAGATGTATCAAAATGAGCTGTAGAAATACATTGATACATTATAATTAACAGATACTGATACTAAATGAATAGCATGCTGCAATGTAATCTACTAATTACACCCCTTTAGCACTGCTATTGGAGGCTCTCATTGTATTTGATTGAGGTTGGGTTAGTTTTTGCAGGGGGGGTGCTTGGTGAGGCAAATGGTTAAAAATTACAGCATTTCTTTATTAACTGTGGGAAATGCAATTTGGCCACCTACACTGAATGCTCAGTATGACACAATGTAAATCACCAGATAGGTGAAATGGTCATTTAATAATGGCTTGTCCATGAACCAATGACTAATCAATGCAGAACCGTGAAGCGTGACCACTCACCGTCCCCTGGGATCTGCAGCGGCTTTAGAGAATCCTGTGTCTTGCAAGCCAGTATAATGGTGGAAAACCCCATCGAGTAACAACAACGTGGCGCTGAGTCAATCCTAATCGACTGTGCCCCCAATAACAGCGCTCGTCTTTCACCTCCGACACCCGGAGCTCCTTCAAGGCAAGGACAGAATGATCAAACAGTGTCGTTTCCTGATCTCTCGTGGCTTACAGCTGCAGGGTTCTAGATGATGGTGAATACTTGTTTTAATGCTTTTCTATTGTGCTACATTTTACTGCAGCCTCTTGGTTGTCTTGGGTTGCCTTGGAAAGAGGATGAATATATTCTTTACAACAGGAATGCATTTGAAATATAGCGCGTTTCCCGTGACCATATAACACAAGCGCATCTTCCTTCATTTGAAATGTAACACGTTTCCCATGACCACATAACACAAGCACACCTTCCTTCTGTATATTGGGACTGTTGTTACTCAGCACTGCCACCAGAGCAGCATGCAACGCCAATTCTCTTTCAGCCTCAGGAAAAAAAGTGCTCTGTATGAATTAATGGGTTTTTAAATAACAGCAGAAACAAGCAAATCTCAGACTGAAGAAAGTAATTGCACTGCTAATCAAACACAATATCCATCCTGTCTGGTGTCCTCTCAGTAAAACATATTTAGAACAAACAATGGAGCATTTCATATCTTTAATTTGGTTTAATTTGCAGACTATGCACAGAGCGTTATGTATAGAAAAAAAATGGTGATTTGCTCAAAGTGATCTACCACACTTGCACACAACTTGCCCGACAATCTACTCGTTTGGAGAGCAGTGGGGATGATCCAAACAGCCCAAAACTGCTCACAGGAGCAAATCAATCGAATCATCCCGAGACCCAGCAATACGTTGTTTCAGTGCTTCTGATTTGAGATTATTTTGCATGATTAGGGACTTAATTGCTCATCGTATTATACTCATTAAGCAACATCTCCATGACTGTATTTGATGTGTTCCCTATATAAATAAATGACTATGCAATGTTCTTAAACAGTGGTGGTTTGTGAAAGGCATATTCTTTTTATTGCATAAAACGGGGATGTCAAGTTGCAAAGTGACTGAGTGCATTAAAGTCCCTGCTAAGTAAGACAAGTGAAGGATTCGTTTTGACAAATCATATTTAAATAAAAAAAAAACAATCCTTTTTGTTTTCCGGAATTGTAATGTAAGCTGAACTCAGTGAGAGATAAGCAGCATTGTGGGGAATCAAGAAGGAATCTTACTTCGTGGAATGAAGTCACTCCCTCCTCAGATCCTAGAATAAAAAACAGGGATGGGGGTATGATTCACTATTACCTCGTTTCCATGCATTTTCACTCAGCTCGGGTGGACTTTCACTGGGGATTCAGGAGGAATGCGGGAGAACCCAGATCAGCTTGGATTGGCATTCAATCTGTGCTCATGGAAACAAGGTATAGGAATGTTTTTACACATGCACACATGCAACTGGAAGCACCTTTGGTGAAAAAGCCTAGCTAAATTAAACATGAAATCAAATCATACACTGTATAGATTTCACCGGGGCAATTTAGCACCTAATTACATGTGTGTACTCGGAAGAGACCCAGAGTAATGAGGAAAAGGGTCTTTAGTACCTAGCAGGTAAATGAAGCCTTTCCTCAATGTCTAGTCATTGAGTACTTCTGTAGTGGCTTCCCTACCTCAAGCTGAGGAGGGGGCATGAATGATTCTAGAACACACATGTACTATAATCAGAACTGCCACTTTTATATATACATATTTCTCATGTGACAGTAATAGATGTTTTTTGAATCTCAAATGGTTCTCATCATTGTGTTTTAATCTGCCTCAGTGCTATGTGTATGTCAGCGCCGGTGCATTTGAAAGTCAAATAAAGGGATCTTTAAAGACCTGCCGTGGCTGACGTTTTCAAAGTGTTCTCTGAGTCTGTCCCATGCAGGGCTTCTCTTTTCTTTGTCAGGATCCGCGGAATGAATGAGGTTGGTCCCTTTATGATGAAAAGCATGCGTTACGGAGACATGCTGTACATGATGCATGTGTTGAAGAGGGTTAACCAAAGCTAGAGCCTGTTGCTTTGTGTCCTAATAATATGTGAAGAGCATTGCTGGTCCACATACCAGATGTATTCACATGACCTTGTTCATACGTCCTGAAAATAGAACTTCAGCTTAATATACCTTTCATATTTCATTTCTGGATATTTATTATGGGTATATTTTCCAGAACAACACGGCTTCTTTATTTCTTTTATCATGTCAATTTGTTTGCTGTATAACATAACTTTTTTAACACTGTACCGCTGCATTAAGTGAAGGCTGTGGGAGTATGAAAAGATAATCTGGCTTTATTCAATTAGTAATAGAATATGTCCTTTTAATAACTACATGTTACAGCACATTAAGTAGCTGTTTAGTAGAGTCCCTGAATCTAGAGCCTGCTCTGTTAGCATTGGGCTAATAGAATGGCATATTCTGGTTTAGTATCTATAGTATAGGCCCTTTACATGCCTTGTCATGCTGGCAAATGCACAGGAATGCAATGTGCTTCACAGTACACTAACATTCAGTGAATATGGCGCAGTTCATTTCATATGCATTCGTCTACAGTTTTGACACACTGTGAAAGCAGGAAATGGATGTTATCACACAGCTAATCGTGGTTATCAATATCTCAAATGTCCTAGACTTGTTTGATGAGCCAATTAGGTTCAGCTCATTAACGTAAATAAATAAAACATAGTGTTTCTTTTGAGTCAGAGTCTTTCTGCAGTACCTGTTTTGTTAAAAATGAAAAAAAGGATGTTAGTACCTGGCAGGAACATTAATCCTCTCTCCAATGCCTAATCACAGAGTCCAATTAAATTTTTTGTTGTTCACGTATCCAGTAGAGGCTGGCAGTGGTTTATGTTTACATTGAAAGTCAGATTTTGAGATAGCAATCTGGAGAACTGAAAGAACATCATTGAATGTACAGCATATAGACAGTGGCAATAGCAGCATGCTTTGTGCTTCTCATATTCTATACAGGTACTGCTAAAACAATAATGCTCCAGGGTGGAAAAATCCAGCACAATTGTTCAGGGGTTAAGCTGGGTGGCTTTGTGGTATAATCAGAACTGTATCCAAATAAATCAGAGGGTGAATACATTGTTAGTTTAAGGGGAGCTCTTTTGGGCAGCAGCACTGGAAAGTGCTGAGTAAAGCCTACTTGACTCACAAACTAATCAGAAAACTATTGTCTCCAGGTTGCAAGGCTGCCCATAAACCAATCAGACACAGGGAAGCAAGCGACTGTGTTTGATATTGTTCAAGGTTGCATTAAATATTCATACCCTTTCCGTGTTGCTGGCTTTGACATATTGACATCATTTGACATCGTTTTATTTGAACAGAGGCCTTTTTCTTTGCTAGTTAGCAGGGCTACACATGACCATTATATTTTCCTGCTGCTTCTTGAAGAAAAGAACATGGTGGTGTGTTTACATAGATTACAGGGGCATTTATTCTGAACCACACACACATTCTCTAAACAGCCCAAATACTGCAGATGGATTACATTATGGCTGAAATCATTTTATAGAACAAACGTGAACTGTACCCTTGAATTTAAGATGAGCACTTTCTATAAAATATTTCTCTAAAGTTTTTCATTTTCTAAAGACTTTTCATTCGCACAGAAGCCTTTAAATTAGACAGCTGAGTAAGACGCTCCCAATTCTTCACTGCTTATTGAACTAGTCATGACCTTTCTAACCCTAGTGATTATAAGTGTCTGATCTCTGGACGGTTGTGACTGTTAATATTTATAATGAATTAGCCTGGGGTGGGGGGGGGGAGGGTCACTTTACCATAACCAGTGACAGCAATTCAAATAGAATTATGCATAGAATACTTGAATATATCCGTTTAGGATATATATTCAATACTCATTCCAACTGGTGATGTTTTTAAAATATGTGCTTATTTATGATTCGGCATTAGGGTATGGTTTAGTGTGTACCATATTTGAATTAAATAATGTGTTATATATATTTACACCTGAATTTAAGATGCTTTTCTACAGAACGTGTTTTCAAAACCACTTTTCATAAGCCACTTTGCCTTATACACGACTACATAGCAGTTATGTAAATATTCATAAAGCCTGAAATATAAGTGCTTGTATTTGCATTAACTAACACAAGTCTGTCCTCCATGCTTAGCCTTATCTAGCTGAAAGCATGTTTTAAGAAGAGTTATGAATACCTGTTGAAATCCCTTTTAGTGCACACTCATTACTCTTCCCCACATCAGCAGTAAAGACCCTGATAAACATGCTTTATGAATACGGCCCCTCATGGCCCACTTTTGTACAATTAGGGGATAATTACAGCACTTTCCAACTCAGTACAGAGCATTGAGAGTTAAATATTCTCTATTTGTGCATTGAACATTTTGATCACATTAACCCACGGAACTAGGTAGAGAAGCGAGTCAGACTTCACAGCACTGTACAGTATATTGAAGACTGTTTATTCCTTGAACCCTGAGGAATGTGCAAATCATTTCTTTAAGAAAGCAGGAATGCAAAACATGCCTCGCTGTGGCCTTGCTGAGCAATCAGACTGATCAAAACCTGAAAATGGCCTAAATCACGTAAGGCAATGTCATTTGGAATGCCAATCAATACAAATCACCACCTTGCTTTCATGCGGTCTCTCTGAAGGCTGAAGGAAATTGTGTTTCCGTTATTCAGTGTCACTAATAGCTGGACGATGTGTAGCTGTGTTTCAGTTAGATTAAACAGAGAAGGGTATCAAGAAGAAAGAAGAATAGTAGAATGCAAAAACGTTATTACAAGCAAGCTAGAATGTCACTCCATTAATATAAGTTGATATGTACAGCTGAGCCTGTATCTTTCAGTAGGGCACCATGCATGAGACAAGCCCATGAAATCGGGCATTTTGAGTGGCTTCGAGTGGCTTCACCATTCATAATTGACTCATCTGCAACATGACGATTGATACTGTCCTTATCGTAAAGCAAACGGCATGTTGTCTCCAGGGTTTCTATTGATGTTTTTTCCTTTTCTTTTAATTTTAGATGTTCAGACCGTGTTTTTATGGGCATTTCAACCCCCTTCTCCTGTTTTATTACAGTTCTCTGAACTGCAGCACACTTGCTTGGGGCCAGCTTGCCTCAATGTGGATTCCGTTGCCTGGAATAATTCTTTACATTCTAAAGGGAACACGATCTATGAGTTACTGTAATAAAATAACACCTTTCATTGTAAAATAATCTCCATGGCAACTGACAACGAAAGGCAAAATGCCACAGGAACATTTCTGTGCATTTCATTCCACTACCTGTCAAATTCTCAGTCAATAATTTAACAAAATATAGAACGCTAATCTTTTTTTTTTTCCATTTACTGTGCTGTGTGGGCTGAAGTGCAATAATAGAGCTGAATTAAATCTGAAAAAAAAAGTTCAATATTTTGTGGGATGCTGCTAGAGGTTAGCTGTAAGGGATATTTTGTAAGAAGCACACTGTAGTCGGTGATAACTAATTTGATTAGTGCATGCAGATACTTAATAAAAAAGAAAAGAAAACATATTTCTTACTCAGTAAGTGCAAACAGGGTGCTGATGCATGATTCATTTCAAGAGGCAGAGGGTTGCCTGTATTCTCAAAATAACAATGGCTTTGAAAAGGCTATCTCTCTTTAATACAGCTGCCATCAGAGTGGATAGCATGTATTGTTACAATGTATACAGATGTGATACTGGCTGTTTGATTCAGCAGGATCCTCACAATGATACTTTCAAGGGAAAGGATGCTACATTTGGAAATCCAGTCATTTTTGGACACCATCTTTGTTAATTTAATAATGCCTCTGTCTCTGTGTCTTGATGACGGTTTTTCATAAAGCAAAGCGGTGGTTCTGGCAGGGAACTCACTTTAACCTTCGACCAAGTCACTCAGATATCAAGCATATTTTAAAACACTTCCAATACCAGATCAAATCGAATAGCCAGTGTCTTATTTGTGCTTAGATAATCAATACGTCCAAGGATCGGCAAGGAAAGGATTTATATCTTACCTCAATCCATTACGTCCTGCTGTGTGCCAAAGTTCATCTCCTCCTTTCCATCTGCTTTTTGGCTTTGTCTAATGAGGGAGGGCTGCTATCCTCCTCCACTGCCCATGGCTTCCCTATGGTCAGACTCTCCGCTATATCTGCAAGCTAATTGATGGGCAGGGGTACCTCAAAAGACGAGGCCAAAGAATGTAGTATAAAATATGCATAATGTAGTAGTGTTGTCTAGTCTGTGTTGTAATACATAATCTATCGCATGAGTTTCCTGACCTGAACCCACAGTAATAAACATACCTAGCCATGAACATTAATTTACAACTATGGCCTAAAGTTTTTCATCACTTGAAATTTTAGGATTGAGACTACTATAAAAAAAAAAAAACTATACTAACATCATTTAGATATTTTATTTAACATCATGTTGTCATAGAAACTACAAAATTATTTTGCAAAAGTCTACTAGAAGCCATAATAGTAGTACAGTATTTCATGTTAGATTTCGAAATGTCACATTTTTCAATTTGTGCCAGTTTTTCGTTACGTATATGGAAAACTACAAAGCGGTGTGTAATTCAATATGTTAACATAACATTGTTCTGCAGGTTTCATTTAACTTTCTGAAGCAACATTAGTTCATTCTGTGGGGTGATGCAGAAGTTTTGGCCAGAGCTGTACATTCACTATAAATGAGTCTTTTATAAAGTAATTTAAGACTCAGAACTACTTGTAATTTACAGCACAGTTGGTACAGAAAGCGTGAAGTAAAATGTTAACTGAATTCAACCCACATTCTGCGTCCTCCTCCTGTGAGCTACAGCAGACCACAGATAGAAGTGGGAAGTGACTTTCGACTGCAGCCTTGGCAAAGGTTAATGGAGTCTCCCTCTCCCAGGTGTTAACTGAACAGCTTATTTACATTCCAAAAGTAATGACTTTGTGATCGAATAACACACTAATGCATAGTAAGTGATTGTCAAGAAAGCTTCAATAGCGTTTATGCAGGTTTGACGGTCTCGTGTGTTTCGCTGAACACAGCCCAGGGAGCCTCTGCCCAGATTGCAGCTCTCCATTATGAAAGGAGAGGGGAAACTTGACACTCTTGAACCAGATGGTAGCTGTTGCCCTTAGAGGGAGAGATGGTAAGTGCTTTCTGACAGGGCTCACCTAAGGGATTTTGAAGAAGAAAGCAGGAATAGCACAGAAAACACGTCATGTTTCTTTAATGGAAACCGCTTTGACAGGGATGCTCATAAGTTGGGGGATACACTTCCAAAAAGAAAATGACTAAAAGAAAAAGGAGTGGGTCTTGGAACAATGACATAAGTTTCCAGAAAGATGTTGAGTGCGGAGCGTTATGATTTCTGGGCACTTGCACTAGGATAGCTGGAGCTGGTACCTGCTCATCTTTGTCGGTAGGTTTATGCCCACTGGTGTAACCTCTGTGCAGTAGATCTGGAGTGTGGTTTAATGAGCATCAATCCAATTCTCAGTCTAACGTAACCATACTGTATTTAGCCCCCAATAGGAAAAGGATTCCATTGTTTTCATTATATTATCTACCTAGACTATGTGCTGTATGAATTGGGATTGATTTAATTTACTTTTCAACTGGATTAAGATTGAATGTGGAACAGTAATTTTTCTAATCAATTAATACATCATCTATCAAATTAAGTACAGGTTTGTATTGGATAATCAACGGTCTAGTAACCAAATTAACTTTAATTGTTAGTGCAAACGTAACACACATCTTGTGTATAACAGGCACCACTGAGATGCATTGTGGTGACACACATCTTGTTTAACGTGCACCTTTCTGTATTATGAATAATAATATAGCCTGGGGGTACTGCACACCTGGCTGTATATGACATGCAGAAATCCTCCTGATATTTGTAAAGGGTTTACGCTATATTATAAAAATTACGTTAACACAAATCTGGGACATTCTGAATTGCATTTCCCAGACCTATCTTTGCAACGATGTACACTAGTTCCCAAAAACGACATCTCTTTGAGTCATGATATAATAAATCTGGTGACGTAGGATCAGTTCTGTTAATTACTGCCATCCTATTATAGCAATTTCCTTTCCGATTACATAAAAACACATGTTTTATAACAAGCAGATGATCCATTACCATGAACTTGAAAATGACATTAAAGCAGTCATTACCTGACTGTAGTTGAATTATCCGAGGTCTCGGACATTGTACATCTCCCTTTCCTGTTAAACCGATCATACCATACCCAAAGGCTCATTTTATTCCTGATTATTGAATCTCCAGGGATGAGCAATGGACAGTAGGTATTTTGCAAATGAAAAGTCATTGCTGACACAACATTGCTTTCATGAACCTACAAGGTGAATCCACACTGTACTGCTGTACAGCAGAGTGTGGAAAGAAGCAACGTATATGTTGTCTCTTGGCTACTCCCCTGAGCCAACACGTTACCAGTTCATCCCTCGACTATTAAAAGGCCAGCTGTTTGCAGCTTGACCGCTGGCCTTTTGTAAGGTAAACTGGTTGTCATTAGGTGGTCAGTAGGTGAGCAGGTCAGTAGGTGACACTAGCTATCCAGATATGTTGACCCATCAAAGAGCTTTGCACATCCACCTGTTACAATGTGTTGTTTGGTAGAAAGCAGCTGTAGGGCTATCATTTAATAATTTGATATTAGGATTTTGGTTACTCCTAATTATTTGCCTCATAGTTGCTAAGTCTGTTTGTCTGGACTGAATGATATATATATATTTTTTGTATTCAGATTCAGGTGTCTTTATTATGCTGATGCAGTGTGTGCTGTAAGATTTGTCAGCTGCATGACCCCTGTCTACACACGGTACATATTAACGTCGTAATGAAGGCCAGAGGGGATGTTTAAATGCTAATCTTTGGAATTATTCAAAACTTTCCAAATTAATTCAGTGTCTGAATTAGCATTAACATGATGATGCAGGATACAGGACACCTAAGGAGTGCATTTGAATGTCCTGAAGCTCAACTTTATTACACATTTAACCATGTCAGTGCCCACCTTGTCAGTCTCTGGGCCTTCAGGGCCACGCAGAGCACCATTTTTAGGATGATGGTTTCTGTAATCGTTTGCAGTTAGACACTGCAAGCAGTGTACTGTATTCTACAGTAATGTCCATTTAGATTTTTTTTTCTGTGTTCTGCTTTAGAGCACATTCTTGCCTGTAAATAAAATCTGTGTTACATTTTAGCTTTTGTCTTTATTTTGTCACATACATATCAGTGAGGATTTTCTATTCTTGCAACAGAAACGGACAGGCAAAGGTTCCAATAGAACTATGAGACAATGTATTTTTATATTCTATTTAAAAGGTTAAAGCCAAATAAATGTACTCCTTACAAACAATTCCTCTTGCATCCCACTGGTTAAAACAAAATGTAATGCAGGACACATTTCACATTATTTTTATATCTAAACATTCTATGACTTATTTTGTCAAAGCATCCCCGAGAATGATTTTGGAAGCATTATTAACCTTGCTTGCTAGGAGGGGTGAATAGTATAAGTACTGTTTTTATTTTAAATGCACTTGAAACTCTTCGGAAGGCTTTTTTGGGGGTATTTTGTGTTCTTGAGATTCTATTCTGCATCTGTGTCAGTTAATTTATTTATCCTACAGAACCATTTATTACATTTAATTACAAGTGGATTTCGGATGTTAAAAAGTGATTTTAAGAGACAGCTCTTCAAAACTGTGGATCATAGCCCTACTTGCCTTCAAAATCAAGCACGGTGTAAAATAAGACAGTAGATTTATTTAATTTTTTTTCAGGGTAGTCTATTGCCTTCAGTGCAGCTGTCTCTGGGGAAACTTAACATCTGTGAAAGTGCTGGCTATCCAACCCTCACCAACATCACTCAAGAGACTCAACAGTTTCTTTTGCGTTTTTAATTAAATATAAATGTATATCTTAAGAAAAGGACATTGAAAAGTAGCCACATGCAAAGGCTTGAGTTGTATATGTCACCCAGCACTCAAGAGCCACATGGAACCACTGTATTCAACTTTTACAATGTAGTTTGGTTCATTATATTTATTGCAGCTGTTTGACATTATTATAAGTGTAGTTCTTCAGCTGTAAAAGGCAACCCGGACAAACACTTGACATTTGTGCATATGCAGCAAAAACCAACACCCTATCGAGTTACCAATTAATAAGCATGAATTATAAATGAAGGGTTTCCCAGGAGATGCAACTTTCAAGAAGCTTTGAACATCAGAAGTGTTGCTCCTAATCCCACACCTTTCCTGAATCTGCTGCTTCCTTCAGTTCCATGCATGAAGCTTTCATGAACACGAGCAATGCCAAGAGAAATGCTGCTGCCTGGTGAAGCTGCATACATGATTGTTAACTGGACTCCTGTTGGCTTTTAGACCCTTCAATTTCCTTCTTTTGAATCCGAATGCATTGTGCCTTTCAAAGTTTAGAATTACTTTTACATATGCTTAAATATGTACAGGGTTTATAAAACACTCTTCCTCTTCCGAGTATGACAAAGTGACCTACTTTTTACCCACCAACCTATCAAAGACGTCAGACTCTTTAACCAGACAGGGAAAATAGAGTCCGCAAATTCATACGCAATTGCACGGGAACAGAATCTGAATAGAGTGCGTTTTAAAGTTATCTTCTACCGAATGTACATTCACAATTAATTCAAGTTAAGTTTTGGAGGTGCAGAAACTGGATCTCTTCAAACAGACTGTTCCTTCCTTTCGCCTGAGCTTGAAATACCTTGTGTATGCTAGACCTGTGTTTTTGGCTGTGTGTGGGCAGTGTTTCGTTTTATTGTTCCCAAAGGAGCAACTCCTGCTGAAAGGCTGGTTTCTTTTGGTTCTTGAGCAATTGGATATGACAAGCCGAAACCTGAATAACATTTGTTTTATGACAGTAAGCTGTTGAAATAGATATGGGCTGGCAACATCCTTTTCAGCAAAATGTAGCCCGCGCAGGAACGGCAGAGTTTTATTTTCAAGGAACTCCTTCAAGTAGTAAGCTGCTGACGATGGACCCTCACATACAGTACCTGCATTTAATATGTTTGCATTAGACCAGGAGTTCACAACCTGTGGTCAAGGTACAATTTGTAACTCTGAAACTTTTTTGCTTTTTTAAACCAATCACCTTCAGCGCTGGAAGCAGACCCTCTTATAACATTATGGCTGATGGACTTGATATCATGTACTTTCCCTTTATAAGTTCCCATAGAAACCACATGGTTCCTGCAACAGCTGATTACATAGTCCTGATGACTCCCTTCCTTCAGGCATGTGTTCTGAGGAGGAGAGAGATATCATAATTGCATGAAGAACAATGTCAGAGACAGTCACATTTGCTCTTGATGTCAATATTAAGCAGTTCTGGGGAGTGTCTAGCATATTACAGCGCAGTGCTGTGAGGGGGTGTTTTTGACATTTTTTGAATTTTTTTTTTCTTTGGTAGGCTGTTCTTCATAGGTAACCAAGGTGGCAGTTCAGTATTTTCTCTTGCTTCTTTCAGCAAATGCCAAACCTGTGGGAAATAATTTGCTTTCCAGTAGACTAATAAGTAATTGAAAAACGTTTTGGTACAATGCGAAAGCAGAGAAGCATTTTACTATGGTAACTCCCGCTGAACATGAGCAAACTTCTCTTGGTCACCATCATCTTGACTCCAGTCCACTTTTCAGAACAGCCCAGGGAGAAGCTTATATACAGAACAGCTTGCTTCATATAAATGTATTTCTTAACACTTTCATAAGTACATTTCAATACAGTTCCATAGGATTGCATAGGAGGAAGATCTGAACAACCAATGTCTTGTTATTTTGTAACGATTTTCGAAGTCCTGAAGATAATGTAAAAAGATGGGCACACATTCAAGTGGAACAGATCTCTTTTCACATGTCTAATTGCTACAGTAATCAATCCTTCAGGTACCATTCTGGCCTTTCGAAAGCAGCCAGTCCAGCCTGAAGGACATGTAGTGATGATTTGCCTGGGAACTGGATCAAACTGGCCACCCAGATATTGATAAGATGGACAACTAGCCTGTTAGCTTCAAGTTATGGACATATATCTGTTCCTAAGAGCTAGGGCAAAATGAAATCAGCTGAGAGCTAGGGAGCAAGAGAGAATATAACGTAGGGCTAATTAAAGTGACATTTTAAGACTTCGTGGATTGATAGCCGCGGCATTTGCGGCTGCAGATTTTGAACTGCTGGGTGTTGAGTTTTCAATACAGCACGTCATCGATTCACATTCAGCTCTTTAACATTATCACCTTTCGTTCCCCACCGTATACATCTGTTCCCTGGCATGCGTATTATCTTTTGAACTTCCACCACACAAAAGATGTGCCATTCAGCCGGAGTGTGGATAGGTCATGGTGACCTATCCACACAGAGGTCAGAGAGCCATTGGCAAACTCAGACCACAACATGGTCTCATTTGAAATATTTTTTAAAACCCCAAAAGTAATGACTAAAGCTAAGGTTTACAATTTTAGAAAAGCAAACTACGAAGGTATGAAACAGAGACTAACAGAAGTAGATTAGAGTAAAATAGAGAAAACATCCACAGAAAAAGGGTGGCTGTTTTTTAAAAATGTAGTACTAGAGGCACAAAACAATTACATCCCAAAAGTAGACAAATCTAAATCTAAAACAAAATGGCCAAAATGGTTTAATAGATCAATTAAAAAAAATATTCAGCGAAAAAAGGCACTTTACAGAGCGTTTAAAAGGGACCAAAAACAAAGCACACAGAAAGAGTACTTGGAACTGCAAACACAAGTCAAAAAGGAAGTTAGAAAGGCCAAGAGAGAGATAGAAATCAATATTGCTAAGGGGGCTAAAACCAATTCCAAAATGTTTTTCCAATATTATAACAGCAAGAGAACATTCAAAGAGGAGGTTAAATGTCTAAGAGACACAAATGGCAAAATCATAGATGAAGAAAAAAAAATAGCAAATATATTAAATGATTACTTTTCACAGGTTTTTACAAAGGAGGACACGGACAACATGCCCCACATGTCGACCTGTTCCTATCCAGTTTTAAATAACTTTAGCATAACAGAGGCAGAAGTGTTAAAGGGACTAGGAGCTCTTAAAATAAACAAATCCCCTGGGCCGGATGAGATCCTCCCAATAGTACTCAAAGAAATGAAAGAAGTTATTTACAAACCGCTAACCAAGATCATGCAACAGTCTCTTGACACAGGGGTTGTACCAACAGACTGGAAAATAGCAAATGTAATACCAATCCACAAAAAGGGAGACAAAACCGAACCAGGTAACTACAGACCAATAAGCCTGACTTCTATTATATGTAAACTTATGGAAACTATAATAAGATCCAAAATGGAAAATTACTTATATGGTAACAATATCCTGGGAGACAGCCAGCATGGTTTTAGGAAAGGGAGATCATGTCTAACTAACCTACTTGACTTTTTTGAGGATGCAACATTGAAAATGGATAACTGCAAAGCATACGACATGGTTTATTTAGATTTCCAGAAAGCTTTTGACAAAGTCCCGCATAAAAGATTAATTCTCAAACTGAATGCAGTAGGGATTCAAGGAAATGCATGCACATGGATTAGGGAGTGGTTAACAGGTAGAAAACAGAAAGTACTGATTAGAGGAGAAACCTCGAAATGGAGTGAGGTAACCAGTGGTGTACCACAGGGATCAGTATTAGGTCCTCTGCTATTCCTAATCTACATTAATGATTTAGACTCTGATATAGTAAGCAAACTCGTTAAATTTGCAGACGACACAAAAATAGGAGGAGTGGCAGACACTGTTGAAGCAGCAAAGGTCATTCAAAATGATCTAGACAGCATTCAAAATTGGGCAGACACATAGCAAATGAAATTTAATAGAGAAAAGTGTAAAGTATTGCATGCGGGCAATAAAAATGTGCATTATAAATATCATATGGGAGATAGTGAAATTGAAGAAGGGAACTATGAAAAAGACCTAGGAGTTTATGTTGACTCAGAAATGTCTTCATCTAGACAATGTGGGGAAGCTATAAAAAAGGCTAACAAGATGCTCGGATATATTGTGAGAAGTGTTGAATTTAAATCAAGGGAAGTAATGTTAAAACTCTACAATGCATTAGTAAGACCTCACCTAGAATATTGTGTTCAGTTCTGGTCACCTCGTTACAAAAAGGATATTGCTGCTCTAGAAAGAGTGCAAAGAAGAGCAACCAGAATTATCCCGGGTTTAAAAGGCATGTCGTATGCAGACAGGCTAAAAGAATTGAATCTATTCAGTCTTGAACAAAGAAGACTACGCGGCGATCTGATTCAAACATACAAAATCCTAAAAGGTATAGACAATGTCAACCCGGGGGACTTCTTTGACTTGAAAAAAGAAAAAAGGACCAGGGGTCATAAATGGAGATTAGATAAAGGGGCATTCAGAACAGAAAATAGGAGGCACTTTTTTACACAGAGAATTGTGAGGGTCTGGAACCAACTCCCCAGTAATGTTGTTGAAGCTGACACCCTGGGATCCTTCAAGAAGCTGCTTGATGAGATTCTGGGATCAATAAGCTACTAACAACCAAACGAGCAAGATGGGCTGAATGGCCTCCTCTCGTTTGTAAACTTTCTTATGTTCTTATGTTCTTATGAATGTATCCCTCGCTAGTTTATCTCTGTAAGAGAAAGGCTGGTGCTCTGCAACCATCATGCATTTCCAATTGTTTTACAGATTGAGACGTTGCATGATGTACTTGTTTTACACATTGAGACGCTGCACGATGCACTTGTTTTACACATTGAGACGTTGCACGATGCACTTGTTTACAGATTGAGACGTTGCACGATGCACTTGTTTTACACATTGAGACGCTGCACGATGCACTTGTTTTACACATTTAGACGCTGCATGATGCACTTGTTTTACACATTTAGATGCTGCACGATGCACTTGTTTTACAGATTGAGACGTTGCACGATGCACTTGTTTTACAGATTGAGACGCTGCACGATGCACTTGTTTTACACATTGAGACGAGGTTAGAAACTGGCTGTTCTGCTGTGCGGGGGTTAAGATGACCGCCTGGGGCACGGATGGTCACTGTATTATGTGCAGACCCTTCACCCTGTTAAAGTAACATTGTTTCAATAATACTGTTCTTACTTGTGAACTTACACATTGAATTATTATGAAGGAAGCAGTCATCAATGACACATTTAATACTTATTTGCATTAGGGTTCTGTTTTATCATTTAGTTCAGTAACAATGTTATTGCAGCAGTCATACATTTATGGCTCACTCAACATGTATTTATATAAAACCCTAAACCTCACATGAATTCATCCTGAACAGACACACAGCCTTGTCCTGTTGACTCTTTGATAGCAGCTTATTCAGAGCCTCAGCAGCAATTATGCTGACACAGAGTCATCTTCGCTGTTACCCTTTAGTAATATTTGGGCCACAGAGAACACACATGAGAGGAAAATTACTACTTCGCAGCTGTGCAGCAGCTAGACTAATCTCTTATCAAAAAGCAAATTTTGCATGGCACCACCAGCTGCAATCTTTTAAAAATTGCTTTGATAAACATTTAAGGCTGTATCCCGTTTGGTGAATTCATAAATAAACAAGTTGAATGGGCAGCTCCACTCTTTCAGAGCCCTCGGCTTCCTTCAGGCACTTTGAAAGTCATTGCACACGTACAGCAAACTAATCTGACAGGACTCTTGCAATGAAAGGCTGCAGGGAATGGTGACAGGATATACAGACTCTTCAACTCAAACAGCAAGGTTTTCATGCAACACAACAGTATCAGTGGCTTTTGTTCAATAATGCAGCTCCATTTCATGCAGTTAAATGGACTTTGAAGGAAACGAGGAATCTGAAGGAATTGTAGCACTTTATGTTATATGTTATTGAACATGCACCGTTCTTTTTGTTGTGCAGCGTTCTCTATAACAGAAAAGTACATGTGAGATTTTCCTGCAGAGCTCAGGGGGCACAATAGACAAGGAGCTTTGCAGTTTACGCCAGATATAATGCTGTTGATTGAGTTCAAGGTTTGAGCTTTTTCTATGGGATTAAACTCCAGGGGAGGGTTTATTTCATTCCATTGCTACTCACCTACATAAGAAGCAAATCAATGTGGCTGAGAAGTAGATCCAGTTTCATTTCTAAAAGGAAAAACATCAATGCTAAAAGATGTATGAAACCGATCACTTACAGTACAATCCCCCTAAATGAAATGCCTGGTCTGTTTAAATGAGGTTTGTAACATTAACAAAAAGGCCCAATGATGATTTGGATTAATAACCTGGAGTCTCTTTGGAAGGCTGAACAGATTCCAGAGCACATCGTGTCAGCAGAGGTTCACACTGTACTGCCCCTCCATCCACATGAAGAAACTCAAGGAAGTCTTTGGTTTTCATGTGCGTGCTGCAGCATCAAGAATCTGCTTTTGCTTACCTTGGTCGTTCATTTAAAAAAAAAATCTGAAATAGTTATTTTAGCAAGCTGAGCAGAAGCATTGTTTTTACCTGATCACTTTAAATCACATCTGTTAATAAACCTAAGGTTTTCAGTACCTCCATCAGACAATGCAGGAACAGCAACAAAATAAGAGCCACATTCGTATATATATATATTTAAAATGTGGTCCAGAGCACAGTTCCACCTGTCAAGAGTGGTTGAAGTGTGAATACCTGGGGAGCAAGAGGAACCCACAAGCCAGAATCTAATGATGCCAGTTTAATGGCATTTTAATGTACTTGAACCAAGCAGCTGGTCCTCTTCTCACCCACAACTCTGTATTACTTCATTATTTAGCATTCTGGACAACAGAGGAAGCATGAATGCAATTAACACCTGAAGGTGCTGCTTAGTCACATTTGTACTTTGTATTGTGTCTATAGTATAGGATAGTACAGTATAGGATAGTACAGTGATCCCCCTTTATAACGCGGTAGTCAGGAGCTAAAGGTTGTGCAATGTTGATAATAGTAAGCACATGCACTGCACCTAGTTTATGTTTAAGAATATTAGAATGATACACTTTTGTCACAAGGCTTTTTTCAGGATACTATCAGTGTCACCATAGATAGAAATGAAGACGTCTACATTTATAACCAAGGGAAGATTTGGTCTGTCGTCCCACCAGTGCTGTAACAAAAGCCATATGAGATGCTGCACTCTTGGAAAAGCCTCCTATGCAGAACCAACAGGCTTCCTCTGGAAAACAGAACCACTGAATCACTTTCTTCACAATGTTCCCAGTACAGTATCATATGACATTGAGGTGGCTCTGATCTTCACATGACCTGACCGCGACCCCTGGTAGATTTATTTATTAAGGAGACATATACACTCCCAGGAAGCTTCTTTTCTAATGCAGACACAGATAAATGTGCATTCGACTTACAATACAATGCATTACTAATCCATCCAGCGTTCTAGATGCTTAGTTTTGTGTTGTGTGTTGTGTGTGTGTGTGTGTGTTTTTTTTCTCTGCAAACCTTGAACCTCTAGCTGGATTTAAAAGTTTTCAATATGGGATTTTCATGCATCTAAATCCTTGGAATTCAGCTCATAAGTTTCAGCAAAATGGCAGTGTTGTATCTCCTATGTCAGATAGACCACTCTCAAATAATGACAGATTTACAGATTCCATTACACTTCTATTGAACAGCACCTAATCTAGGTTGGAGAAAACATGCTTCATCCAGCAAAAAATAATGCCACAACCTCCACAGGCAAAGAAAAACAGGCGCATTAGGTTTGGACACGGCTAAGCTCATTTCTTACTCTAAAAAGTTTCCAAATTCCACTGGTTCCAGAAAAAATATATTTGTAATAATGTATTTTATTTAAAAAGGTTTATAACACAGGAGAGATAACGCATGATTGAAACAACTTTTGTATGCGTACATTTAAGATCAACTCTGTTTATTTGCTTGAACAACTGAAGTATTCAAAATTTGAAAAGGAGTTGACAAAGATACCCCTTGTCAATGCTGAAAGAGCAGCACAGACAACAGGACCCGAGCACACAGCTGGTAATTCAGTGGAGATAGACTTAGGGCAGAGACGTCTTTCCACAGAGAGCAGGAGGATATGGAGCAGGAGCACTGAGATGCTTTGAGATTAAATAGCTACCTGGAACCGGATGAGCACTGATGGGCCGAATGACCTCCCCTCGCTGGTAAATATTCTTACGTTCTTATGTTCAGTCCTTAGAAATGAAGCAGTTTGGAAAGAGACACCTGTGGTTCCACAAGGATCATGCCTTTTATTCTGTGTGGCTTATTTTACTGACATGGAGCAAAATGCCCTGCTGCCCTATAACCTGATGATCTTGACAGATATTCTCCCTCTGACTGCAGCCCACCAGCGTTCTGTCCTATGCTGTCCTGTGGCACTGCGGGCTCCTGCAGCAGATGCTTCAGCCTTCCTTCTCCCTTCAGATCCCTTGCTTCTGCTGCTTCTGTTCATTGATCCCTGCTGGTAATGCGCTGATATCCTGGATTTTACATGCGTTGTACCACTTGTTCAGACAGTGACACCCCTGTTGAGGCTGCCGCAACGCCGACAATCCCTCATGAATGTTACAATGAATAAATATCACCTGTCCTTCATTTCCTTGGCAAATGAACTCTTGCATCACTAAGGGTTTGATATGATCAACCTAGACCCTGCCGGAATAAACCACACCTGACAATCGAGTCCTGAAACTGGAAAAAAGACGCCACTTAAATGAAATAGCATCAGCATCTTATATTATATTTACCTCTTTATAACTAGATGTTACTGCTGACAGGTCTGCTGTGTACAAAGAATCCATAGCCCAGAGTATCAATATGGGTTTTTTTTAGGACACCATAGTTACATTTTAATGCAATGTAACAAGGTGTGTTTTTATTGCTCCTCTGTGTCGGAGCTACCAGGTTAATGTGGGGTTAAACCACACCACTTTATTATTAATATTGAGTTTCTAACATCCATCTTTTTAATGCGAATATAACACAATCCAAATTGTAAGCACAATACAACAAAATAGAAATACTTCATTACAGTGATGACACTAATGTTATCTGTGTGCAATTTGGAGTTATGCACAGCTATGCATCATACAGCAGAAATGACTGGAATTAACATGGCAGCTCTGTATGTATTTCAGCAAGTGAGTGGAAGATGGTGTGCAGCGACTGACCAGATGAAATACTAGAAAAGCACGTGGATTTATCTGTGAACATAACAGAAGCATAACAGAATACGATTAAGAAAAGAAACAGTAATCAGCACAACTGAATTATGATTAGTTTATTCTTGCAATGACACAGGCATGTGTTGCTAACTTAGGCTGCAACTAATCATTCGTTGGCACTAAATCAAACTGCAGACACAAGAATCTCATGATCATTAAAAAAAAAATCCATTACTCGTGGCAACATCATTTTAAATATCTATCAAATATGCAGCCCTATTTGGAAGCAAGTGCAAAAAAAAGGAACTACAATGACAAACATGTAGGGTTGACGATGTGTCTTTGCACTTGCTTAATATGTGAAGCCTTGAACCAACCAGCATACAGTACGTTTGGCAGGATCTCAGTGTTTTAAAAATCCATGCGCTGGCAATGTGGCAGGATTTAGCTTTTCTCCTGAACTTTAAAAGTGAATCCAACGTCAGTGACATTTGTAAGTTAAAGTTCCCTCGTCCATCGATTACCTGTTTATACTGAAGAGATGATCATCAGAATATAATAAACGTGAACAGAAGAACAGATACAGCAGCTCTCACTCGGGCAGAAAGAACTGAATGCACCTTTCCAAGTGACAGTTCCATAGCAGTCATAGCCAGGGTATACATGAGTACATGTGACTGGTTATCTTCTTAGCCTTACTGTACTGTTCATGTCTTAGCAGTGTGAATTAATAAATGCATTTTTGCATTGCCTCCCTCTGCACCTCACTGCCGTAGCTACTATTACAGAGTTTGTATTTACTGTACGACAATATAAACAGCACCACACACAGCAGCGTCTCAGTCACAAAGAGCGGACCTTCTGCCAGTCCTGTTTATGTGAAGTATGTGATGGACACTATAATGGTGAACATCAAGCAAACGCAGACAAATTAGATGATGTATTATTTTAAATTCCCTATTGATCAGATGCAATGCAACAAAAACATTGATTATTCCATTAACTCTATTCTCCAAAGAATAATGCAGTTTCAAAGAGCAATGAAGCTCAATGTCGACATTTATTGATACTTAATCATTGTATAAACATTCATTGGGAAAGGCATTTATAAAAGTGGAGTATTACAGTTATGCACGACAGCTCTTTTGGGCACATGTTTAATGACATCCCAGATGTACTGTTTCATTACTGTCAATCTCCCTTCATTGGAGTTGTGTCAAACCGACTCCCCTCTTTATACAAGTAAACACCAGGAAGGGTTAGCAGGTGAAATCTGAGCATGGGGTTTTGCCCAGGTATTGTTCAGTATGCAGCATCTCATAATGTTACCCATTGCATTCCAGCAGTCATCTCTCCTCTGCTACTGCAGCAGCATTGCTGACTCCCTGAATTACATTCCAGCATTCTGTCCTCCCTGGATGGAGGCCACCCAAAATTAGCAGGAACAAAGTGACATGTTTAATTAAGAAAGCTCCTGCACCAGCACACTGAACTGCTGCTGGCTTCACAGCAATTTGGGGCCATTGATTTCCAACTGAGACAGCTAAGCTCCTTCTGGCTAGAAACTAATTGAATTTGTTTAAAACAGGAGTGGTTACTCCTTAGTTTTAAAGTCTAAACAAAGTGGACTGGGTCAGTTGTTTTTTGGGGGGATTATGTTCACACTTAACACGCACAGACTGAAGGTTTCAGTGAGCGCACTACAGTATGTATTGCTCTACAGGATTTCCTTTACAGCAGAACATCTCTTTGAAAAGCAGTTCAGTACAAGGTTCTACAAGTCAGTGTGTACAGCTGTGGGTGGGTACCAGCTCCTGTAATAAGCAGCCTTTAATGTAATAAGTAAGAGCAGTGCTAGTGGGGCTGCTAATGCACTCTGCCCCTTCTCTTAAATAACTATTTCTTCTAACCTAAATGTTGCAGCTTATGTCTTCAGCTTTAAGAAATAACAGCTGCGGTTAACAGCAGCAAAGCAAAGCAAATACTTCACAAAGGAGCTTAGCGGTTAAAAAAAAAAAAAAAATGTTATTACAATCTCACAATAAAAGAAACAATTAAATAAAATACCAATTCAAATATTGTTTCATTGGAATCTTTTTTTTTTTTTTTTTTTATGTTCAGATCTACCCAGGAACTTTTATTAACTTTGTATTGCTCGTCTAAGTGGTAAATAATTATCTTTCGCAGCAGCATGATTGCCTTTAGGAATAAATTCTGTTTTAAAAAAACAAAAAAACTATTCCAGCTAGAAAAAAATAATATTTCTGAGACATAGACCCCATGCACACGCACACGCACACGCACACGCTGAGACACACTCTTCTTGATCTTGTAAAGATTGTATTATTGTTTGGAATTCTTCTTTCTTCATCGTATTAGGATCATATAAATAGATAGAATTATAATTAGAGCTTCTACTTATTTTTAGCTATTTTCGAGTTTTACGTAAATTGTTTTTCTTCGGGGCTTTTGCTTTTTATATGCTGTTTTCGGTTACTTTCCAAAATGCTTTGGCATTTTTTTCTGTCACAATATGTATAGTAGTAACTGGACAGTACTTGCACACTTCAGTTGTACCCTCTTTCCTTGCTGTCTTCCACAAAGATATCTTTATGGTCACGGTAACATTCTTCTGAGTGATACCCAGAAGAACACATGGCACACATCGAAACTGGAAGTGCGTGCATGAAGCAAGAAACGAGATGCAAAAGACAGCACGCTATCCCCTACACCAAGATGACTTTTCAGTATTCACCTACCTGAGATCATGCTTCCCCCAGGGATGCCTTCCTAACCCAATAGGCATCCCCTATATAGGCCAATTCATAACTGTGCCCGCAGATTATCGGTTATTGAATCAAAGTCATTTTTAATCTCTGAAGTTTCTGCAGCAAGCAATTTTTCAGATGGACGTAATGTCACCCGCTATCAAAATTCCAGTTTCTCAAAAAGCATTTAGTCACAGATTTTATACCCATAACTCAAGATGATGAAAAACTAATTCAGCAGCCAAGCTCTTTTTACCATAGATCAGATCAATCAATTAAGCAGATTAATTAGGCTGGCCGCGGAGCCCAAGGACTGTCACAAACTACAGCCGCTCCAAGACAGCTATTTATCAGTTCTAAAAGAATCTACAAGAACAATCCTTCTTCAGTGCGTAATTATCTGTTGAATATTAATGAACTGGGGCTCTGCATTTTTTTCAGGGTCCTTGTTCATAGCATAGGCACTGAACCCATCGGAATTACATTGCAACCAGTGTATAGCAGCACCGTCCATACTGTACCTATCAAATTGAATGAGTTTCTATAGTATACTTTCCCTGTTTATGCAGGTTTCATAGGGAATGAACACAGCATATGCTTTGTGTACATGATCATTTTTAGTAAGCAATTAAGATTCTGTAAATGTGAGGAAAATTGGAACAGCTGGAAGTAAATTTGTCACAGGAGAGACTACATTGATAATGCCTCAGGCTGCTATGCAGCTAATGTGCAGAATTCACATCTATGCTGTTCTGATGACCATGTACAGTACTTGAATTGTTGTATAGTAATTCAGTAGGGGCTAGTCAAGGCACTAGAAAACCATTAAGCAAGTGACGACTAAATTTAAAAAAAAAAAGAAGAATAGAAACCGAAACTCTCCTGTTTAATATTTTAGGATTGCTGACATTTAAATGGGAGCTCATATATTTCAAATGTTTTTTCATTACCTGTGCTAATCTGCAGGATGAAATAGAAGAGAGGAGGCACACTGTTTATTTAAAGTTTTGGGATAGCAGCTCTCTGCCTCATGAAGCCCCACAGCCTCTCCTATTCACAACCACTTCAGAAATGATGCAAGTCACCACTTTTTTACTGCCTTCCCTTTTAAAAGTTTATCATAGGAAAAGCACAGCAAAGTGTAATAAATCATAGTGAAAGCATGGTAAAGCATTGTAAAGAATAGCAAGGCATGGTAAACCATATTAATAAACATGGCAAACCAGGGTAAACTATGGGAAATGTATAGTATAACCCTGGGAAAAGCATGAGAAAACTGCAAAAGATATTGTGCAAAACAGAACTAACATCATCCTGTTAGTAATCAGTCACAGTCCTTGGGTCACTGAAAAAACAAGTGGGTCAAAATGCAACTTCACAGTGGAAAAATACACGTTGGCTTTTTGCACTTTAACTGAGAAGTACTGTAATAGAGCTCAGAATAGACAAAGTATAAAACAAGCTTGATGTTCCCCCGGAGCTCAGCTGATATGGCTTATTAAATACTGCTGCTCTCCTCTGCTGCACAGGAAAGGGGCAGCTCAGGGAAAGGGTTCTCCACTAGCTTTTCAAACTGGTGGTCGGGATCCACTGGGGGGTCTGAGAGAGGTTTCAGGGGGGTCGTGAATCAGACCACCCCCTGCTCAGTCAACTGCAGGGAATATTGGGTTGTGTGATGGAAGCCCATTAAGAGTAATATATTTTCTTTGTAAATCTTAAAACTCTACATATAGATGTATTCTTATAATGTATTAATGAGGGGTGTATTTAGGGGGTGTCTAGTGTATTAATGAGGGGTGTATTTAGGGGGTGTCTAGTGTATTAACGAGGGGTGTATTTAGGGGGTGTCTAGTGTATTAACGAGGGGTGTATTTAGGGGGTGTCTAGTGTATTAATGAGGGGTGTATTTAGGGGGTGTCTAGTGTATTAACGAGGGGTGTATTTAGGGGGTGTCTAGTGTATTAACGAGGGGTGTATTTAGTGGGTGTCTAGTGTGTTAATGAAGGGTGTATTTAGGGGGTGTCTAGTGTATTAATGAGTTGTGTATTTAGGGGGTGTCAGAATATGTTAGTCACTTTGATAACAGTCCTAGTTAGAAAGAATCTGAGACCCACTGGTCCGTAAGGATAAATAGCATGGAGGGTGCTGGATATTGCCAACAAACACCTATTTTAGTTTTTTTTCTATATTGAGTGCATTATCTAGTCAATATGTCTGAAAATACCATGTCTTGAAAATACACTGCAAATGCAAATACTAAAGAAAAAAAGATAAAAACCTGTTATTTCCTATAGTTTTCCATTTTAGATATAGCGTATGGTTTCTGCATGCTGTGATGTGTGATGCAATCAGCTGTTGCATCTTATTTATATTGCTGCAGCTGCAAATAAACAGTCAATATTGACTTAAATAAAAAAGGCAAAAAAAGGGCCCAGGATAAAGCAATGCGGTATTAGCTGGAAACGGTACAGATGCAATCATTCGAGGCTCACTTTAACTTGGGTAGGCTCTGCTTGAATTCAGTAGACATGCTTTTTGCTTATTGAATAGACCCTTTGTGAAGCACAGAGTGAAGCCTCCTGTTTGAAATAGCTGGGGGCACTATAAACGTGCAGTACGATAATGACAGAAGCCAAGCATTCGTGTTGATGAGGTTCATTTGAAAGAAGAGACTGTAACACTTAATTCCCACTTTTCAGATTTCCCACGCAATTACTAGCATGTCCTTGCAAATGAGATGCAAGCCGGAGTGACCTTTTCTGTTCAATATTGTGTACTTAATTGCAGTGATACATCCAGCTGCAGCATTTTATCATCCAAATATTTGAATCAAACCCACACTGATCTATTTATGATTATGATCTATTGTATTTGCTGCATTATGTATGAGCGCACACACACACACACACACACACACACACATCTGTGTATTGCAATGTTGTAACAATGTAACAGCAATGTAATTAAATGAAAATTATTTCTTGTTATACATTCTGTTTTTTTGGCTAGTCCAGCTGTTTTGTGAGACCGGAATTCAACCAAAATAAACACCAGGCCTTTGGGTGGATCCCATATTTGTATGCATTTGGTTATAGATTAGTCTTCATATACAGTATTTATATTTATACAACATTGAAGGTAGTTTCTGTTCTACTCATGTTAACTGATGCTGGCAGCCTCCCAGACTGGGATTCTGGATTTTTCCTTTTATAATTTCATGAAATTACATTTAATAACCATACATGTCTATCACATTAACATGCTGTTATTATTCAGAACTATCTAAATGTGTGTGTGAGTGTGTGTGTGTGTGTGTGTGTGTGTGTGTGTGTTTAGTCGTATTTAATATGACTACACTATCAAGAACTTCAGAAAATATATGAAATGCAGAGGTTTTTAGTTTCACCTTGAGTTTGCAGCACAAACACAATACTGGTTTAATCTGTGTTTCTTGTGTTTTCACCAGACTGCCTTTATATATAAAATTATTTTTTTAATCAAATTTCACTGAACAATTTGTCTCCATTGAATTTTGAACAGTTGTAATTTGGTACAGAGTAATATTCATTCCTCATCTTTATCTTAAATTACACAGAATTTCTTTGCAGTCATATTAAGCAGTAATGATTAATATGTTTCCTGATAAAATATATGTATATGCATGGTGAAATGAGACTCCTCTGCAGATATTCTGCACAGAGAGTCACTTCAGCGGTATTTCTGTCCCTAGTTGTGCTCCAGGCAGTCTTATTTCTGGCTTCTCGTACATGCACCATTAATATAAACCCTCTTAAAGAACAATAGATAGTCAAGTCAATATTCGTTTTCGGAGATTTTTGAATAAGAAGGAAAATGCTGACTTTATTACTCCTGATACTGGAAAGGAGACTTACTGTAGGTTTCACACGAGAGAGAGAAATGTACTGCATTGGTCAGCATTTCTTCATATGTAATTCTGAAGAAGTTTTAAGAAAGGATGGGTTATTTGATTTTTACGCATTCAGTTATATTCTAACTACTTTTTGTAGCTGCAGTTCAATCCTTATATCAAACATTAACACTAAATTGACTGTAATCATATGATCACAACATTAATAAATGGTCAAATAAACATTACCAACCTAATTGTATTTTTGCTTCAATACTATACACATACAGTTTGCTATCAGTGGAATTAATGCGCTACTTAAAATATTACATTCGTTTATGTTCTATATATCATGTTCAGGGCATGCATTTCAAAATACAGGTACATTAACTGCAAGTACTGTAGTTACGTTGTAGTTATAATTTACCTATATTTACTACACACACTGCACACCACAGACAGTTCTGTGATGGTGAGGAAGTCACTCCATACACTAAAAGCCCCCCCCACCCCCTCATCATCATTTTTTTTTATTATACGTACAGCACATGTATTAAATAAATGCAACAAAAGTATAAATAGCTACAGTGTAGTTAATATACCTGTATTGCAAAGTGTATCTATTATTTATAGGCAGCTCTTGAAAAAAGAAGACAAGCTTGTTTTTTTTTTGCAAAAACACAGCATTGTTATCGTAAACTTGTGATGCCATGGTGAGCAGATTGTTTGTATGTTTGAGATCCTTACTGAAAAGTGCTAACTGTGCCACGCTGCAGATATGAAGGACCGTGAGTCATTGCAAGCCGAATATAATTGGGAGGGAAGGGAACATTCTGCAAGCCTGTTTTTGAGGGAGATGAGATGAGGAATAGAAATGGTTATTTCTGGGTGCTAAACGCTCATTGGTCAACACTGGAGACGGCTATAAGAAGGTGAAACAGTATCATTTAAAGACCCTCTGAGTTAATTGTGTCTTTCATGTTTTAAGTGGTTCTGTGTTCAGGTGAACGTGTTTCCTGTGGCTTCTGAAGGTCTGCTACCTTTGGGTCGCTTCAATTCAGCGCAGTGCAGCAGCTTTGAGCTTTCTAGTTATATCTGACAGACACTCAGAAGCCAAGGGCATTTTACCTCAGATATATTGCATTTCATTTCATACAGAGCCATCTGTTAACTTCAGTCTTCCTTTCCAGTCCCTTAATGGGAGGCTTTGTTGTTTATAGCTGTTCATTTCAGATTTTCCATTAAATTTAACAGTCCCTGAGATTATAGGTATTATTTTTAATGAAGGACAATGATCATTTAATGGGATAATAAACACAGTGTGTCTCAGTAACTTAGCTTAAGCTAATACAAGTGTGTTAAAGAGTACAAAAGTAAGAACAGCTAATATAAGGATAAAGGCTGTGTTTTACTTCTGTGTTTGCATTACAGCATGAAGCATCTTCCAAGTAAGGATAATCTTCCAAATACATTCTACTGCAGGTTTTTATTATACAGCAATACATACACTGAGTCATGGGTGGGGGGTTAATTTGTTAAATTGAATTAATTACTATAGATGCCCAGAAGTACTTTATTACAAACAAATATTAGGTTTCATGCCAGCCAGGATAATTCACCAATGGTAATAGCATAATAATAATAATAATAATAATAATAATAATAATAATAATAATAATAATAATAATAAAGACATTTTGTAAGCCCATTATGTAAAACACATTTAGTTAACGCGTTTCATTGCTGGACATCCTTGCGCATTGAGTCTGCACAATAGAAATGTGCATTTCAGCCGCTTGTGTGGATAGTAATGGCCATTACACTTGCATAGCTTTGCCCATGAGAGAAGGCTTGAGTGAATTACATCTAGAGTCTGGCACTAGCCAACATTGCCCTTCAAATCCCAGTATTATGCAATGATAATTGGAACTTGCTTCCCTCAAGGCAGAGTGCAACACCCCAGAGAGGAGGCTGAGAGCTTGCCATGCATTTCAGGAGCAGCAGCACTGCCCTGGCCATGCATTCAGGAGCAGCTGCACTGCCCTGGTCATGCATTCAGGAACGGCTACACTGCCCTGTCCATGCATTCAGGAGCAGCAGCACTGCCCTGGCCATGCATTCAGGAGCAGCAGCACTGCCCTGGCCATGCATTCAGGAGCAGCAGCACTGCCCTGACCATGCATTCAGGAGTGGCTACACTGCCCTGACCATGCATTCAGGAGCGGCTACACTGCCCTGACCATGCATTCAGGAGTGGCTACACTGCCCTGACCATGCATTCAGGAGCGGCTACACTGCCCTGGCCATGCATTCAGGAGCAGCAGCACTGCCCTGGCCATGCATTCAGGAGCAGCAGCACTGCCCTGGCCATGCATTCAGGAGCAGCAGCACTGCCCTGGCCATGCCTTCAGGAGCAGCAGCACTGCCCTGACCATGCATTCAGGAACAGCAGCACTGCCCTGGTCATGCTTTCAGGAGCGGCTACACTGCCCTGACCATGCATTCAGGAGCAGCAGCACTGCCCTGGCCATGCATTCAGGAGCAGCATCACTGCCCTTACTAAATGCATATTAATGGAATTAGTACCACATGGCATCTGTAACAATTAAAATACCAGCATGTTTTCTTGCTTGCATTATTTGCTGCTCCGTTTTATTAATTGCTGATGGTACTTTAAGTTTAATATACAGTATTGTGACTTCTTCCTGCTGATGTATTGAAAGTCAATGTGAAAACCAGAGATACGGTTTGAAATAATATTCTTTTCAAATAAAAAGGGCAAAGTGAATTAGATGAGCGCTGACCTGACTCAGCAGACCTTGTTTTTGATCTCAGCCTTCATGAGATGAAATATTGTTTTATTTGCAGCGAGCTGCTTAATATTCTAGTGGAAACCCGCAGAGCACGGCTTTGACTGCTGATACCATCCTTATAGTCCAGCGGTCGGGCCTCTTTGCCCGTGCGGCACATCCGTTTGTGCACTTTCAAAAGCAACAATATATTACAGCTGTGTAGCTGGATTTCATTGGCAACGCCCAGTAATATTTCATAAACGGTTTGTGAATACGGCCCTGGAACCTTACAACATAGACCCCTGTGTGAAGATATTTTGAACTACCTGGTCAGGTCACAGTTTGGAAAGATGTTTGAAACGGATGCGAGTGAACCGTCTAAAATATTTAATTTCACTGACGCAGAAATTGTCTTAACAAATCCCATGACAGAAAGAATCTCAGCGTAACGCATGCTCTATCTGGTGGATTCATTCTGTATTTGGATGGGAAGCCATTCTGGGAAGTTCAGTTGGAATATTTGCAGGACTGTATTTGAAGTTCTTCACTGTGATGAATTCCAAGGCGCCCCCCTATCGTAATTTTGTACAATTGGTTCACAAGACGGTAACTCATGAAACGCTTTGAAGATTACCTGGTAAAAACTCCCCTGTAAGAGTTCACGGTGTGGCGTTGCAGCTGTCCATGTGCAGATTGTCATGCTTACCTTTTAGTGTAATAGATTTGCTTTCAGTTCACAGAAAACCACACCAGAATACCACTCCTGGAAACATATTACATATCTGTCACGGCCTCTTGACAGAAGTTACAGTCCAGGTGCTGGCAAAAGCTAAAAATAATTGGTAATAACTGTCAATTGATCACACTTTTATTTTTTACACCTTTGAGTGTTCAATAGAGAGTTCTAACGTTCCCAAAGCTCCTCTCTGTAGCCAATCGAAATGGTTATTAAATCTCTATATCACCTTCTATTTGAATGCCTCAAAGCCATTTTATAAATTGGCTTTTAAAATCTGCTCAGTCACTTATCATGCAGGACACTGAGTGAAAAATGTGTCCGAGGGCCCTCTTGGGGTTGGGGTCGAATATCAGTAATCTTGAATGGAATGGGCTTTGTGTTTGTTCAATCCTTTGTATTGCTCTGGGGCCAAATTTCTAACAGCTCTGGCAGGTTTCAAACCTTTGTAAATAAAAAAGGCATATACTTTTTTTTTATTTTTTTTATATGCCTCCCTTATAAAATTTGACCATAGTAAAAGCATATGTGTAATAAAGCACAGTGAAAGCATAGGCAAGCATTGGAAAAAATAGAGAGGTACGATAAAGCATATTAATAAACATGCCAAACCAGTGTAAGCAGTGGAAATGCATAGTAGAACAATGGGGAAAGCGTGATAAAACTGCAAAAAACACCATGCTAAAGGTAAATTGCTCTAGCACACCTGGGGGCATTTGCATTCAGTTTCAGTGTGATATTTTAAAATCCCATTCAAAGAAACTGGGTTATTTGTGGCACTGGCTATACATTCAAAAATCCCAATAGAACACGCTATAAATCAACATTATTAAATCATTAATAGCTGCACCTTTCCTGTTTTTTATGCTAAAGACAGGGGGACTAAATAATTGTGCTACCAAGACCCTGTCTCTAAAAGGTGTAATTAGATAAGTCTTTATCAGTTTGCAGGAAGACATTGACCCACATAGGTCTCCAAACCATGTCTTGCTATGACCCAAGACACTTCTAGGTCAGCCATTTCTTTGGCCAGACACAAGTGCTCTGTTTAAGAATGTATGGATCAATGGTAAATGCTAATTAAAAACTGGCCTTTTCCTTTCCAGAGAGACTCAACACAAATAGGTCATTCCTTTCTGCGTGACCCAGAATATTGCTGAGATCAGTCATTTATTTGGTGAAACAATGTGCTTTTTCTAAACGTCTCAGTATCAATGGCTATCAGCTCAAAATAGAAAGTGGAATACTTGGACCACGTTGAGTATTTTGAGATGTAATAAATGGCAGGGGAGCCGCAGCTGACAGATCCTGTGAATCATTTGTCCAATATTGTTTTCCTTTTAAGACACATACTAGTGATGGTCTTCTAAGTCCCCTTGTTCATACAGGGCTTTAAGAAGTTAAACGTATACCTGGATCACGCTGCATAAAAACAGCCATCCCACAGTCTTGTAATGTTTCAAAATTAAATATAATAGCAGCAAACCTGAAGCAAGCAGACCTGAAGACTGTTGAAATATTAAACGACTGAACTTAGTGTCACAGGATTAGGAGTGGTTTTAAAAATGTAACAGCAGCAGGTTGTGCAAATCCCTGAGCCCCAAGAGCTGAGTAATGCACAAAAGACCCAGGTCCAAACTCTGTGTAACACAAACTAAATTACCTAAGGCATCAGTAAGGCTTGAAACGAAGCTGTAGGAAACAAGCTGTGATCATTTCAATCCCATATAATTATAATGCATTAGCTCAAGAGAACTGCGCTCATTGAACATACAGTACAACTAAAGGGCATAAGAATATTTGAATTGCAGCGGTACCGAATATATTCACCTCCGATACGGAGAAACAGATCATCAAAAAACAAACCAACAGAAACTCTAATAAACATAATTGATGGGTTCATATTTTGCTCAATTTCAGGCGTTTTAGCATCATAGTGCTGCAATTATTTAGCAATGCAATAACTGAAGCGGAATCGCAGTCAGAGTACAGTCAACGCAGCATAATCGGGATTTCTGCTTACATGGGCATTGGGAGACGGTTCTTCCCTATGCTATTTATGTAGTTGAATTGGGACGTCTCTTCATTTAAAGGGGATACAGTATTTTCAAATGATGAATTGAGATCACTTTCAGAGTGAGACAGGTTGTGTAGCACAGTGCAGTGAGTACGTGATTGCATTGTGACTTGTGTAAATTGTGTAAACCATGTTGAGAAGGCGTTGAGTCTCCTGTGGTTTATCAGGCTGCTGTTGCAAAGAAATTTAGCGTGTCAACATCGCAGGGGCGATTACATTTGCTTAGGAATAAAAAAAAAAAAAACATTGGCTCCTATTTTAAATGATGTATTTAACATTTAACATTTAATAATAATGTGATGTGATTTCATTCTTTTTCTTTGTGTAAATCTTTTTGCACGATATATGTAAGTACACATCTGTATCTGAAAAGGGTTACACATTAAGTACATTGTAACGATGCATAATAACACTGGAATTATGTGTAAGTACACAAGTATTTAGTCAGTAACTACTAAGTAAATACACAGTAATTAGAGACACTTCATGTAAAGTGATACCCACTTTCCTTGTTCTTCTTCTGCAAACTCTGTTGCACCATTTGCACTTGATAATGTACATTTAAGAGAATGATTTATCACTGAAGTAATAATAATTTCTAATGAACTGATTATTAATCAGTGGCCAGTTGCATAAAACACCTCATGTTAGATTTCCCCTTAGTTTTCCCCTCAAGTGTTCCTTGAGTTTCAGGGTGTTGCACGAAGCAGTTTAACCCATTTAAGTCAATACCCTAATTAAGGGAAAGTTATCAGTGTTGTGGGAAAGTTATCAGTGTTGTGGGAAAGTTATCAGTGTTGTACTGAAACTTAATACTTAAGGTACTAATACTAACTTTAACATGAGTTTAAGCCATCCAGGTACAAAGACACATACTGCATAAGCTTCTCTAGGTATTTCAATGTGTTTTATATGAATCATAGTGGCACTGTCTGCATGCCTGTCCCCTCATCACACCGCCCGCAGGATCTCTCTACATGGGAGCAATGTCTAATATGGGGGCTAACTTGAGGCCGAGTGAAACATTTAGAAAATGGATGAAAAAGATTTCCAATAAAATGAATGGAACATAAATTATACATTCCTCTGGCTAAATCTGAACAAAGAGAAACCTTACCTTCCTCAGCTCGTCGACACTGCAGTAGTACAGTGTGTTCATGATTCTAATTTTGAAGTATGAATCAGACCCAAGTGAATGACTAATTCGTCCCTCACACTCACAACCAATGGGAGTGTGGATCTTGGAATGTTCTCAGAACACTGACCGGAATTCTAAATCACTTCATTACCTGAGGACTGTTAGCTACACTGTATGAAGCACACTGGAGATGTAAAGATCTCAGCATGCTAACACCATGTAGTGGCTCCCGCCCTGTGCCTACGCTGTTTGTTTTAATTACATTTTTGACAAGGGAGTGAATACGACCTTCCGATTGAATAATGAATGCGATTCTGATATTTGACTCCAGGACTATATGCTGGCCTCGCAAAAAATAAAAATAAAAGGAGGAACCGACGTTTGTATTTTGCACTTCATTCTAATATTTCAGCCTCTGTCAATGTGAAGGTGTAATAGAATTTGTCAAATGCAAGCTGTTAAAAACCCTCGTACTTTTTAGATTAAACAAGTGGATCTAAACGATGTGTACCGGGTACCTGCCAACCATCATTGAGCTGGGGTGCCAGAAAGATAGGTGAGAGCTTCCAAAGGAAATGCAAATGTAATATACATGGTTTAAGATGTGTTTCTCTGCTTTGATTCACAGAGCAGTAGTGTATCTACTGAACTCCTTTTCATATTAAAAAATGACAAGAAACCTTGATATGAAATATATGTATGACCCCCACCCCGTGCGTTTAATAATGACAGAATATATTGTTACAGAAATATGCAAAAAAAAAAAGCTTTACAGCTGTCACCTATAATCAGGGTTTACCTGGAAAAGCCATGTATATCTGTAACATGCAGAGTGCCATGCAACTGTAATTAAAATAAGCCACATGAAAAAAACCAAAATGAGAATTTCAAGGTCTTAGTTGAATTTGTGATGGAAGGCGTCATCCGTGAGGTTGCATTAGGTTGAGAAATGAGAAACAGTTCAGCATGGAAACAATGCTGGAGATAATGACGTTGTGTCCGGTAATTTGCAGGAATCCCAGCTGCTGTGCTGATGCTATTCTGCAGCTTTTGACAGTTATGGGATATTAATATATTAATAGTCTTTACTTGTTATATTTCACAATTTTAAAGTGTTAATGCAATGGGGAGTCTTTTGTTAAGTTACCCCTTATAAAAGTTTCCCACTTTGGAATGCATAGTATAACCACGGGAAATACATGGTAAAAGTCCAACAATAACGTGGTCAACTTTTATAAGGGACGTTGCTCGCTAAACCAATGATTGGAGACGCTGACAAGGCCTAGCAGCAGTAAAGCAGTTCATGCAGGTGTCATACAGCTGTTGTAATGGCATATCAGAGAATGCAATGACCACGGCTGTAATTCGGAAGTGCATTCCTGCACATGGCAGCAAGCAGATACTCCTCGTTTCGCCTGTGTGGCTTTGCTTTTGGTTTGAGTAATTTCACTCTCATCTTTTCTTCTGCAGTGTACGCTGTGCTGTCCAGGTTCAGCTCAAGCTGCTTGCCTGTCTCTGAGATCTCCTCTGTCCTATCTGAGTGTGTGCAAGCATCTGCATGTCAAGGTCAATCTATCCCATGTGTCATGTCTGCCTGCGTGCTCCTCTGTCTAGTTCAAACTTGTTGCATTCTGATACCCGTTATCTGAATTACTATGATCAAAATGCATATTTAAATAACTGCAGAGTGCCTTTGCTTTGGACTGTATGTGTCAGTAACTTTTTGACCCCACCATCCATAAAAATAAAGAGTTCTGAACCCTGCTGAGGATTTAATGAAGGAGCCTTCACGACCCACTTTCTTCCCAGTCAATGGCGGAACCCCCTCTGTATTTAATGAAGGACTTGCTGGATAGGCAGCTTTGAATGAGTAGTGCCAAAGGAAAGGGAAATAACTAGGCATTGTATTGTTACTCCCTTATGAGGGTAAACACAGTATTTAACAAAGAAATGTGAAGTCCTGACCATGTGGCGAATATCGCACACCGACTATTTTATAATACAATTTTACCCATTACTGGGAGCTACCTCTGGGATCAGTTTCCCAACTCTGGGATCACTCAGGAAAACAGGAGACGATGCCTCGGGGAGGTTTACGGGGAGCTAGCAAAAAAGGCAAAGCATCGATGGACAGCACAGCCACTGTGCTCCTTCTTAACAATTCGTATGATCTTATAAAAAAAAACCAGCTGGATCTGAGCAAAAAAAAGAATACATGCATGTCAAGTTTCTTAAGGCCGTCTAGAGGAATATATCTTTTTTCTGATTTCCTAATGTTTTGACTTGTTCCAGTTGTATTTTGCTCTGTATCCACACCTCTGTAGTTGTTGTCAGCACGGATGGTAAAGGGTGGCAAAGGCTGGCTTGACGTCAGGTCTGAACAGCAGTGCACACCAGGGGCGTTTCACTCAGGGCTGCCCGCTTTGTGGCTGGAATCAAATCAGAAGTGATACAGCTTTATATTTACACTGTAAATCCACAGACATGTATGCTTGGGAAGACCTACAAACAGCTTTTCGAATGACGTTGTACTGTATTAAAAAAATGACTTTCATAAGCGCATGCAATTTCATTTAATAATCATACATTACAAAGCATAGGGAGGGAGATTCAGTGTTCTAAATGGAATCAAACCAATTCCAGTGTTCTAAATGGAATCAAACCAATTCCAGTGTTCTAAATGGCTAATGAAATCCCACTGGAGATCTGGTGACGATACATTATCAGTTATATATATATAGCCTAGTCAAACTAAGAGGCACAAAGAGGTCAAGTGGCTCCCTCGAGATCAACCAGGGAGCCAGTGGCCGAGCTGGTATTCAAACTGAGCTACGCTAATGTTCCTGCCTGCCTATTCTTAAAAATCCTTGTTTTTAGTTCCTTTTGGAGTGCAGTCAGTAGAATATATTGTAGCCTTGGGATCTCTGAGTTTCATTGAGCTAGCTTTCTTGATTTCAAAAATGAATGACAAAGGTACATTGAGGATACATTTGAATGTATTGTTTTTGTGTACTGTCTTGTTTTACTCTAAAGGCGCAGCCTCATAGCTGTTGCTAGGAGAGCTCAGGCAGTGATATTGTGGAGCAGCCCTTCCCATGAGAAATATGTACACGTTAGACAGACAGATCTGGTCTTTCATCGCATTCTACTTGAGTGACATTGGTATGAGAAAGAAGGAAGGAACGTCCCACAATAGTTAAGTGAAAGAAACGATGACAAAATGTTTGTTCAACATATTAAAAACAATTTGACTGTATTATTTGACTTTTTGTTCAGTATCTCATTTGCAGGGTTGTCTTGACTCCATTTTAGAAGCTGGAAGGGTCTCTTTGATTTCAGGGGCAGTTAAACAAGGCCACGATTCAACCTGCTTTGGTTAGTTATGTTTACATGCAAGGTGACAGTTAGTGGCACAGAACCATGAAGAAACACTACAGGATCCAATATAGCGAAGCCTTCGAGGCTTATTCTCAGAAATAAATCCTGCACATGAGTGGAGCTCACCAGGAGGGGACAATCTAATGAAGTGTCATTTGGTATTACAGTCATTGCACTGCACAGAGCTCTGTTACCACACTCCAACTCTTTGATAATGGCAACGCTATAGCTTTGTGATACTTGTGATGCTTGTGACATGCTGAAACCTGTGGTAATCATTTACTACAGTACAAGATCATTTATTCTGTTGGAAATCCATTCGTTTTCGTATACCAGTCTCCTTGTCTGGGTATCTGCTGCTTGATTAATTGTGTTGACTGTTCTGCCTTAGAATCTGCTGCACCCGTAAGGGTTCACCCCTTTCAGAGTAGCAGCTGTTGAAAGTTACATGGCAGAGCCTGTAATAATGTATACCACATTAGGAAACCATTTGAAGCCATGATAGCAGTTTGAAACACTGTACTCTGTGGCTCCAAAATTATGGAGACATTGAAGAAGAATCTATTAGGAATACAAATTCAAGAAACTGTCAGCCTTGCATACTCTCAAGAATCTTATTATAACCTTTTGTAACAACGTTTACTGATGCTTTATAAGTCAATCCTTCGTTTTGGTAGTGCTTGGGATCCATTACAAAAAAACAATGATGCGTTTATAAATGTGTTGTAATGGGTGTCATAAACACTGCTTGTAATACCTTTTCTTGTTTGAATGTGTTAAACTAATCAGAGGTAACCGTTTGTTTTGCATTTCGATTCACATAGTTACAGTGCTCTGGCAAGGCATGCATGGGGAACGCTTGACTTAAAGAAATTTTCTCATCACTGTCACATCAGTGAGCATTTCCCCCATCATCTTTCCATTGCGATAGGCTGTTTCTGAACTGATGTCTGTCACTAGCCTGCTTAGGTAGCACTTTTGAGGATGTGCTGGAAGACAAAGGTTAAGTCTTTGTTAGTTGTGTTGTGAATTGAGAAGGTGCTGGTAAAATAGTTCGTTTTTTTTTTTTATCTCGGAGGTGTGTGTAGGCTTGGATGTTGCTCCTGTTCTAATGCTGTGGAGCTGAACTAAGTTAAAGCCAGCTTTGTAGTGTTGAATAATACATGATGAACCCATTGTGCACAAATTCTGTTTCTTCACAGTGGCTCGGTCATGCAATTTTGGTGTGTTTTTTTTTATATATATAAGAGGGTACAGGATTGCTAACGTGTAATGCTGCTGAATTCTGAGGTTATATAGCAAATAATGAATAATTGCATAAATAAATCAGTTGGCATTAAAATCAGCACAAGCAATACATTTGATTTGGTATGCAAAACTGATTGGGTAGTATATTGAAGGTAAGGTAATGGGTGTGTGTTATACAAGGGGTCTGTCCCAAGGCCGGTTAAGCATGTTATCAGAGGGTGTACATTGTATTCTGAATAATTGTGGTAACCACAGATAGGCTTTGTTTTATGTGTTACATTATATCTAGTTCATTGTTCTGTGATTGTTTTTACAATGCACAACATTGGGGCATGTCGGCTTCCTTAGTAATCTACCAATTTACCTGAGAGCAAGAAGGACCAGCACATGTTCTGTGCACTTCATGTTCAACGTGTGCAGCTGCACACTAACACTGTCTGTGACTTACCAGCTCACTGCAGTAAGAAAACCCCTCTCTGCATCGCTCTGCACTGCTTTCACACCATGGGTGGATGGATTCTGATTGGAAATGGAAGTTATTATTTGGGTTGAACACCAGAGCCCTTGACTGAAGCGCTTCACGGTCCAGAAAAGTAACTGTGTACGGTAGCCTTCAAGAAATTATACAGCTTTCAATTAATACAAATGTGAAACAGCCCCAGCATGTAGAACAAATAATATGTAAACTTGTAACATCTGTCAAAAGGTACATTTGATGACATAGCACTTATTGAATGTGTTTAAATGGTCCTTATCTATACAAATCAAATTGAATTAACACAGAGATTGAAATTTATGGAAAATGACAAGATAAGTACATTAACTTTCCACACCTGGGCTAACTGCTTAGGATCCTGAATAGAAGACACTGGAGATAAGAGCTTTGATTGCCTGCAGAATTGCTTTAGTCGTGGAAAGTACAATAGTTCAGCAGGCTAATTGCACAAACAAGCTTGAACGCTAATTCCAGCATGACTGCTGCAATTGGTGAAAGAAAATGTTTTCTTTCTTTCTCTTTGCATTTAATGTTAACTGTTAGACGGATGTCTTATTTTAACCTTAAGCTTCTTGTCTGTCCTGTATCTTAAACCCATTCTGAAAAACTATGGTAACCACAGATTGACACAATTGAGAGGTTTACAAGGTAAAGCAGTATTAAGATCTGTGTAGATATTAAAACAGACCCCTGTTGCTATATATGTTCATATCGCAGGGCTGCAGTTATTACTGTGCTCTATAGAATGTGTGTAAAAGTATTCTGTAAAATCTGGAAACAGCACAGGGGGCTTTACCTCCTATTGCTTTCCCAACACCACACGCATAATCTCATTAAATTTCAGTTTTCCAACCATGCCATTTATATATATATATATATATATATATATATATATATATATATATATATATATATACCAATTGCAGGGGTATTATTAATATACCTTTCTGCTTTTAAACGTATTTATACAAAATAAAATAAAAAAAGAATAACACAGTAAAACTAAATTCTGTAAACAATACTATCTTCTCGAATTTCTTACTAATAAATGTAATTTCAAACCAAGACAAATGCATTCAAACCAGGGAGGCAATTCCCCCTTAATTTATGAATAAACTCCATTCATTATTCTGGCACTCTACTCATTTGAAACATTGATCTGCTGGCTCAGATTAAGACTGCTTATGTAACTAAAGTGAGTACTCTGCATATTATACTGCTGGCCTATAATTACCATGACCATTACTTTCTGTTCTTCAACATTAACAAAAAACAAATAGGTGTCTTTTTAATAATAAAATGAAGCAGAGCTGTAGAGCTCACAGTGCCTCAAGCACCCCTCATGAAACCCTGAAACATTTAAGGAAACCGTTTTTTCTTGGAACTGTGTTTATAAGTATTTGGGGTTTTTTTTCCAGGCAGATCCAGTTTTGCATTTCATCATTTTAACTGGAGCAAAAAAAAGTCTTGAGGTTTGCAGGAGTGCAGTTTGACAAAGTAAATTATTTTTTTCTAATTCTGGAGCATGAGTAAAATGATTTAATTATCTTACGGCAGAAAATCTCTTGGGCAATTCGGTGTTACATATGAATCAGTGTCAGCTAATATGCCTAACAGGAGTGGATTTGTGAAAGAGAGGAATTGCTTATTTTAGGAAGGTGTTTTTCTTTGTTTTATTGGATGTGATCACAGACTGACGCATGTCCACGTAGCGAATGACAAGGTTTTACCAGGTGAGCAGTGCACTGTAGGTGTGCACTGCCATGGTTTCAGTTACAGCCTGCTTCTGGTGCGAGAGACAGGAGGTAAGGGTGCGTAGAGGAGGAAGGAGTTACAGCAAAATGTGAGGACCCTTACCTGACAGCCCCAAAACTAAGAGCTAAGTTCAGTGCCTCCACAAACACTGAAGCGACTGTCAAAAGGTGTCTGCAGTCTCTGGGTTAAAATGGTCACGCAGCAGCCTGAAGAAATCAAAGCAAAGATACTTCTGAAGGCCAGTCAAATAGATGCAATTGGTCTTCTGTCTACTGGAACAAGAATCAGCAAAGAAAATGGTAATGAACTATTCAAACATTCTAGGGGATGCAAAACATTTGGCCACAGCTGCAGAAGAGGAATGTCTCATTATCTGCAGAGAACATCTACATGAAAAACACTTTGCTTTCTAATAGAACATCACTTATTGACTATTGGAGCTGGCCGAGAAATAGTCTTCCCTGCGGTCTCTGAAAAAATGTGTTTAGTTTGGTTTACTGCTCTTCAGCTATGGGTTGTGTTTCAGGATGTGTGGGTGGACAGTGATTGAAAACGTAGTTTAAGGGTTTAAGAGAGATGTTTGCAGAGCCATTAACGACAAGCAATTAACTAAGTGTTAGCTTGTTGTAGCTTCAGAGATAAAGAAAAAAGGTGGCAATAAACAGGCTATTGATTGGGTGCTGGGATATGCCAGTTCTGTCAGAAAGCTTCTTTGTTTAAAAATGTGGTTTAAAATGGTTTTGTTACAAGCTTGTTTTACATGAGTGTGCAGGATTGCTCAGAGAGACGTAACACCCAGCTGTACGTCATTAAAAAGCTTTGCATCAGCTTTGAATGACACTGGTACTATTTCATCAAAGTATACATACATGACGAACCTGAGCTGAACAACTTAGACTGTCAGCACCCAGTACGTCGCCCTGGATAAGGGTGTCTGCTAAGAAATAAATAAATAATAATAATAATAATAATAATAATAATAAATAAATAACAAAAAAACGGACATGTCCCATTCACTGTGTAAGCTGTCAGTCAGCCAAAATACGCTCTGTGGTTTCTGAGGAGAAGACCTTTTTAATTAGTAATAAAGCAAAAGCCCTATATGGTTTACACAGTTCCATTGTACATTTTCATTATAAAAGGGTAGGATTCATGAATCCCTGTGCATGCCTGCAGAATACAGTCAGCTGTCAAGTAAAAAGCCAGCAGCTCATAACTAAGCATGTCCTGCTCAGTGGATTTTGATCACTACACAGCAGTATGATAGATTTTGGAGTGCATAGAGAGTGATGCATTGGTCTTTTCACACCTGCGATTCTGCATATATCTGTCTGTCTGTAACATCTTGTAAAGAGAGAATGCACATGGTTTTATAAGAGTAACCTTGAATATACTAAACTAAACTAAAGAGAAACGTGCTGTACATTAGAGACAGGCATTCACACCAGTCCTCTGGTCACCTTGTTACTTTAGTCCGTTGCCCTAAAGGAGGTCTTGCTAACAAGCCAATGGTGCACAGTGCTCTTGATTGTCTTTATCAATTATCTGTGCTTTTTCTCCACACAGAAGCTGAAGTGCAAACGTCTTCTTCTCCACCTCCATTGTCTCCAACATCTATCATCTTTATGTGTCAGTCTGCTCGTGGTGCTTTTCCGGCTGTGCTGTAGAAAGCTGTGCCAGTTCAATAGATTTCTTTCTAGCTTCAGCTCCACATGGCGGGTTTGCACTTTGTCATGCGAGCACCCAAAAACAAAAAAAAGAGGTTTGTTGAGACGTGCTATTATGTGGCTTCTCGTTCTTTTTAATCAGTTCATTTCTGATAAAGGGGACGGCACTGCAATCACATTAGGTATTAACAACGACAGAATCATTTATAATTATCAGAACTATGAGACCTTTCCATTCATGGTATTGACCCCTTTATTTTGAAGTATTTGTTAATCATTTGAACGTTCACTGTGAGTGCGAATACTTTATCGATTGCCTCAAGAACTAGACGTTTACAGATTAAAGCACGCTGGATAACACGTTGCACCGGCTGTAGAAAATGCTGTTACAGTGCGTGGCACTCTCTGTGGTACTGGAGTTGTAAGCATGACTTTTACATGCTTGTACTCTACATAACATATCCAGGCATGGGTAAGCACCCCATGAATTAGAAATGAAAAGTAAATCAATTGTATGCTATATGCTATCAGGCAACGACAATTAATTTGGAATGTGGATACATTAGGGATGGTTCTGTGACCAAAATGACTCAAACTAATGCAATAGTGGACAATTGGAAAAAGAGTGCCGGGTAGTGGAACTGTGTGCTTTAATTATGAAGACAAAGAGTCCAGTTTTCAGATGATGTGATTGGAGTTCTCTGGGGATCCAGAACACACCCCGTGCCACATGGCCTCTGAGTGGCCCTTGCAAAGAGACTTGAACCAGCACTGAGCAGCAGCATTCTGTGTCTTCATCTGCAAAGCCAGTCACTTTCAATTTGCAACTCTTTTAGGGAAGTTGCCAAGCAGCACATTCAACATCTTGTAGATTTTTTAAAGAATAAAAAGAGGGTAAAAAAGCCTGCATGACTGATTTGCTACAGTAACAACATCAAGGAATGACCCTGTTCTTGTAAATAAGCAAACATGTTTAGTTACTGAATCAGAAACCTGAATATAAAAAAAACTGGAAGTGTATCTTATTAATATGTCACAGTGATAAAACTCAGAGCTGGAGGAGATTCGCAGTAGCATAATGTGCTCCCCCACACACCCACACAAACACACCCGCACCCACATATGAACACACACTTTCGTGTCACACATAAAATAAGTAGTTTGTAGAAAATACGTGCTATAAGTGTGTGCCACTAGAAGCAATCTAGTGATTTATTAAAATCATTTTAGAAACGGCTGTTCACACAAACTCAACGACAACAAATCGACAGAAGGTGTTTGTGTGAAAATACCATTTATGTAAATAGGCCAATTAATACAATTGAATGAATGATCATTTCATAATCAGTCTTAATTGTATAAAATATAACATTGATCTTTTTTTCATTTTCCGTTTCCCATTTACAGAAGAAATATAAATGCATCTCTGTGTTCCTGTCGTTTTGTTCTTGAACGCAGCGATGCGAAAAGAAAATAATTAAGCAAAGATGTTTACACTTTGCGTATAAATGTAGAAAAAAAAAGTCCAAGGTTTCTGGTTAATTATTAGTCGTGATGTCCTGGGAAGGGTGATTTATGTCCCTTGTGTCTGGTCCTCATTCTAACACAATGCCTTATTTACTTTGTGCTCATCAGCATGCAGTGTTCAAGACACTTCATTTAGCTCTGCTGTAGGGCCAGTTATGTACGTTTGCACAGGGAAATCGATATTCCTATAAAATTATGACTTAGCTTGTTGTAATGCTACTGAATATATTATGATTGAGTTACTCTGCTACATACATACATTGGTCAAATAAATGTTGATAGAACTGCAAAGGTTTATAAATGGAGAGAAGGCTGTTTTTACAGTGTGGTTAATATGAGGATGTGGGAGGGTAGTGGGTGGAGCTTTAGGGAAGGACCAGAAATGACAGCACACAGGAGCCGGAAGTGTCGTTTAGTCCTTGGAGCCCTGTACCTTCAATGGTACAGGCAGGATTTTATTTTAACAAACAAAAATAGAACAGTCCAGTATTCCAGAAAATAAACAAGAAAACCACCTGGAATACCAGCGATGGTAAACTCAGGTTTCAAATAAAAAGAATAAACAAAAACGTCCCGTTACACACAACAATAAAGGAAGCACTGGGTTTCTCTGTGCTCCTGCAGTGGGTTTCCTCTCACCGCCTCCTGGCCCCCTTCCACGGATTACTGGCTTGTCCTGGGTTTCTTCCACTGCGGCAATCCACCAAAGTCCCTTAAGTTTCAAGCTTCTGCGAATTACAGCAGTTTGATAAAACAAAACAACAACAAAGCACAGCACGTGTTTTCAGTTCAGGACAGGGGGCCGAATGGCAAAACCATACTGCTTAAATACTGCCAAGTCCCACCCCTGCAATCAGCACGCTGCCTCACGTCAGCCAATCGATGAGAACAGCACAGCTGATTGCAATGATGGGACCTGACGGCCGCATGGTCCCACCTTGGGCCAAGATGGCCGCCTGACCCGGAACTTCCTGTATGGTCAGAGTTCAGCCTCCTGACCCAATCACGGTCAACCCTACACAGCGCTGCCGGTGGTCGGGAGGGCGAATTACAACAGGGACTCCTTTCAATCCTGTCACAGAGGACTTTACCTCAAGGGGATTATTAGTGTAACACAGCAGTATCGGGAGGAGTTCAGAAGCCCATTATATTGAATATGTCATTTCATCATTCTTTAATCCAGGGTGCAAAGCGCTTAGCATGTAAATGTTAAGTAACTGCACATCCTCTCTGCCTGTTATTAACTTGTCTTTAACAGTGAGCACGACGTCAAGCTGCGGACCAACCACTTGCTTACCTCTCCAAAACTTCCACCAATTTTCTCTTGCAAGGAAAGAAAAAAAGACAAATATAAGATAAGGCAGAGCGGTGGTGAAAGGTGTTCAAGACTGATAACATGTTTTAGTTATAGAATTGTACAAGAGTTTTAGTTGTGCGCTCTTTTCATGCAGTTCATCCGGGAGAGAGAGAGAGAGGGAACCTGGTTCATTTTAAGGGGGGATGGACTGAAAGTTTGGTGATTGCATGGTAAATGGGACCTTCACTCAATCTTTTTCCCCCACGCACGAGGCATGCCATGGCTAGATCGACGTGGCTCCGATTGCCATTGTCTGCACAGACAGCTCAGTCAGCGACGGGAAATCGAATTGACATACTTACTGCTCACTGTCATCCTACCGTGTGTGAGGTCTGCATTTCAGATGCTATAGTATCTTCTGTGATTGCTTACTCAGATGCTGAGTACTAACGTGCACCTCTCTGATGTTATCAAAATTACTTGTGTAGCAGGAAAAGCTGTGTGTCTTTCATGCTCTATGTGCAGCTAAGGCGTCCTATAATTTTATATCTGTCAGTTTCTGTGGTGTCTTGTACTTGCTACTCTCATGAGGATTGTCTCCTTGCTGCCTAAGATGCTCACTTTAGACACAAAGGCTAAATTATCAAAGATGTTGACTCCAAAACAGCATTAGAAAAAAGCACCTAATAAAGTTACCAAACCAGAAATAAACAACTCAGACATTGTGGGGTTTGTTAACAGTCACAGGTTGTTTTTTGTGTATCTAATTACTGTGTATTTACATAGTAGTTACATAGTAAATACATGCGTACTTGCACATTATTTCAGTGTTATTATGCATAGGTACAATGTACTTAACGTGTGAATCCTTTTGCATGATATATGTAAGCACACACTTGTATCAGAAAAGGGTTAGGTTTAGAGTTAGGGTTAGGGTTATATCATGCAAAAAGAAATTACACATTCTAACTATACATAATAACATTAGAATTATATGCAAGTGCACATATATTTACTAAGTAACTACTGTGTAAGTACACAGTAATCAGAGGCATGTAATGTAAAGTATTATCTGTTTTTTTAAATTTATTTTAGAATTGTAATTGCCACTTCTTGTCCTTTCAGACATTCTTTTCGATAATAACGATTTGACTTTGCTAAACAGGTAAACTACTCCCTGTGCTACTGTAATAACACTTGTATTAACCAGTATGTCCCGTAATAGACAGAAAGGTAGCACAGTCCTTGTTTAAAAATAGAGTTCCTTTCTGTGGTTGTCAGTGTGACAGACTCATTAAGTGGGTTTCAAAGATGCATTGAAGATATGGAGTGATTTACCTCTGAGCTCTTACTCACCTTCACAAATGGGGAGGCAGGCTGAAGCACTCTGGGTAAGCTTGCACCACAACATTCACTGCTTTGTATTTTGCAATTGCAGCAGTAGTAGTAGGTTCAACTGAGTTGTATTTGAAATAATTGTAATCTTAATACAGAAACCTTTGCGTAATAACAGAAGAGTAATAATATACTAGGTCATGGTATAGATAGATAGATAGATACAGTAAACAAGTCCAATCCAGGCACTCCTTAAACACCTGAGCAAGCCAGTTACACATGCTGTACTTCCACGCAGACACCGGGGAGCAGTCAGCAGAGCTTTACCCAGTGGCTGTGTTACCAAGAGATCCCACACAAAGCACTGGAACTAGCACAGCACCCCAGCCACAAGGGCTAGTAAAGAAGACAGAGGAGAATCTTCCGTTTTCACAGAAACTGGTTAACAGAGCCACAGGTTCTTATTGTCTACCTAGTGGCTGCACTAAACTGAACTCGTCTCTATAGTCTAGTGCAGAGAGGCTTTTTTCCATTGTTTCCTTTTTCTTCAGCTTGGTAAACAGTGTCCCGCATACCTTGAAGCACTACAGCAAATACCATCCTAGACACACTCCCCCAGGCAGAGAATGAAAAAAAAAATAGTCTTGAAAGTTAAATTTGGTATCTTTTTAACGTGCTGGTAGCCTACAGTACATTTTCAATGTAACATTTTCCTTTCTTTCTTTCTTTCTTTTTTTTCTTTGAAAGTCAGCAGCTCCCTGACAGAATTCAAACGCACAGCTGGCACACAGAAAGAAGTTAGCCAAGGTAAATAAGAATGGAGAGGCCAGCGTGTCTCCAGCGCAGCCTCGACCAGGGGGCCTTTATTTGTGTGTTTGTTTGTTTGCTTTGTAATTCTCAGGCTTCTCTTTGAGTAATATTTGTATTGGAGTCGCAGGCGGTCAGCTCTTAATGTAGATCAGAACAGGCGGATCTGTGCTTGTATGTAACCTGCAGTATGACTGTGTCTATAACAGCGGGTGATTTTGTTGCGTTTCAATTGGTTGTGCTGGTTATGGGAATTGATAAAGCTGGTCAATTTTAAAAAGCCTTTGCAGTGAAGTTATTTATTTCAACCATTGTTTAGTCAACTGTTTGTTTGTCTACACTCCTAAAGGAACCTATGAGCTATAATGGGATTGTGCATACCTGCTGGGTACCTGCCCAGTAAGAGGCCTCAGTGTTGTGTAACACACACTGCCATTACGGTCTCTGTCCTGTCCCCTGACGGTGAGATGAGATGAGGTTAAAAGCTCTAAAAAAACATGAATGCAGACGAGCATGGCTCTTTTGCACAGTGATTAACACACTTGCTCGCAGTGTGCAGGGTCTCCGGTTTGAGCAAAGCCTCTGCCCTGCTACACACAGATTACTATATATTTTTTGTGTATACACTGGCTACCTTGACTTCGCCTTCCATCTCTATATGTTCACAATGTAAAGGGGGGTAACTCTTAGTCAGGACACATGTAAGGAATAAACCCAAAGCAATGGGAGTGAGGGGGTACCTGTAGTCAATTAAACTGGTGCATGCGATACCAGCCACACAAATAATCATGTGGTAAAGATCACTGCTCCTGAGAACCGACGGGCAGTACAGTATGCCATCATAGTGTATAACCTTGCCTGACATTATTTAGGTCTCTGAGATCAGAGACAGGGTTAAGAAATTCAATCACAGGGAGCTATAGATTTCTTATTACTGCTGCTCAAAATATGATTTCGAGGATGTATAGTAACAGAGAAGTTAATGAAGATTCATGTTTGTGTGCGAAGGCATCAATCCAAAGTCGACAGTACTGCACAGAATTTGAAACACCTCCTACTTCTCATCAGCAGCTGCCAGAACAGACACACTGTTAAGGCTCAAGCTGTTTGAAAAGTTGTTTAAATAAAAACATGTGACTGTGCTGTGTATGCAACATGTAAGCAGGCTTTAGTATGTTTGTGTTTTGTTTCCAAAGCTGTAAGAGAATCCTGCATCATTTCTAAATGTAATCATCTCACTGCTACTTCTTCTATAAGAGAATCCTGCATCATTTCTAAATGTAATCATCTCACTGCTACTTCTTCTGTAAGAGAATCCTGCATCATTTCTAAATGTAATCATCTCACTGTTACTTCTTCTGTAAGAGAATCCTGCATCATTTCTAAATGTAATCATCTCACTGCTACTTCTTCTGTAAGAGAATCCTGCATCATTTCTAAATGTAATCATCTCACTGCTACTTCTTCTGTAAGAGAATCCTGCATCATTTCTAAATGTAATCATCTCACTGCTACTTCTTCTGTAAGAGAATCCTGCATCATTTCTAAATGTAATCATCTCACTGCTACTTCTTTAGTTCGTACCAGTACTTGCTTTTCAATAGGAGGACCCATTTTTCTTAGCTTGCATGTAAGCTTCTACTTTATACAGCGCTGAGAATAATAAAATGGTTTAGAACAGAAGTACCCTTAAAAACCGAGCTCTGAAAAGTACAGAATGTGACAGCTCCTGTACGTGTGCTAATGTCGACTTTCCTTTCCTCCTGTGCCAGACTGAAGACTTTTGAACATCCTTAAAGTTTATAAATATAAGCTGTTTCTGTCAAAATATATAACAAGAAGCATAAAAGCCCTAGAACTGTCGTCTCTCATTTTTTTCAGTTACAGGCTTTTTACAGTAAACAGGAGCGCAATCATACATGATACTGACAAACGTCACTAAAGCGCATTATTATTATTATTGTTATTATTATTATAATTATTATTATTATTACTATATTTTGTTAAATGTGTGATATTTTATGGCTACAGCAGTATTTATCAGTTAATGTCCCTGTTTATTTTCCTCAAGTGTATTAATTTTTTTACCCAATTGTGCCCAGTTGTAATTATATATAGTGAGAAAGGGAGCAGAGAAAGTGTAGCCCTGAGGAGCACAGGACTACACCTCCCAGAAGGTCACAGGCTGAAAAGCCTTAATTGTATTATTGTTTATTGTTTGCCAGCTGGTGACTATTATAAATTGAAGCCAGCTGCTAAATACAAAAAGGCAGCAGTCAGTCTAGTTGAGACTGCTGTGTGAAAAGCCTGCTTGATTGTGTGTTCAAGCGCATCAGAAAAAAAAGGAACTGTGTGATCCTTTTGTTTTGTAATTTGTGTATTGTGTAAACAACTGTGTGTTGTAATTTTGTTTATTTTTATTTTGTATTATTAAAAGTGTGTGTCAGTGCTAAACTCCCAAGTTTTGTGTGCTGGGTCTCATTTGCACTTGTATGCAACCAGCTACAGCAGCAGCTACTGTACCCTGGCGAAGCATTTCAAATATTAAAAGCTTTCAAAGTAAATGAGCCATAGCATCCGTTTAGTTCAATGAGACACAGAGACCAGGGGGAGCATTTCATTTTCCAGTAAGTTGCAGAATGCCCAACTCCAAGGTACAGTACAGCATGTTTTGCAAGAGAACCCATGGTCTCTAACTAGTCCTACAGTAAACGAGTCTGCAGCACCAAGCGTACAGATGCATTTTCTGCAGCCGCCGTTTTTTTCCCCTTCCCATCAGCACTTTGTATGAATGGAATGCGTTTCACAAGCCATTGAAGTGAACAGAGAGAGATCAATAAGCAATCTCGGTGATAATTAATTAGGGAGCTGGGAATGTATTGCTGTTCCTTCCACTCCAGATTCAGGTCAGAGTCACACTTGATTTGGGAAGTTGTCTATTTTGCAGTTATAGTGCGCTCAGTGTTTTTGATGTGACCGGAATGAGTGATTTAAAGCTGCAGAATGAGGTTATTGTGGAGGGCTGCGGCTCGCGGAAGCCCCACAATGACATGATCAATGCCTGGTTAGAGTCCCTGCCAAGAAACCTCAGTGCTTGAGTCTTTCTCTTGTTCAGAAAGTTCTAATAGGAAGGCCCCAGAGCATCCGTCAGTGCCATACAACTGCATTGTTTTTGGTTTTCATAGCGCTCACATGCCACGGAGGGTTTAGACTAATGTGAATCATTCCATTTTGTAAACAGGTACAACTTTGAATACAATATTGTGAGTTACACAATAATGCTAGTCTTCCACAGTAGTTCACAAGAGATACGAGGTATTGAACTTTCCCAAATAAAACATTCAGTGAGTCAATAAACACATTCATTCATTCATTTATTTATTTATTCGTTGATTACATTTTAAAAATGGTCCTGGAAAAGCACATTGGATAGAAAGAGGGTTACTTGTATCTACTGTCAAAGTGAGTTCCAGTATCACAGAAGTGCATCTAGTCTGCTGTACCACCTGCGTGCTAAACATGCTTTCACTTCTCACAATACACTCTACTAGTAGTTCACATTTGGTTCAAACAATTTAACAACAAATGCTGGATTGTAAATAAATATAAAGCTATGAAGAGGGACCAACAAATATAATCTAGAATCCAGAAATAGGAAGACAGGGATTTTATGCTGGTTTGTTTTTTTGGATAATAATAATAATAATAATAATAATAATAATAATAATAATAATATAACAAACTTAAATGAGATGGATGCAGTAATTGTATCAAATAAATATGTGATTAAAACCAAAATTAATTGAGATACATTTTTTTAAATCTCAAGAATAATCGTGATTAATGTTTTTATATATGCACAATCAGGAGTAGGATGAATCAGAGTTATTTTATATTATCTTCAAACACAGTTTCTTCACAGGCACATAGACAGTTAACAGCTGGTTCCTGTATGTTGCAGAGCACTAAATAACACATGCAGTACAAGTTGGGAGGGTGTCGTTGGAGATGGGGGTGTGAGCTCATTTGAGTGTGAAGGGCAGTGAAATCTCCACTCTCCATTAGGGAGCCACTCTGTTTCTCCAGAGTAACGAGGCACTGACATGGGCATTTCAGACCTGTCTCCTGCTATTGAAGTGTGATCCCTTTTATATAAGGCTTGCTTGTAAAGGGCATCATTCCTTCCTTCTGAGTATCCTACAATGTGCTGTGGACTGTTCCTCGTAGACAGAAAGTTAGCAGGCAACACAGACAGACTTCTTCTTCCGATCATTGCACAGTAACAAATACCCAACAGTAATTCCAAGTGACAGAAACATCGGGAAAATGTCATGGATGCAGCAACAAACCGATCTTTTTCAAAAGCAGATTGGAAAGTGTGTTCAACATATATTAGTCTGAGCTGAGCTGAATCAGCTAGTTCATAATGTGTGGTAATTCAGTTGACCTGTTTTCATGGAAGATGGTATAAGAGGAATATTTCTGTACATATTATCAGCTTGAAACTGTTTGAAAAGCAAAAGCCTCTGTTTAAAAATCTGAACTAGAGCACATGTGTTAAATTCTCTAGCGCTGATTATAATCAGATTTTATTAATTTAGAAATGACGATCCGAGGCTGGTCAAATTGAAATCACATGCACATTCTGCTTGGAAGCATGGCATTCTGCCTAGAGCCTTGTATCTATTGAACTCAATTATAAACTGTTGGGAAAACACAAAATGTACTGATTGGTACACCCCCAGGATATCAGAGCACCGGTGAAAAAGATCAGGGATGCCTCTCAGAATAAGGGACAGTGGAGAGAAGCAGATTGAAGGCAGAACGGCTTTTCTAAGTGATGGTGCTGAAGTTAACAAGTTTTACTGTATCCAAATGGTTTGTCTCCTTATTTACTTGTTTCATGTTTGGACATAAAGCAGAGGTTTATTATGCAAAGGGAGGTTTGTTTAGAATTAAATTTTCTTTGCAAATTGCTTAGAACTGAATGCTGTTTGTGCACGTGCAGGAATGTTAAACATCTAGACTACTGCTTCCATGTGATCTGGGGTATACAGTACGTGTAATTGCATGATGACATGCTGATCGTTTGCTGTCAAATATAATATTACATTAAGACTTGCTCTACTGTAAGATGAGTGCCTGATTTGCAATAATTAACAGTTTCTTCTGTCAATCTTACAGAAGGATATCTTAAGTGTTTTATGAGATGATTAAACATTGAAAAGAAAGCTGCTGGGGTGCATGTTACAGGGTGCGCGGCTACACACAGAAAAGTATAAAAATGTATTAACACATCGCCTAACCTAAAAGGGATCAGGTGCTGATTTGCTCAGTTCTGTATATTAATTACAATCCTAAAAGTCTGTTTAATTAACACCTCATTTTTACAAGGTGTGTTTCCAGAGCACACATGGAGTTTGCGAATGTAAAAACAATTTCAATTTAGGCAGGACATTGTGGTTCATACCCTTTCTCTTCTACAAAGACTGATACAGTAAGCTTAACCCTTTGATTGCAGAATGGGAGTACCCTTCATGAAGCCCCTGCTGTTCCCTGGAGGTCTCGTGTCCAAGTGCTGTCCTGGTGCGGCCAAGCACGGCTTTACCAAGATCAGAATCCAAGGGGATGATTGTTTCATCAATAAGCCATCCGAGTCGTTTAGAGGACTTCTGCTCCAGCCCAAAGCATGTTCTTTATATTCCTCAACAGTCAGACCTCAAGCCAATGGCAATGAACACGATGCATTAGGAGTTTGTTTAAATCATGTTCTCCTGGCTCCCTTTTTTGTTTAACACCCTCAACATGTAAAAATGTACACAGATTTCAACAAGGGAAAGATGTAAGGGTTTTGAGTTTGGCAACCACTACCCAATCACTGTGTTTGTTCTGTTAATGTTTCTAAATATGTGTTTGCTAGGCTAAGCTGCATTTAATCTTCTTGAAATCCCATTCTGTGGGCAGTGCACCAGTTTATTTACCCATTGCTAATTATTCAGTGTAATTACAAGCCATGTTGGGAAGAACAGAAGGAGGTTTTGTAGCACACTTAACCAACATACCGTATACTTGAGAGGTTCACAACATATGCTATCACAGTTCGTTTGCATTTAAACTTTTGAGTCACCGTGCACTCTTCGATAACCCTAGCAATAGCTGATGACTTTGTCGAATGAAGAACATTATCTTGTAAAAACAAAAACCAGCGACTTCTTTTGCTTATTGGCCCATGATGTTCATCATTTCAACCCAGTGATGTTTTGCCCAACATTCACAGGAAGCCCTACTGGTTTCTGCATTGGTGCGCTGTTGAGCTACTCTGCTGGGTACCACTGCTGCAATCCTCACTTAATGACTTTTAGAAAATGCCAGATGTCTATAAATGTATTACATCTAGTGTAAAAAAGCTTTTATTTAACGATAACCGTTTTCTTAGGAGTAAGCGGTGTGATAAGAAGCTAATCCTATTAGATGGCCATGCTGTAATCACAGCTGTAGTTCATTTAACATTGTTTCAGATACACAGTTATGTGAGCGAGCGCTTTGGAATCATTATTAGTGAACATTGTATTAGGGTGACAGTTCACTCCTCGCAGCCATGTGCATTAGGACACAGCTCACGATCCCAGACATATCAAACCTGCCGTATCCAAGTGTGCATCTGGAATGCTTAAATCCATTATTCTAATGTTCATGGTTTGATTTTAGCTCCACGGAACAGTGACTAAAGAAATATTTTTATATCCTTAACAATTGCTGTGGAAGTTATATAGTTTTATCTCAGGTTGTGAGTAATTTATATTGCTGATGAACTATATTTGTAAAGTATTAATATACCATGAGCTTCAGTCGTATGCATAGGTCATGCACGAATGAACAGAGCCCAAACTGTTTATTGTTTCCTTCATAGTTCATTCAATGGGAATAATCCCTTGGAATGCACACGCAGCAGCAATGCAATGCAGAAGTGACGTGCATGGCATTTGCATCAGTTCACCCCTCTGCAGCATTCTGTAATTCTAATTAAATCTCACCTTCATGGGTCTTAAATAGAACTGCCGAAATGAAAAGAAAAAGATGACTGGCCATCACAGAAACATTCCAGACCCAATCTGTTCCTTGTGTTGCCTTTGCACTACAGTGTGTGCCTTAAGGTTTGAGCATTGTTGGCACTGTTTCACATGTTTAAATGTGAAACTTGTCATAGCATGCTTTAGGCAACTTTCTTCTTTCAGTCTTTGCAAAATGTGTAACTGCACAGTTTAATTGTGCATTCAGCAGAATAGAAAGATTGAACAAGAAAAGTAGAGCATCGCCACACAGTAAATGTAAAACATTAACATATGACCTTCAATATCAAAGCAGTGGTTCTGTACTAAGATACAAAAAGCAATGGTTGCGCAAATGTAGCTACAGTGACACGAGGCATTGGTAGAACATTTTAATGGACCAGTTCGGGCAAGATATGAGGTTGATTGTTTATCATCAAATGCATATGAATAATTAAAGATGTTGATAAAAGAGCAATACCTCAATATCCAATAAGAAGACACAGGTTCATATTAACCACGGCAGGCTGCTTCGGGACCTTACTGTGTTAAGAGACTTTCATTCATGCTTTTCATTTACAATACATTTCTAAGATGCTCATTAATGTATGATTCGTGAAAGTCTGTCCATGTTAACCAGATTGTTGATGATTAAAAGGAAATTACCTGGAAAATGCAAAAAGAAAAAAATCTGCAAAGCGAATTTCAACATTATGCTGTCCATCTGCTGTGCCTTTAAGAGATTCCACAAGGTAAAACGCTGGTGCCAGAGCTGCAAACGTTAATTCAAATGATGCATAACAAGGGTTCAGCCGCAATAAACAGTTTTCTAAGCTTGCCTTTGCAAAAATAAAACAGTCATGAAAGATAAACAATTAAGCGATTCCTTTGAAAAACACTTGATTTCTGCTAACATGTGCACTTATACCTGCACAGGTATAGGCATACACAATATTGATGGAAGCAAGGAAACTTACTTACAACAGCCAGCACTTTATTCAGGTTTAAAAAAAAAAAAAAAAAAAACTCACTTCTCTGCAAAGTACACAACAACCAACTCTGAGTCTCTTTTTTGCTTTTTTTTTATTCAAATGCAGACAGACTTTATAACTAATTATAAACAATAACAAACAAAAAAATGACAAAGTGTATAATAATAATCTTATTATTTGTAGTCCTATTCTATAATTGTTACTAGCATAATTAATAACATGTTTATAGATTGTTTATAATCACGTATAATGGATAATAGAGAGAGAGAGAGAGAGAGAGAGAGAGAGAGAGAGAGAGAGAGAGAGGACACTGGATTAATGTAGATAAGAGTCCTCTTACTCTCTGCGATGGCGTCGGGGCACTCAAAGGAATCCACAGTTCACCAGCCAGCAGTTTCAATAGGTTTTTAACCACCACTCAATAAGCAAGCCCACCTCAGTACCACAGCAGTTGTTTTGTGTATCTCCTGTAAGCGATACCGGTGTCCCTTTCTGAAAAGAGGTCATGGTCCTTCTTTTCCTGGATTAAGAACGAAACTAACAGAGTAATGGGATGGTTCTGCTCATAAATAAATACATAAATCAATGGATTATTTTTGCAGTGCACCGTAGCTAGGACTAACAGGCTGTTATGCAGTTATGCAAAATTGAAATTCAACCAATAATTACATGAAACAAACTACTGCATGGTCCTTTATTCTGCTAGCACTGTATATGGATGTGTACATCTCCTCCCTGTTATAAGAGTCTACTGCATAGTCCTTTATACTGCTAGCACTGTATATGGATGTGTAGACCTCCTCCCTGTTATAAGAGTCTACTGCATGGTCCTTTATTCTGCTAGCACTGTATATGGATGTGTACACCTCCTCCCTGTTATAAGAGTCTACTGCATGGTCCTTTATACTGCTAGCACTGTATATGGATGTGTAGACCTCCTCCCTGTATAAGAGTCTACTGCATGGTCCTTTATTCTGCTAGCACTGTATATGGATGTGTAGACCTCCTCCCTGTTATAAGAGTCTACTGCATGGTCCTTTATACTGCTAGCACTGTATATGGATGTGTACACCTCCTCCCTGTTATAAGAGTCTACTGCATGGTCCTTTATACTGCTAGCACTGTATATGGATGTGTACACCTCCTCCCTGTTATAAGAGTCTACTGCATGGTCCTTTATTCTGCTAGCACTGTATATGGATGTGTACACCTCCTCCCTGTTATGAAGGTGGGAAATGTTTTCCTGTGTCTCAGTGGATGTGGAGCAGCTGGAACGTGCTGAAGAAGCTGTTCTGTAAATACTCCAGCTGAGAAATATATCTGCAATCAGCACAAGTGACACCTGTGTTGCATTGTATTAGTGGAAAAGTAACAGAAGCTAATCATACAATGTTTATCATGGGCTATTTTTGCATCTCTGTAGGGAACTGCACAAAGAGTTGTACCAGTTCCATGCATTCTACTCATTACTACCTGTGCCAGTGGAATACTCACACAGGTGGCTACTTTTAGTACCTACACTTTTTACAGTAACGTCACATTTGTTTTTCGTCCTTGTTCTAAAGAGCAGTGTGTTACAAAGTGTGATTTTTTTTATTGTATATATATTTTTTTTTTACCAGAAGATGATGTGGAGTAGACTTTCTCTCAGAAGAAGTGGGACTTTAGTGAGCTTCATAATGTACTGCATGTGATGAGTGCAGCAATCACACTGTGTCATCTTCCTCACCACCTGCTTGACACTTGAGCAGTCCTTATCCGACAAGCAGAACTCACATGTGCCTGTTATGTTTATCATCTTTTATTAGGTGCAGGACTCATGGACAGATTGTTTAAGAGTGCAGTGGTGCACATACCAAGTATGAGCTCTAAAGACATCACAATGCCCCCTGGATTATTTCCAGATCTTACAATCGAAGGGTTCTCAGTTCACATACTGCACTACTTCAAATGAGATAAGTGGAGTTTGCATACCTCTGTTTAATTATAAAAACTAATTTAACAGTAAGATCTGTGTTAAATGTAGACACATACTGCACTGTGCCATGAAAGTGCAAAGGCTTTTAAAGATGTATGAATTGTGAATGAACTGCGATCAAAGTATAATCAAATTGTTGCAAAAGTGACTTGGTTGCCATATAATTAAATTGCCACTGCTCTGTACTTGTTAACTGGCATACATTGACACTTATTTAAATGAGTCTGTCATTGTCAACACTGGTTAATACTTTCTTAACTGTTAAGCAATTACAACGCTAATTAATTAATTACCTAGTGAATTAACATCTCACACATGGATTCTGTGTGTCAGTAAATGTAATAAAATCGCACTTTAAATCAGAGGTGTCGTTTCCCTCGCTGAAGAGTGTAAGTAAATGCTGGTAAGGATGTAAGGCAGCATGCTGTATTAGCAAGCCAACAATCTTGTGTCATGTTGCTCATTAAGAACATAAGAACACAAGAAAGTCTACAAACGAGTGGAGGCCATTCAGCCCATCTTTTGGTTGTTAGTAGCTTATTGATCCCAGAATCTCATCAAGCAGCTTCTTGAAGGATCCCAGGGTGTCAGCTTCAACAACATTACTGGGGAGTTGGTTCCAGACCCTCACATGACATCACTAAGAGTTGTTAAGAAGGTCAGTTGCCACTCCAATATAGCTAAACAGGTACCATGAAGAGAAACTGAAAGTGATCGCTGAATTGGAGTCCATTAAGTAAAAAAATTATATTGATTGTTCACATATATTGGTTCATACAGTGTATACCACTTTTCTAAATGTACGCAGATTTTTACTTTGCCAGTCACTTCATGCACAGTTACATTTTCAAAATGTGATGGTCGTGCATTAATTACCGGCAAGTGGGGTCGGCAAGCACAGCACAGCTGTCTGCAGTTGGGTAAAGTTTACATCTAAAGCTTCTGTGAAAATATTTCTACAGTAATTTGACCTAAATGCTGCTAAAGTCTGGGATTTGTGATGCATGAGCTATCCTTGCAAAAACCCCATTCAGCTCTTCAGAGTTCTGCAAACTTTTTTGTTGTACAGTCACAGCCCAAGTGTGGTGTTTTGAGCTGTACAAAGAGGGCTTCAATTTACATCTCATGAACAAAAACGTTTTTATGCTACAGTGATTTGGAGAAACTTTGCCAGCATTATCCAGGTGACTGAACCCACATGACATCACTAGTCTAACTGAATGGAACCACCAAAGCTTTATACATTATGCACATGTCTTGGAGTTGCCCTTTTCACAGCATCAGCAAGTCTTAGTGCTGGGTGTAGGCTTTCATAATGCTTTTTAAACTTGGCAAAGTAAAGCCTTTTTTTGTTTGTTGTTTCACTTTGTGTTTAAGGTTACGTTGCCTGACTCCACAGTCTTATCACTGAAATCTCTGCAGCTCTTCTGTTGCATTTCACTGTATTGATGTTGCAGTCAGTGGTGTTAATAAGGAGGTCAATGGGATCGAACGGGAATGATTACATCTGCTGCTCTATACTCTAAATCAAGTGTATATGAATAAAACAGCAGCAGTGTGGAGTAGTGGTTAGGGCTCTGGACTCTTGACCGGAGGGTCGTGGGTTCAATCCCAGGTGGGGACACTGCTGCTGTACCCTTGAGCAAGGTACTTTACCTAGATTGCTCCAGTAAAAACCCAACTGTATAAATGGGTAATTATATGTAAAAAATAATGTGATAACTTGTAATAATTGTAAGTCGCCCTGGATAAGGGCGTCAGCTAAGAAATAAAAAAAAAAACAAAAAAAAAAAACTATACAATAACAATGACACATGAAAAAAGGGCTGTGCACTTCTGATCTTTGCTGTAAGAAAGCAGAAGAAACAAGCACTTGCACACTGATGTAATCCATTTAGGCAACAAGGGTTTCTAGAATAAACAGACTGGCTTATAAAGAGTGTCCTCACAGCCAAACTCTGCTGAAACCTTTTAACTTTTCCCTGGCAAGCGTTAATGAGGTAGCAGAGCTCCTAATGCTCACCCGAGCGCCACAGGACCATCCTTCTTGCTGCCTTGTTCACATTGGAAAGGGCTTCTTTGCTTCTGAAGCCAAGAAAGTACTTGATATCCAAATAAAAGAAGTTTTTTCACAGGCTGCAAATGCTGTGAATCTGAACAGGCCCCCCTGTGTTCAAAGAGCCCTTTGCAGGGCCAGTGTTTGCACAAACCAGTCTCCTTGGACCGAAAAGGGAATAACATTTTATTTTATTTTTTTAATGGGAAAAGTCCAGCGGTTAAACTTATTATGGAAATTATTTTTTTTTTATTTTTCTGCTTTGAAGAATTTAAGGTTTAACCTGTATCCACCCCCTCCCCCTCCCTCCCTCTTCTTTTCTTCTTTTGTGATAGCTGGCACAGAGCCCGTCAGTCTGAAAATCTAAACTAGCCTGTGAAAGCCTGGCCAAAAGACATTTAGGTCAGTAGTCCCACGTGACTGCTGATCTCAGTTCAATTTACTTTGGAGAAGAAGCTTGTTGTTAAAAAACAACAACAAAAAAAAACAAAACTTTGCACTACTTTTGGTAGTAATTGGTCCTGAATTTTCAGGATTCGACTCAGAAAGGTCAAAGGACATTCTGAGAGGTGGAATGTAGGCGAGGTTCTGCTTAGTGCTCTTGGGAGGCTGTGACTCAGAGAGAGTACTGTCAAGGTGAAAGAGTAAAAGGTAAAACTCGATCAAGAGCCTTATACCACAGACCTTCTTCATGGTTAACCAGCAGCGTTTGGTACATCAAACCTTAATTATGCTGCTGTGAGACACGACAGCATTTAAAAAGGAGCCCACAAAACCAAGGACACACCATGTTCACATAAAGGACAGAACTAATCACTGTTAGAGCACGGGCATTGTAAGTACTGTAACACATGTACAGTTTTAATATTCATGAGACATATTTAACTGTACATGTTGATGGTCTTTCCTAGTTACAATATGCTCGGTTTGCAGAATGTCTCCACCAGCCGCAGCTGTTGAATATCCCCAACTAGTTGTCTGTTTTTTCGGAGCTCCCCAGTCTCAGCATTAAGTATCTCCCTTGGTCTTGGTTCAAGTCCTTTAAATGTACTTTGAGCATGCTGCTTAAAGCAGTGCTGCAATGCAATCCAAGTATGGTGTGCAACCAGAGAAAAGATGTGCTGGCTAACAGATGTATTCAACAATAACCAGGACCAGATGACACAGGCGGAAAATGGAGATAGACAAGACAGAGGAAAGGAGAGTGGTGAGGGCATGGGATGGGCTGCCTAGTCATATCATTGAGGCAAATCCTGTAAGATCCAACTTGACAATGAGAAGTTCTGAGATCAATCAGCGACTAGGAACCGGACAAGCTTTGACAGGCCGAATGGCCTCCTCAGGGTCCTAAATGTTCTTGTGTTCCTCTGTTTTTATAATGAAACTGAACAGATAACACAAATTGAGACCCTTTCGTGTGTAATTAAATACAATACTCATTAAACACTGCAAGAAAGGCGGTAAGGAAGCAGGATAGCTAACAACGCGAAACAGGTTGCTCTTCCATTATGATTGTGCTGCATTTAGTGAAAGCATCCCACTGAAATCCTCAGTGGATGCGCTTGTATTGTCAGCACAGCTGCTTCTGTATTATAGCTGTTACAAGGGTAGAAGAGTATTCTGCTGTGTGATGGAGTGCACCACTTCACTTATTCCCAGATCATATTGTCTTGCATTTCCCAGGTATGTAAACAATAACAATGAAAATACATCAGTTTAGTAGTATACCCTGCTTCTTTGGCTTATTCCCTGAGCTTATTCCGTATTGCCTTCAGTCCACGGACCGTTGCAGGTCCAGCCTTCCTATCCATGCGTCCTTCTCCTGGAGACCAAGTGCCATTCGAGATGGATGTTCTTGCAGGCACAGAATCCCCTGTGTGTCCAAAACACATGGCCAGTTTATGCACTGCAATCCAAGCCAGTCCCAGAGCACAATGGTACACGTTAGAATTTCCACTGCAACCATTTCATTCTTAAACTTTAAGAAGAGGAAAACTTTTGTAACCTTTATGCGTGTATTGCTTTGTTTTATTTTTTCTCAATAGTATCTGTGACTATTATACATTCAATAGGGCTGCATTTAGAAATAGTAAAACAAACTACTGTAACAATGAATCAACAGACGTTCAGACTAGAGTCTTTTTCAGTGCATTCCGTCTTAATCTCAATAGCATGTTAATAATATGAACTCTGAATACAAAAAATTGAAACGAGAGACAGACAGAGACTCAGCATTTCAGTACGGTTCACATACAATATCTTTCTCAAAGGAACATGCGTTTGAAAATAGCGTATGATGCTGTACTATATTACAGTGTATTTCTAGTTTTATATTTTATGTATCTATGGTTTTGATCTCTATTTATTTATCCAGCCCCAAACTGATTGTCTGTAACAATCCCAGTTCTTGTGCACAATCTGTGCGTCTGATTTCTTTTTCTGTGTCTATCCTGTGCTTGTGCATCAACAGGGACCAGGTTCCAGTCCAAACAGGCTTCTCCACGTGCTCTCTGTCCTGGCACTGACTGCCAGACAATGACAGCTGACCTGGATGTGGGTTGCACTTTTCCTCCAACATGTGCTGTCAGCATGTATATTCCAGTGGTGCTAAGGGTGGCTGTAGAGAAAGCTGATTTCAGATTTCATTTCAGATACAGAGAACAAGCCTCTTCAAGTCCCAGGGAGAGCAGCTTTTAATCAGATTGGCTTCTTCTTTCTTTTCTTTTATTATTCAGTATTGATGAAAAAAAATGAAATAAAAAACAACGCAAGTTTGCAGTCACCCAAGCCACCACATATCCTTTAAAGTGAATGCAATATATGCTTTAATGCTGGGTTAGACACTAAAACACAATTTCCCTCGTTCCCCATTTGGATGATGTTGTAAATAATGATTACTCTTCATAATGTGAACACTTTAAATACAACAGCAGCATCCATGGAGTAATTTCTGTAGTAATTAACAAGTGTGAGACGGAATTACATTAATATGATTAATATAATGGATATAAAAAAAAACAATGTAGGTTGTTTTACCAGGTATCTGTAAAAAAGAAAGATCGAAACAGACATCGTATTTTTAGGGAAGACATTTACAAGCTACATGGTATTTATAAAACAAATGTATTTGATTTATTCCTGCATCCCTCGCTGCTTCCCTACTGCCAGTGCCTCCATTATCTTAATGCTCTGCCTTCGACAGCCTGGCTGAAGTCATTTCAGTGGCAGGGGGTCTACGAGCTCAGATGCATCAGGTGTAGAGTTTCCTTCCATGAGAGACTTTTAAATGGGCTGGTAGGAGTCCCATGGAAGGCTGCTGGTGAGGAAGCGGGGCTGGTCCATCTGTGTGACTCTGCTGCCTTGTGAGAGGCATTTAAAGATACCGTCCCGCGGGGGTCACTACCCTGACAGGAGCCCCGTCTGCCTGCTCCTCCTGGCAGAGAGAAGGAGTTTGAACAGTTGGAGGCACAGCTCTCTGCAGACACTTCTCTGCATCTCAGCAGCCAGGATAATGGATTATAAACAATTGAGCATGCTGCGCTCCAGCAGGGAGGCAGCCTCTGCTTTTCCTTGCTGCCTGTGTAATTTCTGCTCTCTTTGTTTTTCCTGGTTTTTTTTCTCCACTTATATTTAATGTTCATGCCTGGTAGGAAAGAATCCATAATGATGACTTTGTGACTTTAAAAAAAAAAAAAAAAACACTACAGTAAACTGTAAGGCTAAAGCAAATTCTGACAGTATTTAGTGGTTGTATGTAATGTGTCATATATCTAGAATGAGAAATAAGAGCAAGTTCAGGTTTAAAATGTTTACGATGAAAAAGAAGACATCTGGAAAGAAAGGGAGAAGTGTAACCATTATTCATACACCATTGCAGTGTAACTGTACACATTATTACTGTAAGTATTACTTGTATTGTATTTTCTGCATTGCAATTAACAAACTGACAAGAAATACTTAAGCTCTATCCAGAGAACAAAACGTTTTGGTTTCTTGAATGGAGTTTTATGGAAGTTTTAGAAAATGTTAAGCAGATGCGCACACACAAGGGAAACTTTGCAATTAGGCCAATGAAGTTCTCCATTAACCTGAGATTACCTTTGGGAAGCAGGTACAAGGGCTTCTGTGGCAATACTGCTCAATCAAAGTAAAAGGATAATGACAAAGACAGAACAGCAACCTAAAATAGTCTCTAAGATGAAAGGCCTGTATATTTAGTTTGAATTTCGGGCCTGAGAAAGGGGAGTAGTCTACCTTGGAAGGCATGTGTCTTGTCTCTACAGAATCTCCGCTTCCAAAGTGGGTCTAGTTCTACCTGTTTTAAGTGCTGATATATTTGTTGTTCAGTCCCAATGGATATAGGTTGTGCCATTTTCCCCTGTGGTTTCCCAACAGAAAAGCCTTCTGAAACATATGTACCGGTATTGCATTTTTGGATTATGAAAAAACGACACAATAATAATAATTCAATCCACCCTGTGCTCTGGAAGGATAATGCGAATCCTGGAAGTGAAAGCTCTCATTTTGTTTACTGTGATAAATCCAGTGTGCAGATAAGCAATGTTTACGTGTTTGGTTTTAAGTGATTAAGGTTGTACGTAATCGGATTTTCTGCATACTGTGTCGAGGAAAAATAAATAGCTGTGTAAATAAATAAAAAATCAGCTCTTCATATTGAGACTGGGAATACAGATATAATGAAGAAACATTGAGTTTGATAATTATTATTTGTTTATTTAGCAGACACCTTTATCCAAGGTGACTTACAGAGACTAGGGTGTGTGAACTATGCATCAGCTGCAGAGTCACTTACAATTACATTTCACCCGAAAGACGGAGCACAAGGAGGATCAAGTGACTTGCTCAGTGTCACACAATGAGTCAGTGGCTGAGGTGAGATTTGAACTGGGGACCTCCAAGCCATTTTCTTTAACCACTGGACCACACAGCCTTCTATAATGTTGACATGACCTGACATTAAAACTCACAGTACGGCTCTGATTATTTTTTTCATTGCCATTTGTTTTACGTTAAGGGTTGAGGAGCTCTGTGTTTCAATCCTAGTCAGGGCTTGAGCATCAGGTTTGAAATGGACACAGGGGAAAGTCTGGATGAGATTTAGGGCAAATTCAAAATGACCCCTGTTTACAGAGGAGCGGTTCATACCTAGCAGAGTAACATATTTTGAAACTTGTATTTTTTTCCCAGTTCAGTGTTTGCACCATATTGTTTAATATAAAAGTTATGGAGATGGGAACCCCACCAAGCAACAGCACACTGTAAGCTCAGCATTCACAGCATTACTGAACACTGTTTTTTTTGTTAAATGCAAATTTGTATTCCATTTGGAGGAAAGTGGTGTTTATTTGGCACTGCAGCAGAAAGCTGTGAAAATTACCTTGTTCGTGTTGGCTTTAGCATCCAAATGGAAAAGTACAGAGGAGCTACTGTACTGAGAAGCTCAACACTGCACTGAGCGTGACATACCCCATATGTTGAAAATATTTTACATTTTCTATATATATGTAAATTTATGGTCTGTGCGGGAGCATCATTTTTAATATACAATCAAGATACATAGATAAAACCTATGTTACCGTCAACATAGAAAGTATATTTATAAAATATACATTTTCTTTTCACATTCGGATAGGTTGCATAAATAAAGACACATTATTATTTCTTTATGTATGTACCGATATGTCTTTCTTTCTTTATATAATTATAGTAGTACAAATAAGTCAGACAGCAGTGACACAAAATAAACAGTTCAATATTGGCTGTGTGGTACTATCAGGAGCCGTGGCATTGGCAGTGTGGCAGTGGCTAGTTTGGTTTAAAGTGCCAGCTTTCACAAGGACACAGGAAAGGAAGCAGCAGGTAGCAAGGTGACATTGCGCCGTCATTCTTGCCAAGTTGCGTTATTTCTCTTAGTGAACAGCTCCTTTCATCTAGGGCATCTGTAACTCATCACAGAGTACATTCAAACGCGGCCAGTTCCGTATATTAAAGACGTTTAATCAAGTGGAACTAATTCTTCACGTTGGGAAAACCTTGAGAATGACATCATGTTTTAATAAAGCGCTCGGTGATCTGCCCTGGACAGGGCCGCCTTGCCTGCCAGGCTCATGGAGAATAACTTTGAACAACACGCAGGCTTTATTTTGAAAACGTGTGTATTAATTGCATCAGATACGGGCCCAGCTCTAGCACTTTTTATATTTCAGAACAATTTTGTTGTCTTGTTGTTGTATTCGCAGGAGGGCTAGGACTGTAATAACACAGCAGCCTACTGCTGTTCTGTTGTGCTTACCCTGTACTCTGTATTGATGGTGTGACTTCTCTGAATAGCAATGGTGCAGTGGACAGCTTTTGAATAAGCCCACAATGAGACACGTGGTAACTATACAGAATGGCTCTTCAGCGGCAAGCAGCTGTTACTTGTACATGGCCGACCTCACTTTGGTTCAGCAGTATACTTAACCAATAAAAATCAATACAGAGGGTCTCACACAGTACAAGAGCAATAGCGGACCGGTTTGGAATGATTTAGGCAATTGCTCAGTCAATTCCCGACGTGAACAGTGTTGTTTGTTTGTTTGTTTCTTTGTTTGTTTGTTTGTTTGTTTGTTTGTTTGTTTGTTTGTTTGTCTTTTTTAGCAAATTTGTCAGCTGTCATTTTTTGCAACATGTTTTCATGACAACTTCACTGCCAGTATACTGTAAGATTTGAGACCATTCTAGACATATGGCAACAGGGGCACAGTATACTGTAAGATTCAAGACTACTCCACACATATGGCAATAGGGGCACATTATACTGTAAGAGAGACCCTGTCTACATTCTATTAAAAATGTCTACATTCTGTCTACATTCTATTAACAGATTTCTGAAATAATAAATATTTAACTTGAAAGGTTTGTAAGTCGGATATTGTGTCTGCTGCAGATACCACTGCGTACGGTGCCAGAGGTATTCTGCTGGAGGCATTGGAATGAGCTACACAGGTATATGCTTGCAATCTCACCTGCGTCAGTTCCCAGATAAAGAGGATTTGTGTTGGTAAAGGTCTCATCTTCACCTCTCTGATAACCTCAGACTCTACTCAGAGTCACAGATAAAAGGGTCACGGCACTCACATTTTTGAATTCCACTCTTGAAGAAATCATTGGCGCCTTCAAGGGAATTCGATGAGAACACACACTAAGCCCTTGTTATCTTTCAAATGGTTGGTTTATTGACATAACGTCAGAAGGGTTTTAGGCGGATTAGGGTATTTACACAGCAACGTGGCATCATATTGATCTAGGGAGGGGTCTGGCTTGCGTTGGCCATTTCAAAGTAAGGCTGAGGCACGCTGCAGTGTTGGATTTACGTTCTGACAATGTGAACCTGCACAGAGGTTGATGTTTGTCACCTGTGCTTTTGGCAGTATTATTTGACATTGAATAAATAAACAAATGCAGTAACATGTTCAGACATGACTCCAGAGCTCAGAATGAAGTGGGACCTTGCTCCTCTAACACCATGGATGCAGCTGATCTCCAAAGCTAAGCAGGGCTGGTCAGTGTTTGAGTGGCTGTGCTGTTAGGAAGCGTTGGTAGCATTGTAAGATCTAAAACTCCAGACCAAGTGCAGGCTTTCTGTAAACAAACACCCCTGCATGGAAACAAAAAGGCAATCAAGTTCATCAACACAACTTTTTTTTTTAATGTAATGGAATTTGTATGTATTTTGAACTATGCTAATTGCAGCCATGTCTCCCGGTGTGTATTGCTCAGCTTGACTGCACGGTAGCTTGATTGGATAACAGAATAAAATTGTTTCTCTGATCCGTGATTAGGAAAAAACAAAACAGTAACAAAAAGGAAATTGAGGCTGGTGATTCAGTGCAAGGTGACAACGCGCTGTGAAGTAGTTCATTAACCACGTTACGCATTCAGCAGTCTTTCCCTCACTATTCTCAGTGGGGGCCTGTCAGTGGACAGGTGCAGTCCACTTCTCTTTATTAATGACATGTGAAATAAAACAACCTGGGCAATGAGATTGCATGGCAGCCTGCCAGGGACCACCAGGCTGCAGCGGTAAGCACCTGAAAACTAACCAATACGACGTTTATTCTGACAAGCACAGTCAGAACCGGACAGCGTTTAAACCAGGGAAAGCTGCTGCTGATAAATACATTTCAAAACAGAAACCAACACGTGTTGACAGCTTTAGCAGTGTTTTTTTGTTGTTGTTTTTTTTTCTCTTTCTGAAAAGAGGATCACTATATATAACGGGCAGTGTTGTGTGATGCATTAAAAGACTGGTGCAAATAGGAAACAACTTAAGACTTCTTACAAGCCCCTACATTAAATGTCTTTCTGGTTTGGTAACTGTATCGGGCGCTTGTTTGTATGGAGTAAAGAGGTTTGAGTTTCTAGCCCTAAGAGTGTAATTATATGTGCGGCCACACTGTAATTACATTGTAATGACACAACCACATTTGTAAAACAAAATGTTCTGTTATAGTTACAAAATATATTTTCACATATGTTATTATTATTATTATTATTATTATTATTATTATTATTATTATTATTATTATTATTATTATTATTATTATTTATTTCTTAGCAGACGCCCTTATCCAGGGCGACTTACAATCATAATTTCAAGTATCACAGTACAAGTAATAATACAATTAAAAGCAAGATAAATACAATGACTTTGGTTCAAGCAAGTACAAGTGTGACAAAATACAGTTCAATAATACAGCAGATAACAGTGTCAGTGATAGTTACATTAGGATATGATTAAATACAAAATACTACAGATTAAACACTTGGCAGATTACAGTACTCTGAAGTACAGGATTAAATGCAGTAAAATAGGGGGCAGATAAGAGCAAGAAAAGCACATTTAAAGAAGGGTGATAAGTGTCCCAGGGGAAAAACAGAGGAGTTCTACAGGTGCTGTCTGAAGAGGTGAGTCTTAAGGAGGCGCCGGAATGTGGTCAGGGACTGGGCATTAATATATGTGCATTAAAAACAACAGAACCATGCAATCTGATGCACTACAATCCTGGGGTTTAAACTGCTGTGAGGAGGTTAATTTTAAAATGGAACGCTAATGCTGTCAGGGGTGTTCCTGAGTGAGGCACCTTGACAAGAGAGAAGGACAACTGGTTCACAGACCTGGACACATTGTTATCAATTACAATGATTTAAATATACATTTTGCAAAGCATCTAAATATTTATGGTCTGTAAATTGAATGCATGTTTTGGGCAAAAGTCTCCATGGGAACCCATACAGTAGAATGTGAGGGATTTGACCTGTTCATTTCCATTGTAATATACCCCCAATCCCCCACTCCCTTATTTATTCATATATTCATGAGTAATGTGTTTCAAACTAAATCTAAATGAATGCCATTTGTTTTCATAATGGAGCTCTTTAAAACCAGTGGTGTTTTGTGTAGAGAGAAAGCCTGTCTGATTTAAATCTCATTACATGTTCACTGGATGTTGCTTCTGCGCCCTGCTCACATGTGGACATTTTTTCCAGTACAGTAGTGTTTTTCTTTCTTTTTTCTTTTTGATTTATAATATGCACAGTTTACAATAGTGGGTAGTAAGGGTGTGTATTACAAAACTGCAGATTACAAACTTCCCTGCTGCAGCTTGCAGAGCTTGATTGCAAAAGGATGCATGCTTTTAGGCATAACACAATAGCAATGTATGCTTAGCCAGTGCACCATGGAGATGCTGTATTCCATTTTCACAACTTTCATGTTTTTCTTGCAAGTGAAAGAGATTATTCGTAAGTGCAAGCACAGGTCAGCTCAGAAGTGAATGTGTAAAAGACAAGTCAATAAACACGGCTGCATTACATAAGTCTTGTACGCATTGCAATGAGAAGAGGAATATACTCTACATACAAGCAAATACAATTACTTGAGAGAAAATAAATAAAAACATTCTTACATCAGCAAAGTTTTCATTGAATGGTTGTGAACAGTGCTGATGTAGATGATGATAATGATGAATGTGGCGTACTGTAGACAGATGTTTTTTACCTTGGGTTTTTTCATGCATTTACTACTCATCACACTCTGTCATTTATTTTGAATATCACTTTATACTGACATTGGTGCTGTTCTTCACAGGTGTTCTTGAAAATCTTATTTTTATTTTTTTTTATTCAAAAGTTACATGCTGTTGACAGATGTTGATAAATCATTTGCCTGAAATGGGCTGGAGTTTGATAAATGCCTCTGAAGGAATAAATAATGAAACAGATAATAAATGGAACATCTATGCAAACTACCAGACGTTTACCATGTCACCTGTCACTGCCATCTAAATAATCCATTTGACAAGGATTTTCATTAATGAAGCCAGTGCATAACATTTGAATGGGATTTACAAACGCAAGGATTTAAACCTGCTGTTAAAAACGATTAGTCTTATCATACATTTCTGTGTATTGTATGACATTAGTTACTCTCCACTGTGCTCGGCTAGATTTGGGGAATATGTGTGTGTGTATATATATATATATATATATATATATATATATATATATATATATATATATATATATATAGTCAACCTTGGTTAACCACGGGTGCAATGAGCCATGGCATTAACATGCATATAAGTAAAATGGTTGAAAGAACTGCAGTGAATGAATCAATTACAGTATACAGTACTGTACAAACTTGGTACAACTCGTATAGTTCGATTGAAATAAGAATAACTACAGCGTTATTTTTACAGAAACGATCCAACCACAAACTGTGCACAAACTGTTGACTATACTTTTAGGTATTGGCTTGTACTGTCTAATTTGACAGTTAAAGTTAACAAATATACATTATACAGAATTAACTCGGTGAACAAAAACAATAATAAACAACTTAGAGTTTCACACAGAAATCAAACATTGTCGATTTGTTTCGCGTGCGAAAACACACGCTTTGAAAGTTCTGCTGACAGGCTTGTATCCGGAATAACCTGAGCTTTAAAGCCAATTGATCGAGAACTCATTTTTTGCTTCTCACTCGTTTTGAACTGACACTGTAAGCAGCTGCACTTGGTAGTTGTGAATGCATGAATGAACGATCTGTTTCCAGTTAGAGGTCAGTCACGGGAAACGACAGTGTCGAGTTATCTACGAGTCTTTTAAATAGTTTTGATCCCTTCAGTACCAGTAATAAGTGTCGAGTTACGAGTAAAGCATGGTGTTGAATTAAAAAAATAAGAGGCAGGATGCATATATTTTGTATGGAGAAAATTCGAGTATTTTTTCTCTCCAGATACACATTAGGGACTCTTACACATGCCATTATTGTAAATCTGCCCTGCAATAAGAGAAAGGATCTGTTAGTTAATTTGACTGGAATAAGACATCTGCCATCTGCGCTACCTGGGACAGGAGTAACACGTATCTGTCAATAACCATACCTGTGGGCTGTGTCACATGAAATGAAACACAGGTGTATTAGTGTAGACCCACATGCAGTGACACACTGCAGAGATACATCCTGCAGTACATAATGTACAGTATGTGGCCTTTGATGTTTTAGGTTAACTTGATACAGAGAATAAATTCTGCTCTAGAATCTGTAACACTTGCTCCCTTCCCTGTTGTGTCCTGAGCTTCTTTTTTTCATTAATAACACTTTGTGCCATCAATTCCTCTTTGGTTTAGTCAAGATTTAAATTAAGACTTGGGTATCAATTTATGTGGATAAGCATATATAGCAATCCCATACTATAAATTGCTGTTGGTGACAGTTCCTTATGTAAATTATTGCAGGCAGATTTTGAATATAAAAATTATTTATGTGACAGCAAGCAGAAAGAAAAATGACTTTGGGTCTAGATACACACACTTCTGTAATTGCTCATATATTACGGTTCATGCTGACATGCACTCAGATTTCTTCAGGCCGACGGGTTTCTTTAAAAAAAAAAAAATAATTACAGTTTATTCTACAAACAGGTCTGTTTACAGATTGAAGCAGATTACTGGAATTTGCATTTCGCTTACTCAGAGCAGTTCTGTTCATTTCACAATGTAAAGGGGAATACAAAATCAGAAGTGAAATACCCAGAGGGCACAGCTGATCTTACGGTTATCAGAATGTTTATTATAATGACGGTTTGCCATCGTGAGACTGAAATCTCCAGGGAAGGACTTAACTCACGCTAGCAACACACAGCTGGACGTATACCTGCTAAAAACCAGTGCTTGTGATACACTACCTGACACTCATCACACCTTGGGAATGGAACCAAATCCTAATTGTGTTAATGCACAGCAGCTTGACGTGACAGACACGACATGTGATCTACATGATGTGTATGTATGAACAGAGTGGGAGTGAGGTTTCAAATGAGCTTCCACACCAGGTAGGGCATCTGTTATCAAGTACCACCAGTATTAGTACCGTACCTTCAAGGATTTATGCATGGATCATTTGGTGAAGTGATGAAATGCTCCTGCCAACCACAACCCACTCAACCCTTGAGGGCATTGTATAGACCATGCATAGGTAAGCATTGTAAACAATACAGAGGTATGGTGAGGCATATTCATAAACATAGGGAAACCAGGTAAAACTGCACAAATAATGTGTGCACAAATAGCGTGGTAAACTTTTATAAGGGTGTGCCTGCTCTGTGGGTAACTAGAAGTCTTTGGTTTCCAGCGCTGCCACTCTTTTCTAAAGCTCATCACAGATGTATTCATGTAAAAGAGCAGTGGTGTACCCCCCGCCACACAAGAGCTCAGGCTGTCACCCATCCCTGACACAGGGACCCAGCCACCTTCAGCATGCTCTCTTAAACACCTCACTTGGGTAAATTCCTGCAGGAGGTTAACATGCTTGTGTTGCTTGTGTTTTGCAGTGGACGGCTGTATAGACTGGTCGGTGGATTTGAAGGAGTACAGAGTGCTGGCGGGGGAGCCCGTGCGGGTCAAATGCGCGCTGTTCTACAGCTACATCAGAACCAACTACACCATGGCCCAAAGCACCAAGCTCAGGCTCATATGGTATAAAAACAAGGGCGACTCAGAAGAGCCCATCATATTTTCAGGACATAGACTGAGCAAAGAGGACGACTCAATCTGGTTTCGTTCAGCAGAGCTAGTGGATAATGGGTTTTATACCTGTGTTTTGAGGTGAGCCGCTGTTTTCATTTACACACATTTTTTTTTCTTTTTAGATTCTAGAATGCCTGTGGATACCATTAATAATAACTCTTAGCTATTGCTTAAAGATTATTATGGTATTGCTATTGTAGATACAGGTACTATGCAAACAAAATCTCTAAAAAGCATCATGCCCCCAGATGGTTAAAAGAACGCATTAATAATAACATTTTAACCCTCAGAAATGGAGACAAAACTAAAATGTGTTGTGCTTGTCTCAGATTTACAAAATGATACCTTTATTACCTTTACTGGCTGTGTGTTGCTGTGCTCTTTCTAATAATACAATTGATCACAGGGTTACTTTGTACAGGACTACTGGAGCTGCTATGTTGGCTACTTTCTACAGTGTAGTTGCCCAGTTGCCATTTGAAGATGTCAGTTGGCCACCATGCTACTGGATTGCACTGTACTGTACATTGTGTTAATGGTAATGGAGCTGGATTGCACTGTACTGTACATTGTGTTAATGGTAATGGAGCTGGATTGCACTGTACTGTACATTGTGTTAATGGTAATGGAGCTGGATTGCACTGTACTGTACATTGTGTTAATGGTAATGGAGCTGGATTGCACTGTACTGTACATTGTGTTAATGGTAATGGAGCTGGATTGCACTGTACTGTACATTGTGTTAATGGTAATGGAGCTGGATTGCACTGTACTGTACATTGTGTTAATGGTAATGGAGCTGGATTGCACTGTACTGTACATTGTGTTAATGGTAATGGAGATGGATTGCACTGTACTGTACATTGTGTTAATGGTAAGGGAGGGCTCCATGCTAAGTTAACCAGTGAATATTACCCTGCACTGCATGGATTACCACCTCCTGAATTAGCTTCACACTCTCTCTATCTCCAAACTCATCTAGAGATACTGTCTAACTAGGAGCAAATCAATTTCGGTTTTACTGTTGGTTTGGCAGTGTAGACTTCTTGATGCGCTCGGACCTGGCCTGTGAAAGCCACAACACATTTCATTCCAAGCCTAGATGGCTGTCAGATAGAAATCACTCCCAGCCTCTGCAGCTTCAGGAGCCTGATCCAGTGACAGTGCAGCATTTCAATTACCTGTCTGTCTATCAATCACATCAACTGCATCTGCATAACTGTCTGTCTGGCCATCCATCAATCAAATCTAATCCCAGTAATATGATCAGATTATAAAACCAGAATATACCATTAGAATTGTATGTGGACATTTGAGAGGGTCCTCAAATACCCATAGAACGCACTATGCTATCGGTTTAGTTTATTAAAGAAGTACAGCTACATTTCTCTAGCTACACTGCACATTTTCTTATGTTATTTATTACGTGTACTTATAACTAAATTGAATGTTGTCAAAATGTTTGTCTTCAAGACATTGAGAAAGTATGAAAATCAGATTCCAATCCTGGATTCACACTATGTAATTAACACAATTAAAATGGCTGAGATTCCTTAAATAACACATAAAATATAAAGGAATAATTTCACCAACATGTGCTTAACATTTTTAAAGCCTTAAAGAGTAAGTAACAGGTTCAGAAAAATACATCCCCACGCGCTGCTACAACTGTTTAAATAACATACCTGTAGTTTTTCTTTTCATTGTTAACACCCTGACAACTTTTTACACGTATAACTTTAAAGTCTGTTTCAATGATCTTTTTTATATGGCTGCTCTAGTGCACTGGGGTTTGAGATCTGTCCTCTAAATCACTGCAGGAAGAGCGATAAAAAAGAAGCATAACAATAAATGTTCTGGCTTTTCTGTTCTGTGCCACATCATGGATCGTTATTGCTGTGTTACCTGTTTGACAATGTGGACAATAATCCTAACTGTCACTGCACTAGAGCAGACATTTTGAAAAGAGCTCTGAAACAGACTTTAGAAGTGTAAAAAGTTTTCAGGATGTTAATAATGGAAAGAACGATGACAGGTGCATTATTTAAACAGTTGTAGGACGTGTCACGCTATAGCTTTCGAGACCCCGCTGCTTACTCTTTAATGTCTACTAGAAAGAAAGAAAAAAAATGATTGCTTTTCAAATTCTAGAGCAGTGAGTCCAAGCGCAACGTGTTTAGGTGACAATAAGACATGCTTGTTCAGGACAATTGCTATAAAATAACATTTACAGCGACCGCTGTGTCTGAAATGACAGAACACTTTTTGAACAAAGGAACCACATTTTTTTTACTGAAGGCATAGTGACCTGCAGGAGGTAATGTAGACTGTTCCTGTCACAAACATCCTGCAATGCATGAAAGACACAAATTAAACATTTTTTTTTCTTCTTAGAGATGAATAGCAAGTATACTATCAATATGCAATTCTAGCACAAATTGACTTTTCAACAGGCATGCTAGTTACAGTGGTTATGAAAAGCATGATACTCCACAATGCAGAGGCAAAAATTCTGCAATGTTTTACTGCCTTATAAAATCATTTTGAAATGGGAACCTTTGTAAAACATTCTAAACAAAGTCTGCAGTATTTGCCTAGATTTATAATAACCATTGCGTTTTAATAGGATTGTATGAACAAGAAACGGCAATCATGAAACTCCACCAAGAATCATCCCATAGTATATATATAGTGCAGTTCAACAGCATTGAAATCCCTCAACACTGATCTGTGTTCCTATTAAGTCCATTTTAAATGCAGCAGTATAGGAGAGTGAATAGGGAGATTGGCTGTTTGATTGCACGGCCTTTGCAAACACACCAAATACATTTATAGCCTTTCTTTTCTTGATAAATTTGAAACAACACAGCACTTTCGTCTGATTTTCCCTTTCAATCCCTTAGTAGATTTTTCCCACATAATCTGCACCACCTGTCTTTTTTCCGCTTATAAGATAATTCAGCTCTCCACAAACAGAGCAGAGTCAGGGCCACTGCCTTCCAAACAGTCCAAGTGTTTAACCTTTCTATTAATCTCCCTGCCCAGGACCTCATCAAAGAGGAACGGGGGAGAAAGGCCCAAGCGTGGCAGGATCGCAATCTGTGCTGGATAGCCACTGTTTTTAAATATTAAACAGGTTAGGGCTCCAGCACTGGGCTTTCTGTCCCTGAAATGCATTTGAACACAGTAGATTATAAACTCTCTCTGTGTATATATATATATCCTAATCATTAGAGTAGCTTCATTAAAACAACTACTAAACACACAGATAAATAAGCATGTCATGTAATAAAATATCATAGACACACCAGGTCTATTTTAATTGTCTAAATAGCACTGTCCTTTAACTCCATATAAAACTGCTGGGGTTTCCCCTGGGTTGATTTTTGAGCCACCTATTAACATAACTGTATATGTGCTGTGAGAATGGAAAAAGTATATATAACAATTTATGAAAATCACAACTAAATAGCATTGGATCAGCTTACAGATGAATGCTAATTGTAGCACATTAAGAAAAAAGAGCTGCACATTTTTCAGACTTTACCTGGAATACCGTAGTAGGGTTACCATATGACTCCATGTACACTAGGACAGTTTGGGACAGTTCAGGCTTTTCAATTCACACCCCAGTGCATTCTGGTAAGTGTAGTCCTGCTGTGAAAGGTACCTGAGAATGCATTGTGAGCCTGAACTGTCCTCGTGCACATGGAGTCATATGGTAACCCTATACCACAGCAATAACTGGTGCAATGCTTGTGAATTGATTACACATTTACTATATAACCACAGCAATATCCGTTATCCCGTCGCAACTCAAGTGAAACTGTGGTCATTACCAAGAGCTTCCATACGATCCCCTTGCGACAGGAAACGAGAAATGAGATGCAAGAACCAGCGCTGCTCTCCTGTTAGTTTTTTCTAAAAAGAAAAATCAACTATCGGTAGGACAAAAATAATACATCAAGAAAAAACGCAGGTAAACAAAACAAGCAGTGAGAAATACAGAATGGGAATGGAACACAGTTACAGCAGGAATTACAGTAACAACCACAGCGGAAATACAGTAACAAACACAGTGGAAATACAGTAACAAACACAGTAGAATTACAGTAACAAACACAGTGGAATTACAGTAACAAACACAGTAGAATTACAGTAACAAACAGTGGAATTACAGTAACAAACACAGTGGAATTACAGTAACAAACACAGTAGAATTACAGTAACAAACACTGTGGAAATACAGTAACAAACACAGTGGAATTACAGTACAAAAACACAAACACACGGATTGCTAAAGTACTTAATGTGTAATTTTTTTTGCACTATATAACCCTAACCCTTTTCTGATAGCATTGCGTACTTACATATTTAAGTAAATACTATGTAAATAAACAGTAATTAAAGACACTTAATATAAAGAGTTACTAATAAATGTTACCGACTGGATCCTCAAACCAAATGCTTTAGCAACTTCCTCATTTCTAAGATGATTAAGCCAGCTTATTTCCTCACCGTTATAAATAACTAACGCTGGAGTCAAAGAGAAGCCGCAAAATGGAAACTAAAAAAACTAATAATGATTGCAATTTATTTCATGTTAATTTCAATTGGACTGTCTCTAATGGCCAAAACAGAATCTTTCTGCGGTGATGGACTGTATGCACCATTAACTGAACGTCTCCGGGCTACTGATTCACAGTCCGCCTCTTTCCAGACACTGTTTTTGTTTTCCAGTCATTAAACAAGGTAGGCTGTTTCCACACAGGCCTCAGCCAGTCTGTGATGTGTGTGTTTGCTGTTTGAAGAAAACTCACTGCTGCCTGGCTGCAAGGAACACAGCCATGCATTTCCACTACCTTAATATTTCAAGATGTTTTCGAAACACAGACAAAAATACAGTAAAATAACTTACACTGTGACGCTACTAAATATAACTCTGCCTTTAGTATGTGTTTTTGTTTGTTTCTCATTTTATAACATTAACATGGATTTTTTTCCTTTAAAAAAAAAAAAGAAAAAGAAACTAGACTGGAGTAATGATGGAAAATGTGTTGGTTTTCAAAGCGTGATACACAACAGTGGTTAGGGCTCTGGAGTCCTGACCAGAGGGTCGTGGGTTCAATCCCAGGTGGGGGATACTGCTGCTACCCTTGAGCAAGGTACTTTACCTAGATTGCTCCAGTAAAAAAACAACCGTATAATTGTATGTAAAAAAGAATGTGATATAATTGTAACAATTGTAAGTCACCCTGGATAAGGGTGTCTGCTAAGAAATTAATAATAATAATAATAATAATAATAATAATAATAATAATAATAATAATAATAATAATAATAATAATAATACAAGGGGAGGCACTCTTCACAACCCCATCTGTGTGGAGTGGGCAGTGAAGCTCTCTAGGTGGTGGGCATGTATTGTTTCAGGAAGAGTCTGTGGGTGGGCAGTTGTAATGAGAGCTGCATGTGCTCTCCAGCGTGCAGGGTTGCATGCAGCAGGAGCAGTTGTCATAACAGCCTTTTGTTATCGCAAAGAGTTACTGCCAGCTAAACCATTTCCATTTCTCTTTTGATATTTATTTCACACCAGCGAATGGGATTGGCAGGTTTAATTTATACTTTACATTTTTTTTTTTTTAAACTACACCAGTAGGGCTTTCTAATCTTGAATACTAAAACTGCAATGAGGCTGCAGACAATCTGACATCTTAAACTAAAAACATGTGCATGGTTATTTTAGGCATAACGCATAGACCATAGTTGTTATTATGCGTTATAAAAATATATTGCACTAGAACACTAAATAAACCCTTACCCTTTGGCATTTATCTGTTCAGCGCCGAGTAACAACAGTACAGTATGAATCTGCAAGGCCTCCTCTCACACAAAGCTTTGCACAGAATATCTACCACAGTAATGATGATGTCACGTGTAATAAACGCCAATGGCCTGTAGCTCAGCTCAATAGATAACAATGAAATCAGATGTTAATGAGCAGTACCTGTATCTGCGCTCCCCCGTTTTTTCCCATTCACTGTTACCTCTTCATGTGAGACAATAGCCCCAATCAGCCCCAGTCCAGAGAGGGATAAACCAGTGGAATGGATAGAGATAATTACACTGGAATTAGACTCTTTGATCTTATTATGCTGTGTAGAAAAATTCTCCACTGGCAATAATTGTGTCATAAAAGGGGGGGGGGGGAATGAACACTGGCAGAAACTGTTTTAGTGTTATTATTTTTTTTCGTTTTTTAAAAGAAAACATAAATTGCATGTGAAACGATATGGATTTATAAAACACACAATTACAGTACGATGAGCCAAGGGCTCTGTCAATTTTTAGAGCATTCAAATTAAACCCCTTCTGAAGCGGAGCGTGTGTATTTAGATTTAGTACTCTGTGTGTAGTTATAAAATGTAATGTAGCTTTTAAGTTCTTGCCACAGCAGCCTCTTTCTTAAATTACAATTTGAATCTATCTTGCCGTTGACTGGTAGCTCCACAGAGGCTTGGCATTATTACAAGTTCATTTACTGTCACTTTGTCTTGCACTGTAATTGGCTTGGAATCCACAAGCTGACATGACAAATCTCCATTTTCCAATAATGACAGTTTCAAGAGCCTTTGACAGGGTAAGAAATGAAGCTCATATTTTGTGATTAAATCATTTGATTTCTTCTCAATCGCTTTCTTATGAAGCCTGTCGTTCTGGGTGACATGGGGGGGGGGGGGGGGGTCATTCCATGCCATTTATAAATAAGCTGGCTCTTCCCCTGGGCCTCACAAAGAAATTGCAATTAATCAAACATGGTTCTGTCCATCATTGTGTTTGTTTTTTGTAGTTTGTTTGGACAGTGAACAAATCCAGCTGGAAAGTAAGAGCCTGTCTGTTCAGACATTTCTTAATTGTCCTGTAACCTAGCGAAATAAAGTTTTTTTTCAACCACTAACATTAATCAGCCATATGAAGCCATTGTCTAATGTTTGCATTATTGTCAAATTTAATAATGTGCAACGTTGTACAATACTGCTGTGACATCAGCACAACATTGTATAGGATAACATCAGCATACAAAAACACAATTTAAAGATAATCATTAGGTAGTTTGTAATTTTTAAATAATCCGAACAGTATAGTATTTGGAAATAGTCTCTTACACTATGGGCCTACCAGTGAACTATTCCATTTATTGTCAACTCAAACCACAAAGCATTCAAATAATACAAAAAATCAGTTTGTGCATATTTAGTTGTTACATATTTTTTGTAGTAACGCAAGAGGTGACGTCACGGGACTTTCCTGTAACTGCAAGGATACAGAAGTGAATTAAGGTTTATTCTGTTTGTATCCATGCAAAAAGAAATACTGCAAATGCATTCATTAAGGTCAGTGATACAGTAAGAGCAGGCAAGCTACAAAAGCAATGAACACTTTAAATAAATACAAACAAACAAGGGAAGTGCACCGGTAATATATAATAATGCTGCGATTTGTAATGCCAGCATGTGACATTTTAAATAAAGCACTTGTCACCTAAACCATCCCATTGAATTCTTGCACAGCACAGTAATTACACACACTGGTCCAAGTCCATATATGCATGCATGCAGGTCCCTGGGTCTATGAGGCCATGTATGAAATGATTTGCTCATCCATCTCTAATAATGTGGTGCAGTACTGGGGTTACAATGTTTCTGTTAATTAAAGCATTCATAATTTAAACTAATTCCACAAATCCAATTTCACCCTTTGTTTGCAGCGGGACTGATATCCTTTTTATCCCCCCATACCCAAGCACTGTGTTGATTTTGCGATGAAAATCCTGTGGGGAAAAAAAAGAAAAATCAATATTTGCTTTGTGTGTAATGCCAGCTTGTGGAGGTGAAATTAGAAATGCAAAGCCCCTTTCTGTCCCTGCAGAAACTCGACGTACTGTATGAAGGTGTCCATGTCCTTGACAGTGGAGGAGAATGACTCGGGGCTCTGCTACAACAGTAAAATCAGATACCTGGAAAAGTCTGAGATCACAAAGAGGAAAGAGATCCTCTGCCCTGATTTAGAGGACTACATCGTTCCATACAAGCAGCCACTTATAACGTGGTACAAGGTAATAGCAGCAGCTGTGAGGAACTCTGCATTCCAAAAGCTGTCGAAATGTGATTCAAAGTTCTGATTCTAAGTTCTGAATAATACTATTCAGTCAGTCAAATAAGTAGTCAAAGCAGCACCTTTCAAGATATTCAGAATACAGTCCAATGACTCAACGCCTCAAGGTAACTGGAATATACTGTATACAGGTTGTAATGAAACTTGACATTTTCAATGTGTGGTACCTGTGTTCTTGCTAGAACCTCAAATGTAAATATCAGTTCTGCATTCACTTTGCACTCAGCTGCTTGCACAGAAGTATGAGAGGCTGTAGCAGGACATTAGTAGTCCCCCACATTGCACAGTAAGTATGCCTGGTCAGTGCTAAACATGCTGTAGGGGTACTGTTTTAATCAGTGCAGTAGCAAAGCCGATGTCAGCTAACAGGCCTAACATGTTCACATTGTCCTAGGAATGCATTCCAAAAACGTGGAGGAGTTTGGTAATCGTGAACACTACGAGCGTGTTAATACCGGAGGTTGAAGAAATGGATGGTGGGAATTACACGTGTGAGCTGAAGTATGGCAGCAAGGTTGTGCGAAGAACCACAGAGCTGCAGGTTACAGGTAGGAGGGGCTCTTTTACCATGGGGGGGGGGTCACAGTATTGCTGTGGTTACATTTGAGCTGGGCTGAGTACTATGCATTTGAACCAGCCCTAGACCTAGTACAATAACAAAATCATTACGTCAAATAGAAAAGCTTCTGTTAAATTTGCAATCTCACTGGCTCAGGGTGGCTGTTGTGTGAATGTCTGTGTTAATAATCGAGTGTGTGCGAGTGTGTAGTTTCTTCAGTGAAAAAAAAAAAAATAGCAAATAAACAAGCGGGTTACACTTTACATCACAAATTACAATGCAAATAAACAGTAACAGCGCCGTAATAACACGCATGGTTGTGTAGTTACAATGCGACAGCATGCTTAATTACAAAATGAAACACGTGGGCACTTGCTAGGGCCTTTTGTGCTGTATTAAAACTCGTGGATAGGACAATAAACAATATGATTCAGTGACAGTGTGCTACAAAAAGAATAAATAAATAAAAAAGATTATCTTGGCCTTGATGGTGGGAGGATAAGCAAACCAATATTTTGTTATCCTTTGTTATCTGAGTTGTTTCCTTTGAACCTTTGATTCTAATAGATGCTGGATGATGTTCTACTGAATTTGAAATGCTTTTTTTCTATCTGTGATGTAGCGAAGGCTCAGAAGTCTCGACGCTGCGCGTGGCTGCATGCATGACGATATATATTATTCTTTCTTTTAATGATAAAACGGTTTGGATCAAGAAATAAATAGAAGACACTCAGGTGTAGAGAACGATATATGACATGCCAAAGCAAGGGCTGCATCCTGTTCATCTTCATATGCCCTACATTACCACTGCATTCATTCCCATGCAGTTGGACGGCTCTGGATTCAATGACCCAGTGCTACTAAAGTCACTAAAGTATCATTTTCATATTGTTCTGATCCCAGGTGTCTATAGCTGCCACCTGCTGTACTGTGCTGTGTGAGCTTGACACTAAACGCTGTGTAACGCCTTGCTTGGGCCGGAGCCCAATAAGCTTAAGAAAAACACTTGAGCATCTCAACAGCAGCTTTGAATGAAAGATTCCAACATGTTCGTGGGTAGATAGTGTATGTGAAGCAGAGGATGCTTCTTAGTGAAATGTAGCAGACTTGTTTGAGCTGTTCTGAGGGAGGAGATGGTGGAGAACCCCAGCTACTGTTTATATCCTCATCGGCTGCTGTCAACAGCATTAATACTGACAGAAGCATGGGCCCATTGTCAACTCAATTCATTTTCCAGTCCCAGTGTCTCCAGTTCTGCCCTTGCGTATGTGTTGTATGACCTACAGGTTTAGTTTTAATGCATCGAGATACATTACAAAATATGTTCAGATGATGCCAGTGATTTGGTAGATGCACAGGTTAAATACAATAAACACTACGTGCTCCCTGGCATTGACCCACTGCTGTATATCTTTGTAGTTTGCTGGGCAACAAAATCGCTATGTTGAAGTGTGAAGGATTCCTTCCAGAAATAAATCAAATAAGTATTATAAGTCTTGGAACTTTTACCATTTAAGACTTAGAATGTAGTTCAAGGCTTCTACAGACACTCTGGAGTTTTTTTTTCATTTAGTTACACACAGGGCAGAACGAAATGTGAAGCAGAGGCAGTAGTCTGCAAAGCAAGCAGGAGACTGAGTTAGTCTTTAATTATCTCAGATACATAGAGGACCCAGACTTACGCCCTATGTAATTATTGCATCTGTAGTCTGTTAAGAGGGATACGTTATAAAAACACAAGAACAGTAGCAGCTTAGACGCTTGAAATATTATTCAGTTTGTGTTGTCAGAGCCCGACACTACTGCTTATCAATATTGTTCAACAGTAATGCTTCTTCCCTTTTGAACCTGAACTGCACCTCACCTGGCCATGCCTTCCTTTAGTGTAGAAATCTGAATGTGTTTGAGAAAAGCTGCAAGCTTTTTCACAACTTATCACTGCATCTGCAGTAAGCATCTTAAGTGGGTTAAAGTACAGAATAATCTAAGTCAAGTAGACGCATGTTAAGCTAATGCCATTATCAGTGCTTGTTAAGCAGAGTAGGGGAGGCATTAGGAGCTGACTCTTGAAGTATTGAAAAAAGCTGCTTAGCAGTCCATCGTAATGGTCCAAGTGATCTATATGTATTGCGCATACAGCAGCATATTACTATTACACAATAACATCCACAGAGGCGTCAGTAGGTTCCTATTAAATTTGACAGCACTAGGTAAACACAGATTCATTCACAGTCAAATGTACATTGAGATGTGCACAAACCCGGAACCTGGATGATTAACCCTACTAACATGGTCTCATTTTTCAAACTCGTTTTATTATATACTCATTTGTAGGGTTCTGTTTAACACTATAATAGTACATGTGCTTTTCATAACTGTTTTACCCCAATCACAATCACAACAGTGCAGGGCCTGATCAAAGTACGATTCCTTGCACTGCAATTTAAATGCAAAGAACTTGATGTCAGGTGGCTCGTGAAGTGTCTAGGGATGTAATACTGGGATTTATAAATGCAGGTCAGCTGCAGTAGAGAGCAACCTTAGACACAGAAGCCTCCAGCGTCTTTGCATAGCTACATGACCTTCTTGATCAGGGCAGTCAGTGGTAAAAGGTGCATCCAATCTGATTCACCCACTGACTTGGAAAATTAGAATCACGAAGGAGCTTATCCGTCCAGTGAGGGGAAGATGCACTTACTCATTGGTCAAGTAAATTGCATTAAATTCTATAAACATATTCCCCCCCAGGGATATAGCTGAAGTGTATCAACAAATATATTTCTACGAATTACACCATGTTGAACTAGTTTAAACTGCTCAGTTGTCATTACTGTAAGCTAATTTGTGATTATTTTCTTAATGGAAAATGCGTATGCAGAAATACATATATTGTTCGACATTAATGATTACTTTGTTAATTGACCATTTATATGCAGGAATAAATACATTCTTCGATGATATACCTGCATTTACCAATACGCTTCAGTAAATCATAAGATTAACTGGTAAATCTCAAAAGCAATCTATTTCTTCATCATTTCGGACATTAACACCTTATTTGGTAAATGTTGACATTTACCGGTAAAAACTTAAGATTGACCAAATTTGGTCTTTTACCATAACACACACACACACACACACACACACACACACACACATATATATATATATATATATATATATATATATATATATGCAATCAGAAAAAAAAAATATATGCAATCAAAAAAAATATATATGCAATCAGAAAAAATCCATGGCACATTTTGCACCAGGGCAAAGTGTTTATAGTACATGTGAATCACATGGAAACCACAAGTGAGCCACATCAACTAAATGTGATTAAGCTGATCCAGTTCTTTTTGTGAATTTAACATGGTTTTGTACCCTCAGAACATTATGGAAATAAATTGCCTGTAGAATACTTTATATACCTACAGGCTGTACACTTTCCTGCAAGGTACAGACATTCCTAAAGAGCTGAGAGCCCCCCATCTCTCTTAAAACTCTTAAAGCTTAAAGGACTAACTGAATTTAGAACAGTAAAAAAAGAAACACACAGATGCTGGAGTGCTTCAGTTTGCTGCGCTATATAAAGACATCCTTGTTCTGAGTGACTGAAAGGGAGGAAATATCTCCCGCATGTCTGTCCCATGAGCCTGCCCATCCACTCAAGTGATTGCATTACCTTCATTGAGTGGCAGCACAGCCTGGCTAACGACTCCCACCTTACAGCACTGCAACATGGCAAACAAAAGGGCTGATTGCACCAAGGGCAAAATAAGAAGTTCTGTTACAACTGCTTGAATACATGAATCCCGTTATAACACATACATACATATATAATAACGTTCTTACAAAATATTATACACAACTATTACATACTGTAAAAATGAAGGATATTGCAGCAGATTGCTCTTCTAATATATAACTGTCACTATAAATAACGTGTTTATAGATTACATATAACGGATACCTGAACTAGACGGTTAGAGAATTATGGAAATATTTGCCATTCTAAATCAGATTGCTTTGGGCTTGTTAAAATGAAAGCTGCAGAGCTATCTGTGCATTATAATTCAAACAACGCAGACAAGCAGGGCACCTCCCACCTTACAACAGAGTGACACTGCAGAGGTCACCAATCATTTAAAGGTATAGATTACTGGTTTAAAAGGCACATGAACAATGATTGATTGGTGGTTCATTAGTTAATATTAGATGTCGTGCTCTGATGACTATTGCTTGATCAATGAGCTGTCATTTCCAGCCATCTCTAGCAGAAAAGGGATCATCGAAATGCCAGTAATGGACTTGTAACTCTGGAAAGGTCTGTTTTGCTTACCTTGGCTGCGGTTTGAAACAGGACACTGGTATTGGGACAAAGACATGAAAGAAAACATGAGCAGCATAATGTTCCCCTGTCTTTGGAGCAAATTAAAGTAAAATGTTATGCACTGGTTAGACTCCTGCAGTGATTGCAGATCTATGTAGAAGATTGTGCATTTACAGGATTTCCCCATTCTGAGTGATGTACAGATACAGTACACAGCCAGTGGATATAAACGCTACAGGAGGAATAACGAAACTGCTCTGTCAGACACCTGGACAGCTCAAACAAAAGCAATTGCCAAGCCCAGGCTGGACACAACAATATCAAATCATTCTCATGTTATAATGGCGGAGGAGGTGGGGGATGCCTTTTAGGCTGGTTTAAAGTCTAATGTTATTTACACTTAACCCAGGCAGTGGTGGAGCCGTGCTGGAGGCATTCTGTGCTATTTGTCTCTGCTAAAGGAACAGGGGGGAGGGGGGCAGCTCTGCTTTTGCAAGGAAGAATCCAGTAACAATCTGTGGTATACAGCTCATTTGTCAACATAATAGATGCAGCGTTGCAGCGAGAGGGGGCCCTGCTGTTGTTGCGATGGTGAGCTCAGGCTCTCAGCTTCCAGGCTGTCTTGTAGATAGAATGGGAACATAATATCCTCCACTGCAAGCCATTAGCCTATTTTACTGCCAATACGTGAGCTGATCAATCATTGCAGGAAACTCCACTTTACTGTGTTCCCATTATATCTTAAAAAATAAGAGGAAATGTTTAACATTTGTATTGTCTTTATTTATGTATGTATGTATTTAGTTTGTTTCGAATTACGTTGCAATTTTTAATCACTGTATTAAAATGTGGCTGTTGCACAGTTAATCTGTTATTAGTCATTGCCAATAGTTTTTCATTTTAAAATACATTTGCAAACTCATTTTAATAAGTCAGCTTCTGTTACAAAGCCATTAGCAAGTTACAACTATTTAATTTAACACGAGCAAATTATAAAACCATTCCAGTGATAATAACTTTTAATAGCTTTTGCTGCTGCTGTTGTTTTTTTTTTAAATCTTCATATACTTAAATGAAAAGGAATTATTCAAATACACTTAAATGTAATTACTTATCGATTCTTAATAATGTTTACTAACAACCTAAGTGCGAAGTGGCAATTTATTTACAGTTACGTGTGCTGATTAGATTTACTAAAACTATAAACTTGAGTCATTTTACAGCCCATATTGATTTTTTTTTTTTTACTTCATAGATTATGCCGATTTCAAATATTGCAGTGGTAGGGTAAAGAAGAATAAAAGGTGAACTTTGGTTTCCTTGTCGAAGGACAGGACCCGTTTTGGGTTCTGGAGTTTCAGCTTGTGATGTCCCTGTAATGCCCTGGCAGGCCCTTGTCCCATGAAAGCGTTTATTAATCAACACCTACATGAAAAAAGAAGCAGAGCGCTTTCCATTCAGGATCTGTTCTGAACGATGCTTCACAGTAATATCTCTTCCCATACTGGGATTGAACTGTAATGGTACATAGCTGCTACGTGGAAAATAACAACCATGTGTGAATTGAAAAGATGAAAGTGCCGCTATAATGACAGGATACTCAGAGACACTTCATGTAAACTGCTACCCAAAGGAGTTACAACAATATAATAACAACAATACAGGGTAATACAACTGGAAACTAAGACCAACTTAACAAGTCACTGTTTTATATAGAACCTTAGAACCTCGTGTGACCAATACAGCTAGGATAAATCAATTATGTATGGAATTGTTCCAAGCATTTCAATATTCCATGGAATTCATCTCACATGTTGGCAGTAAATTATAAATGCACTGTCCTTTACTGTATAAAGACCCTTCACTAATGCTTTGTTTTTTGTCATTTTTCTGTCACATAATGATGGAGCACTGTACACTGAGTAAATGTTTAGGGAGAGCATCTAACGCACGTGTCTACAATCGGGAGACTAACTATAGTAAATACTGGTTTTATTCATTCTATTAAGGAAGCCCCAAAGTGCTGCCCAAGCTCTGTTATCACTGAGAAACGGGACCTTGTGAAAACACTGGCTTGCAGTGCAGTGTGGAGTTTCTCTAAACAGCAGTGTCGCTTGTTCCTAACTTCAGATCCACAAATATTGATCTGGCAAGTGGTTATTACTGAACCTTGCAGAGAAAAGAGAAAAAAATGGTTCTGTTATCCAACGCTGTCAACCCCAATGTCATTGCTGCAACATTTCAGCAATTCTCTAAATGGTAAAATAGTTGAACACAGATTGATACAGAGTGATGCTCAGTGACAGTGTGATTTACAGCATGGTTCTTAACCTTTCCCCAACAAACTAGCCTTCGGAGAGCTACAGAGATCCCCTATGCCATGTGTCAGCAGTTCTTAAAATATATCAATTTAGAAACAAAAAAAGAATAGGAAAAACTGCACATAAGTACAAGCTACACATCAGACCACGTCTGTGAAGCTTCCTGCTCCACTTCCAGTCTGGCACAACTTAATACTTCACACTTGTAGATGTTGTTAAAAGTACATAGTGTATTCATAGCTGTGTTAATGTCTGGTGAATAAAGGTTGACCATTTTAAAAGATGAATCACGAAAATTACATTTAAAAAAATGAACTGGAAATCAACTGTTTGTTTTACTAATAGATTCACCTGGAGAGATTCGGGACATTAACGATCTTTGCAAATTAAAATAATAACACGAGGCATGAGTCGGATCCACACAAATCCAGCGTAACTACGATAAGCCAGGAATGTCAAGAGGTACAACAATACAGCGTTATGCATCACAGACAGCACGGTCACGACAAAGAATGTCAGAGATTATTGTGTGTCAATAAAGAACAGACCAGCAGCATGCAAATTATTAGTCTGGCAAACTAAAGATATTAAGATACTGGTCTTAGACTGCTGAGTTACGATAGCTAAAGAAAGGTTAAATATCCAGCAGTTTGTGCCGTTGTTCCTTCTCTTTTTTTTCCATGCCTCTGTTGAGCTTGCAAGTGCTGTGTCTCAGTTCTCATGCAAGTCGCTTATGGTTTAGCACGTGGTGTATTTATTAATCTTACGAAGCATTATTAAGTTTAGTGCATTAAGGGGTCGTTATTATGAATTAAGTCCTCAGAATTCTCCTTCTGAACTGCAGTTTGAGGACATTGCTGTGTGGGGTTAGAGAATATCGACAGGCCTTCATTACTATTCTGCTCATGAAAAGGAGGCTAAGAACACAGATAAATGGGCCTGCGTTACCGTGGCGAGGTACAGAGGTGAGGCCATGGATTAACTAGGAGGCTGTCACTAACAGCAATGAAAAGGTCCTGCAGAAGACAGAAACAAAATGTAATTAAAAAGAGCTGCCTTACACTTTCCAGCTGAGACATTGCAAATTGAAATCCCGTTGGAGATTTTACATCACTTTGCCATTTATAACTAGCTAAGGAAACATCTCAGCAGGTCAACACAGTGGCCTGTGGGGATGGTGGCTGGCATTCAAGTTTCCCTTTCTAAAGAGGCAAGCTGTGCACCATGATGATATAATTGTGAGACCGTGAGTGACATCGTGTATCTGCCTTCTGTATTTTAATTGGAGTCCTATGTCCCGTGGGTGCCAGTGACATGGAATCCTTTGAAACAAAGTTTACAACACGGATGTGTCTGCTTCTGAGAATGATGAGGTCCTGTGCTCGCTGTGTTATTACCCAGAAGACTGGAGTCCAAGGAAAAGTGCCTTCCTATACTCAGGCTGGGCAGATGAAGACATGCAAGCCAGAGTCCTAATAGAAGCAAGATGCCGGATGTAAGAGGAAACTCAATCAGTTCACCAGGGACCTAATAAAGGAGCGTATTATTGAAGCAGTATTTTTTATATACAATTGCTTTTAGAATAAAAGAGCCATGCTAGAAATGATTTCTTAGCCCCGGATTACTCAAGATAATAATGTTACTTTCTAACGAATGCGCCCACATTGAGTTATTGGCAAATCCCTTTGTTGAAATCAACAATTAAATGCACCGACAGGAATTCTTAATGCAGTCAGGAGGAGACAGGAGGCTTTTAATGAAATCAGGAGGAGAGGAAGCCCGCTGTGCCGTATTGTATCAAGCGTGATGGTCTCTAGATAAAAGTGATTTATTCTCACTCAGTAATGAGCTTGATAATTAATAACGCTGACATCCATCACTTTCTCAACAAGCCTATTGTCTCAAAAATCCATTTGTACCATTGGACCAGGTATAGAGTGTGAATCCATGAAAAAATAATGAACTGTGGGAAGCATTATAAAAAAAAGCTTCCAGTTCTTCCAGTATTTGCTGTAAAACAAATGACTGCAGCTTTTGCAAGATCACAGAATCTAATTATCTATACATATATTTATATATGGCTTTTAAATTGGAATTGAAATACATGATAAAGCAAAACACTGAAACATTTGAGCTGTTTGGTTAAATGCAAACCTCACTGTATTTTAATATGTTAGTTGTGAGGCCAGCAAGGTGTATAATAATAGTCCCTCATATAGTCTGAGCTTGAGCTACAAAGCACACCACATGAGAAGTGACAGCTGTTGAAAAGCAATACCTTATGCATATAGATAACACTGATACCCTGGCTGACACACTCCCTTTAGGGGAACATACTGTACAGCAGGCTTTGATTCCAGTTTCCTCATTTAAAACCCCCTGTGAAGTGATCTTCTATGAATATGATCCTCTAGAAAGTCACAGCAGAGTCTAATAGGGGGCATCTGTGTTGTTAAAATGCATAGTGCCACAGGTATCTGTGTCGAGTCTTGCTCTCTTTGCAGTTTTTAGTAGCCATTCTGTCAAAGCTTTGTGAGTATTTCTTGTATTACTGGAGTCCCAACATCTAACTTTTATTGTAAACATACATCCGTCATTAAAAGTGCTGGGGGAAAAAAAGACTCCCAGCATTTCCTGAAAACAGCATGCCGAATGAGTAGAATAGAAACCTATCGCAAGTGGAAAATTGAGAACTGACACATTTGTTCAGTTCATGGCATATTCCATTAGCTGGCAAGTGAGAATTTTTCATTCCCTAATACTGGCATTTAATGAATTAGTTGGTGGCCATCCCCAGAATCATTTGGTACTTACCAAAATCTAAATGCACTGCTAGTTTATACTAGCAACATCTTTAGCATCTTCTCCCTGTCTGTCAGGCCAGCTTGTGGACTACTTTTCACAGCAAAGTCTTGAGCGCCTTCTCCCTGTGTCTGTCAGGTCAGCTTATGGACTGGTTTCCACACTCAGTCACTGTACTTTACTGTTTCTGCACCAATACTCTGTAAAACATGCCTTGCTACAAGGGAGTTGTTATTACTGAGAAATAGAACTCTATTTTGTTAGCTGCCCCTACATTTCCCATCTCCCGCATTACACCTACATATGAAAAGCTCATCCTCAAAAGCTATGGAATCTTCAGTTTGAACTCTTATCTCGGATTTCCAGATGTTGCATTTTGAATTGACAGAAATGATCCCTTCTACTCCCCTCTGGAAATATACTGCATTTCTTATAGTACCAGCAACTGGCCAGCAACCAGCTATCAACGTTTAACTTTTCTTCCATATAGCCGTAAGGCTTTTGAATGTTTTACACCACACAGATTAAAATAAACAGCATCTTCAGTATATTAACCCTTGGAGCTCATAATGCAAGTGATCTAGTACTGATCAGTTTTTCCCCCTGAAATCTTTAGTATGAGGAAAGATGCATTGGCGCAAGACATGTTGACATGCTACCCTTGACTGTGATGCTTCAATTTGTAGTGGTGTAGTTCAGCATTTCTCAAACTGGGGGTCTCGACATAAAAGGGGGTCACAGGGCTATTGTAGGGGGTCGTGTGATCACAAAAAATACTGACATAACCTCCAGATTATGGCTTCTGATTTTCTATTTTAACCGATAAAACACTCGATACAAAAATGGATACACTGGAAATGGTTACTCAATTCACGTGGACTTCACCCCTTTCCCATTTAAAGAAAAAAAAAACACCCAAAACAAAACCATGAAAGTGTGAGAACCCCTGGTGTAGCTAACGGTCTCTGTATCCACAGTTATTCCCCCCAATCAGGATCTCTGTCTTTCACTGCGTTGAAACTGAAACAACACATTGCATCACCATCTGTTTGCTGTTCGGGAGCCTGTGGAGTTTGTATGGTCTCAGTCCAGGTCCTGGTTAACCAGGTCCCAAAACGATAATGAAAATTGGCACAGATGAGGCCCTTTGATGGGTATCTCACAGAGAATGACTGCAGTCAATTAAACACACTTCACAAGCAATTACTTACTTTATATACAATCCCCGAGTATCGGCCACTCATTAAACATGACAGTACAGTACTGTATATGAAGCAGCCAGACACTGCCAGTGATGAGACTGTTGTCAGTCAGTTCATTTCTATTACATTTCTATTACTGTACCATAATTTTTTACCCGGTGCTTAAAGGTATCCTCCCCAAGGCTTTTAAATTAATTCCCATGCCCTTTGCTATCTGCAGTACCCTTCTCACTGCTACAATCATCATTAATTTATGCAGCTAATACATTTTGATCACTTTTAAAACAGTCTCTGAGGGTACAGCATGTTGGCTCCATTCCAGCTCTGGAACTCTGGTGAGCACGTGGTGTTCCATCCCTCTCTCCTGGGGCTGTGCGGCATGTGAAAGGCTCTTCATGGGGTTCTATAACTGTATGTTTCGGAAGGCATATTCTGGGTAATTGACTGTATTGTATTGCAATACAGTAATTTATTACTTTTCATCACTTAATTCGTATAATTATTATAATTATTACTTAATTACAGCTATGTAATAAAAGCGCTGTATAAAATGACAGAAATCATCCGTTTTCTTTATCAACTTGTTATCTGGCAATTTTTAAAGCTCAATAATAATATATCTATATATACGTACTTTATATATAATTCTCTATAAATATTGTTACAAATACAGTAGCAGTGGGTTTATAACTTGGTGTGAACAAGTGGTTTCAGTGCTCAGGTGTACAGGTGATGCAGGGGCTCCAACAGCAACAGACACAAAGTTACAGTTCAAACTGTACTTTAATTGTGTTTTTCCTTGGTTTGAGATCCAAGGAAAAAACACAATTTTACCCAACAATGGGTAGTGCCAGCATATAACAAAAGGGGTTGCAGTCCTGAAATAATAAAACAAACACAAACACTCAACACAGACACACAAACCCGTCTCCCTACTGCGTGTGCTCTTTGTGCAGGTCCGGTGCTCTCAGCAGTGGTGGTGTGTATTTACAGGTCAGGGCTTCGTGCTGCAGCTCCCAGCTTCGTATTAGCTTCATATTAGACAATTCATCAATAGAATTAGACACTCCACTCACGTTCCCACAGTCCTAGTTTCGTCCCATTAACCACAACAAAGGAGCCGATTACGGCGTCACGTCCCCCTAAAGTACCCTAAGCCCCGCCCCCTCCGATAGCTAGTTCAATCACGTCTCCTCCAATTCATGACTGACACTTCGCTCACCGTACTAGGGCGATGACCCCTGGTACCGTGACGCCACCCCCTTCCTGAATGGCTGGCTTCCGGCTGCCCCTGGAATGAACTGCCCAACCATTCAGTACAAGGCACACAGTTCCTGTTGTACAGTGCCCTCACAGGTCGAGATGGAGATTGTTGATTCGGATTCGTTCACTCTCTGTTACACTTGGCCATTGCTTTTCAACACTTTTTAATATCAAATTACAATTCTTTGCTTATCTATGAGGTGTTAGAATCAGGATGATTGACAAAAAAATGAAATTCTGTATAATAAGGGGAGAGAATCCTCTCTCACGAAAGCACTGAAGATGCAAATGTGAATTACAACCAGCATAAATGAAAAAAGCAGCTTGAAATGTGCACCTGTCGAAGACAAAGGACGTTAAAATGTTTATTCACAACAAAAGAGGGCTGCAAAAAAGTGTCATGGATGCATGCTTTTATTCATCGATGTCATTGTTATTTATTCAATGTGACCAGTTACCATGTGAGAGCATGAGCAGTTACACAGTCATTACCATGTGAGAGCATGGGCAGTTACACAGTTATTACCATGTCATTACCATGTTATTGCATGGCTATGTATATCCTGTGTTATTTATAGCACTATCAATATCCGATTATCTTGTTTAAAATGCTTTACATTCAAGTTGCATTTGAATTGTAGCACCACATTATTCTATGTTTCTAACAGTCTTCAACAGGGACAAAAGGTTTAGCTTTATTTCTGTCTATTTTATAGTTTTCATCCCCCCCTCCCTTTCCATGGTGTCTGGTGATATGCTCCAGTGGTGGAAGCCTGCAATCTGTGTAGCTAAGTGATTCTTTGTGTATAATGTACAGTGCAGTACATTACCTGTACCTGCGTACACAGCTAGCAGAGAGTAATGCTGTGTGTCTTTGCAGAGCCTGTCTGTGCTGTGACAGGATGAGAAGAGCGCGGGGCTGGGATTATGTACACCCCCCTGTTGACAGCTCTATAACAATGTAATTCTGCACATTCAGCAAGTCTGACGCATGTTCAATGAAAAAAAAAGAATATGGGATCAGTAAATTGAATATTATCTGCTAGAGATAAATTGCTATTTTCTCCAGCCACAGTACGCTTTCTTTAACCCTTTTGCTTCTGTTAATGCAGCACAAGTTTAAAACATGCTAGCTGGTGATGAGGGTTAGTTTGCAATTCAGGTCTTTTGTGCATGTATTTTAAAAGGCCTTATCGCAGTAAGAGTTAACAGGGTCTTGTTCACATGCAATTTAAATAGGAATATATTCATATATTTTCATTCCCAATGGGTCATGCAGAAATGCATGCAGTTCTATGTATCATTCCACAATCTAGGTTGTCTCTAAAATCCCCTGAATAACATGCACATCTCCAGTGAAGGGTGGGTAGACCTGGTGTAGATGCATGGCTATAATAATATACCATTCTCACTGCTGCTGTCATCAGAGAATGGTTCTAAGTCTTCCATTTAGGCCATGTACTCTGCCTGCAAGAGTGATACATTGTAATGACATGCACTTGCACTGATGTCTAAATTTTCAATCTAAGTCGCATCATATTCACATGTCTTTCTAAGTTCTTTTAGTTTTAAGATGTGTATTCAAGGCACTTGAATTCACACGAGTTAGGATGGTGCTATTTTTACAATTCCCTACAGTACCACCTGCTGGCAGAGCCTGGAACTGAGCAGCAGAGGGCTGACCACAGTGTTTGGCTGCCACTGGTCAGCCTAAGTGACGTGCAGTATGGCCACGATGAGGATCTATTGTTAAACAGATAGATTGATATTTGTGTAGGTGGACTGGAAAGCAAATATTTCTCCATAGGGAAAGTCAACTACAGATGTAATGTTCTGCACACCCTATTACACAAACCATGTGCATGGCAGGTTGTTAATTGGTCCAATACAAAATGCTCTAGGAACATTCCTAACGGTGTTATTATTATTGTGTGGAGATGCTGCTGGAAACGTGGATGTACCTGGAGTATCTGACTCTGGATAAACTGACACCGTACATGTATTGTAAATGATTAATAAACTCTAGAATAAGCCATCTGTTACATGTTAACAATAAGTAAGCACAGCATTCATTGTACTTATATTAGCCCACAATGCATCATTGGCTGCTGTCTGTCATCAGGAATATGAATGGGAAATGTCCCAATGTATCGTTTTGTCAGTAATGAGCAGTTCTAAGCATTTACAATAACATCGTTAGATATAATACAAGAACAAACAGTCAACCGCAGACAAATAAAAAATATCAGACTAATGCATTATGAATGGGTTATAAATCATTTGCTCATACTCAAAAAGTAGTCCAAATTAATTATTAACACCAAAGCTGCAATCCAAAGCACTCTGGCAGTTCTACATCAATAAAGACCATAAATACCAGTAATATAAATATTAATAAGGCATGTGCCAAGGAATACGTGCATAATTACAATGCAAGGAAAAAACAACTACAAAACGTGTGTGTCATCTATTATTACATCAGCAAGCCAGATTGAGTGTGTCATCTATTATTACATCAGCAAGCCAGATTGAGTGAGCGACTCACTTTACTGCATGTGTTCAGCATCTCTTAACCATTTCACTGCCTGCCCCACATTATGGTCAGCAAGAGGCATGGCCACAGTCCAGGGAAATCACCACAGTGAACTCTGTTCTGCTTCAGTCCTGTATCTATTACAGGCTCCGGAGTGCATGATGGGATGCTGAGAGTCATGAGCCTATGACGGTAATTAATCAAATTGGAAAGCAAGCAGTTGGTTGCTGGTCCATGTCTTGGAGTCTAGATCTTTATGATGCATATCCCTCCTGGGGGATCTAGGAGAAGACGGGCATCATTTTACACATACATACAGACCACAGGCCATGGGGATCTTTCACAAAAAGAAGATTTATATACAGAAACAAATGCAGTAATCATTTATTATTATTATTATTATTATTATTATTATTATTATTATTATTATTATTATTATTATTATTATTATTAGTTTTTTACAATCCTGCTCAGCAGTTAATTAAAAAGGTAATTTTCTGTGAATTCTGGCAATTCCATTTGCGTTTTCTGTAGAAATGCTGAGGCCACCAATTCAGACATGTGAAATTATGAATATGAAGAAGAAGAAGAAGAAGAAGAAGAAGAAGAAGAAGAAGAAGAAGAAGAAGATATAATATATATAGTATGGCCATTGCATGTGTGTCTAGACCTGCATAAGTACTACAGTGTCAGAATCGGTAGGTCTTTATTGCTCACCTGTGTGCTGTACTGTACTGAAAGGCTCATGGAACACAATCTCTGAAAACAATAAAGAAAAGTCATAATAATTTTAAAGCTACTGCATTTTCTGGAATATGATGCCGTTTGTGATGTGATGATGATGATAATGATGATGATGATGTTATTTTGTACTAAACTTTCCTGAATTTCCACCCCAGTCGGGGTACCTGTCAGATTGAAAGAAAAGTGTTTTTCCATTATCATCACAAAACACTTTCACGACAGTAAGGACAGAGAGGCTTCAGGTTTCTTCACTTCTCCTTCCCGCTCTTCAGATGATAATATACGTGGTGCACAGTATGCACTGCTTGCTGATGCAATTGCAGATGAAGTTATTCCATGTTCCTCTGTCATGCCCCTTCAAGAAGAGGAAGCGTGCTGTGCTGTTTGCTTTGTGAGTCTAATAGCTGGCTTTCATCTCCTTTACTGTGATCAAGCCAGGTGCGATTTCCACTGTGTATTCCAATCTACTGTATATCCAGAAGTGGCTTTCTTTCTTTCTTTCTTTCTTTCTTTCTTTCTTTCTTTCTTTCTTTCTTTCATTCTTGTGTTCTTTCATTCTTTCTTTGAAATAAACAATCATTTTCCTTACTGCTGTTGTAAAATGCATGCGATGTTGCGTAAGTATAAACAGCTATGCGCTGACACCTGTGTGCCATGCTCTTAAAGCAATGCTTCCAACATGTGTTCAACTAGCAGCAGTGTAATCATTGCATAACTCATATTAGACAAGTAAGAGAATAGCATTTACCGCTTATGTGTAATAGCAGCAATGCACATAGAAAATACCTTGATGAGATGATTCCATTTATAAAACATCAATGTGCTAAATATTTAGCACAACACTGCATTGCAATATAGTCGAATCCTGAAAGTGTTACAAAAATATGTTAAGAATCATTAATTCAACAAAAACACATCATTACTTATATGTACTATATAACAGTGCATGTGCTCCACACAGCAATGAGAAGCAATGATAATGCAGTTTCTTAGTTCCTTCCCCCACATGAAAATTCAACAGAAAGAACTGTCTTTAACGATCAATCCACAACTACAAAGATCTGCAATGAATTGTTTCGTCAATAAAGGTTTTTTTTTTTCAGCAACACTCGACCCAGTTAATAATAATGTATTTATGTTGGTTTATTAAAGAGATCAAGGGAGCTGTAAGTGGATCTTGTACCATGCAGTTGCATGCAGATATATCAGATCAAATGCTTTTAACCTTTGAAAATCAGTCCCACTTGTAGCAAATCCATTGATTGCCCACATGCAGCCATCTGTTGTGAAAATGCTGCGCTTCAGAAATGTAATGTTTCGGTTTGAACAAATGAGGAGCTTGTTTTGGTTATTTTTGAAACAGGGTCATAACAGGGTCATAACAGGGTAACATACAAACTCCTGTTCATTAGGAGCCATCAGTGGTGTAGAGGGAACTAAACCATTCAGACTAGCACAATACCTACGCTGATGAGTGTGTACTTGCAATGTGTTTCCTTTTGTAATAACTCTGTAATTACACAGGTGTGTATTTACAATGCCATTCCTGTGTAACCAGAGAATAATTGCAATGTAATTGCATTGTAATAACAGACACTTAATGGAACATTTTCTAAACTTGATACTCAATGAAAATGTTTCTGTAAACAGCCACACATTTATTATTACTGCCACCATATACACTGGAAAAACACTTTTCCTGATGAATTCCTCTGTTACCTTCTTGGAACAATTCAACCGAGATTGTAATCGATTAACCCAGGCTCCTGATGTATGAAACAAGATTCTATCAAAGCTGCCCATTCCGGTCTTTATCAAGAACTGAAACACACGGCTAGCTGATTGAACAAGCAGACGTTATTGGCTGTGACTGAAGTATCTAACTTTAGCAGGCACACTTTGAGAGATCTGCTGATAGCACTAACCTGACAGAGACAAAACGAAAATGTTGTAAAGTTCTATCTGATGACTCCATTGAAAGAACACAGCGATGATATCAACCGATAAAAAACAAGCTGGAGCTGGCAGAAACATTGTTTCCAAAAGCAAGTCAGACTTTTATTCCAATGGAGGATGTTCAGGTTGAGTCCCAAATTCCTAATCTTAGGAATTTGGGACTCAATATATGTAAGGACACAGTTGCATCAGAAAAGGGTTTAGGGTTAGGGTTGTACATGCAAAAATATTTACACATTAAGTACATTGTAACTATGCATAATAACATTGTAGTTATGTGTAAGTACACATGTATTTACCAAGTAACTACTATGTAAATATATAGTAATTAGAGACACTCGATATAAAGTGGTACCTTTTATATATATATATATATATATATATATATATATATATATATATATATATATATATATATATATATATATATATATATATATTAATATAACAATGCCATTTTCTTCTTGCCGAAGAATTTAAGATTTCCTATATTAGCAAGTGATAGATGTATCCTGGCATACTGAGAAATACTAATGGACTCTAATAATGAATTAGCATGTCCAAATCCACTTTATCTCAGCTGTGCTTTCCAGTGAATGTGAGAATGCAAGCTGACGAGTGGAAGATTACCCTGCGCTCTGAGTCACTGGGATGAAATGCATTGCTGCTTTTCTAAGGGCTGGTCTGATTGGTGTGAGAATATTAATTGGCTGTGCACTGCAGGCGTGTACCTGGGCTCCAGGTTGACAAGAATGATAGCTTTCATTTGCATGCTAAAGCTCCAGCTGTCCCCCCAAGATGGATGAAGGGTCCCCGCTTCATCCTTCATTTCAGCTCGGCATTTTTCACACAATGAAAAGAAAAAAATTAAGCAGGGCCAAAAGATAAGAATTTTCATAAGGTGCAATTCCCCCACTCTCCTTGAATTGAAGGTTACTTGAGTACAGTTTGTTTAACTACAACACCAAAGCAATATGTGCAGCCAAATGTGCACAACTGTACCACCCACTGCTTATCATTGAAACATATTGCTTATCATTATTCCCTTACTGGTAATATAGTGGTCAGCTTTGGAACCTCCAATTTTTGTATAAGTCACAATAATGTAAGGAAAATTTTGTGACATTCATTAAAGCTGACCATGTGGCTTGAGGTCCAATGGGTAAGTCTGTGTCAGTTCGGGATTTTAATCTTACTTGGCAATGTAACAGGACGGAGGTTGGGCTTGAACCGGTGACCACACACACCTTGAAAGCCTTCGAGCCAGGCTCTTCTCAGCGACAGGGGGAGGAATCAGTAACCTCGGTGCATCACACAACACTGCAGTCACAGCTATGCCTTCTGGTACTTGCTGTCCTGCATGTCTTAAAATAAAGAGACGTGTAAGAGGTACATGAATGCATAGGTACGAGAATGAAATAAATAAATAAAACAAACTGAAACGTCCCAGTGTCCTGATTAACCTGAAGCCACTTGGTCACTGATGTCACACTGTAGTCTAAACACCACCACTGTTTGGATCCTTAAGACCAACGTCAGCAGTGCGAGTGAGTGTAGTATTGACTTTAAATGTATGCAAACACTACAGCTCTGTTACACAACTCCCATGATGTGTTCTCATGCTAAAACAATACCGTGGCTTGATGCAATGCCTATTGCTGAATTCTGAGTGCATGAAAAACAGATACATTTGAGCTGTGCTGTAATGCATAAACCTATTGCAAAATTATTATTATTATTATTATTATTATTATTATTATTATTATTATTATTATTATTATTATTACTTTAGTAAAAAATATTATTTGGATTAGTGTCTGTTTTTGCTAGGAACCCCTCTCTTAGACATGTTTCATAGAAAATGCTGTTAATACTGCACATAAAGAGCAAAAAGCAGACAGTAAAATTGACAAGCCTCGCCTGCCTATTCCCATTACATCTCTGTTTGTCTCCCAGCTCTCCTAACAGACAAGCCTCCTAAACTACTGTTCCCCACGGAGATCCAGCCGAGTGTTATAGATGTCCAGCTGGGTAAGTCTCCTTCTGGGAATAACAGATCCTTAACTTTCTCTCAGCTAACAGATGGGTGAAATTACATGTAGCAAGAAAGTTTTGTTGCTGCTGTTATTATGTGCAAATCAGTTTGCTTCTTCTCATTCATCACCGCAGAGTTTACTGCATGACTAGTTTGGATGAAATTAGTTTGTAGAGCCACAAGGTGGATGCCTTGGTGCTTTTCACGTATGTTTTTTTTTAAAAACCTGAACATGCTTTGCAAACGCTTATATTAAAATGCTAGAGAAGCTATGGAGAGAAGTAATAATAGAGTGAGGTTTAAATCAAATCATGTGGAGTCGTTAATGAAACTGATTTTATCTGCAACCCTGAAAGATTTGGTTCAGTGGGTTGTTAGGGTCACTTAGTCACATTTCAGATCTCCTAAATAAACGATGGTTGATTGTGTTCCCTTGGAAGAGAGCAGCTGGTGCTAAAACAGACTTCATTGTTTTTAGTGCTTTTCATTGGATGAGCAGGGATCTCAGCCGGCACAGTGTTTAAATCTCCTTTTCTGCTGGGGCTGGTTGACAATAACGAAACCATTCAGAGGAATGCATATTTAAACTGTCTTCTGCGGGTAAATTATAGACCTTCATACCACATGCATCAGCACAGAGACTATAGAGAGACAGCTTAAGAAATTAGGTTTCCGGCCCCCTATAGGGTTGGCAATGTCTTTACTTTAAGCATGTCTTATTTAAATGATATGTTTATGTAGCAGCTGACTTTTAAATAAGATTTTAAAGCTTGCTTTTCCATGCCTGACAGTACATTTGTCACTTATATTGTGCAGCTCGTTGAGTTTATCTGGGGGTGGCTGGCTAAGTAAGCTTTGTTCCCACAATGTAGTCAAACTGTATGTGTTTCAGGACATGACTCCTGCTTTATCAATACCTTAATTGCTGTGTTCTGGAGCTAATTTTCACGCAGGATTGTCAGTGTATTTTATCAAAGCTTTTTGAATGTCAAATCAAAGACACCAGAACGTTACCACCTTGTAACGGGTTGGGTGTCATTTAGGAGTGAACACTGTAGAACTTGAAATACCGTACAGGACCGGACTGGGGTCTGTGCTAGAGGGCTTATTCCTTTTAAATAAAAATAAAAAACTGTAGTAACTTCTACTGCTACTCCTACTGTACTACTGCCCTTGACTTTTCTGTATCGTTTGATTTTTGGAAGAAAAAAATCAGGCTCAGCTTAGCTTCGGAATACTGGTAGAAATATGCAGCGTGTGTTCCATTTTGTGTATTCTATTCCATGTGATTACCATTCAACATTTTCATCTGCGGTTATTAAACTTCTGATAGGAAGCAGATCTCTGTAGCCCTGAACCAATTAAACGTAATAGAGTGAGCCGTCTGTATTACGCAACATAAATCCGTCTCCTCCAGCAGCCTTCCTGCTTGCACCCTGGATGCAACACCATCTGTCTGAAGCATTCCACCTGTGCGCTTCCTGATTCACAGAGGCGGTGTACAAACACTTGAGAGATGTTGCTATTCTAAAGAGCTTAGCTGAGGGAAAACACATCTCAGCAGATCTTACCTTGAGTAAAATCTCTAGCACGGAAACTCCAATAATACTTCTTTTACCCTGAACAATGTAAAATCGATTATCATTCTAACAGAAAAATAATACCAGCTATTTACCAGAGAAAGCTGTTTTTATTCAGTGCTGGCACAGTATAATGTATATATTGATTTCAAGTAAACATTATTGATCGATTATTCTGCAGGGATATTGAATGCGGGCTGGAGTCCCATTATAATAATTTGGGGAGCTCACCTCTTACCGAAGGGGATTAGTGAATTGGCAGGTCAACTGTACAGCATCTGGCTACTTAACCTGCCCAAAATATGCCTCCTGTGTTGGCATCCACAGTGCACTCGTTGTGCAGTGTCTGTGCGTTCTTTGTGATTTCTGGGTTCATTTTTAAACAGATTGCATTGCAAGATGTATATCATTGATTAAAAGCTGATTATCTTTTAATTTTAAATTGAATATTGTGCTTCCCTGACATTCCTTTTCAGGTAACACTTGACATGAAGTGGATCTAATTACTGTATATATACATGGTAGTTACTTCGTAAATACATGTGCACTTACACATCAGGTTATTAAGCCATGGTTACACGATGTAACCCTATCCCTAACCCTAACCCTATCACTAGCGTTAACCCTAACCCTAACCCTTTTCTGATACAGTTGTGTACTTACATATATCGTGCAAAAAGATTTACACATTAAGTACATTGTAGCTATGCATAATAACATTGTAGTAATGTGTAAGTGCACATGCATTTACTAAGTAACTGCTATGTAAATACACAGTAATTAGATCCACTTCATGTAAAGTGTTACCCCTTTTTCTTCAAATGAATCATGTCATGTGACCAGAGCAAAGCCGTGCGCTCTGAGTAGCAGCAGATGAAACGCTCACGCTGCTTTGATATGCCGGTCGCTGCCTGCGATTGTTACTCTTCTACGATCTATGAGTGGTTCTGCTCATACCCCCCTTGACAGATCAGGTTCAGAACTCCGCTCTGGACTGAGTGCTGCTTGAATTGCGGTCTCCTGACTCCTAGCATTGCGAGCACGTTTTTGTTCACCCAGTAGCACACTCGATCAGAGAACATGAATAAACTTCCTGGGCATCGCAAAGGGAACGTCCTTGCTCCACCTTCTGAACTTGGTTCGAATCCAGCTGCCGTGCTTCATCAAAATGAAATCCAGTCTCATCTCAAGAAACAGTACTTGATGAGAACCTGTAACTCAACAGAACTGGTAATTAATTGTTGCACATAGCTGTCCCGAGTTCTTGCTGCTGGACAATTATGCCACAGCTGTCACTGTTTATTACCTTAGCAGACACTAAGTGCTGTGAAGATTTAATAGCTTCCTCAACCGTTACACAAGAAGGGGAAATGATCAGCCACATGGTGCCCGATTAGAATAATGAGCTTCTGAGAAAAAGTGACACACTACAAACTTGAACCTTTGGCTTCTGCTCTGTCCCAGAGAACTGAGAGTGAATAAGCAGTGTTCTGAGAGCTGAGAGTGAATAAGCAGTGTTCTGATAGCTGAGACTGAATAAGCAGTGTTCTGAGAACTGAGAGTGAATAAGCAGTGTTCTGAGAGCTGAGAGTGAATAAGCAGTGTTCTGAGAGCTGAGAGTGAATAAGCAGTGTTCTGAGAGCTGAGAGTGAATAAGCAGTGTTCTGAGAGCTCAGCGTGAATAAGCAGTGTTCCAAGTGGCAATTTCTGTTGTATTGCAGTTAGGGGATTAGTTATTTATACCCATGCACCGCTGATCCGGTTGTGCTTCAGAATGCGCTGCTGCAGAATGGGATACAGTGCAGAGAAGAAAGAGTGAGTCATAAAACTGTGGACTCCATTGAGCCGAGCTGATGGAGATTAAACCCCCTCAGATCCCTGAGATAGAAATACAGCATTCCTTTCATATGTTATTGTTGCGTAATACCTTTTACCTTTTAAAATTCTGTGTACTTCCAGATTGTCATGCAGTGAAGACAGCATCATGCTTTCATATAGAGCGCTGTTTATGAATCAGCCCGTATTAAGATTTGTAGCACTGCTTGTAAATCAGCAAGATAATGTGGTTTACTCAATTCTAGCAGGTACTCCTTATAAAAATTACAGCCATCACTAGAATCTTTATTGCACTGTTCTCCACAGCTGTCTATATGATAGTACTTGCAAAACCTAATTACTCAGTCAATGCTGAAAGACTTCTAGTATTGATCCTACCCCATGCTTGGTGTGTATACGACCAACACTGCAAAGTACACTCATTAAACTGTTGTCCTTGGCAGTGAAGCATAATGTGTGTTATAATGAGTTTCAACTTACAAAGGCAACCCATTGTAACCAAGTAATGAGATTTAATGTAGCTGGGATCCAAAAAGGAACAGACTGGTGTTAGATGAAGCATTGGAGCAAAGAGGTTCATATTGAACGAGGGGTCGTATCCAGAGGTCTAGAAGAACCTGTTGAGGTTTTTTTCCAGTACACAGTTTATGAATATAATGCATGTCTTATGAATGTTCTTTCACAGATGTTGGTTGCGTCACTGTATGTTGTGTGTAGTACAATTTTCAACCCCAATGGGCTCTTGTCAATTTAATTAAAACTTCAGGCTAAAATCATATCAATCTGATGGCATGCCACTTTTAAGGCCTCACTGTGACAGATCTCAGACAAACAAACCTTTTTAATACACAGCGCAAGCTCCTAATGGATACCCAGTCCCAGGCTCTCCATTGTTCCAGCAATGACAAGATACAGTGGCGGAAAAATATCCAGTAGAGCTCAAAAAGAATTCAGTGTCAAAATGGTACAATAATAGCAGAGGGAATTTTCAACAGGCTTTGTCATTAGAGAGTCTGCGAGCCTCATAAATATGTTAATCGGTCATATTTGCAGCTCAGACTGGGATGCAGAGACAGGTGTCTACACAAAGCATTTACACATGTGAAATAGCTGTGCAGAACATGAGCAGAAAGGTTCATCAGAGGTGGCTAAACCCAATGCCTTTGCAAACAGAAGATTATGCATCCTAAAGTAATCAGTCTCTTGCCGTTAAAAAGAAACAGACACTTAGTCTTGTTTTAAAGTCAGCAGTGCTTCACAGAACAAGTCGACGGCTGTAATACGGGACCCGCTAATCTTCTGCGATGCCCGCTCCCATGTCTGAGTAATTAAAACATCACGATTCAAAAATGTCATTCAACTATTCATGCTCTGTAATACGTTCCCAGCAGGGGTGTTTGGAATTCATTTTCAATTGTACAATATTTCCACTTGCCAATTTAAATCTTCCTTATAAAAGTGTATCAGTACATTTTCACTGTAATTTTGCATTGCCTGCATGGATTTTCCTATGGGTTTGCTATGCATTTACCTTAGTTTACCATGTTTTAAATATGCTTTATTGTACATCATTGGGCTTTAATGCTCGCCTATGCTTATACCATGCTTTCAGTATGCTTTCGCTTTACAATGCTCACCTATGCTTATACCATGCTTTCGCTTTACAATGCTCACCTATGCTTATACCATGCTTTCAGTATGCTTTTTGTTTTTCCCAAATCTGCTCTTTCATAGGATAAGGAAAGCTAACAGCTAAATACAGGGTTGCACAAATCAGCGACAAGCTGTCAATTGTCATGGTAACCATGGTTGGAGTACCATGGTTTTTGGAAGGCTTTTTATTCCAATCAGCCGTAATTAAAAAAAGTCTCTCTTCAACAAGGTTTGGCTTCTATATGTTTGTTGTAGTCCAAACTATTCAACCTAAAACAGAATCGTTGTGTAATTATTTGGGCGGGTGTGCTGACACAGCAATGGCAAGCAAAAATGAATGAATTGCTGAAAACCTGTTGCGTGCAGCCATAATAAAAACCTTCGGCCAGTGAAACATTTGCTGTGCATCATCCTCAACAAACAGCTGGCTTCATGCCTCTGGATGAGAAACTCCATCATCCTCGACAAACAGCTGGCTTCATGCCTCTGGATGAGAAACTCCATCATCCTCGACAAACAGCTGGCTTCATGCCTCTGGATGAGAAACTCCATCATCCTCGACAAACAGCTGGCTTCATGCCTCTGGATGAGAAACTCCATCATCCTCGACAAACAGCTGGCTTCATGCCTCTGGATGAGAAACTCCATCATCCTCGACAAACAGCTGGCTTCATGCCTCTGGATGAGAAACTCCATCATCCTCGACAAACAGCTGGCTTCATGCCTCTGGATGAGAAACTCCATCATCCTCGACAAACAGCTGGCTTCATGCCTCTGGATGAGAAACTCCATCATCCTCGACAAACAGCTGGCTTCATGCCGCTGGATGAGAAACTCCAGCTTTCACCGAATATAAGCGCCTGACAAAGTGACAGCAGACATTTTATGCTCAATAAATAACAGAAACTGGTTAAAAAAAGATATTGTCACCTTGGTTCTTGTGATCTCATAGTTGTAATTTACTTTGAGTCCATGCTGTCTTATAAATACAGTACTGTATATGGAAAATACGCCACTGGAGGATGTACTAATGAGAAAACTGAAGTAAATAGCATCTTTCTTTCTTTCTTTCTTTCTTTCTTTAGTCATCTAATCACAAGTGGGATTTAAATGTCAAGACGGAGAATATCATAAGTATATGGGGGTGTTATACCCTGGGACTCGTTGCTGCCGGTTTCTGAAGCGTCGGCTGACTTTTTGTTTACGTAGGTAAAATAAATGAAGATTGCCTTGAGTACATGTCAGTGCCAGTTTAATTGCTTTGTGAATATTAAAAGTGAGCAGCTCTTCTGACCTTGTCATAATTAAGGGTGGTCTTTTTTCGTAATGAACAGCAGCCATTGTCACTGGGTGCCTTTTATAGACGACATCCAATTAGGCTTGAGTGAAATGGATCCCACGCCAATGAAGAGGATGCTCTGAAAGTGCACTAGGTCTCTCTGAGTTTATTGAAACTGTATCGTGTCCGACCTGTGCCAGGTTACGGGAATTGGAATCCCAATGAAGGTGAATGGCAGAGAAATGTTGTCATTAAGCAGAGGGATGGTTCAGGCAGGGAACCCACTTTATCCTTAGATCAAATCACGCACACATCAAGGATAGTGTAGGAGCTTCCAATACCAGATCAAATCAAATCTCTAGTATGTTATTTGTCCTTCGATGAACCCTGTCCTGGTGGAGGAGCTGGCTGCTCTTTATTTCAGGTTCCATTGAATGGCGGGATACTGTTTCCTAACCACTATATGGTATATTTCACGGCATGAGGTTTGCAAACTCCAGCTGTGTTACAGCAGCCGGGTTGAATTCCAATTCATTTTTAAACTATGCAGAGAGTGAAGATCATTTCCAGAGGGTTCCCATTGGTTGCTCATACAATCCGCACAAGTTCTGGGCACAGCTTTCCAGTCTGAGCAATCTGTATAACACGGGAGAAGCTAATGAGCTGTGAGGCAAACCTTTCACAGCGTGACAGCGCTTCCTTTCGGGTAAGGATGCAGTTCATGGAGATTCTCAATAAAAAATCCTTTGAAGGATCATAACCTTTCAACTCCTTTGATGTAATGCTCGTATGCTAGACTGACAGCCCGGCCGGGGTGTATGTTTCAGGTATTTGGTGTTCATGAAAAAGCAGGGATTATAGATTACGGAACATGTTGATTAGCAGAAATCTTTCAAACACAATTCTCTTAGATATTGAGTACTTACATAACTTTCTCGTGTATGACACCTTACCATTATATACCGCGATTTTAAAGGAAATCCTGCAGCTAGTGGCACCTCCCACAGCACGCACAGTGCCCCTAAATGGCATGCTGTGGAAGTGATTGAGTTCCAGTCCAGCGGGCACTGGGGTTCGGATCTGGCAGTGTGAGTGGTAATGACTGGAAGTGGAGATGGTCACTTTGAAAATGGGCAAGTTGTGTTCAAGGGTTTTAAGTCACTTTTTTGGGGGTCCTGCTTGGTTGCCATGTGGCACTGCCCATTTCCAAACCCTTATCCTGCACTGAGCTGCTGGCCTGGCACCGCTCCCTGCTGGCCCTGCTGAGCCTGCTGAAAATGTGTTTGGCAAGTAAGATATCATCACTGATCCAGTATTCTGGCTGTAACAGATCAGACCTGATTTTATACAGTAGGGTGCTGACTTCCTCACTGATGTTGGGTCAGTGGCTAAAAGATTGCATTCAATGAATAAAATATTACACTCAAGTCTTAACCTTGAGTTTGCCCTTGATAAAATGCATACTAATAAATATTTTAATAAAACGCACACTGTATTTGCAATAAAACTGTGTGCACGGTATTAATTACATTGGTTAGAAAATAAATTCACCTATCCTTATTATAACATGAAAGTGGATGTTAAACTTCACTTGATGGCCTTCTTGTGAATATCAATAATAATATTAATAATAATAATAATAATAATAATAATAATAATAATAATAATAATAATAATAATAATAAGCTGAAGAGCTGTGTTTGTGGTTTGATTCTGAAGAGCTGTGTTTGTGGTTTGATTCTGAAGAGCTGTGTTTGTGGTTTGATTAGACTTTGAAAAGCTGTATTTTTGGTTTGATTAGACTCTAGAGCTGTGTTTGTGGTTTGATTAGACTTTGAAAAGCTGTATTTTTGGTTTGATTAGACTCTAGAGCTGTGTTTGTGGTTTGATTAGACTTTGAAAAGCTGTATTTTTGGTTTGATTAGACTCTAGAGCTGTGTTTGTGGTTTGATTAGACTTTGAAAAGCTGTATTTTTGGTTTGATTAGACTCTAGAGCTGTGTTTGTGGTTTGATTAGACTTTGAAAAGCTGTATTTTTGGTTTGATTAGACTCTAGAGCTGTGTTTGTGGTTTGATTAGACTTTGAAAAGCTGTATTTTTGGTTTGATTAGACTCTAGAGCTGTGTTTTTCTGTTGCGTAATTGGCTGTTATTGGTTATATTTGTTCTGCGTGTCTCCTCGGAGGGAGGCGAGTGCCCCTACTTGTATGATGCCTGTGTGTTGTGCAGAGAAGGAACAAGCTGCAGTTAAATATAGGTGATGAGATTTTCTAGGTCTATTCACGTGGTAGGGAGCATGCTTTGTACGAAAAAGACACTTAAATGTAAAATAAGAATGAAGTGCAGGGTAAAGGCTTAATGGCAGAATTGCACTAAACATCTTGTTTATATCATAGCAGGAAAGGCAACAAAGCTTCAATCATACCACAGTTAATAACCTACCCATCCAGCAATCCCTCTCACAACCGGTATCTCTGGGATGTAATTGGATTTTGTATGAAGTTTAAAGCCCTATCAGGTTAGAGAAGCTATTTTGTTGCGATTGTGGTATTTTAAAAGCCCTTGACCTAACACATCTACAGTCACACCTCTGAACCCAGGCACACAGGAATAGACCTGGATTCCCTGCTGCGGATTATCGCGGTGGGGCAGATTAGGAAAGCCTCTCTCTTTGATTTGAACCATTAAGACGTGTAAATCACACAGAACAATGAGGCTCACCTGTAACTCTTCCAGTATCTGCTTGTGATAGATTAATCCCATTGCCATGTCCAGGCCTTTTCATTGCTGCTGTGAACGTTTCTTTTTTGGTTTATGGAATGGACCCACTTGAGGATTAATACATATAAATCCCATATGTTTCTGCTGATTTCCCTGAAGTGAATTCACTTTTTTTTCATGCTGTATAGCAATTCAATAGTGTCCTTTCTAAGTAGTTCATTGCAGTTGCTTGTTAAAAACCTAATGTAGTCTTGTGTTATCTTGTGTTATCTTTACACCGTAGGCTTCTGTGCAGCCTGGAAATGTTAACCCAGTACATTAAGAAAGAAAGAAAGAAAGAAAGAAAGAAAGAAAGAAAGAAAAAGAAATGCTGAAAATCGAATTCAAAATCCAGGACCTGAAGGTAGCGACACTATTCCAATCAACCAAAAGAGTATTTTCCACTGAGATTAACAGTAAATCCTTGTGGTATTTTTAAGCACAGGTCTGCAATGGTTGTTGATTTGAGTTTTTTTTTAAAAAAATACAATATAATAGTCACAATACACTTTTACTGTTCTACATTCTTCTCACAATGAACGATGTGAGTCTTTGCAAAGCAACACAAAACAACCTTGTTTATTAAGTGCCTGGATCTCACTCTAGGCTGTTCTGTTATGACTAAAAGCAGTTATTAAATACCAAGGCAGTTTGGAATATTGGCTTTTGTCTGCAACATGACATATATTCACATTTCAAGCACACACACACACTCACTTTAAACACACGCACACGCACAGCCGCACACAGATGGCCACTCGGTTCTCATTTGACTTTAGTACGTGTTGTAATTCTAATTATTACGTCTACTAATTTGTTTAGTGTTTATGAGGACTGGAACTGCATAGATGTACTATTCTGAACTCCAGAGGGACATGGATCGACACAATAATAAAAGTAAAGAGAAGATGTTCTAAATGAGCTCGAATAAAGTGTGTTTTGACAGTGGGGACTTTTTGACTCTGTAAGCACGCTAAGGTTTTTAGTTTTTTTGACTCTGTAAGCACGCTAAGGTTTTTGTTTTTTTGGTTTGTTTTCAGGGCGTATCTCTATAAGAACGAATTTGAATCTACCTGTAAAACCCTGCTGTTCTTTACGAAGAGATGACATTTAAGAATTCTTCAATAGTGTTGTATCTGAGTGCCATTATTACAGTGTGCATTGAGCTGGTAGCTCACTCTCTTTTTTAAAAAAAAAAAAAAAAATTCAAACAACCATTCCTACAGGAGCGCTCCCATTACAAAACCCATAAATCCAGCTAATTGCATATCTCAACAGTTTGCATTCAGCTACACAGATACTGATGTGGTTGATTGGGAAAGTTGCTTTACTTTACATTAGCTTAAATTTCCTATTAGACCCTTGATCTATTTTTCCCAGTCAAGTAGTATTAATAGTTTTAAGCTACTGAAAATCATTTCCTGATGGTCTTAATGTATTCATTGTGGGTAATTAAAGAAAGCTTCAGGATTTTTTTCAAACAGTCATATCAGTGAAATTGTGAAGGAAGGCATTCATTAAAGTAAATTAACTCGAATTTCATCACAGAACGAACAGTCTATTAGTTTTGATAGTCAGCACTTAAGCAGTGTTAAAAAGATTGTATGTAAATGTAGACTCGAGCATGGCACGCCCATTCAAACCCTACCAGCAAACGCTCCTCTGTGTTCAGTTTGCACTTATTCATGCATACCGAAGTATCCAGAGTGACAAAGTCTGGGCTTACGTCAATAGACAGCTGAGGTGCACATGCCCTCCCCAGGGCAGCCTGCTTGTAGTACAGATGGTCCCCCTGGCTCTTATCCCACTTTGGGAGCAGATGCTTGCCATGCCTCTGTCTGGAAGGGTATACGCTGCAGGAAGCCAGCCCAAATAGCGATGCCACTTCGGGCTCGGGATGAGTAACCTTTGTGGGAGACTTGCTTTAAAAAAACAAAGAAATAGAGGCTCTCAGAGACTCCCCTATTAAAAGCAGTGCCACGGTCTAGTCATGTGAGCGTGGTTCGAATCATGTTGCCGCCACGTTGCTAATGTTGGCTGCGGTGCCACAGGACACACTGCATGTCAGCTGTGCACTAGCTTTGTTTTAAAGATATAAACATGCATTCTGCTCCCAACCCAGAAGCTAAACCGCATTAAATACAGTTCATTTCATAATCATCACTGAATATTTCATTATTTCATATACTGTACAATACAGTACCCCACCTTACTGCTGCTGTTCTTCCAAAAGCAAATGAAATGATGCCTATTAATAATATATGCCAATACGCTGAATTTGTGTGTCTCTTTATATTTTATTTATGTGCTCTAGCTTGTATTTATTCAAACAGTATTATCTTTTTGTAAAAGCTGGAAATAACATATAAATACTAAATATTTTATTTGAAAATATAATGAACAAATGTTATTTATACCTTCCACATAAAAAAACTGCATATTTTTATGCAAAAGCATTTCTGTGAAAATGTATCATTTCATTCACACATATTAACCTTTGCATGCCAGCATGTTTTTAAATAGAGTATTATGTATTGCAACCTTTCACAATGCATCGTTTTCTGACTTTTCTAGGAACTAGCAGTCAGATACCTACAGAATTCTCAAAGAATATTCATTATCTGACCGAGAGGTGTATCAATGAATTGGTACACAGGGAATTAGGAAACTGATGAACTTGAATTAAAAAAACAACCTTTTGCATAAAGCACGGGATATATTGTAAACTTTTCATCCCTGCATAGCTTAAGAGGTTACTTTATTGCTTTATTCCAAAGAAATACTCCAGATCACCTTTAACCTTAAGCTAGCCTGAAATCTAGCAGGTGTTTTCAGCAGATGGCTTAACTGCATTCCATCCTGAGCTGTGTCAGGTTCCTCTGGGGATGTTGAGAGGGTGCACACAGCGAGTCAGGAGACGCTCCCCATAGCTTACTAACGTTGAGAGGGTGCACACAGCGAGCCAGGAGACGCTCCCCATAGCTTACTCCACGCAGACAGCTCTTCAGACAGCCCTGCACCAGGAATTAGAACTCAGCTAAGTGACAATCACTGCCCAAAAAGGAACGCAATCAAATCACTTCTTCACATGTGAGGAAAGCCTATTGAAAATGACTCCTTCAAACAGTCAGTAATGCAGTAGCTTTTCAGCAGTTTCGCAGCCCAGAAACAGACTGTTTGTTGTCTTTCCACAATTTACAAACAGGACGTGTTGGCACATTACAGCTCCCCTTTTCAGTGCAATCACTGAGGAGTCTGAAATGTCATTGTTCTGAGCAAGAGTAACCATTCACGTTGTGTTAAATAAAAAAATATATTAAGACTTCCTATAAAGAAAGTATTTTCAGTCTTATCAATACTGCAGCAGAACTAGTGTGTTAACTTGATGAATGGCATGGAGGAAGGGAATGGGTAATTTGATGATAGCTACAGCAGATGACTGAACGTATTCATTGGGCTCTCTTTACACCCAATGCACCCAGCAGCCCCGAAGTCAAGTCATGTCGAACTCATACGAAGCTTGCACTTAAAGATTCATGCACGAGCTCAGCCAATCTGTATCTATCAGGTTTCATGTCCTTCTGCAGTATATTTCGTGTGTGTTTGCTCAGGTTCTGTAGATCAGGCTGACTGGGCTTTCTCTTTTGCATGTGTCTTTCTGATGCTTTTTTTGATGTGATGCATTTGAGGCAGTGCATTGTACGCAGATGCAGTTCACCTCAAATCATAGCCACAGTACATACAGTAAACTACACTGTGGACTGCCACACATGTGTTACATTTTTTATTACATGCATTGGTCATTGCATGCTGTCAATGCACAAACTTCTGTAACTTGGTTTTCTGATCACAGAACTGCTTGCTGATACATGCAGTGAATATTCGATTATGGTTAACTACAGCACAGGGGTGCCTGTATTATTAATTACAGCAGGCAACTCATTTACTCTTCTCCAGTTCTGTACTGTATATGTCCACGTGGAGGGCAGCACAATATAGTGCTAGTTTTAAATTCCAGTATTTGTTCTCAGTGGAATGCACTGGATAATGGCAGTGGTGATAAATTCAAATGTGCTAAAAGAATAGAAATATCGTTTGTGTTCGAGTGTCAGGAAGCCGGTGGTGTAAGTGGCTTCTTGTTGAAGTGTTGCTGCTGTTTGGAATGTCTGCCTCATTGCAGTGCAGAGATGGTTGTTTATAGAGCTGAAACACACTGGAGTCTCGTCTGAAGGGCAGATGTTTAATGAGAATAATGACTGGACAGGGAGTGAACGCACCGTCTTCTTTAAGAATCATGTCCCCCTTTAGGAAATATACTGCACTTATGTTTCTCATATTACTGTAATATGCTGTCAAATGGCTTTTTTTTTTAAACCTGGAAGGCGATGAAAAACTAACCTTATTATCCAGTTCTTTTTTATCACAAAGATTTCTTCAGGTTTTTGATGAGAATACTTTCCTCAATCCCATATTCTCCATTCTCTTTAGAACTATAGTAAACAAACAGGTAGTCGTGTTCACTGAAGTGGTGCAGTTTAATTCTGCTCCTTTGATGGCATGGAAAAACACAGCAGAAAACTGAAAAGGAATGTGTAGCAAACCCAGAGGGACAATTATCTCGGTAATAGATTAGTTTATACAGCAGGTTGATTTAAAAGACAAATGAATTCGATTTGCAATATTGTTTTTTTGCTGATGTCAATCATTGTTGTCCTTAGCCATCCATAAGCCGCAGAGTGACAGGTCAACAACAGAGGCTCCGTTCTGCAAACTAAAGCAACCGATTCAGAAAATAAAACATGCAGCAGGATATTTTAGATTAATAAATCCTCTCTTTATTTGCCTACATCATTTGAGTGATGCCTGATTGGCAATGCAAATCCATGTTTAAAAATAACCCAATTCAATAACTTGTAATAATAATTTACTTACATGGAAGAAAAGAAGAAGAAAAAAAAAAACATTGAGTCAAAATAAATGTAAAAAATGACCCTACAGCTAATAATGTATGTCCTATATTATAGTATTAGGGACCTATAGCCATGAAGTAATGTTTATATTTATATTTGTTAAATAGCCCCTTTGTTTAATGTTTAGAAATTTTAAAACAGTTTGCCTGAACTCTATGGGGTTCTAGAAGTTGCCCTGCCAACACTTGCATTATAAAATAGATCGATAGATACACAGTGACTGAAGGGGATAATGGAGAATGTTTTTTTTTTAATATTCAAACCGTATCACGCGGCGGCGACGACGAGCATTCCGTGAGCACGGTGCAGATACGTTGCATTGCAGTAATTTCAGTAGCTAAAGATGTATTGCTGTGTACTGTAGGCAGAGCAGCATGCAGGTGCCTTGTACAGATTTCAAGGCCAGGTTTGAGCAGACGAGGCGTTGCCTGAGTTATTTTATCTGCTGTCACTTTAAAGAGCAGCAGGGCTCCTCCTCCAAGGGGCTGCCAAACGATGACATTTTATTTTGAAGCACAGCCACCTCATCTGTGACCCAGAGTCTCATTTAAATATCAGAGCAGCTAAAATGATGGATCAGCACCCTTCTTGTGTGTGTTTTATCTTATTAAAAGACATCGGACTCCATCTTGGCTGTAATAACCTGGATTTACAGCACCACTTGTGTAGAAACCTCAATCCTTCTATTGCTACAAAATGGCAGTGTCAGTTATACTTGCCTTTGTCACACCCTGGTCAAGGCTCACGTCCGGTCTGACCGTCTTTACTTTATTTCATCACAACCTCGGTGCTCTGCTTGTGCAAGTCATGTTTTGCTCAGTGGTTAAGTCGGTACTGGAAGTGTTTCTTTGTGTCCAGCCTCAGTCCAGTTCTATCTGCATAACAGTTGTCTAACTGTAATAAAATGTGTCTATGCTAAAGTACATTATAAGATGCAGTCACACTTTAGTCTGCAGGGCACTGTTAATCTATTCCTGTTTGGGTTACATGTTTCAATTATTGGTTTGTTTTTCTTTCTTGAACACTGAGAGAAGCCTGCTGAGGCCTGGGGATGTTGGCAGAGTTACAGTCATATCTCTGTCTATGCAAATAAGATCATGTTTTATGTATGGCCATTCTGCAAACATTATATATGCCCCTATCCTACACCCATGCCAAGGCAGAGACCACTCCAGTGTGTCACATCCTTAATCACTGGCTAATTAAAGATGAAAAAGTCCAATTTCATTACTTCGCAGGCACTAATTTCGAGCTGGAAATCACATTAAGTTGAAAGGTGATGACAGTTATATCACTAAGCTGCAAGGAGAGCTATTTTATCAAGGGTCTTGTGGCCACTAATAGATTCAGGGCAATTAGACTGTTGACTGTACTACATCACGGCTGTCAGAACAATCCAAGGTCATTTCCAATATGACAGTTACCTGAGCTGATAGATTGCACAACAATTCACTCCTCTCTCTGGGTTTCTGCGATACCCTTCCCCTTTTGCAACTTAGGCACTTAGCTCTGTAATGTTGTCTCCCATCTCAGCATCTTCACTGCAACTTGGCTATTCTCAGCCCTTCCCTCATGGCATCTGCTAACAAGATATAACTATAGGGAGAGAGAGAGAGATAAAGTGAAATTGGATTATTTAATCGAGGGGCTGGAAGACAAGTGGCTTTGTCTTTGAAAAAGCGCAGTGTTTACTGGATTTCCATGGCTTTTCAGACTGTGCAGAAATAGCCACCTCTGGAGTGGGAGCTGTTTGTCACGTTTAGAGACCCTTTCCTCTGTATTGCGTGTGCTCGGCCAGTGCCCGGTGGTGTTAATGCAGCTGCACTGACGTCTCTACAGCAGTGTGCACATGTATTACAACACCTCAAGATGTGTCATTGATATCCTTCATATATCTACAGCAGTGTGCACATGTATTACAACACCTCAAGATGTGTCATTGATATCCTTCATATATCTACAGCAGTGTGCACATGTATTACAACACCTCAAGATGTGTCATTGATATCCTTCATATATCTACAGCAGTGTGCACATGTATTACAACACCTCAAGATGTGTCATTGATATCCTTCATATATCTACAGCAGTGTGCACATGTATTACAACACCTCAAGATGTGTCATTGATATCCTTCATATATCTACAGCAGTGTGCACATGTATTACAACACCTCAAGATGTGTCATTGATATCCTTCATATATCTACAGCAGTGTGCACATGTATTACAACACCTCAAGATGTGTCATTGATATCCTTCATATATCTACAGCAGTGTGCACATGTATTACAACACCTCAAGATGTGTCATTGATATCCTTCATATATCTACAGCAGTGTGCACATGTATTACAACACCTCAAGATGTGTCATTGATATCCTTCATATATCTACAGCAGTGTGCACATGTATTACAACACCTCAAGATGTGTCATTGATATCCTTCATATATCTACAGCAGTGTGCACATGTATTACAACACCTCAAGATGTGTCATTGATATCCTTCATATATCTACAGCAGTGTGCACATGTATTACAACACCTCAAGATGTGTCATTGATATCCTTCATATATCTACAGCAGTGTGCACATGTATTACAACACCTCAAGATGTGTCATTGATATCCTTCATATATCTACAGCAGTGTGCACATGTATTACAACACCTCAAGATGTGTCATTGATATCCTTCATATATCTGCCTGCATGAAAAACTCTTTCTCTTTAATTTTTGTTTTTCATTTTTGATCAGTAATTAGTCATATACAAACAATGAAAATGTTACACCACTTTGTGTTATAATTAGACATCCTAAACAACTTATAAAAAGCCTCATGCATTTTACCATTTGTGGCTACTGTATGTGTTCCTTTTCTCTTTTAAATTAATTACCCGTTTGGCCTATTAAAGTCATTATTTTAATTAGACAATCACTTATTTGCCTATTTTGACAATTTTCAGTTCCAGTGGTTTGATGTCATATGCACAACAAATCAAAACTACCGAAGCGATGATGGGGTGTGGTAATACATGTGCACGCTGCTGTATATCATTGTGTGAGCAGTGGTGTTCTGAGATACGTTCTGACTCCTATACAAGCTGTGTATTGTTACAAACCTGATCCAGTATTGTGCTGCTGCAATATTTCAATAGTCTCATGTCATAACAGGTAATATTTATAACACTGGTGGCACAAGCAGCTTGAAACCTGAATGCTGAGTGACAGAGATGCCTGGATTTCTTTTTCTGTTCACTTAGTGATTATTTTTAAAATCAGTCATGCAACTGCATGCCATTGGTTGCCATGGCACCTGAATCACTTGCTTAAAGAACTGCACCAATGTTGAGGAGAGCTTTGCTGGTCCCGGTAAAGTAAACCGAAACATATCGAATAAAAAAAAAAGCTTTGCATGATCCAGTGCACAGTGTAATGTTTAGAAAGCTCTTAATCCAATTTAGAGCCCACTAACCCAGTACTTGCAGCAGTGAGTGGCTATGAACATATTCAAGTTATAGCGGATCCCCTTAATACAGTAGAGTAGCACTAAACACATGAGACACATGCTGTATGAATCCCGTACCATATGTCTTTACCAGCATGGGTTTAGAAGGTAGCAAGCACTCTTCTTTATTTACCGATTTTTAAAACCATTAGGAAAATATCAAATAAAATTCAAATGTACTTATCATCTCCTTATTTTAAAATCTTTCAAAGGCTTTGGATGAAACAGCTGCAATTGTCTGAATATCTTCCTACAAGCTCAGCAGTAATCACCTGCTGAATGGATTCATTTAGAAGTTACATGAAGTGCAGCACAATGGGCGTTTCCTTGGCAACAATGACACTTTACAGATTAATTGGTGCTGGGTCACATTACAAGGGGGCGCTGTCTTTCTAATTGTGAACCTGCTTCCTTATTGAACAAAATGTGATGCCGTCTGGTATAAAAGCTTCTGCATGTTTATGACTATGTAACTGGCAGCAGGCTACCATTGCATTTATAATTGTGAAATGCAGAGGGCAGTGTTTATAACAGTGATAAAGTAATGAGTGAGTCAGTACATGATCCAGCATGCGGTGTGAGTTGTATTAAATGAATAATATTAGCTGTGTCCAGATTGACCAGTCAGCAGGATGTAAATCAGTCAGAAACGTGCATGGCTGGTATTTACCTTGTTTTCTGTGTTGAAAACGCTATAGAGAATCAACGGTTCAGATCCTATGGGCTGGTGTTTCACACCCAGCGTATCTGATAGACAGTGTTTAAAAATAATCCAGAGAGAGACTTCGTCTTGTAACCAGAGGCTTTCAAGTGACAAGGTGACCCAGTGAAAGATGTAATAATACCAAAGGAATGTCTGTGTCCTGCTAAAGCGGCAGTGTAAGGTGAGGGCAGGCCTGGGTGTTTCTTTTTATAGCGCTTCCTCTCTCTTGTGTCTCACTCTCCCTGCGGAGGCGCTCTGGAGCCCACAGGCTGAGTCTTGGCTCAGAGTGCCACCGAGCTGATTGGTGCAAGCTCACGAAACATGCCCTCTGGTTGAGGCAGAGCAATGCACTGATATACAAATAGGATTAGGATCCATGTAAATGGATAACTATTTAGATTTTAGATCTGCAATAATAATAATAATAAAAATGTAATAATGCATCTATAAATGTCATAACAGGTATTTACAAATGCAGCAAAGCACCCTGTGTGCTTCTATCAGTCTTCCAGGCAGTCAATCAGATTGGTTTTCTCAAGCCAAGCATTGCAATCTAGAATCTAAATATAATAAGGACTCTCTGAGTTCTGAAACCCGCAGCAATGTGTAAAAATAAAAACGATGGAGTGGAGATCAAACGCGGTATTCATATTCCTTTCCACATGTATAAAACATTACTGCCTTTTGATTTCCACAACCTTACGTCTTCTCTCCTTGTAAGTTAATTCTACTGAACATCATTGAGAGCTCAGTGGGTGATGACACTTCACATCAGAAGCCCCTCTCCTGGGCCCACACCTATGCACTGCCTCTGAATTGCGTTCCTAGCTTTCATCTTTGTATTACTAAAATGAAACATTTCCTCTAATGATGTATTGAACTCCCTCTTATTACTATTACTAAAGCTCTTGAAAAGTGTGAAGTCATTTGAAAGATGTATCTTTAATCCAGGCACCTGGAGTGTGGAATTTGAAACAGAAAGCAGAGCCTTTGTCCATCTCAGGGATTATTCAAGGAATGGGGTCAGAGGAATCATTATATTGTTAAATTGTTACTTCAAACTGAAGGTTGCTTGTAGTGAAGGCAATGGAGGTTTAATATTCCCGCGGTGTACCGTGATCCTGCCTAATCAGTATAAAATTCATGGCAGTGGTAGAGTTAATTCTGGGATTATCCTGTTAACTCTGGCATTAGCTCGTAGAATTGGCTGGATAATTCTAGCACACGGTCTTGGGGGACTGGTTTAACTGGTGATGAGGAAATCTAATAAGGCTCAGGCTGGCACACAGGTGATTCTGACAGCTGGTTAGACTTGCTCACTTGCTAACTCTATCAAATATATTTATGGAAAAGTTAAGAAAAGCAATCCAGTGTGGGATCCAGGCATGATAAGCATGTTGTAGGTTGCTGTGTTAGTGGCACCGTGTCTTTAGAAATCATTTTTATTGAGTCGTTTAAAAAGTCTACCAAAAAAACAAACAACCTTGCATGAATCGGAAAAAATGTAGCAAATTGACAAAACATAAGAAGAGGTCATATTGCGTTATTCAATTAAACCTGTTTGACTGATAATTGTTTTTTTGTTTCAATGATGTATCTGCTCTTGGTGATGTTTCCTGCTTGTTCCAGTAATAAGCAATCCAAGAAGCACACAATGCTTAACCGTGTTTCTCTCCTACCCCAAAGGTAACCCGTTTAGCCTGGACTGCAGGGCATTCTTTGGCTACAGCGGAGAGTCCAGACCTATAATCTACTGGATGAAAGGGGACAAGTTTGTTGAAGAACTGGAGGGTCATATTAAAGAAAGTGAAGTCAGGTATCAGAAACATAGCTATCTTTGTCTTTTTCACACTATGACCTAGGAACATCAGACTTGCAACTGACACGCACTTTACAGTACTGAGATCTAGGAGTCACCTGAATGCACACAGTGCATGGTTTAGTTATTACCATGTTATTGCACGGCTATGTTTGCTCTGTAATGTAAAGCTAGCATGCAGCTTGCATTGGGTGCACTCAGTGTGAACTGTTGAGAAGGTGATGTTGGAAGTCTGTGGGGTTTTGCAGCGGTGTTAGATGGAATAAAGCTCCACATTCTTTAAGCTCTTAACCATGTCAAGGCGAGGAGGGCATCATCTCTGGGAGCAGGCAGTAAATCTTCATGGGAGCAGGTGAAGTGCAGAAGCATTACATATGGAGACGGAATAGTTTGCTAATGTATAATGCATAGCGGTGAATATCATTTAATTAGGCAAGCTGTTCAATGGATTTTGTTCTTTTACACCTTGATCTCACTCCAGGCCATGTATCGTAGAAAGAAAATAGAACTTCCTCTGCTAGTAATTGCCACATAAAACTGTCATGTAAATTGAACCAGTACTATTCAATGACAGACACAAGGCTAGAAGCCTACAGGGCACTGAATTGCATCTGAGAGTCAGGAAGAACACAATGCATTCCAATACAACCACGTAATTATAAATCTCACTTCCCACACTTATCAATACCGAATGTGTTTTCCGAAGGTCGAGCTGTGAAACAATGCCTGTTTCTCTCCTAATAGTCACACAAATGCGCAAGAAAAGAAAAAAAAGCACCAGTATTTAAAATGTCTTTTCCAAGGAATCATTCAAGCTTTTCAATACAAGAAAAAAAGAAAAACAATTGGGAAATGCATGTTTGAACAAGAATAAACCGAGATAAGAAACAGAGCCTGTAAACACTGGCTTTTCAGAGACTCTGAATGATGTGAATGATGACTCTCTCAATAGAAGATAAAGAAACCTTTCTGTTTCCCAAAATAAAATACATTTGAACGATACTGATTGGTCTCTCCACTTTCAGAGAGAAACAGCTTGTCGTGTGGCAAGGGAAATATAAAGCTGGTTTGAGGTTGGAATGTGTGCTACCAAGACACAGTAATACATAACTATCTACTGCACTTAGAGCATTCCACCCACACGCTGGTTACTGGATCACAGCCCATGTGTTTACTGCACTTAGAGCATTCCACCCACACGCGGGTTACTGGATCACAGCCCATGTGTTTACTGCACTTAGAGCATTCCACCCACACGCGGGTTACTGGATCACAGCCCATGTGTTTACTGCACTTAGAGCATTCCACCCACACGCGGGTTACTGGATCACAGCCCATGTGTTTACTGCACTTAGAGCATTCCACCCACACACTGGTTACTGGATCACAGCCCATGTGTTTACTGCACTTAGAGCATTCCACCCACACGCTGGTTACTGGATCACAGCCCATGTGTTTACTGCACTTAGAGCATTCCACCCACACGCTGGTTACTGGATCACAGCCCATGTGTTTACTGCACTTAGAGCATTCCACCCACATGCTGGTTACTGGATCACAGCCCATGTGTTTACTGCACTTAGAGCATTCCACCCACACGCGGGTTAAATCAGCCCTCATCCTGCTCTTCAATGATAAGCGGTATGAGACACAATCCTGTGCTCTATATTTATATGTATAATCGCTTAAGACCTAAATTGCAATATTAAGAAACCAAACACAGCAAACCAGAGTAGCCCAAAAGCTCGACATATTAACAAAACAAGAGCCCGTGAATTCAGCTACACTGGCTATTTAGAAGGAACGCTGTGCACATTGTTGATGCATTTTATTGATAGATTAGATTTACAATTAGCAGTAACAGCTGATTGTTTTAACTTAAGTCTGTGATTATATGCATCTATTCAAACCATGATGTTTTTTTTAATCAACAAAATATATTTAACCTTTGTGGTGAAATGAAGAGGCTTGCGAACATGAAACATTATTGTACAATATTTGAAAACTGTAAAATGCATTCATCATTCCCTGTTAAGTCCACTATTGCCCACATACCTTTTTGACTTGCTGATTTGATTGATAATTGGGTAAAAGTGCGCTGTGAAGACGTGTTTGTGACCAGTTTCTGGAGTTAAACTTCCCACACGACACAAACCTTCTATCCTGTGTATGATGATGAGTGTGGGTGGGTCAAGTGAGTAGTCCACTTTTGGGTTTGTCTAGAAAGTCATCCAGTGGGACTTCAGAATCCTTCTCTCTGTTACAGTTTTTAATGTCCAGTCATATGTTGATAAAACTTTTCTCAAGTTTACCACTAGTGCTGTTCAGTCAATTCCAGCACAGATAATACTAATAGGTGGGCTTTCTGTGGAAAAATCACCCCCTGAAATGGTTCATGTCATTCTTGTAATGTGCCGCAGCGTTTGTCACACATCTTTCATTTGTTTTGTTTTTGTCTAACCTTGCAAACATTCCATCAATGTAGAGGTTAAGATTTAGTTCAGTAGGAACCATACCCAGTATAATAAAGAAAGCTGCTGTTGGATTGAACAGCGAGCTGTTTGTTTGGGTTATATCTGGTTACATATTCACGCTTTTCTTTCTGTTGTTTCTCTTCCAGGACGATCAAAGAGTACCTGGGGGAGAAGGAGGTGGAACTCTGCCTGACTTTTGACGCTGTGGAAGAAAACGACGTTGGGAATTACACCTGCTACGTGGAGAACCGCATCGGACGCAGACACGGCAGCGCCATTCTGCAGAAAAGAGGTACATCCTTCTGACAGGCCTCATTAACATACACATGTTATCAGTGATAGCTCCCTGGAGAGGGATGATAGGAATGAAACCCTGCTGTTTGGGACAGACACCCTGCTGCTGCTGCTGTTATAATGGAAGAGGTGATCGGAAGAGAATGTGTGTGCCCATAGTGCATCTCATCAAGGAGCGCTGCCTGCACAGAACAGGAGTTCAATGGGTCTTCAGCGCTCTTAACACTGGGGTTTGTGGTATGTGGTTATAAGCACTGCTGCTGCCTCTCAAATAGGCACATAGGGGTAAAACTGAGCCGTGCATAATAGTCTTTCAGGACTAAATCGATAGGTTTACTTTCCAATCAGCTTGCCCATACACAGAAATACCCAAAGTTATTGATGTTTCCTAAGAATCGTTATTCCTTGTCAGTAGTCATTGTACTGTGTGGCTTAACTGTTTAATAAAGGTTACACTAGCTGTCTTATTCTGTAGTCATGTAACCCTTGAATCTATAAGCTGTGTTCTTAGTCTGCTGATGCCCCCAAATAAAAGAGTAAGGTGATTCACATGCAAGTATTCATTGTTCCTGTACAGTGGGGCAAAAAGCCCAGGAGGGGCAATCTTGTTTCAGCAGAAAAAAATAGACCACAATGTTCCTTAAGGTATAGAGGTAGCATTCATTCTCTCAGCCAATCAGAATGCCTGGATTACTTAAACAGACATTAGGTCTTCAAGCATGAGCACAGAGCACTGTCTTTGGCACGATTCATAGCATTTGTATTAGAACCATGTTAGTTACTTTGTATTTAAAGAGGTTTTAGTGCCCTCTAGTGGTACAGTTCTGAATAACCTTCTGGGATTTTTTCATGCAGTACATTTCAATAAGGGATTTGTATTACTGCAAGAGAAATTGACAGATGCACATAGAGTTTTGTCCGTTTTAATGAGAGTGTTATTATCACAGTATTTAATGCAAGCTAAAGTTTTTTTTTCAAACCTTTCTGCTTTTCTAGCTCAGCTCCCAGAGGTTTAAAATGATAAATTCAATTTAAGGATTGTTCAGTTTCTATTTTCCGGGTTAAGAATAATAATCTTGCCCTACTGGTGACCATAGGAAACACTGCAGAGAGATCAAGACATGGTTAATGACATGGGAGGAATTGATGGACTTTGTATGGATCCTGCCAGCCCTGATCCCATCAGTCATTCTCTCCAGAGATCATTACCTCTAATAGGCTTGATAGATATAAAGACAAGGTGAGATTCTCCACCTGCAGTACCTGAGAGGAAAGCACTGCCATGGACAACAGCACTGCAACCAGAAAGAAAAAGAAATGAGACCACAGCAAACAAAAAACAAATACATACATATATATTCTGGAAAGGACAATTTATTGCTAGCATTAATCTGCTGAAGATCAACATCTTTAGATTGTACAGGCTAGTGGAACACAAAGCCAGGAAGCATTTGCAATATGTTGTACTGTATCACTGTCAACTGGACAGTAATATATGAAGAAAGCTGCAGAGAACTCAAACATGAAAAATGACCTGTCCTTAAGGATTGATGGCTGGTATTACATGAGAGGCGGAGGAGCCATCCCAAAGCAACAGTGCAGAGATAGATAGATAGATAGATAGATAGATAGATAGATAGATAGATAGATAGATAGATAGATTGCTTTCAGCACAGATAGTGCTATCTGTCAGGAAAGAGGTCTGAATGATCACTGCTGATCACTGGTAAAGAAGTACGTGCACTTACATGTATTCTTTAGTGTTGGAAAAGGTTTTACTATCAATCAATATATCAGCAAGTAAGTGTAGCAGGTGCAAAAAGACTGGTGCCTTTGTATTGATTTTAATTGAGTGGCGGTTTCCTCCCTGCCCTGCCCTGCTGGGTCTCTGCCCTCTCTGCGTCAGCACAGCACAGCACTGTCCTGGTTCTCTGACCTCTGTTTCCTTGCACAGATCTGTACAGACTGGAGCTGGCAGGAGGCTTGGGAGCGATCCTGCTGGTGCTGGGTCTTCTCACCGCTGTCTACAAGTGTTACAACGTGGAGATCATGCTGTGCTACAGGAGACACTTCGGGAGCGATGAAACAGAAGACGGTAAGTCAAGGGATGAGAGTGAATCGGAACAGCGGCAGGGCCTGCTGAGTTCAAGAAACATGCCTTGAAGAAATTCCAAAGAACTCTGCCAGGCCCACCTACTCTACCTACACAGCATGCATTGGAGTTGAGAGGCCACATGGTCACATGATCTGAATGGAATGAGGAAGCTTGCCAATGCCTGGCAGCCAGGAATCTCCGGGCATGCTCAGTAACAAATACAGAGTAACTGAACACTAGAGGAAAGTGATTGTAACACTCAGAGTGATTGCACAAATCATAAGAAAAGGCAAGCATTATCTATTAAAACAGTATTTGGAAGCTCTTTAAAACATATAAATAATAAAAGAAGGCAACGTTTCCTTTGTGATTCACCCTGCCACCTCTTGCTGCTGCTGTGTATGACTGTCCGTTTCTTTTTACAGACAACAAGGAATACGACGCTTATCTGACCTACAGCAAAGTAGAGCTGGACTCGATGGACCTGGAGAGCAGTGAGGAGGAGCAGTTTGCTCTGGAAATCCTGCCGGATGTGCTGGAAAAGCACTATGGATACAAGCTCTTCATTCCCAGCCGTGACCTCATGCCCAGCAGCAGTGAGTAATACTGTCACAAGCTGCTGTGTAGGAATATCTGAACTCCTCGAGCACCGAGAAACCTTACAGAAACACTGCTGGACACGAGGGCAGCCAAGTAGAGCAGCGTCTGATTCTGACAAATAAACAGCTGCTGCACGCACATGCAGAACAGTAACCGGGTTCCTCTTAATCACACATTCTTATTATTGCTAGAGTCATGTATGTGTTATGAGGTTATGCCCACATGTAATCTGAAAGGTTTAAGGGGGTTAGGAGTCGATGATAAAAGTTTGGAGACAGCTATGGCGCTCACATTCTAGGCAGTGACAGACAGACAGATGTTGAGATATTTGGTCTGTTTCTTGACCTGAGTTATTTTAATGTTCCTAGAAATAAACAGACCCAAATAGAAACTTTTCTGTAAAAGCTGATACTGTATATCATAGTGAAAAGCCAAGCGTTTTCTTTCTGCTTGTCCAGCGGTCTCCATATTCTTGTCTAGTAAGTTTTTTTTCTCTTAAAACTGGATGAAATTACCCTTTAAACTATCTCTAATGCTGATTCGGTATGATGATTGCTGATTGATTATTTAGTGATTCGGCTTCGGTATCTCTGCAGGGATAATTGTGCTGATGTGTTTTACAATGCAAATACACAAACCAAGTTTGTGAACGCACTCGTGAAGACTGAGGCCCTTTCAGTGGGTAATAAATACCCTGTGCATAACAAGCAGTTGTAAATTAACATTTCATAGGCAATGAGTAGTGTAAGCATCAGATTATCCTACAAATGTAAATTGAATGTAAAATGTGTTGCAATAAATCCATCTTAGCTCACAGTTAGAGCACCAGACATGTAATAAAATCAGTCTTTGGGAAAATGTATTCATGCTTTTTTATAGAGCGCTAAAAGCTTAAACATTCAGTGGTTTAATATTCAAATGCACACTTTATTGCGGGTAATGTACAAGCCTTGTGTAAAGCCTGCACACTGTGTTCAAGGCATGGCAGGAGACAGGTAAAGCAATGTGCTGGTACAGGGTTTAAAGAGACAACAGTGCAGTACAGGCTGCCCTCTAGTGGCCATGACCATCTACTACATACACTTCATTCCATTCTGCAAGCAATCCAGGCTAATCCCACATTGTGCTTCAGTGTCAGGGTTCCCACTGGGTTCAGTTCTTCTGAATCATTTTTGTTCACAGCCAGTAAAACGCCTCTTTGCCCATGTCAATGCAGAAGATTCTGAGGCAGGGTTTGGGGGATTTTGGAAGGGGTTCATCTCAATTCAGTGACCTGTTGGATTTGAGTGAGCTCCCCATGTTTCCTGCACTGACTCACACAGCCTGAGGCTGGTATTGTCATCTGCTTCTTAACCCCACGCAGATTGTATTTGGGTCTCTTATTTAATTCCTTCTTTAACGTTGAAAACCCAGTAAGAGCAGTGTGGGGAAGGCTCGAGTTACCCTAAGGATAAACCTGGCTCCACTGCTTCCATCTGTTCAATGCAGTGGCTTCCTCTCCCATCTCTAGCTCAGCCTGAACACTGTATATCTTCATTGCCCAGCAGCAATCTTGCAGGACACACTCTGTAGACCTCTCATAGGTTCTAATCCCTGATCAAATGTAAGGCAAAGAGCTGCTTGACGTGTCATTCAGGACCTCTCTCCTGAGACTGCCGGCCCCTTTTAAAATGCACTGAAACAGCACATGCATGATTTATCGCTGCTGCGCTCCACTATTCACTGTGGCTGCCACTATTGTTTTGGTCTCGGAACCCAGGCATGGCTCTCACAGTTAATGGTTCGCTGTGTATCTCGTAATTCTCTAGACAGCAGGCTGCTATTAGTCTATTAGTATAAATCAAGAGCAGCCTTTTTTTTCTCTGTCTCTCTTTTAATTAATGCGATTCCTAGAAACCCAGCACTCTTAAATCCCAATGCAGATGACAAACTTGGTCTTGTCTAATTAAGCAGCACGAGACAGCCGCTGCCAAAGCTCTAGAGAGTTTCATCGGTTCTTACTTAATGTTTGAGGTACTGTATTCACTGCTAATATAGTCATAGCCGTTTATACCTAGACACACAGTATAGTAAATAGATGTATTTATACAATTTGTGTTGAGTTCTAGAGTACCTAATTCCCATCATTCCGCGTGTTAGTGTAGGGTTAATCCCATTTCTTTAACATACACTGCACTTGTGATATAAACAGAGTGCTCCATGAATGCTCCCACAGAATGGTTATTATTCCTGTCATAGGAATTAAACCCATTGCAATACAAGCTAATCCATTGTAATTCATAGGAATTAAACCCATTGCAATACCAGCTAATCCATTGTAATTCATAGGAATTAAACCCACTGCAATACCAGCTAATCCATTGTAATTCATAGGAATTAAACCCATTGCAATACCAGCTAATCCATTGTAATTCATAGGAATTAAACCCATTGCAATACCAGCTAATCCATTGTAATTCATAGGAATTAAACCCACTGCAATACCAGCTAATCCATTGTAATTCATAGGAATTAAACCCACTGCAATACCAGCTAATCCATTGTAATTCATAGGAATTAAACCCATTGCAATACCAGCTAATCCATTGTAATTCATAGGAATTAAACCCATTGCAATACCAGCTAATCCATTGTAATTCATAGGAATTAAACCCATTGCAATACCAGCTAATCCATTGTAATTCATAGGAATTAAACCCACTGCAATACCAGCTAATCCATTGTAATTCATAGGAATTAAACCCACTGCAATACCATCTAATCCATTGTAATTCATAGGAATTAAACCCATTGCAATACCAGCTAATCCATTGTAATTCATAGGAATTAAACCCATTGCAATACCAGCTAATCCATTGTAATTCATAGGAATTAAACCCACTGCAATACCAGCTAATCCATTGTAATTCATAGGAATTAAACCCATTGCAATACCAGCTAATCCATTGTAATTCATAGGAATTAAACCCATTGCAATACCATCTAATCCATTGTAATTCATAGGAATTAAACCCATTGCGATACCAGCTAATCCATTGTAATTCATATGAATTAAACCCATTGCAATACCAGCTAATCCATTGTAATTCATAGGAATTAAACCCACTGCAATACCAGCTAATCCATTGTAATTCATAGGAATTAAACCCATTGCAATACCAGCTAATCCATTGTAATTCATAGGAATTAAACCCATTGCAGTAACAGCTAATCCATTGTAATTCATAGGAATTAAACCCATTGCAGTAACAGCTAATCCATTTTTAGCTGTTGCCTAATTTAGCTGTTGCCTATTTTAGCGGTTGCCTATTTTAGCTGTTGCCTCCTGACTAGGGTTACCATATGACTCCACTAGGACAGTTTGGGACAGTTCCGTCTTTTCAGCTGACATCCCAATGCATTCTGATACGTTTGACCTGTCTCAGGTACCTTTCACAGCAGGACTACACTTACCTGAATGCATTGACAAGCCTGAACTGTCCCATGCTGTCCTAGTATAGAGGAGTCATATGGTAACCCTAGTCCAGACTGACTGGCTGACAGCGTTGATCCATGTTGTGTTTTGTGCTTTCTTCCCGCAGTCTACATTGAAGACCTGGCCAGGTGCGTGGAGCAGAGCAGGAGGCTGATCATCGTGCTGACACCGGAGTTCATCACCAAGCGGGGCTGGAGCATCTTCCAGCTGGAGAGCAGACTCCACAGCATGCTGGTGACAGGGGAGATCAAGGTCATCATGATCGAATGCACGGACCTCAAGGGGGTCATGAACTACCAGGAGGTGGAGGCCTTAAAACACACCATTAAACTGCTCTCCGTGGTCAAGTGGACAGGCCCCAAGTGCAACCAGCTCAAATCCAAATTCTGGAAGCAGATACTGTACGAGATGCCTGCCAAGAAGAAGGAGACGCTGTCTCGGAGGCAGGTCCTGGACTCCGGAGAGCAGGGCCTGTTCGGAGACCTCCAAACTGTGTCCACCATCGCCATGACGACCACATCCGCCACGCTGGCCCCCTCCCACGCAGAGATCCCAGACTTTCATCAAAAGAACCACCCACAAATGAGACATTACTGCAGAGGCTATGAATACGAGCCGCCCCCACGCCCCACACAGTTTAACTCCCTGGGAAACCATCACCTGTACCGTAATATCCCAATGGCACTCCTGAACGGGCAGGTAGCACACAACAGCACTGTTCAAAGAAACAAGCCCCAAATTCATTTCAACACTATGTTTGCACCGCTGTCCTCTAGGGAACTTACAAGTGATATCTGGTAGAGGAAGGACTAGCCTGCAACCTGTTTAACCTGCATGACGGCATCTCACAGAAAAAAAACAAGAAGCAAACCAACAAACAGACAAGCGATTTAAACTGCACATACGAACACAAGGAAACTACCTTTTTGTATTCTTTAGGGAGTTTTTGATCAGAAAAAAAATGAACTTTCCTACTTGAATTTCTTCTTCATGGAGATCAGACTCTCAACAAGTTTTTGACCTGACCTCGTTTTTACAGTTCAAGGTGTTGTTATAATGTACAGTTTTCATATGGTCCTTGAGACAGACAGACAGACAGACAGACAGACAGACAGACTGGCTGGCTGGTTGAAATATTGAACCTTACAGTGATTTGCAATGGAGTGGGGTTTATTTTGATGTATTTTGGGGAGGGGGGTTTGTGCACCTACATTAAACATTTTTAAGAATTGACATTTCAGCAAAACACCTTGTATTTGTTTTCTTCAGCACACATTTCTGTAAAGATGGAGCAGATAGGCTGTGGTGTCAGGTTCCCTGTCATCCTACATTTACTAGAGTAATCCACAGCTGGATTGAAATCAAGACCTTCACCCCACTTCCAGAACCAACCAGACCTCTTAGTCTTCCACTTACTGTTCAGTCACTGTACCTGAGCCCGAAGAAATAACAGTAAATTATCATATCTAAATCCATAGGGAATGTAAAGTCTAACTATATAGAGGTTAAAATCACGTGTCCTTGTTACTTATTCTTAATAAGATTTTTACATTACACATAGCGCCACCCGGTGGCTAAATGTTATTTAAAAATAGAATTGCAATAAATTCCAATTTTCCATAACATGGACACAGTGATGTGAGGTGACTGGAGGTCCATACAGAACTGAAACTAATCCATACCAGCTGGTCACTTCAGCCATTTCATACCAGCTGTACGAACAGCAGTCCACATACATATATATACATTCTAAAAGGGAAAAACTAAACGTTTCAAAATAAGCAAGAAACAGCCCAGTAGCTGTAGGGTTATCTTCAAACCCTTTATTCAGTTCTTTATAAACACTGAGTCACCCCGAAACTAGAACACACACTACAGGGTGTGTGCTGTGTGAGTATTATTTGGTGTCAGTTTGTCATCTCAGTAAAGACAGGTTATGTTGTAATCTGTCCTGTGATGCTCAGATTGAACAGGATGGATGATGTATTCTGGTAGAGTTGCACACAGTGTGAAGATAAGCCTGACTGTTTCAGCATCCCGAATGCTCTCTAGAGCCGGATCATTAAGGCTTTGCAACAGTTCCCTGTTTATTTAAAGCTTCTTTTTTAGGCTGAAGCTCATTTCTATGTATTGGTGTGCTGGGGGGGGGGGGGGGGGTAACATACTGTATAGTGCAATGTGAGCCTCAACAACTCGCAGCTTTTTCTGTTGAAAAAATAACGTTTTTGTAAACTTAACAAGTTTGTTATTAAGATATTTATGAGATGTATAATTTGAAGTAGTGTTAAATTATTTAAATTGTAGTTTGTTTTTTGAATGCGTCAGTGGTGAATCGATATGACCATTTTCGAGGTTCTATTACCCTACTGGTGCGGTACATTTTAATCTGAAAGAATTAAATAAAAAGTCCATGATGTAGCATCATCAGCAAAGGGGAGATGATCCAGCAATATTATCTTGAGATCACCAAAAAACAAACCCACCAATGACTGCAGCGATCAGGTTCACCCCTGCATTTCCCCTGCGAGTACAGTGATACTCCCCTCCTTGATTTGTATGATATTACTGGACACACTAAAAGAGCACAGAATGTACCATTAGTCATTTTATTATGGTACAGCATTACCTTGAAGAAGGTCCTTGGGAAGTTTTTGAATATAAATATTTTTGCATTGAAACAAAATGGGGTTTACCTTCAAAGCCAGATACTGTAATCCTCCCATTAGGGTGTAATCTTTTTCTCTTTTTGTTTTATACTCCCACCAAGTGTAAGAAGGGTTAACCCTTAGAAAAGTGTCCCATAGTAAAAGCATAGCAGAGTGTAATAAAGCATGCTTAGGTAAGCATTGTAAAGACCATGTATGCCACTATGGTAAATGCATAGCACAACCATGGGCAAAACTTAGGAAAACTGCTAAATTACAGAGCAAATTTACTGGGGTCATTTTTTTAAAGGGCTAATGTGGTTTATTTCCTAAGAAGTGTGAATGAAAGTTTGGAAAAAGGATATGAAAGTTTGTTCAGGTGTAGTGTCGAACAGCTGAGTGTTGCCTGGGTACAATGCATAGCCATTATCCAGTGTGGCTTCTGAAAAAGGGAAGTTCCAATCCAGGGTTTGCTATTCATTTCCAGCTCCTCCGATCTCACTTTGAGCTCTCCTCCACGCGCTCCTCTTTCCTGGCTAAAACACTTGATTGATGGACTGCAGTATATATGTGATCCCCGAGAGCAATGATAACTTTGCAGGTTTCTGTTTGTAAGCGTTGTTTCACAATAATGTATTTACACTGGCAATGTTGTTGAAATGCAAATTGTAACGTAACACAAGCCAATAAAATGTCTGCATGAAATATAACCAGCACTTTTCCTCATGTGGTAACCTTGTGTCTGTCATGCATGTTTCTATCCCCCAGCTGAGAATTAACTAAATATATGATTTATAAGCTCTTGAAAACAGGCAATTTAGTCTGCTTTTAAACCCAGCAAAGAACAGCGCAAGTATTTGTGTTTTCATTAGAACAAAATAATGCTTGTCAACTGAAATAACATACCTCATCAATCTCAACAGATTAAATATACACAGAACTCGTGATCACTCATTTAGACAGCAGAGTTTCCACCACAAGCAAGGGAAGCCTTGACATCATCTAATGAATAGCAGAGCCACAAACAAGTGGAGGAAAGTGTGATCGATCACTGAGACCCAGTATGTATTCTGCTTAGAAACCAGGCCACTTATTAGTTTCATGGTTTGGTGGTTTGTTTTAAAGGGAAGATTTCTGAAGCTTAGTAAGCGTTGTGAACCTGCAAAAGCAGAAGCGAGAGTGGATTGTGATGTCATACTGTCAGCACTGGGTGTGTTAAGTAACTGAGTGACTCAATTCACCCAGATCACTGATGAAATCCGCTTGGTAGCTCTGTGTGGCTCTTAGGAGGGGCAGAACTTAGCATGTTGTGAAGGGGGTTCTTTCAGTGAGCTGCTCTGAGTGGCTCCAGTATTGATGTATAAACATGGATTTCCTGCACTGTATGACATCACAGTGACCTCAGCAGTGACGCCCCCCACGCCTGTTGCAAAATACTGACAGACTCTCAGTAAGGTTTGCTTGGCTTTTAGGCGAAGGATTTTCAGAGTTGGAAAAGTATTGCAGTTAAGTCTGCTAATTAGGGATCTGCAAAAAAATCTGAATGTGATGGCTATAATCCCCTCTCCTTTATATTGTTTGTAATTACTGTACTTCTTCATTTTATGGGATTCTTTCATAACACACAGTGACGCCCAGTGGTCTTACTTTGTAACTGCGGCAGTTTCACTATATAGGTTTTTTGTTTAGTGCATATGTGCATAGTGCAATTGCCTTGGATGGTAGGGGGGTGGGGGTGCATGAAAACTGTTGTGCAATTTGAGTCTCAAGCAATAAAGTATGCAAAGCAGCTGAGCAAAGCCATACTTTATTTTCACTATAATAAGTACCTATAATTATAGCAAATTGCTCTGTTGTAGGCTTCAACACAGATTGCAATCTTGCAGTGCCAGGGCACGCCACAGTAAAGTGAGTTCACTGAAGGCTCCTGTTAAACTCGAGCGCACAGGAAGTGTTCATTGCTGGCTGTAGATACAGGGCACAGTACTGTACAGTTAGGTCCACTTCACAACATCATGATTTTGTGATGCGTTCTACAACACACTGACTCACATTCCTCTGCACTAGAAATAACACAACACCCAACTCTTAAAATAGTTTCTACCAATTGTAAAAAAAATACATTTGTGAGTATTCTCACGCAGTTAACTTATAATAATAATAATAATAATAATAATAATAATAATAATAATAATAATAATAATAATAATAGTGTTATTTCATTCTTCTGCATTTCATCGTGTCACACGGGGCGTCAGATCATCGCGACTGTTCTTATGAAATGCTAGAGAAGTTGTTTTCTTTAGGAAGAAAAAAAACTTTTTTTTTTTTTTTTGGTTTCCTCAGTAAGTTTTCCGGGTCTAACTAAATGCGAAGTTTCCTGTGTTTGTCGCACAGACACGCAGCTGCAGCTGCCATGGACTGACACGCATCCAACCCGTCAACTTCACCAAGTCTTCTCTCGATCTATAGATGTTTACTTCAAAAAAAACTTTGAAACTTTAAAAATGGCAAACACTCGCGCCGCTAAAACCCTGGACCAAATAGATTTATCATGTTTTAGGGTGAGTACAACTTTCATTCACTTAATCCGTTACTGTAAATGTGTGGTTTTGTTTTTCTAAACGATGAGATTAGATAGCGTTTTGTAAAGCAGATGTGCATTTAAAACGCCACTGCAGCGTTTATTGGAATGTTCAGTAGATTGAAATGCTGCAGAGCGCTGTTGCGTTGTATACGTATATCATAGCATACTTTCCACCCGCTAATCTCATCAATATTTTAACATTCGCCTATTGTGAATGTACTTAATCTAGGAGATTATAAAAAAAAAAAGTATCATCATACCTACTTTGTAATCTATTTAAGTAGTAGTACAGCATGTACCATGTTAGTTAAATCAGTACACTTTTGTCACAGCCTTGTCATTGCTTTGACTAGATTGATCAGCCAGTTGTTTTGTGTGCGTATTTGCTTTTGCAGTACACTTGTCACCCCTCTGTTCATAATGCCTATGCTATGTTGGTTTATTGGTGTCCAGATCTAACCAATTAGAGGAGGGGTCCGGGCTGAGACGCACTGCATGGAACATTTGTATTGCAGTGGTGCGTTTTCACTGGAGTTCATGGATTTGTTTAACACTGTAAATGGTTCTGTCTCTGCTGCTTCTTGTTGTGTTTTGCTCTGTTGTTAAATTGCTGACTGTGTGCCCTTTAGGATCCCTCTGGAATATTTGAGCTGGTGGAAGTGGTTGGAAATGGAACATACGGTCAAGTCTATAAGGTTTGTCCATTGTATTTGTATCTATTCAGTCCACAGGTTGTGCAGGTCTGTGAATTGCACATGTGATTTCCACACTGTAATGAGTGTGCCTGCTCTGCATTAATAACAGTGCAGCACAGTGCAATATGGTTGACTATGAATGAAATAAGAAAGCACTAAGAATGAATGAGAACCCAGCTCTTCTCATGCTGTTTCCAATGACCCTTTCTCTGAATTGCCCTAGCAACTGTTTCTCACTAAACTATTAAACTGAGTTTGTACATCTCACACAATCAAACGGTTTCAGGCTACTTTCAATTAGCAAGAGGCTGAAAACAAGCTAAAAATACATGCATTAAAAGGCGAATGGATGTTTGTTCACCATTATGTCTTTTACATTGTGCAAAACAACAACAGCGTCAACAAAGGTCTTTTTCAGCTGTTCTTATTTGAAATGTGTGACCCACACTGTCTAACCCGAGATAATTTTCTTGTAAGTGTGTGAAGAGAGATTGCTGGGAAGCAGATCTGTGGTTGAAAACAAAACGCTCTTTTGAGAGAGATCATATTGTCACTTTTGGGTGGGGTTGCTTATCGGCACTGAATTTAGCATCAGCCTATCTTTCTGCAGTTTAAAAGAGCATGACTGACACCCTGTAGTTTAACAGTGAGACTGACACCCTGCAGTTTAACAGTGAGACTGACACCCTGCAGTTTAACAGTGAGACTGACACCCTGCAGTTTAACAGTGAGACTGACACCCTGCAGTTTAACAGTGAGACTGACACCCTGCAGTTTAACAGTGAGACTGACACCCTGCAGTTTAACAGTGAGACTGACACCCTGCAGTTTAACAGTGAGACTGACACCCTGCAGTTTAACAGTGAGACTGACACCCTGCAGTTTAACAGTGAGACTGACACCCTGCAGTTTAACAGTGAGACTGACACCCTGCAGTTTAACAGTGAGACTGACACACTGCAGTTTAACAGTGAGACTGCCACACTGCAGTTTAACAGTGAGACTGCCACACTGCAGTTTAACAGTGAGACTGACACTCTGCAGTTTAACAGTGAGACTGACACCCTGCAGTTTAACACTGAGACTGACACACTGCAGTTTAACAGTGAGACTGCCACACTGCAGTTTAACAGTGAGACTGACACTCTGCAGTTTAACAGTGAGACTGACACCCTGCAGTTTAACAGTGAGACTGACACACTGCAGTTTAACAGTGAGACTGACACTCTGCAGTTTAACAGTAAGACTGACACCCTGCAGTTTAACAGTGAGACTGACACACTGCAGTTTAACAGTGAGACTGCCACACTGCAGTTTAACAGTGAGACTGACACCCTGCAGTTTAACAGTGAGACTGACACACTGCAGTTTAACAGTGAGACTGCCACACTGCAGTTTAACAGTGAGACTGACACTCTGCAGTTTAACAGTGAGACTGACACCCTGCAGTTTAACACTGAGACTGACACACTGCAGTTTAACAGTGAGACTGCCACACTGCAGTTTAACAGTGAGACTGACACCCTGCAGTTTAACAGTGAGACTGACACCCTGCAGTTTAACAGTGAGACTGACACCCTGCAGTTTAACAGTGAGACTGACACTCTGCAGTTTAACAGTGAGACTGACACTCTGCAGTTTAACAATGAGACTGACACCCTGCAGTTTAACAATGAGACTGACACACTGCAGTTTAACAGTGAGACTGACACCCTGCAGTTTAACAGTGAGACTGACACTCTGCAGTTTAACAGTGAGACTGACACTCTGCAGTTTAACAGTGAGACTGACACCCTGCAGTTTTACCAGTCACTCTGCAAGGTTATGTATCCCTTGAATAGTAGGTGTCACCTGATGCGTGGAAATGCCAGCTGAGATGAATGCACTGCTTCAGATGGAATTGCTCTTCATTTTAAACACCTCCACTTTAATTGAATCAACTTTTTGTGTTTGTGCAATTAACAGAGCAACATGATATATTCATTGAATTCAAGTTAATCCACAGCTAAGAAGTTATTGACAGCTGACCCTTGAAGCCTTAAAAGTAAAAGACTCATGTCTGTTAATGTGGCAGTAGTTGCAGTGAGGCAGTGTGACAAGGTGAATCATACTTTTGTTTCAACACAAACAGAACAGACAGAATCCCCCTATTAGAAATATTGGTCTTCCGTAATGGCAAACCACAGTGCTCAGATTTTGACATACAGTATTAAACAGATGTAAAAAAAAGCCTACTGCAGATGAAGCCTATTGTATCGTGGTTAAAAACATTCTGTCTTTTAAAAGCAGGCGTATTGCTTTACATGAAGAAGCTACAGCATGCATTGTTTCAATTCCTCACACTTTGGTCTACTAAAGACCCTTGGCTACCATCCACTTTGGCTCCAAGCCTGACGTTTGCAGACTGATAAAAGTCCCCTTTCCTGAATTTGTTGGGGTTTTTTTTATGACAAATGAAAATACCAGAAAAATAAAGGCACTACATGTACTTTGAGAAGCGTCTGATGAAGCAATGTTGAGGAGGACCTCTCCTCCTTCTGTTAGCTTCCCCCATCCATAGAATTCCAGTGCTACACCTTGAGAGAGGACAGGACTGTTACAGGCTTCCTGTGAAAAGAACACTCCAGCGCAGCAGCGAGCATTGAGCGACTCCAGTGCCAGCGGGACAACATGGGGTCTTTAACTTCAGAGGGGTTTCAATAGTTCATTAAACAACGGTGAGGGGCCAGTGAATCAGGAACTGCAGGAGAGTTGAGTTCTAATCAAGATGTTGCAGCACGTGGTTTCTAGAGACAATAACCTGTACAGCAGGTCTGCGTGTCTTAATGCTCTCCCAGAAAATAGCAGACAAATCGCTACACAGTGCATGTTGAAGTCGAAACTTGTTTTTAATCATTCACTCATCCAATCCCCTGTAATTCAATTATACAACTACTAAGAAATCCTTTTTTATTCCCATGTGGAGTCCCTCTGCCGATGCCTGCTGCTCCTTGGCTGTATTGAGAGCAGGGCAACATCAAAGTCCCAGACCCTCTCAGTGGGAATATTGGAAAAAAAAAAAGTTTTTCCTCTATTGCAAAACCATGTTGCTTTGGGTGGAGTCCCAGTCCTAACTGGAACTTGTTGCTTAATAAACTTCATATTCTCATCAAGAAAAGAAGAAAAAAAGGCACATTTCATGTCTTGCTTCATTTGTTGCCAGCTTTCCTGTCCAAATCCTTTTGCTGCTGTGAAGCAATGATACGAGTGGCCAAGGGTTAATCATGGGTTTCAACAAGCATATGTGCAAGCCAGGTGAAATATGCCATTCATGCTCCTTGCACTCCGCCAGTTCTACAAGACAATAGCCAATCGAAGTCATTATAGCAATCTTGCCGTTGGACATTTCCAGCCAGGGCTCTGGTTAATTTTATACTGCTTTGGTTTCTAGAGATTTAAAGTGTGTTACGCAATGTGTGGAAAGGAAGGGTAAAAGACAAATGCTTACTAAGAGATCCGGGAACAACCAGCTCCATCACAAGCTGTGCTGGCATTTAATCAGCTGTCTCTGTAGCAAGGAGGCTTGTCCAGGAGATTGCAGGTAATGAATAAGGACCAGAGCCCTCAACACAAGAGCTGATTCCTCAGGTATCTGCCACAAGACAAGTCACGTCATTGATTTCACTTGAGTCGGGGCAGTAGATGCTTGTTTACAATGTATCTCTGTGTTTATGAGATGCTACCCTTAGAAAAGTTTACCCAAAGTCAACACCTCCCTGGCAGGGAGTGAGGCCAGGGTCACCCAAGGATAGTTGCCAGGTGGTTCCCAGAGGTCAGCACACTTTATACAAACTGAGACACAACTGTTAGAAACTGTACAGTGCAATGAGCTGCAGTGCTCCGTGACGGGTTGCTAGGTGTGGGAGAGGCTGCTTTGACTCTTTCCCTGCAAAGCCGATGTTCATTTGCTTGCAGTTGTTCAGAATGCATGCACACCATGATACATCAGCCATGACATTCAGGTACGACTGTCACCTAGGCTTGGCACATTGTGTCAGAGGCTATGCAACATGATGGGGCCATTCCAACACCTTGTAGACTCAAGCTGTTCTAGCACTGGCCTAACCAGCTTCTCCAGGTGCATATTCTTCAACATGACAGTGGAAATAACGAGAGGATTCAATCAGCATTGCCTTGTTTGTATGGTGATCATCGGGAGGTGTTCTCTGTTTAACAGATACACGCTGATGTGTGTTCCTGTCAGCTAGAGAAAACGACAGTGCTTATAACATGGACTGCTCTGCGCGCATCCAAGCAAACACACACCATCATGTTTTGAATACAGTTTCAAATTATAGTTTACTGAACCCGATGTTTTCTTCAGTGGTTTAATAATGCAGTGTGATATTGGCTCCACATGAAGAGGTTGGATGGGATTGCATGGTTCCGGGGGGAGCGTGTGATCCTTGCAGGGTTTGACTAGCATTCTGTTTCCTTCTTAATTCCATGTGTGTTTTTTTTTTTTTTGTCAGATCAGTTTATTTCTTGTGCTCCAAAGCTGAGTTCTAAACCTAGAACAACTGTTAGCTAAACTGAACACAAGTGACACACAAGTGGGTTGTACTTAAACAGCATCAATGCAGTAATACACAGCTGAGATTAAGATGTTAAGAAACCAGCTAATTGTGAAAAGAGCCTGGATGTCATACCAACCTGATGTGATTAAGCAACGGTGCCCTGATTAGAGAAAATGACCATCAAATAGTTGGCAAGGAAAGACAAGGTCAACTACCAAGATAATGCTCTCCAATCACAGTTTTATTGTGATGAGATACTGACAAACAGTTCCTTTATTGCTTTGGAGTGTTACTAAACAATCACTTTACAAAAGTTATTTTGGTTTTCGCCAAGGCGTGAAAGGACTGCAGGATTTAAACCAGCGATTTAAATCATTGATGCTTAATTCGATTTTTAAAGGATGTTTAAACTCCCACAGTTAAAGTGTTTGAACTGACACTTTGCGGTTTCTGCATGTCAGGTACTGCTGAACAGCCCTTTTAGTGGTTTGAAGTGACAAACTGAAATCTTACTTTAGTGGTTATCTTGTTTTGATTTCTGTAGCCATTTCTTATGGTTTGACTGTCTCGTTGATTTCTTGTTCCTCATTTAATAGTTTCAGGGACGAAAATAAATTCCAGATTAATCTGAGGGCTTACTGGAAGTTGTAATTGTGGCTTAAATGCAAATGGGTGCAGCCATTTGACTTTTGCATGCAATGCATGAAGAAGTGTGTCTAGAAGACGTTGCAGCCAGGACTTCAGCAGGGCTGTGTTCTGTGTCTCTAAGAAGTGTGCTTCTTTCATGGCGTTTCTTTAGAAAGAAAAAGAAGAAAAGACTAGAAAGGGTCTGAAGTGTTAACTCAGGAGTCAGGAGGGAGGTTTGCTGCAACATGCATGAAATCAGGAAGCACAAGCTGCTATTGCTTGCTCAGAAAATGAGTGGATTGTTAGTAAGAGGCATGTGATAAACATTTAGTTGCCTGGAGCGTTCACTCCCAGCCAGTTCCGTTGCTCTGTTCGAGTAGATTGCTGGAGTGTCTCGGGGTTCCCTGAAAGGAGACAGGGTGCGTTAAGTAAGTGAGTGTCTCAGAGCTAGAATTCTTTACAGTCTTTTGTAGAATGAGTCTGTTTGTTCGGCTCTGCTTATGACCAGGCTCTGCAATAGTCATGTGAATCTCAGACAATAAAGGTTGTGCTTATCTTCAGGCAGTCCCTGATGATTTACAGGGTATGCAGGTCTAATTCTACTGAAGTGTTTCAGGGTTTGCAGCTGAACCGAGGACAGGATCCCAGCACCCCCACTTCTTTCCCAGTAACCAAATGAGCTTGTCCAATGGCCGTTTTCAGAAACAACACTCAAGTGTTAGAGCTAACAGAATAATTCCAGCAGTCTTTCTGTGTACTTCACTAAACAGGTTTGAAATTTGGATTTTTGACACAGACACATATTACATCAAGCACGTATTTTCATTTTCTTTTCTGGTACTATACTGGGTTAAATCCAACCCTGTTTTACCTGTAGTGAGGTGAAACTGACCCCACCCCTTCCTCTCATTAACCAACCAGCTGCTTACCCTAATGACTGGCATGCTGTGCAGCCAGTGACATGCTGTGACCCTGAAAACCGCTGAGTTGAATGGTCTAGGAAGTGAAAGAGATACAAGTGCCTGTAAGTAAGGGGAGAGCTTATTGTAAGTACGTATAGTACCAGATACCTGTTTTATTTTGTAATGAATACCCTGCGTTTCCTTCAAAGCTGCCCATGTGAGACAGTACATATCGAACGGAAGTACATGGCAGGTAAGATCTATGCAAGTAGCTCAACCAGCTATATAACCATTTGTGTGTGCTTTCTTCATACAAGTTCCCTTAACCTTGTGAGCATGATTAAGTAAATGTGTTATTGCGAGTACAGATGTGAAGGTTTCCCTTGCAGTGGGATCTCTTGTGTTGCTGTATGTGATACCATGGTACAGGGTTATATACTAGCCGTGGGCATCATGCAACATTGATTTCCTTGTACAATACCTGAGCTGCTGTAATATCCCAAGCCTTTTCTTTCCAGTCGTCGTTTATCAGAACTCAGCAGCTGATTGTACTGCGTTAACGATGTATCAGGAATTGTACAGGTTAGCAAACGGCCTAAGAAAGGAAACTGACTCTTGCACACACTTCCTGGTGCTCTGCTCATAGTCCAGTATATCACAAGTCATGAGAAATAAGTCATTGTGTTCTCACAGTCTTCCAGTGCTGAAATGTATGCTTTCCAACAACTTTGAAGAGGAAGGCGGCGTTCTCCCAGGCACAGCTACTGGGGACTGTGGAAGGAAGTGCTAACCTTTGAACCTGCTGAGTGGGGAGAGGAGGGGGCGGTGACAGAGGGGAAGCCGTTGCCAAGGATATTTCGGTCCGTCAGGGATTTCCTCGTTTTCCTCCCTCTATTTCAGGGAATTTCTTGTCCAGTCCCCTTTTTCTTGTCTTTTCTTTTTTTATTTGCCGGCAGGTCTCTGGAGCAGTGAAATCTCAATAACAGCAATGGGGAGTCAGCACTGGAGGATTGAAACACTGCTGACTCTAAATGAGTCCCACAGGAGTTTACCCCTCAGATAACCCTCCTATTACTATCACCAAAGACAATAACAGAGCATTGGAATGAGTTCTGTGCAAGAGCAGGTTCTGAAACTTTAGAGTGATCCACTGTCATTCAGAGCATTCAAACAGACAATGATATGCTATAGCCCACCTAGATCACAACAAGCACTAGAACTTCATCCATAAGAGCTGTATCAATCTGCATGTTAATTCAGCTTTACTCCTGGATCAAAAATACTGCAGTGCTGTCCAAAAACAGTATAATAGCCATCAATATACTGTAGTATACTATGGTAAATGAGAATACATTGCAGTATACTATAGTAAATGATAATATACTGCAGCATACCATAGTAAATGATAATATACTGCAGTATACTATAGTAAATGATAGTGTTTTTGTACAGCAGTGTAGTTTTTTGGAATTATACTCTACAACCAGAGAAGGAATTGTGTGTTTGTTTTTAAATATCTGGCACAGCTGTGAAACTGAAAGAGCTGAAGGGTGTGGTGTGGGTTTGAATGTTTACGACTGTCAGATAAATCCACTGTGTTTGTATCGCTATTATTAATCGGAGGCACTTCTCTGATCGCTGGGCAGATAACAGGCCTGCGTTTTGTTTTTAATCAACCTCTTTCATGTCTTTTTATTGTGGTTTTCAACTTGTTTTTGCGAATTGCTCACACATCGCAGCCTCAGTCTCGTTTCTGCCGGTGTTGTGAAGACTTTACCCAACGTGGACACCACAGTTGTCCATCCATCACTGAGATGTTATCGTGAGCTGCATTGTAAAAGGTTAACCAACACCGATAGTGAACATACACACATTCGAAAACTGAGCAAACAGGGAAGTATGACTGATTCACACAAGGGTGATAAAAAAGCGATAAATATTTTACAATAAAAAATCTATATATATGATGTGCTTCTGGAGAAGAGGTATAGTGATCTAATAGACATGCTAAAACACTCACACTCACACACACAGTTATACTCACTCACTCCCAGACACACACACTCACACTCACACTCACACACACACACTCACACACACACACTCACACTCACACTCACACTCACACACACGCAGTTACACCTCCCCACATGCTTCCAAGCCTCCCAGTTTTGGCATGCTTTTCTAACCCAGGTGTGGTGTATCCCGAATCCTCCTCTGTTTGTATGTTATCTGTCCCATAGTTTAACAGTTAAAACAAAACAATCTACTGGAGAGAATGCAGCCTTGAAAAGTGCAAGTCCTTCTCCCAGACAGAGCTGTGATCCACTTCGCTGTAGTCTAAACTGTTTTCTTCTCTTTTCAGTAAGCTTTCCCACTTTGACAATAGAAGGAAACAGGACTTTAAATGTTGTTGTTTCTTTTTTTTCTTTAACGCAACAAGGTTTTTGCTGGCAACCAAACTCTAGCATTCATCAACGGTAAATTGTTTATGTTGCCCTTGTGTTGGCCAAAAACCCGTCAGACGGACCCTTTGATCCCATTATTCCAAGACCCTAGGTGGACTTAGCAAGAGTGTGTAAACGAATGGGGCTTCTGTGACTAAAAACTAGTGTGCTTGTTTATTTCAAACCACAACTGCTTTGATTTCCCACCAACTGAACTAAAACAACCTCTGGTCATCCTCCCCCAAGTCCCGGGACCTACGTGCTGCATCTTTCTACTAAAGTGTTAATGAGAGGAAAAGACTTCGCAATAAGTAGTGGTGTTAATCTTGTCGGTTTTCACATTAGCCAGTGGTGCAGTGGTAGCCAGTCCAGTGCTGTACTTGTCACAAGACATTTTTACAGCTTGCCATGGCGACCTCTGTATTGTACAGAAAGAGCACTGGGAACAAGGTGGTACATACAGCCGGGATGCTTGTGGTGAAGGTGTGGAGGAAGGCAGGGTGCTGAATACTGTAGGTGACTACATTACTCCTACACAGACACTGCTGTGAGTCACTTCCTAACAGATGTCAAGTGAGATATTAAGAGAGACTTAGACTTGCAAGTACTAGATTTCCCCTGCTGGTTAAAAATAAGTGTATGATTGTGAAACGTACTGTATTAGTTTGGGTGGTGATTATCTCTTCAGGCTGACAGCTGTGGAGCTGTGGCCTGTGTAGCTAGGCAGCAGTCTGCTTGACCCGCCATGGCCTGGCTCTCTACACTCCAGCTTGCTTGGCTTCCTTGGTTTCCACAGGGCTCCCTCTGTCCCCCCACTGTCCCCCTGCGGAGAGCTGATACCCAGGTCTTAATGAAATCCTGTCCCTTGCATTAAAGAAATGCATCACTTCCTGTATCCCAGATCTGCTGCCTCTGCTTCTGCTTCTGCTTCTGTGTTCTGTATAGCCAAGGATAGCAGATATAGTATATCAGTTTAAAGATACATTTTACTATAAAAGGTCACAGGTAAATATATCTTTTTAAAACACACCGGCTATGGAAAGTTCAAAATGAATTAAGTACAAAAAAAACAAAAAAGATCTGATGAGAAAACAAGATAAAAAAATAAAAAAAAGATTTGCAGGCTTAGATCTTAGGTGGTTCTTCCTGTTTTGGTCGGAGCTGCTTGTGGGTAGGAAGGTGTTAAAGTCAGCTGCAGGGATCCGCCCTGGACAGTGAGGGTTGATGTTTAGAGTGTGGTTTAATTATGGTAGCTTTGATGTCATGTAAAGGTCTTGCATGTTAAGGTATGCTGGGAAAGCGCAGTGTGTTATATTCTGTTACTATTTGGGTTGTATGGTTGCTTGTTTGTGTTTCATTTCCTGTCATAAAAAAAAAATGTTGGTGCTGGCAGATCCTGTTAATTGCATCCCTTCTTTTCAGTGTTACAGAAGCATGCAAGCATGAAAATATCGTGCTTTTTATAATTCAAAATGTGTTATCTTCCAATGCATTTCATGCGGTGGGCTTTCAGGTCTTGCTTTCTAATGCTTTATAAATACAGTCCTATGAGCTGCAGGCTCGCACCCGAAGCACTCAGGTATGCTGTTAGCTCAGCAGTACATTTACTGTTGCACCGCCGTACATTTACTGTTGCACCGGGCAAAGGCTGGTGTGCTCATTTATCACAGACCCTGCACTAAAAACTTCAGCTGCAGAGCTCTTCATGCTGATTTGAGTGTGAGATCAAGGGAGAGCACACATTCTCTATCTATAGCTAGCTCTATTCCTGTTGGACGCTGCACTTTAAACCAGACTGCTCTAGAATGCAGGAGCTAGTTTCACAAAGCAGTTCTTGGTAGCAGTCTGTTAAATCCAGTTCACTTCCACAAATAAAGAGAAAAAAAATAAGAAAATAATGCATTTATCCTTTAATCAGGTAGACTTGCTGAGTGGATTTCTGTGAAATGTGATCATGTGATCTTGAACTGTTGTTTTTCCAAACAGCCTGTTAAGTGCTAGCAGTGTTTTGTGAAGTGGGCCCCCAGGAGTGTGACAGTGTTGATTGTTCTTCTCTTGACAGGGGAGGCACGTCAAGACCGGACAGCTGGCTGCCATCAAGGTCATGGACGTTACAGAGGTGAGCCTGTTCATTTCATACTGTGTGATGATTGCTGATTACTACAAAGGCACTGCCCGTGCATGTAACTCTGGATTTGCATCTATTTGTATTGGATCCCGTCCTCTTTTTTTCAGGATACCTAGAAGTACAGCAATGTGGTCTTTCAATCAAAGACTGTTTAGCAGAGCACCCTGTACACAACATTCTCCTACAGTGTCATCCGACACAAGTGACAGTGTGTGACACGGATTTCCTTCTCTGAAGCTGCTCTCTTCACAGCCCTGTTCCTGGCCAGTGTGAGCCGCCTGTCTCCCAGTTTTGAGTTACCTGTTCAATAGAAAGCCATCGCAGGGTTAAGAAGTCTCAGTCTGTACACATTGAAACAGAAAGGATGTTTTAAATGGTGCTATTACAGCAATTTGGAGTAAAAGGCTACGCTTTTCCCCTCTGTGCATACGAACAAAAGTAACAATGCTGCAGCTCGGAGTGAATCTGGCCAAACCCACGCCTCCCTCTCTCTGCGTCTCTGACCATGTACAGCAGCGCCTCTTTCCTTTTCCTGCCTATCTTGTATTCTGTCTGCCCTGTGAGATAGCATTCAGAGGTTTCCTGCTCCTGCTGTGCCCGGACACTTCCCCTCAGAGCCGGTCCAGACTCTCACTGGATGGGAAACGGGAATGAGAATATCGCCTTGTTTACAAGCAGCCCCCACCGTCACAGAGGAATGTGTTCTTCATTATCTCTAGGGTTATTCCAATTGAAAGATTAAGGGCTGTGTGTGTGTGTCCGTGTGTGTGTGTGTCCGTGTGTGTGTGTGTCCGTGTGTGTGTGTGATTTTTTTAACTGTTTCAACAAGATTGTTTTTTAGATTCAGTAGGAATAATAAAATCATTTTGCTTATGTAATTGTTTCGTTTCCTAATTTTTTTAATTGCTTTAGTTTACTCATTTATTTATAGGAAATCACTTCTTTCGCAAGAGGGAAAAAACACCCTTTACAAAACTAGAAATGAACAGCTTCAGAATACCTTTGAATGGAAACTTGTCATGGGCGGAGTTGACACATCCCCCCTGTGACTGTCAGTGCAATCGATTACGGTGTTCTGTAAAATCTGCTTGTGATTTTACTGTAAATGTATTTAAGCAATTCTACACAAAAGTAATGAAAGCCGTATTATTGTCAGGAAGTCCCCACAGTTGTGTGTTTGGTTTCCTGTTGGTGACAGGCAGCCACGCGCAGTGCCCTAAGTGAGATAGCAATTAGCGCACTCAACCCTCAGGGTCACACTCTCTCTGTGGGAGAAAGAACTAAGGCCACGCAGTGAAGGATGCTGGTGTCATTCAACACTGTTTGGTCAAAGTGCAAAGTCTGGGCTGCACCACAAAAAACGAAAAACTTGTTCAGTTTTACTTTGTCTTTTTCAAGAGAAAAAAAAAGTTCCAGGTCCTTATTCCAAAGCCTCAGTCGTAACATTTAACCTCTTCGTCTTTGGAAATCATTGTTCTCACTTGGATATCAGCTTTTAACAACCCTTGTGGACACGCTACTACCTGTACAGCTGAAGTGAAGTTGATTGCCTTGTAATGAATGACATTGAGTTGCAATATATAGTCATCAAAATGGTTTCCATATTCACACCCCAAACTAGTAAAAAAGGCATACTGAGGTCAAATGTTGGAGTCTAAGGAATTACTTTTAGGATCCTCAGTCAAAATGTTGACTGATTCTGTCTGCCTGTCTCCCTGCCTGTCTGCCTGCCTGCCTGCCTGTCTCCCTGTCTGCCTGTCTGCCTGCCCCCCTGCCTGCCTGCCTCCCTGCCTGCCTGTCTCCCTTCCTGCCTGCCTGCCTGTCTCCCTTCCTGCCCATCTGTCTGTCTGTTTGTCTGTCACTCTCTCAGCCTCCTATAGACTGTTTGGATTGCAATTGGGAATACAGTATTTATTTATTTATTTATTTATTTATTTATTTATTTATTGTTCATTATGAGGACTGTCTGTAAAGCTGTGCACTGGTTGCTGTGCTCATGGCAAGCGCTTCCAATATCACACTGCTGTGCTGTGCAGGGCCCTGTATACGATCAGCTGTTAGATTTCAGTTGTAGTTGTGCTGGTCTTATAAATCCCCTCTGTTTCCACTGCATCCACTGTGCTACATGTGCAGAGCGTGTGTTCGTAGTCTCTCCACATAGTAAGCTAGTAAAGCAAGGAAGCAGGATGTGGTTTCGAGACAGGAAGGGGGAGAAGTCTCAGGTTACAGAGAGCCAGAGAGAGATTTGAAATCCTGAGACTTGAGCTGTGGCTTTCACAGGTCTTATCCACACGGCCAAGGCTTGCCGCTGCCATGGAAACGGCCTGTTAACACATCTTACCCCTCCTGTGGGTATCAGGGTCTGGTGGACCCCAACCTTCGGCAGGGCGTTTTTATCTGATGTGCAGAGAGTATTATACAAGGCAAGAGGTTGCTGTCTTTTAATGTGCACGGGAAAGCAAAGCCAAACAAAATCCTGTACAGGATCGACCTGCAGGGAACGGAGTGGGGACTCCTATTGTGTCACCGACTGCTCTGCAGTTCTTGAACCCACGCATTTCAGAACCAACACCTTTCATTTAGTAGTTTTAGCATGCACATTTTATAATGCATAAGTGTCTCGATTGTCTTTCTGCCTCCTGTTCACTCTCCTTGCTTAACCATCGCCCCTTTTTTCACAGGACGAGGAGGAGGAAATTAAACTAGAAATCAACATGCTAAAGAAGTACTCCCATCACAGAAACATCGCCACGTATTACGGTGCGTTCATCAAGAAGAGTACTGTGGGTCAGGATGACCATCTCTGGGTAAGTGACGACCAGGCCAGGGTTACAGAGCGATAAAGAGCCACTGGCTCTGCCACTGGAGCCAGCTCCAGCCACGGTCCCCTCAACATCTGAGAACAGCTCCCTGAGCATTCAAGAAACTTTTCAACAACTGTCTTCTGATCAGGCAACACACTGTGTGCTAGCATGCAATGCAACAGAGGTTCTGTTTCTTGTAAATCTAGAAAAATATTAGGGCAGGCGTAACGTAATCCGACACTGTACACATCTCCGGGACGGTTTCGCCCAGTCGCTATGAGGCTCGGCTCATACATCATTCCGAATGTGTTAGTAAACTCAAGTGCTTTAATTAGATCATTTGCATAACTTTAGAGGGTGAAACATTACAGTGTTGTCAGATTTGTGTTTGATCCTGTGAATTTAGATGAGTTTAGTTGTTTTGTAATTAAGAGATATATCACATTTAACTTCACAGCTAGATGAAGATAATAGTGTCCTCATAATTCAGAGAGCATGCAGCTCAGCAGAGAAGCTTTGCTGCTAATTGAGAACTCACCGGTCTGTTCATTGCAGACCTCCGTGAGAATGGCTCTCTGCAAACGCATGGACTAACCACACCTAATTTGCATCTGTAAATTAATTTCATTAAATATTTTTTAAACTTTTTGTGCAAATTCATCCTAATTCTGTAGTGTTGGGAATTAATCTTAATTATAATTCCTGCCGATCTTTGATTTATTAAAAGCTGGCGGAGACCACTGCAACTGGGTTTTGTCACACTGTACAAACAAGTTAATTGATGTTCTAATCACCTTATGTAAATGAGGTGCCTTATTACAGACATTGTTCTCCCATTAACCCGGAAAACATTTTGATGGTAACTTTTGAAGCTTGCATAGCTAGTTTCCTAATATAATTAAGAGAGGGCTTTATAATTGAAACATGCTAACTAGACCCAATTTGCTAAAGCAAGCAGACTTAATTAAGAACAGACTGGCGGAGCCATTGAAGGAGGTAATGAATAAGTAATGAGAAGCGATGTACTGCAGTTTAACTTATTCTTGATGTTTTGATCCGTGAAGTCTATCCCCTGTGACCTCCTGTAATATTGCCGTTGTTGGTTTTCGGTAGCTGGTAATGGAATACTGTGGCGCTGGCTCGGTCACGGATTTGGTTAAGAAGACGAAAGGGAACTGCCTGAAGGAGGACTGGATTGCCTATATCTGCCGGGAGGTCATGAAGGTGAGTCTAACTTCCCTATCCTAGTGTTGACACCAGGGCGTCTTCTGAATAACAGCACAGTGTTCTCTGAATCCCCACTTGCTTTACAACCCTGTGACCAACCAGCATCTCATAACACACACAGCTGGTTTGGCTGTGCTCAGTGCAGTAAGTGGCATGTCGGCCTCTAGCTGGTGTTAAACCAGCATTTCTACAATACCAGTACATGGTATAACAATGCATGAATTTAGACTGTGAAATTCACACTCTACGACGGTGATCCCTGTAAGTAAATGGGTAATTCCAGTTGCATAGAGCCCTTGGTGGTTCTTGGTGGATCAGTGATAACAGAAGCAGTTTGTGATTCAAGACATACACGAGTCATTCCTGCTTGGACCTGGGGAGCTGCACTGTGTGAGTGGGACTCGGGTGCTGTGTTGTTGCTGTGTAGCTCAGTGTGGAATTGTTGTGTAACCAGTTTGAATCTCCGAACAGGGCTTGTCGCATCTCCATTCCCACCACGTGATCCATCGAGATATCAAGGGGCAGAACGTGCTGCTCACTGAGAACGCAGAGGTGAAACTGGGTGAGTCACTGGCACCAGCAAACCAGCTTCCACCTGGAGTGACGCACGCTGCGTCTGGCTTTGCAATGCAGTACTACTGTATATTCACAAATGACTTATCCAGCAAAGCTTTATTTGATAAGGCAATTACACAAGTTCAATGACATGTTAACAGACCGTCTATAAAACATGAACTAGGGAAATGTAACCATGTACAAATTACAAGGTATCGGTGCCACTCAAAATAAAGCAAGTTCTCAGAAGAGAAACGGTTGCATTATTAGCCGTTGCCATTCCCCTGTGCTATTTAGAAACCACTTCCATGCTATAGTAGTCTAATCCAGAGTCAGTGTAGAGCATGCAGATGTGACACATCTCGATGACTGTGGATTTTCAGTCCAGTGTGAAATGACAGCTGGTTTATTGCCTGCAGTCCTTCTCACAGGCCCCGTGGTAAACGCACTGCTCACTGCTGCTGTCTCTTTAACCTCCCCAGTTGACTTTGGTGTCAGCGCCCAGCTGGACCGGACCATCAGCCGGAGGAACACGTTCATCGGGACGCCCTATTGGATGGCTCCCGAGGTCATCGCTTGTGACGAGAATCCAGACTCCACTTACGATTACAGGGCAAGTAGGGCAGAGATGTGGGGTGGCAGCAGGGCTTTTACAGTTAGAAATATTTATATGTGAAAATTACAACTACAATTTAAAAAAAAACAACCGAGTACTACTTCCAAGCACCGAAACAAATGCACAAGTTGTTTCATTATTTCTCTATGGTGTCTTTATTGTGTGCATTTTTCCTTTCTGAATTCAGTGCACTAATGACAATATAATTGATCATTCTTCTCTGCTTTGTTTTGTTTAGAGTGATCTGTGGTCCTTAGGAATCACTGCCCTAGAAATGGCAGAAGGAGCCCCTCGTAAGTACTGATTGAGGGATTCATTAAACCAGGGTGTGCATCGGAGCTGCAGCCTCTCACTGCCAGCGTTACCAGCATTACTGTTGAGAGAACAAAGAATAGTACAGTGCATTGTCTCTCAGCGTTAACCTCGTCTGAACCCTGCACTGCACGCACGTCTTCATCACTGGGGGGAGTGGGGGGGACATTAGGGTGTTGGACTTGTTGTATTTGGATATATTTTCTTCATGGTTTTGACAAACCAAATGACTGCTACAGGCCCACCTTATTACACTGAAGACGGATGCGCTGGGAAGAGGAGCATGTTGGCAGGTTTTGCAGTGTTGCCGTTTGGATCGGCTGCTGTCAAGATCATTGAAATATTTTTTGTTCTGCGTTCTGTACCGAGCTCTGCTAACCGTGAACAAGCCCTTTCTGTTTAAAAAGCGTTTGCATGTGCAGCAAACCCAATCTCCAGCTCCAGCTCTCTGTCTCCTGATGCTTTGCATCATGGGTTCTTTACTATTATCTGGAAAGTCTTTACAAGAAGAGTCTAGCAAGAGAGGAAATGAAAAACTCATGACTGTTAAATATGCCAAGCCTAATGATGTCATGCAGCTCCCAGAGGAGATCCCCAAGCCGGAGTCATTCAGTTTCAATTTAAAACTCGGCTGCAAGGCTGAAACATGCACGGAGGGAGAATATATATTTAATTGCGATATTACAGGAACAAAATGACTGATTTGGAATAGCCACACACTGGAGCCTGCTTTAATTATCTAGACAGTGGGGATCTTAATATACGCCTTACCCTAAAACAAGCCTCCTTCTGCTCCAGCTTCCCGTCATTGTATTTAGTGATGCCAAAGGGATACTATACATCTGCAATGAATACCTGTGTTTAGTATGCTGCTAACTTTTACCAGGCTGACTAACTGATGTCAGAGGACAGGAAATACAGATACACTCCACTAGTGGTCACTGACTGTCAGTCTTGTTCTTAATATGGAATCTGAAGCTCTCCACCATTAGGACGGGCTCCCTGTCAAGGAAACAGCTTGATGTTACAGCATAGCCAGGTTATTATCTGGGAATGTGTGTACACAGTGTATACATGTGTATTTAATCACAGCACGGTCTGGTTTTCTCTTGCAGCTCTGTGTGACATGCACCCCATGAGAGCCCTTTTCCTAATTCCAAGGAACCCGCCCCCTAAACTGAAGTCAAGGAAATGGTATGTCAGTATATTACATTAATAACGTCCTTCTGTGTATCAGGCATACCAGAGATAGACATTGTCTTTTGTTGATGACATGAGTCCTGTGAGGTCAGGAATGCAGTTCATATCGTACAGCATCCCCAATCCAAATTCACATTGTACTTGCATTAAGCTTTTACTCAGTGTGGGCAGTTTTGAATGTCTTCACTATATACTGGAATTTCAAATTCGGCATTATATTTCAGACTGTTGGTACTGTCACTGTGGTCTGTAATCATTCAATTATACATTGCACATTACAACACTTTCATGATGACCCAATAAACCATAGAGGAGGATGAGGAAAAGGAAGAGCAAGAAAAGTCAGGGGGATTCCTAACTATACTTAGCCTCAGTATATGCAATGATAACAGTGCACAGAAAAAGGTACTGAAGCTAATTAAACCTTTAACACACACACACAGGTGCAATCTTCTATTATTTAAACAACGTTCCCCTGCCCTACACTTAACAAGGGGACGGATTCATTTAGCACTGCTTACCAGCCGGTTTGACTGTATGTTTTGCTGTTTTTCTTTTCCCAGGTCAAAGAAGTTTGTGAGCTTCTTGGAGAGCTGCCTGGTGAAGAATTACCTGCAGCGGCCCTCCACGGACATCCTGCTGAGGCACGCCTTCATAAAGGACATGGCGAACGAGAAGCAGCTCTGCACCCAGCTCAAGGACCACTTAGACAGGACCCGGAAGAAGAGGGGGGACAAAGGTATGGACGAACGCTTCGTTGCTTTCTCTTTGCTTTGGTTTTTTTTTGTGTGTGTGTGTGTGTGTTTTTGTTTTGTTTTGTTTTGTTTCCGAGCACCTCGCTGCTTTCTAATCAGACTTTTTTTTTTAAGCAAAGAAATGGCTGTTCTGCACCCTTTCAAAGCCCTTGAGCTTTTACTGGGGTATGCTGATGAAGTGTCTCCGCATCCTCCTCCAGTCTCTTTGAATCTCTATATTTAGCTTTGTGGTACTCCGTATATTTTGGTCTTTAATGATGTGTTACAGAAGGAGCTGGAGTTAAGTTAGTAATTTGACTTAAAGAGAGGGATATGACAACTGCAGGATTGAAATCACATGACATTTACCAGGAGCATGGAAATTAGACATGGCTAATCACCATAAGAAGTACACCACAGGACTCGTCTGAGCCCTGCTCATACCACACAATGATGTTTTTTTATTTGTAAAGCATCTGAGCCCAGTGGGTTCACATCAATTACTTGTGGGTTTCACCCAGTGGCTATGGGTTCAATTGGCAAGCGAGTGAGACGGCCACCTAGAGAAATGCTAAAGTACATACTGCAGTACATCATTGTAACAGGGCAAGTGGGGTGTACAGTATGTACATAGCATCCCATGGCTAAAAGTGGAAAATCTCCTGAATTAGAGGAAACTTTGTCTTAGTATTTGTTGCAAGAAGTTGTCTTGTGTTTGAGTGAGAGTTAGGGAATACTTTTCACTGACATAGCTATTGCACAGATGGAGCTGGCTGCCTCAGCTGCTGCATTAATATTCCTACCCTGTATAGAAGAGGTCTGTGATATGCTTTGAAAAGCTTGCTGTCCACATCCATGTTGCTAACCTCTTAGTGATGTTGTTCATAATCCTTTGTGAACAATGTTTCCATGCGTCGTTCAGACAGCAATTCCTCTGATTCAGGTGTTTCCATGCCTCGTTCAGACAGCAATTCCTCTGATTCAGGTGTTGTTTCCATGCCTCGTTCAGACGGCAATTCCTCTGATTCAGGTGTTGTTTCCATGCCTCGTTCAGACAGCAATTCCTCTGATTCAGGTGTTGTTTCCATGCCTCGTTCTTGCATTAAAGGATGTCCTGTCCTGTTAAGACATTTACTTCTATTGCATACCACTTATAATTCTTCTTCTTCTTCTTCTTCTTCTTCTTCTTCTTCTTCTTCTTCTTCTTCTTCTCAGAGGAAACAGAGTATGAGTACAGCGGGAGTGAGGAAGAAGAGGAGGAAATGAACGAAGACGAAGGAGAGCCAAGGTACTGCATGGGTTCAATTTCAAAAGGGGCCTGGAGCAGAGGTGGGAGTTGTCTTCCAATAGTTACTGCAATAAGAGACCTATAGAGCCTTTATGTACCAGCGCTGTACTGCAAAACATATTAGAGACTTTAAGAAACAAACGGTTTTGAGATGACCAGTGGCATTTTCATATACTAAAAATTAGGACTGAACTTCCCCTTCCATTCAGCCAACAGATCGGCACTGTTGCTGTGCAAAAATACCGTTTAATACTCTGCATACATATCGATAGCTTGCTTGTTTGTTTGTTTCAATGCTCTGCATACATATCGATAGCTTTTTTGTTTGTTTGTTTGTTTCTACAGAAACACCATTCTGTTCCTAGTCTATTATAAACAAGCCGTATCCTCTGCCACCTTATGCACCACTTGTTTGCTTCATGCAAGACTGAACTCAAACTTACCATATGGCAACAGCCTACAAAGCCTGACTAATTGAATAACCTAGATTCAGTGTTGCGGGGTTCTCAGTGTGTGTGTACGTGTGTGCATGCAGCTCCATCGTGAACCTGCCCGGGGAGTCCACGCTGCGGAGGGAGTTCCTGCGGCTCCAGCAGGAGAATAAGAACCGCTCCGAGTCCCAGCGGCAGCAGCAGGTCCTGCAGCAGCAGCTCAAGGACCAGGAGAAGTACAAGAAGCTGCTGCTGGCCGAGCGGCAGAAGAGGATCGAGCAGCAGAAGGAGCAGAGGAAGAGGCTGGAAGACGTAAGAGCCACTGCTTTATTACAATGTTGTGTGGTGCCATGCCTGCTGCTCTCTGACAGATGCATTTTCACTATTACAGCAAGAGCAGCTTTCAGCGACGTGAGGATGAGGCTCTTCCGTTCTCAATGGTCTCAGACCTCCCTGTCTGCTTGATGTGTTTGTATTTTCTGTCGATTGTGCTTGTCTGATGTAGCTGTGGTTACAGCCCCCGTAGTTCTACAGGAGCTGGCTGTGTTTATGCCCCAATGCCTGGCTGTCTCATCTCGTCCTGTCGGAGAGTCCAGCTGCCTCCACCTCTTTCTGTCGCAACCGTTTTATCATCAGCAAGGTTTCAGCGATATGCGCTGTCATGTGGCATTTCAAATCGCTAACTGTGCTAAATTGGACATCAAGAAACAGAATCTGTCATCTGCCACTAGGGTAATCACCTTGGTAAAATATATATTTTGTATTATTATTTTTAATTCGTTGAACACTGCTGATTGCTCTTTGTCATAGGCTCATTATCACTATCGTTATTACAAGTGCATCATTGTTGTGTAGAATTAATCCACAATGATTCCTAGTAGACTACAGCTTTCCATGGTAATCAAGGGTCCCAGGGTATACCAGGAGAGCATGCCCCACACCAGGCCCATGCCAAATACAATCGGGTAGATCCCAATAAAGTGCATCTAAACTAGTTTTGCTCCTGAAGAAAATATTATCGGTAGTGTAGTAGAGAAAAGACTGCTCCCACATTCCTCTAGCGTGTCGGTGTTCTGTTTAACCCACAGCAACAGAGGAGAGCGCAGAAAGAGGTGGGGTACCAGTGGCCAGAGGTGCAGGAGATGCTGTGGAGAGAAGAGACCAGCGGAGATGAGAAGAGCTTCTTGGAGGAGGAGAGGCGGAGATTCGCTGAGGGACAGAAGAGAAGCGACAAGAAACAGGTGCTGTACCTCCGGACGTCCGAATGCAGGACTGAATCTTCCACTAGTGCAGGACTGGGTCCGAGTCTTCCACTAGTGCAGGACTGGGTCCGAGTCTTCCACTAGTGCAGGACTAGGTCCGAGTCTTCCACTAGTGCAGGACTGGGTCCGAGTCTTCCACTAGTGCAGGACTGGGTCCGAGTCTTCCACTAGTGCAGGACTGAGCCAGAGCTTTGGATGAGTGGCCTTTTTGTGCTGCCTTTCGGGATTGTCAATGCCTCAATGTATAACTTAATCAAACTTTATTTAAGTAATACTTTTCAGAAATGAATGGTATAGACTCTATGTACCATGAACCTTCATCATTTCTTTAAACGTATGAATACTATAAAGGGGTTCAACCCAGACGTCTAAATTGTGGTAGTTGATTACTAATCCCTAATGTGCTGCAGCAGTTGGTTGAGCGCTGTTTACCGGAATTAAACATTCAGGAGACAAGGTGTGATCATTCTCCACTGCGATGTGTTTGTGGAAACTGGGTCTTCAAGGTGATTTCACTTACTCCTTTCAGGGCTAGTTTAGCTTAAGGAATGCATCTTTTTTTTCCATTTTCAAACAGCTTGAAGAGTTTGGCTGGCAGGGGGTGGAGGCAGGAGGTCGAGCTGTTGCCATTCAGACAGCCCAGGTAAAGAGCCCCACGGAGCAGACCTGAAGCAGGGCAGGCTGCAGCAGTACTGGCTTGTTTTCTTCTGTCTGATATGAAACTCCTGTGAGGAAATTCTGTATTTGTTTTATTGTTTAATGCTTCGTAGAACCGCTTAACTCTTGTTTGTTTAACTCCTAACATCACCATATAGATTCATACTGGATTTGTTACGTACTCATAAAGGTTCAGATCATAAGGGCGTAGGCATTTTGTGGACTGTGCAGAGTAAGTGAAACTATATCAATAATGCTCGGCATTTCCACTATTTTAAATGTCTCTAGGGGGCGGGCGGGCGGGCGGGAGGCAGCAGATTTTGGGGGGTTTGTTACTGCAATCACTTTCCAGGTTTCTAACAGTTTTGTTTATTTATTTGTATCTCTGTAATATCATCAACAGCATTGTAAATACTCTCCTCATTACTCCCTTGGCACAGTTCCATGGGTTCTAAAATATTTTTTAAAGAACGTGCAGTCAGTGTGTGTGTGTTGATGAATATTTTAGTGTATTTAAGTACGTATGCCTAATTGTATGTGTCTGCTTCTATTTGTGTTAGCGTAGCAGAGACGGCACACGTAGTTCTGTTTTTTTTTTTATAGCGGATGGGGACCAATGCCTAGGTTTCCTTTGTCAAGGCCATTTCCTCTGCATGCCCTAGCCTATGTCATGTGTGATGAGCTTGTGTGGGCCTGTGATTTAATCTGTTTGTGTTTATGTGTGGTTGCACTTCTGCATATGCTTCTGTATAAGCCTTGCTGTAAATGCAATATGTAGAGAGTTCCTCCCTTTGCCATTTCTAACAACTTCATAAAGACGCCGGAACTGAGCTCTGGAAGATGAGTTGTTTCTTGTTTAAAGACTAAATTAGAAGCCGTCAGGTTTTATTGAAAGCATTTTCATCACAGCCCTCACTCATCACTCTCTAATACCTTATTTTTAGACCTGGGTTCAGATGGACGAGCTTCTCCAGCATTTTTGTGCTTTGTGTTTTCTTTAGAACAAGTCAAAGGATACACAGCTGCTGCAGCAGCACATTAAAAAGTTTCACCGCACCCTGCCCAAAGACCAGACTCCTCTGCTGTTACTCCAGCACGATCACAGGCAGAGAAACAAGGAGTCCCACAGGACAGCCAGCTCTGCTCCTGACAGTTCAGCAAGCCGCCAGCACAGAGCGGTAAAGCCACAGTAGGGTTAGGCATTGGAAAAGTGAAGCGCTCCTGTGTGTGTGTTTGTGCTGCCCCTGTGCCTGTCTTTGTTCAGTGTGGACGTTAGAGAGTGTGTCTGCTGATGTGTGAAGCGCAATATCTGCATTGGTAGCAAAAGCGTGTACTGCATGTACTTCCTCCTAGGTGAAGCTGAGACATTCACACCACAAGAAATCGCTGTTTAATCTTCTAGATAAATTTTAGGAGAAGAGCCGAGTCAAGTCACACAACAATAAAACTCCCCTCTGCCTCATTATATACTGTTAAACTAATACCGTACTTAGAATTATTATTATTATTATTATTATTATTATTATTATTATTATTATTATTATTATTATTATTATTATTATTATTAGTGTTTTTGAACTATCCTTTTTTTATCTTATAACTTCTAAATCTTAGATGCTTGTTTTATGCATGTTTTGTTTGGACCATCCATCAGATTGATGAGAGGATTAAAGCAGCTGACAGTCGTCATTTGAACCTGACCCGTAATGATCCCAGACCGGCCCTGCATTTCCAGTCCAGACTGGCTTCCGGGAGCAGCTCCAGCCCCTGCACTCCGGCCCTGCCACGGGCCGCTGCACCACAGGTAGGCTCAGCCCGAAGCCAGGCCACACAGTGCGCGCATGATCACAAGACATCGGCAGTGTGGTGAAGGGTGACTGTCCAAAGGGGCATTTAAAGGGGCATTTTACCATCTTCTATTTTACTGGGTCTCCAAATTGTTTTGTATGTTACTGAATTGTTTTTATCTGTAAAATGCTTGGATGCGATATATAAGCAATAAAAATAGATTGATTGAATGACAGATAAAGATAGATTGATTGATTGACAGATAAATATAGATTGATTGATTGACAGATAAAGATAGATTGATTGATTGATGTTAAAGCAACAACAAAACTGTAAGCATTATAAAAATCCAATAAAACTGGGTTGCCTGCATGATCAGCTCTTCAGTAACCATTCTGGTCATTGCAAAGCTCAGTGGATGTGTTCCTGTGTGTGTTTCGCAGAATGCAAACCTCATATCCAGCAGGGAGTGCCGGCACAGCAGCTCCCTGTCAGACGTGGTGATGAGCCCCGCTTCTCCAGTGCAGGACGATGTCTTCTGGGATGGTCCACACACCCAGGAGCTGCCTCCCAAGGTAACAGCTTGTGAACCAGAAAGCCGTGCAATGCAGAACTGGGGCACCATTGCTCACTGCCCTCCAGCACGCTGCATCACTTCTCATATAGGCTTCTGGAACTCGTTATGACAAAATGGCTGTGGCTCCCTTTTGCCCCATAATTCCCTTTACTTGGCAGAACAAATAGCACGGTCTCTTTACTAAGGCTACAGTGCTATGAATGGGGTTAAATAGCCAATATTGTGAGCAAAATATTTTCACTAATTTGGCATTTATTAAAAATCCACATGTCACAAAATTTGTATGATAACAGCATTTTATATACAGTATACATATGCTTTATATAAGCAAACATCTGTTGCCCAACTGTGTCTATAGTGGGACATCAGTAAAATGTAGTTGCTGCCGACATTTCCTGTTTTACAGTACCCTTATAAAAGTCTCCCATAGTAAAAGCATATCAAAGTGTAATAAAGCTGGGGTGCAGGTAAGCATTGTAAAGCACAGCGAGGCATATTAATAAACGTGCCAGCCCAGTGTAAACTATAGTCAGTGCATCGTTTAACTGGGAAAACTGCAAAACAACCATGCAAAAAATACAGTGGTAAACTTTAATAAGGGTATGTTTTACATTTTTCGTGCATTTCAACCGGGCGTGCATCTTACAGTATATTCAAGAAGACTTGGAGCATTCCAGTCCACTAAATGACCTCAGCCCTGGATTTTAATAGGGGAAGGTTGTGACCCCCAATCTGCACTGCGTATGTATTGTGTTCCAGCTTTGACACAAACTCTGTGGGAAAGAAGAACAATGAACAGGAATGGTTGTGTCGAAACAGTTTGGTTTTGAATCAAAGCTGTAAAGTGTTTTCTCCTCCCCCCAGTCCTGTGTTATTGTTACTGATCTGGCTGGCTGGCATGGGGAGCTGCATTGTGATACATGTCATGGCCTCACAGCTTCCTCTGGGTAACAGTGCCACGTGACCACATTGCAAGCGCATTGCACAATGTGAGAGTGAGACTGGTTTATAGGTTATAGCTTCGGCCTTGGAACTTGACTACATCACGCTGAAGCTGGTACTAGAACCAGTAGAAAACATCAAGGGAAAAAGAGCATGTTTTGAATTGCTAGTTTATTCATACAGGAACATTTACTGGATTCATTTAACACATTGGGTTGGATTCTCAGAGATGTTTACTCCAAAGCACTCTTGGCCCTATGTGCAGTAATTACTGCTATTTTGTAAGCAAAGGAATTGTAATTAATGCAACAGTTGCAATTTTAAATAGTTAACTACTGTCAATGTGATATTTCATTGTTTGTTTGTTTTTTTGTTAATCCTGTTTTCAAGGTCCCTGAACGGACAACCTCAAAGTTTTGCTGTAAAAAGCTCTCCAATCACCAGAGAACCCCTTCCAGGTTTGTCTGTCTCTCTCACTGTACAGGGCCCTGCTCACAGAGCATTTAAAGACTGTTTTATAGATTGAAGGAAGTTTGGGATTCATGAAATTGTTCTAGACTGATGTTGGTTTCTTGAACAAGCAGCAAGAATATTTACATGCAAGCTTTGTGAAATAGTTACATGCAAGCTTTGTGAAATAGCTACATGCAAGCTTTGTGAAATAGTTACATGCAAGCTTTGTGAAATAGTTACATGCAAGCTTTGTGAAATAGCTACATGCAAGCTTTGTGAAATAGTTACATGCAAGCTTTGTGAAATAGTTACATGCAAGCTTTGTGAAATAGCTACATGCAAGCTTTGTGAAATAGCTACATGCAAGCTTTGTGAAATAGCTACATGCAAGCTTTGTGAAATAGCTACATGCAAGCTTTGTGAAATAGCTACATGCAAGCTTTGTGAAATTGGCCCATCTCTTATAATTCTTTTTAAACAGTATGTAAAGGAAAACTTATCTTGTCATGCATGATAGACTGCCTGTCTCTAATGTTTTCCTAAAGTAGCATTAAGTAGTTGTCCCTAGTATGAAATGCTGAATGTGTTTGCATGTCTTAGTTGTTTTCAGCAGAGGGGGAGCAAGTCCGAGCTGCAGAGTAGTGGCAGCTCCACGAGCAGCACGCAGTCAGGTGAGCTTCATGCCTGGGTCTACTTATTATTTCTTGGTTTTCAGTTTGTCTACATTTCAAAAGCACTGCACTTGGTAACACCAATTTCTATGAATGATCCTTGTAGCTTTCTTTCCAGCGAATTGTTTTCTAAAACAAATCTGCATTTCTGAATTTCTTTTAGCTTTATCTCTGTAGTTTTTCATTCAGTTGGACATTCGAAAAACCTTAATGGTCTTGCTTCCAGATCCCAGAAAATCGAAATCTATGAAAGTACGGGTTTGCTTTAAAGTCAGGCTCTGAGTGCAGATGCAAAGGTGTGTGATAGTATTGAAATGGCGGGTAGAATGACTCAGTGCGTAGAGGTTATTAATAGAGTGCGGAAGTGCAATATAACATATCTCACTCTGCTCACTCCAGTCACAAGGAAGGGAGAACTTGTCGTGCAGTTTCCTATGACTTCTCAAAGCATGTGATTTTAACCCAAGACTTACCAGGACAGACAATAGAGTAGACCCTTGGTTATAGAGTTAAAGCTGAACGGTGTGGAAGCTGACACCTAAAAATGTAATGTTCCAATGCAAGCTGAGAATTGAAAAGCATGCATGTTTGTTGGTCCATTGCAGGTTCTTCAGCGGTGGCTAGCCCTCCAGCTCAGAGCCGTGTTCAGCAGTACAAAAAGTCCCACGATGGGTGTCCAGGAACACCGGTATGTTTTTATTTCCTGTGCAGAGATACGAGGAGGGGACTGTGGGGCTCCTGGGCTTGTGACAGGTTGTCATGGTGATCTAAAGAGGAAGGAAGCTCAGGGAAGCAATCAAGGAGCCACTCTTGCCTATTCCTGCTAGGATCCAGATTAGGGAAAAGGCTGTGATCAGAATGAGGGTGATTTACTGCAGAGTCAGCAGTCCGATCAACTGGTGGGGCAGCTTCCACTGGAGCAGGTTCTTTGACAGGAGTGTTTATGTGTGCATTCAGAGGAATATGACCCCTGCTCTTCTGTAGTTGTTACAGTGCATATCTGTATGCATGTATGACTAGTCCAGTGCTTAACAAACTGCTGTCTCACTCCTCAGGGCCTGGTCCTGCCTGCTGAGGGGAAGCAGGGAGTCAGATCCTTCTTGAAGGTGACAGACTACTCGTCATCCAGCGATGAAGTGGGGAGCAGCGAAGATGATGACCAGAGCCACAGGAGGTGGGAGACCCTTAGATAAGGAGGGATGGAGAGAGTAGGAGCCTGGGCTGGGCTTTACTTCCCACACTGGTACTGTATGTCATCATACACAGATCTGCAATGCCCGATAACCCACGCATACTCTGTGAAGGAGTTGAAGGCTCAAGCTGTTGAAATCCACAGCTGGCCATATATATCCATATATATATATATATATATATATATATATATATATATATATATATATATATATATATATATATATATATATATATGTAGGGGGATTAGAAAGTAAGTTTGCCACATCAATGATATGGTGCATTAATGTGGTAACCTTATTTTCTAATCACTCTGTATATATATATATATGTGTGTGTGTGTGTGTGTGTATGTGCTATAACTGACATTGCATGTAACTGTTTCATCAATACTGAGTTGCTGCGCTGTCTTGTTGCTCATTACTTTCTAATCACTCTGTATATATATATATATGTGTGTGTGTGTGTGTGTGTATGTGCTATAACTGGCATTGCATGTAAGTGTCTCATGAATACTGAGTTGCTGTGCGGTCTTGTTGCTCATACAGAACGGCGTGGAGTAACGGAGCTCCCAGGGCTCCCTCTGAAGGCGTGCTGCTGCAGCCACATTGCACTTTAAATCAGCAGCAGGTAAGGCACCTCTTTATACATCTCAGTGTTATTTTACAGAAGGGATATGGGGATTTCACATGCTGTTTGCTATTCCTAATAGGGACACTAGAGAGTGCTACATCTGCATGCAAAAGTGATGCCAGTTAGATTCAATTAGGTTTCACTGCCATACAGCTGGAAATTGTAACATTATACACTGTCGTAATACAATGGTGTTTTACATTTTTGGCCATGGGTGTAGAAAGACGAACCAGGATTTTCAGTGACGGGCTAGCTGAGAGAATTTGAATACTGATTTAAATCATCCTAACCCTAACCCTTTACATTGGCCCGTCTTTCTGTATAGGTAAAGAGCATAGCCTGTCTTTCTGAACCATGTCCATTTTTTGTTAGCCATGACGTGCAGATAACGAATATCTCCATCTCACAAGATGTATTGTTATTTCCTTCTGTCACCTGGTAAACGTTTAGAGACTATTTGGCAAAGTCATGCATAACTATTAAACACCCAATTGTGCTAAATTTAAAATAACTAAAAGAAACGTAAGTTCAGTGACAAACATTTCGACTAGAACTCTTTTTCAGTTTCTTTAAATTTTTTTGTTTTAGCAGAATGTAGCTGACCTAAAGCGTGTCTGCTCCCAGGGGCCGTTAGGTTTATGCAATCAGAATTACCTTCTGCCTGATCTCCTGCAGAGCTACCCCTCAGAGGCCCCGGGTACACCCGAGAGACACACGCAGGGCCCCCAGCCTCCTCAGAGCACAGCCACGAGCACCCACGTGAGTCTCAATAGAAACAGAGCACAGCCACGAGCACCCACGTGAGTCTCAATAGAAACAGAGCACAGCCACGAGCACCCACGTGAGTCTCAATAGAAACAGAGCACAGCCATGAGCACCCACGTGAGTCTCAGTAGAAACAGAGCACAGCCACGATCACCCACGTGAGTCTCAGTAGAAACAGAGCACAGCCACGATCACCCACGTGAGTCTCAATAGAAACAGAGCACAGCCACGATCACCTACGTGAGTCTCAATAGAAACAGAGCACAGCCACGAGCACCCACGTGAGTCTCAATAGAAACAGAGCACAGCCACAATCACCCACGTGAGTCTCAATAGAAACAGAGCACAGCCACAAGCACCCACGTGAGTCTCAATAGAAACAGAGCACAGCCACAAGCACCCATCTGAGTCTCAATAGAAACAGCCTCCTCAGAGCACAGCCACGAGCACCCACGTGAGTCTCAATAGAACCAGCCTCCTCCAGGTTACAAGTTCATAAATTAAATGTCTGAGTTTATTTATAATTTGGTACATTTATTGGGTGTGTTTTTCTGAAAAAATAAAGATTTGTAGTAAATAGCTTAAAGAATGTAGCCTTCTGGTTGAAGCGTTTCTAACAGTGAGAGGCATTGTGCAGGGGGGCGATTACTCTGGGTAATAATGTGTGTGTGTGTGTTTCAGAGTCCAGTCAGCTCAGCACCCCAGGGGAAGATCAGCTCCTCTTCCTCCTCTTCTTTCACCTCTGTCATGTCTATCATGTCTCCTCCACAGAGTCCAGTGGGGCACAGTCCCGGGGGTGAGTATTGGCAGCCAGCGACCGCGATCAGAGAGAGACTGACCCACACGCTGGGTCAAGCCATGCTAAGTCACTGCCACAGCTCTCAGCTTGCTGCCCTTCTCCAAGGCCAAGCTGGTGGTTGATCTGTCTTCTACATTAGTGCCTGCTGTCTGACCTGCTTAGTAGACCCTACATTTATTTGTCAACCCACTTTAGAAATGGCAAGATCTAAAAATACAGACATACCTCACCTGACTACCTATCTTATTTCTCTGTGAATGATACTGAGCATCGAGCTGTGGGCTTTGCTAGGCATCAGGTTTGAATTCACCAGGACTGAGGGCTGTGACAAATAACCTGAAGGGCATGCCTTTGAGTGAGCGATAAGCAGACCAGTTAGACATCTGAACAGCTCATTGAAAATGATTTGCTTCTGATTCAGTAGTCTCTGGTACCAAAAGCTGATTTTTCACGTCACTGAAACCCAAAGGATTTAGATGTCCATCGTTGGTGCTTGATCTTGCAATGAAAAGCTTTGCTTAGAAGCCTGGTTCTGGGTCTTGGTTGTGGACTTGCTTTGGTGATCCCATCACGCAATCCTAGCATGAGCAACAGGAATGGTAGAATGCACAATACAATTCATTTTTCTACTATATTAAATTATTATTCAAATAAGAAATCGTCTGTCTCTAGATAAAAAGAACATGTTCTATAAAATGGAAAATCTCATATAACATTTCGAATAATTTAATTCTAAAGTGGAGCCTTTCCGAAGACAGAATGCGAGGAAGGGGTCTGTTGTCAACGTGAATCCGACCAACATCCGTCCGCAGAGCGACACCCCTGAGATCCGCAAATACAAGAAGAAATTCAACACCGAGGTCCTGTGTGCTGCTCTGTGGGGTGAGGGCACTCTTTGAGCTTTGCTGGTTCCTTTTCTCATGAAGAAAAGTAACACTTCTGACCCAGTCGATTAGTCTTTTCACATGAAATAAAGAAAAGCTAGGAAGAAACAACAGGGCACACAGCATTTACTCTAATCTTTAATTTATAAGGAAAAGATCGCTTGTACATTTTACTAAAGTAGTACCGCAGCTGTGATTACTTTACCTGTGTCTGGCTGCAGCCGGGCTGTGATTACTTTACCTGTGTCTGGCTGCAGCCCGGGCTGTGATTACTTTACCTGTGTCTGGCTGCAGCCGGGCTGTGATTACTTTACCTGTGTCTGGGGTGTATTTTATTAATCTAAAGGGTGGGAGATCTAAATACAGCTGCTGTTTAAATCATTAAAGGAAGGGAACTGTAACAGTGAGGGTGAGTCTCTCCTAAGTGTATGTTTGTCTTGTAAAATGCCAGAATTGTAAATACTGTACCATTTCAAAGCCGGGTGTGTTTGACGAGGTGTGTGTGTGTGTGTTTGTGTGTGTGTGTGTGTGTGTGTCTGCAGGGGTGAACCTGCTGGTGGGCACGGAGAGCGGGCTGTGGCTGCTGGACCGCAGCGGGCAGGGGAAGGTCTACCCTCTCATCAGCAGGAGGCGCTTCCAGCAGATGGATGTCCTGGAGGGGCTGAACGTGCTCATCACTATATCAGGTGAGTCTGTGCTCAGGGGGCCTGGGAATGGCATTCACTGTTTCTTTAGTTCCAGAGCTTTAGCACAGATTTACTCAACATAACTACGCTTGACAAAACCCGGTCCCTTCCATACAGCCCCATTTCATTTCAGTTCCAGTGCACTGGGTATCTGCACAGATACTCTCCCTCTCTGTGCTGGCATTGTTCCAACAGGCAGAAGCTCTTTCCCCTGATCTCTTATTCTCACGTGCGATCCTCAGGCAAGAAGAATAAGCTGCGGCTGTACTTTCTGTCGTGGCTCCGAAACAAGATCCTGCACAACGACCCTGACATGCGGAAGAGGGAAGGCTGGATCCCAGTGGGGGACCTGGAAGGCTGTGTGCATTACAAAGTGGGTGAGTCCAAACCACCAACCAAGCAACCCCTCACTCTCCTGCAGAAACAAAGAGTGATATCCAACCCTGCAAAGAGGCCTGACTGTCTGTCCCTAGCGAAGGTCCTTTTAAAAGAACACTCCTGACAGAAAGGTTCTCTTTTACTGGGACAGAACAAGTCCTCGACACAAAACTGTTCTTGAGGTTTATTTTCGACTGGCACTTCGATTAACAGACACAGACAACACGAGCAGCGATCGCAGCCCATTTCGATTTGGCCTAATATTGCAGTGCTGGTGTTAAACTAATACAGCAGTACTTGTATTTGTCTTTGCTTTCTATTGTTTTACACTGTGCTGTGGATTGTGAAGTGCACTGGGAGGGCTGGTCTTGCAGAGCGTTATATCTGTGAAGTATTGCACTGTTGTTCTGATATGTTTTCATGGTTCTGCAGTAGGTTAACAGTCTGTATTGGTTTACACCATTGTGATGATAATAGTCATCAAAACATGAAATGTGGTTTAATTTTTTAATCTTTTCCCTTGACATTTCTGTGGATGCGAGATGCGAGTCATGTCCTTACAATAACACTAGAGTGAGTGTGATTACTGTCACTCCTTCAGATGCCCTGGGTGCTGATCTGAGCACAATATCTGAATTGAAAGTCCAAGGCCAGTAAAGGAAACACGCTGGGTATGCATTGAACGCAGTGCATTAGGTGTCTCTCTTCATTGTCTTTTTACAAGCCAGGAAGGGTCCAGGTTGCCATGGATCTTCTCATTCCCAACGCCTGCTAATCAATACACCAGCTGGGGAAAGCGGTCCCAGGCTCTGCCACCAGCAACTTATTATCCCCTGGATGCATTAGGTCCAGGGCACTGGGTATTTAATAACTGTAGGTGGTCCAGAGGCTAAACAGAAGCTTTATGTGGGCGCTGGTTAATTATTACAGTAATAAACTTGCTCTTTTCTTTTTTCTGCCCTTAGTGAAGTATGAACGAATTAAATTCCTGGTTATCGCCCTGAAGAATTCTGTGCAGGTCTACGCCTGGGCTCCTAAACCCTACCACAAGTTTATGGCTTTTAAGGTGAGTCTTATGCCATCACCATGGTTGTAGATGACACAGCAAACACCCCCCCCCCCCCAGTAATATACAATCCCTCCCACTCCCCTCCTATCTCCATCCTCCCTCTCTGCTTCTACCTCCCTTTCCCCTTTCCCTCCTCTCCCCTCCCCTCCCCTCCACAGCCCCTTTTATCTGCATTTATTTATTCTATAATACATTCTTACTGCATTTTCTAAAGAAAATAAAAAACATTGCCCTTGCAAATGTGGGTTGTCTCGATTTGATCTGCAAAAAATAAAATAAAATAAAAAAAGAGGACCAGCTTCAGAAAGGTCACCTTCAGATATAAAAAACATTGGCCTATTTTCTGAAATGTCCTCAGGGGAAAGAGCCACTTTCAGTACAATTTCATTATTTAGTTAGTGTACTCCTGGCATACAAGAAAGCTCAGCGTTTTATAAATATTAACAGGTACAGATTAACATGCAGGTTTGCATCATCACGAAGCAGTGTGGATGCAGGTTTGCATCATCATGAAGCAGTGTGGATGCAGGTTTGCATCATCATGAAGCAGCGTGGATGCAGGTTTGCATCATCATGAAGCAGCGTGGATGCAGGTTTGCATCATCACGAAGCAGTGTGGATGCAGGTTTGCATCATCATGAAGCAGTGTGGATGCAGGTTTGCATCATCATGAAGCAGTGTGGATGCAGGTTTGCATCATCATGAAGCAGCGTGGATGCAGGTTTGCATCATCATGAAGCAGCGTGGATGCAGGTTTGCATCATCATGAAGCAGTGTGGATGCAGGTTTGCATCATCATGAAGCAGTGTGGATGCAGGTTTGCATCATCATGAAGCAGCGTGGATGCAGGTTTGCATCATCATGAAGCAGCGTGGATGCAGGTTTGCATCATCATGAAGCAGTGTGGATGCAGGTTTGCATCATCATGAAGCAGTGTGGATGCAGGTTTGCATCATCATGAAGCAGCGTGGATGCAGGTTTGCATCATCATGAAGCAGTGTGGATGCAGGTTTGCATCATCATGAAGCAGTGTGGATGCAGGTTTGCATCATCATGAAGCAGTGTGGATGCAGGTTTGCATCATCATGAAGCAGTGTGGATGCAGGTTTGCATCATCATGAAGCAGTGTGGATGCAGGTTTGCATCATCATGAAGCAGTGTGGATGCAGGTTTGCATCATCATGAAGCAGCGTGGATGCAGGTTTGCATCATCATGAAGCAGCGTGGATGCAGGTTTGCATCATCATGAAGCAGCGTGGATGCAGGTTTGCATCATCATGAAGCAGTGTGGATGCAGGTTTGCATCATCATGAAGCAGCGTGGATGCAGGTATTAACGCAGTATTTTCATTTTGTGTTGCAGTCCTTTGCATCACTTCCTCACAAGCCATACTCAGTTGACCTGACAGTGGAAAAGGGGCAAAGGTTGAAGGTGATTTACGGCTCTCTGGCTGGGTTTCACGCCATTGATGTGGATTCGGGTACGGTGTATGACCTGTACCTGCCAACGCACGTGAGTCCCACTCTTCCTCTTTAAGCTGGCTTCGGTCAGGGCTTATCTGTCTGTTTTAGTTCACGTAATACCACAAGGGAATGTGTAACGGGCAGTATTGTGTGGTACACTACCATTATAGATTCTGAGATGAGGTTAAAAGCTGTAATACCTACTGCAGTACACAGAGATACCCGTTCTCAGATTCAGCTCTTCCGTGGGCAACCTGGCACCTGGAAGACCCCAGTCTTTGGAACAGGTGGACTGCATTACTTCAGCCATCTGGGTGCACAGTGCTGTAGCTCGTATTGGGCAGTGTGGGTGGGTAAGCTGCTGTGAGCAAGAGGAGCAAGCCATTCTACTGTACCATTACTCAGAGTCCATCTAATGAGACGCTGTCCACAAGATAAAGATTGTAGATGATTGTGAAGTGCACCACACACACACACACACACATACATGTGCAAAATGTACTGAAAATGCAGGCTTATTTTTCTTGAAATTAGCCTACCATCCTCCACAAAGAAGAGATCTCTCCAAGTGATATGCCCCAGATAGCAATGATTGGTTGGCCCATGTCTCTATCCATGTGTGCTAGTTCTCGGCAAGACAGATTGCTCTAAAAATACCCCCACCTCCCAGTGCCTGCCTTTAAATAACACGCTTGCTAAAATGAAACACTGTGTGAAACGGTTAGTTTAGTTATTTTAACAGAGTGTGAGAGCTGGCTTTGGCATTGTTCATCTTCAGAGACTAAATCTTTAGTTTAAATCCAACAGCCTCCCCCCCCCCCCCCCCCTTCTCTCTCACACACACTCTCTGTCGCTCTCCTCGCTCCGTTCTTGCTCATGATAATTCCAAGGCAGCGCATTAAGATCGCTCTCCGGCTCTGGGTACCGGTGTTAATGTTACGGATAGTGGTCGCACAGAAATGGGATGGGATTGTCGGAGTGGATCAGGCATTCAGTTTGGCAAGTAAACGGTTGGGTTGAATTCTTTTAAACTGTTGATACTGCTTTGTCTGCTGTGAGCATGCTTGTTGTCTCCTGCTGGCAGTGTGCATGTGTGTGGGTGGGTGTGCATGTGTGGGTGGGTGTGCATGTGTATGGGTGGGTGTGAATGGGTGTGGGTGGGTGTGCATGTGTGTGGGTGGGTGTGAATGGGTGTGGGTGGGTGTGAATTGGTCTGGGTGGGTGTGCATGTGTATGGGTGGGTTTGCACATCCAAAGACAGCAGGGCTCTCTTCAGTTCACCTGAGCAATAGCAGAAACAGGTCTGAATAGGGTTCTTGTTGAGCTCTTTCTGCTGCTTTACAGTGAGACTCGTGCTGCAGTGTTAGGTGTTTGATTTCTCTACCCTTGGTGTGCTCCATTTCCCAGCTCATAAGCACACAGTGTAAAATACAGGCAAGTGTGTTGTACTGCTCTAAAGGATAATAATGTTTAGATGTGTTGCAGTTTGGATCCAATGTATAGACCTCAGTGTCTGTGAGAGCACGGTCCCATCAATCCATCAATTCCATGTGCATGCTTTCCTGCGGGCAGCACTGCTGCCGGTTATTTTCTGTTATTTCATGCACAGTATGCAGGCGTGCGCTTTCCATCCATTTCATCTGTTTCAGTGCTTTGCAATGAGCACAGCCACAAAGAGGGTCACCCACGGAGCGCTCTGCAAAAACAACAAACGTGCACAATCATTAGGGCAACGTTGCTGAACAAACTGATTCTGAGAAGCAAGGAAATTCTGGAATGAAAAATAATGACACGGCCTGTTTATTAAAGAAGGTCAGAGATGCATCTCGGCTGGACATCGTCAGGTTGATAATTCTTGTAAACAAACAGCATCCCATTCATCTTCAAGTGTACTGTGCATTGTGGGGTTTTTATTCAATGGTCTTCCTTGGTCTTGACAGATGACAGATACTGTACTAATAATAATAGCAAGGTGGTAAACGCACTGGTGTGATTGTTCTCCTGTCTCTGTTTCAGATCCAGGGAAACATTCGCCCTCAAGCCATCATTGTTTTGCCCGACAGCAGTGGCATGGAGGTGCTGGTGTGCTATGAGGATGAGGGGGTCTACATTGACACGTATGGGCGCATCACTAAAGAGACTGTGCTGCAGTGGGGAGAGATGCCCGCCTCTGTTGGTATGCATGCATGCATTTTATACTATGTAACTATAGGAGAGTTCTCTTTCTTGCGGGGGGGGGGGGGGTGTTTGCCCCTATAAAACGAATTTGGAAACCCTTCGAGGGTAAATGAGGAACCCCTCTGATCTGTGGAGCTACTGAGGCAAGTTTCCCCTTCCCATCTTTCTAACTGGCTTGTTCCCACTGTGCCCTGTTTCCCTGCAGCCTACCTCCAGTCGAATCAGGTGATGGGCTGGGGGGACAAAGCCATCGAGCTGAGGTCTGTGGAGAACAGCAACCTGGAGGGAGTGTTCCTGCACAAGAAAGCACAGAAGCTGAAATTCCTGTGTGAGAGAAATGACAAGGTGAAAGAGAGTTCGAGGTGGATAGGCCTCTGCAGCCGGCCCTGGGGGATCTTTGTGTTATATATTCAGTGATAGTGCCTGATTGTTATTTATTTATTTTAAAGAATAATGGGTTGGGTTTAGAAAGATCTTTACACATAAATTCAGCTCACTCCATTTTTTGAAGTTAAATAAATTGATTAATTCTATGTTGTGTGTTTCTTGTTTTGTAACATTACATTTAGATTTTAAAGAGCAGAGCAGTGTTCATGTAAATACCGCTTATCATTGCATGAGAAGGTCTATAGATGCACTCTTCATTTAAGCAGAAATGCAATCTACAGTATGGTCTAGCTTACAGGCATGCTAAATGTCTGTGTGTTTTTTCTTCCATAAGGTGTTCTTTGCTTCTGTCCAGTCTGGAGGAAGCAGCCAGATTTACTTCATGACGCTGGGGCAGAACCCCCTAATGAACTGGTGATTGGAAATGAGCGTGGAGGTGTTGGGATCAGAGATGACGGGAATCTGGGTCGCTGCTGTACAGATCCAGACGCGCACACACCTCTCTTCATCATGTACTGTGCCAATGTGAACCAGCTCATCTCGAGGAAGCAGTGAAGTGGATACAAGAAAATAGAATATAGTCTTGTTACAAATAAGCACCATTATTATTAAGGTTACACAGCAAAGCAAAAAAAAAAATCAAGAGGTCTTGCTGAACACTTTTTTAAGGGGTGCATTATTATGAGTTGAATCTTCATTCTTTTCTCTTCAAGATTCACAGTATGGCGTCGGTAGATTTCAACACTGTGCAATAAAACTATATTCAGCATTAAGAATATACACTAGCAGACTAGCAAACTGTAGATGATAGATGACCATTGAGAATTAAAGAAACAAAGCATTACAACTCAGAAAGTTAAAGTGCTCATCGTTAGTACAGAACCCTTGTTGTAGCAGAACATACTGTATCTCATGGTGCACACTCAGTTCTGTGGACCTCTGTATTGCACTGTTTTTACCCAACATGACGTTGCAGCTAGTATTGCACCAGTAGTCTCATGTTTGCTGATATTTTTATGTCGTTTTGCACTGTTACAATTTACTGTATAATGTGTGTATAAAATGTTTTATAGTAGCAGCGATCAACTGTCCTAATGAATGCAGAGGTTGAGTCTCAAAGCTTTTTACTATGAGTTGTCATCTGCACTTTTATTTCAGAAAGGAAAAAAAACTCAATAATGACCCAGAAATAAACAACTACCACATATTATTATTATTATTATTATTATTATTATTATTATTATTATTATTATTATTATTATTATTATTTAGGAAGTTTTTCTTATGAGTTTTTAAAAAGTGTAATTGCATTTGTTGTTTCAGAAGGAAATGGTGTGAATAACAATTTGAATGCTTTGAGAACCTAGCTCACAAGGAATTATTCAAACAAATTCCCTTTGTAAACGGTATCAAATTTCGATACTAAACAAGGAAATAGAGTTTGAATGTGGCTTAGCAAATTGTAGTTTGCTCTCTGTTTGAATGGTGTAAGTTACAATGTGATGGTTGCAGTGTTCTGTGGCATCAGCCACTTAAACAAACGTGTGCTCTCTCACTGCAGCTATTTGGTAAGCAGGCCCCAGTACCACATGCACGTTTGCAGTGTTTTGGTCCACAATGCAAAATGAAGTGTCCAGGAACACGATATCTACTGAGCACACAAGGACACCTGGACCCTACTTCCTGCCTGTGAAAGTATCCCTGGGAAACAATAGAATTATAGGAATTTGTAATTAAGGGGATGGAGATGTTGCTGAAAAGATATTCCTTTTATATTTACCATGTAGTATTTTCATTCAGAAATGAAGTCCCTAGATGAACTAGAAGCCTAGCTGTATCATATTAACATTTCTAATACAGAGAGCAGATGAAATGGGGTGTCCTCTTTAACAATCTACATTTAAAGGTTATGTTTATAAATGTTTTAGCAAAGCAGTGTTCTACTATCATTACACCACAAGGGGGGGCACTACACGTATATGTAACCGAGAAGGGAGCAATAATAAGATGAACGCTTTCTGGACAGGTGCGCTGTAAGAATATGTGCCATCAATGAGGTGGTTTTAAAATTAGTAGCTATTTCTGCTGTTCCTGGACACTTAGAAAGAAAAAAAAGGTATGTTCATATGCTTTAAATTCCAAACAGACTGTGAATAATTATAGATACATCAAAGTTCAGTGAGGCACAAATAGAACACTCCTTCCAAACAGGTTCTGATAAGATTAAGAATTCCAAAATGTAGGATTAGGTCAATAACATGTCGCTAATGCCACGCAATCACAAAGTCTTATCTATCTGGACATGAAATACACATTATACAAGCCATGTAGGCAATACACCCTGTTTATAAATAAGTCCATGTTGACTTAAGAGACTATCACTGTTTGTTAGCTCAGAGATTGACATTTATTATCAGCAATATAAACAAGTAAATGTGTCACACTTGACTAGTATGGTAGTTATGCGTCTTTAATGGATAGGATGCACTAAGCATTTGACACAGAGCAAAGTTTCAGTTCATGTTCATGTCACAATTGTAAATCACCCTGGATAAGGGCATCTGCTAAGAAATAAGAAATAAATAATAATAATAATAATAATAATAATAATAATAATAATAATAATAATAATAATGTCAGCTAAGAACCCCTAAGAACCCAGTTCCCTAACATTTTACAAAAATACAAATAAAAAAATGTTACTGAACTGATGAAGACTGATCCAGGTTGAATTCTGTAGTTCATATTCACTGATACAGGGTGAATTCTGTAGTTCATATTCACTGATCCAGGTTGAATTCTGTAGTTCATATTCACTGATCCAGGTTGAATTCTGTAGTTCATATTCACTGATCCAGGTTGAATTCCGTAGTTCATATTCACTGATCCAGGTTGAATTCTGTAGTTCATATTCACTGATACAGGTTGAATTCTGGAGTTCATATTCACTGATACAGGTTGAATTCTGTAGTTGATCATTTTCGCACAAATGAGGTTGATAAATCAGGGGTGGGGACCCCCTGGGATAGGTTACAGGGGGAAGGGGGTCCAGCCAGACCACAGTAACTTTAAAGGGAAGTTTTTTTTAGTATTTCTTAAACTCAGATCCCCACTCACAGACACCCGTGAATGAGCACATAGCTGGTACTCTTTGAGAACTTTGAACAAGCCCTGCTGTCAAAATCTTTCATTTTGTTGTGCACTGGAGTTTTGTAAACATTTATTGCAAGGTTTTTGTACAGAATGTATTTTAGAATATGCTATTTCTTGGATTAATTTACCCCCCTAAAGGACCCCTGAACACTAACTAAAGTGTCTGACTTGTGTCAATTGTATGTGTCAAAAAGCAGTAAAATATTCTCTTCAATGTATGTGTGTGCTTGAGCTTGTTTTAACACATCATCAAATATTGGGAAAACCTCAGTAAATATATTTGACACCCACATATTTCATTGTTTCCCAATAACCCAGCGCCTGTGTATTCAATAGTCAAATGATAAGTGTGTTTAGTTTTAAATGAATTTGTAATACTCTTAATAAACCAAAAAAGAAACCGCTGTTAATTACGTTATCTGGATACTGTATCACCAAAAATAAGCTCCAACTGTGTGCCACCTAGCGGTTCGTTGATGGTAAGCGTTTTGAATTTCTGTCGGCAGAACGGTAATTTTTACTTCCACGCACCCTCCCTTTAACTCAGCAATTTTCAAATCTTCCGCCATCCCGACGCAGCAACAGTAGGTTACTCGTCATCATAAATAAAACAACAACAACAATGGAGAAAAGGATATCCTAGTGAAATGTACAAAAGAAAGAAACAGACCGACAAAAATCTAATCAGATTCCGCGCGAAGCAGGAAGTACATGGGTAAACTTGCATGACAAACTTTATAATGAGGTGGATGACACCGACTAATCGACTTTAAAAAACAACGTTTGTTGGCGTGGTATTTGTTAAAGTTGGTTTGACTTTCTGCAGTACCCGTGACGGCGGTTGAATGGCTTTGATTCTGTTTTTGTTTTTTTTAAATGTTTATCGTCCCGTTTACATTACATTACCCGCTGTGAACATTTTAACAATGTGAGCCTTAACGGTCCCCTGCACGACATGCATTCAGCGTACACATTTTTAAAACAGTGCAGCGCTGCTCACTTTGTTGCAGACAGTATTTCTTTTCGGCGGTAAACTTGCAGAATTCAGTTGGGAGCTATTGCTGTGCACCTTCTCGGTCTGCAAGTATGGCAGCCTCTTTGAAGCAGACGACATCAGAGATAGCTACTGCTTTTGACAAACTTTTATCCTCGAGTACGCTGAGGCTGAGAACCCACGACGCGGGGTGTGTGAGCGTTGTGGCCGTTGAGAGGTATGTGGCGGTACCAGGGCCGAGTGTGAATAAACCGACCACCACCTGCTACAGTTACGACGTGACCGTAACTGATGGCGTGTACCGGGCCAAGTGTCAGCTGGCACCCGAACTCAACTCGCTGGTGCACAAGTGCGTCCTGCGGACTGGGGTGGAAATCAGAATCGTCCAGTGCTCTTTCCTATACAACGAGAAGTGCCTGCGCCCGGGCTGCGTCTTAATAGAGGGCATAGAGTTCGGGGGTGAGCGCTCGCCTCTTCTCCAAACACTGACCCAAGAGGATGTGGGGAGCCTCCCCTTCTTTACAAGCAGGGTGAGGAATGTGTTAGCCCACAGCGACGGACCTCTCAAGGTGGAGAAGAAACATTACTTACCGCTTTGGAACAACGACGATCCCTACGGAGTGTTATGGAAATGTGACATCGCACCTCCAAGCAATGGCCAGGCACTTGAGTGTAACTGTAAGTGGACTTGTTATTCTCTGGCGGGATTACTAGCAGTAGATGCGTTTAGTTGTGTTAGGACCGCCGTTAGGAAAAAAAAGTTGGACTAAGTCTAACTAGACTAACCAGAATAATGAATGTGTGTGTGTGATTAGAAGTACAGAGGCCCCGTTCAGGACGAGCACATGTGTTTATTTCCCAGGCCCCGCTTTGTGATGTGTAAAGCGATGTATTATAAAGCTGAGTGGGTGTGTTCTCTCTCAGTGTCCAGGGGCATTCACTTGTGCGACTTGGAGTTGTTCTGGGGATGCACGCCGCGGTTTCCACCTGTGCTCGTCAGGGTCATGTACAAGTCCAGACTGAGATTCTTCGGGAAACCTGACGGGAGGATTGACATTCCTTACCAGGTAAGACGCTTGTTATAGGCACACCCTATTCTACAGAAAACATTGTCTATCCTTGGTCTTCTGTTAAAGATATGTCGTTGCTTGCATTTTACATGTAATTTTGGAACGTGCGTAAAATACGTGCTTGTCCTGAATTATCTGAATAATAAAAATTAAAAAAAACTAAAACAAATAACCTCATCACTGGTATCAGTGTTAAAGCAAACAATTAGTACGCATTCCTTTTAATCAGAACACAAAAGGCTTAAAGCAAAAATGGTACACAGTTCTATTTAAGCAGTGCACTGCTGGTGAAGGTCCTGTACACATCTCAATGGGTTTTGCTCAAGGAGTTTCCACTCCTGTTTTACATTAGCAAGCTGTCTGCCCTGTGCTGGGTACCATTTGTTAAATAGATTTCCTCAGTTTTGCAGCTCTGTTGCTTGTTGAGGGAGCAGGTCGTGTGCTCTGTGTTCCAGGCGTACTTTGAGGTTGCAGACTGCACAGGCCTGATGTCCATGGTGCTGTGGAATGGAATGTGTCCTGAGTGGTACCAAAAGCTGCACGTGGGCACTGTGATCCTGGTCGAGAATTACGCCATGAAACAGGCCTTCGAGTCAAGGACACAGCCCACCCCAGCAGACCCCAGCATGACCATGCTCAGATCAACAGGTACTGTACCCTCCTCACTCTCCCCTTCGTGTCCCTCTCGTTGGCTTGCACTGAGTGTCGTGCATGCAGGTTGAAGCTTCAGAAGCTGTTTTAAGAAATAGGAAAGCTCTCGCTTCAGAAATGTTGTTTCCAAAGGGAATCAGAGAAATAAATAGGGGGTTGAAAATTCAGTCAATGTTTCTGTGTTTAATACCCGGTATTTACAGAGCCAGACGGACAGCTGCTCTGCCTGTCTGACATCATTGTCGTTCAAAACAAGTAAAGGCTGTGTGGATGTACTAAATTAACTCAAAATCTGATATTTGAATACTGTATGACTATAATGTATAAGAGTTCTGTGTTCAGGTTGTTTTGTGAATGAATTCTTACACCCACGATCGCACTCTTTCGTAGAAATCAGTGTGAATACACTGGCTCCCGCAGGTAAAATCACCATAATCCCACAGGAGGCTGTGAAACCCGAATGGAAATTACCAGATATCACCTACACGTTTGTCACCAGGTATTGCATTTTGTGGTTCGTTCCTTTAAAACATTAAACGTGCATTTCAGTGTAGAAGATCTGTTTAGGAGCATGCTCCATTTTCCTCTTGCAGGTGTCAACTGGACAATCTCTCTCCAGGAGACACCTGTGATGTCATTGGCCTGGTGACCTTCGTGGGGAGATGTGAGCGAATCAAAAAGAAAGGTCAGCACGTTTATTGCAGTTGAACTTGAAATGATGTTAGTGTTGCAGAGAACATTAAGCAGACAGGAAGGAGACAGGTGTCAACTGGACAGTCTCTCTTCAGGAGACACCTGTGACATCATTGGCCTGGTGACCTTCGTGGGGAGATGTGAGAGATTAAAAAGAGTCTTGTGTGTTTACATTAAGCTCCACGCAATATGAAGCATGTCATCTGCATGTAACTACAGAGGCAGCTACAGTATGAAAGAGGCAAGCAAGAAGGTGTGGCTCAGCTGGGTCTCGGCACACTGGCAGCACAGAATGTCCTTGAGCTTCCATTATTGATCTTGCAGATTAATGCCTCAAACTGCAACCAGGACTTGAACTAGGGGTTAGGTTTATCTAGTCATTTTAACTGTTAGTGTGAGGGACACACCATGAAAAACAAAGTCATTCGGAAGGGTCATTTAAAACATTTCAAAATACTAAAATAAACTTTGTAAAGTTCAATGAAAAAAGGTTTCGATCCCCAGTGTCTGCTTCTCAGTAATATGTTTCACATGCTGTAGTCATATCCCAATTCACTGAACCCTATCCTCTTCTGTACACACAATATTTATGCAAGCTGGTTAGAAACAGAAGCAATCAATATGGAGCAGATATTACTGACAGGGAAAACATACACTTTATCAATATGTGAACCACACTTTTTTACTTATTATTATTATTATTATTATTATTATTATTATTATTATTATTATTATTATTATTATTATTATTATTATTATTTGTTTATTTAGCAGCCACCGTTATCCAAGGCGACTTACAGAGACTAGGCTGTGTAAACTATGCATCAGCTGCAGAGTCACTTACAATTACATCTCACCTGAAAGACGGAGCACAAGGAGGTTAAGTGACTTGAGGATGCTTACATTGTCATGGATACTTACATTGTCATGCTTGTCTTTTTATATGTTTGTTCAGATGTAGCTGAACGTTACTGGACATACCGCTGGGTCCATATTGTGGATGATACGAGAGAGCAGCCATTTATACTGGAGATTTTCGCCTCGTCACAGCCTGAAGCTTTTAGTAATATTTGCCCAAGTAAATTATTTTTTTTCTCCTTTGCTAAAGAAGCATAAGCATACAGGATGGATCATGAACATTAGTCCACAAATGAGGAGCTTTAATAACTGTACAGTAGGATAGTTAGTCTGCTCACTGAAGCAATAGATTGAGTGCTAATGAGCAGTGCTGTGATGCAGCACTCCAAAAGGGTGCTGTCTTGAGCTTTTAAACAGGTGAGATAAAGAGATCATGTAAAGTAAGGGGGGATGCACCCTGCTTTATCAATCAGTCACTAATGAGATGAAAATGAGTGTGATGAAACACATGTGAATATACTGCAGCTTCATGCTGGAAAGAAGCAGGTTAGCATTTCTTTATAACCCCTGTGCTAGGAATGCATGCTGCAGTGTTAGACCTGTAGAACTGTCTTTCTCTCCGTGTCACCCCGACAGTGTCATACCTAGTCTGCACACAGATGAGGGTGGTTGGGGAAGCTCGTGGCCATACGATGAACTACCTCACGTCTTCCAATGAGTCCCAGGTATATTGTGCAGGTAAGTTTAGGACACAGTGTATTTTCAGTTGGTTTGTATATCTGTAATTTAAGAGCTGTGTTTTATATGAAAGTTGTACCAGTGTTGCATGTAAAACCTTCGTTTAGATGGAGAGGGAGGTACGTGCAGTATTATATGCTGTAGAAGCTAGTAGCTTGTCCCATCAATACAGGATATCACAGGGGCCAGCCATACGTCTCCCATCCCAGAGTGAAGAGCTTTATCAAGTGGACTAAAACCCTAAGCGAGGAAACCCTGCTGCGGAAGACTGTGATCGGAGGATACTACCGCTTCCCCCATTCTCCGGACACGTTTACACCGAGCAGTGACGACAGCAAAGGTGAGAGCTTTCCCAACTCCGGGGATGGAAACAAGACTCCTGTTGCACAGCAGTTTCTCCCATTCCAGGTTTTACTACGAGCTTGATTAGCCTAGAGAATTATGCAAATTACTCGAGTAAACAACATTGTCAGAGAACCCCAGCCTTCCCTTTTCCTTTCCCTGCATTATTACATCCTTGCCTATGAAGTTCTGTTTGCTCACACAGCTCCGTCCCTGACCTCTACCAGTGAGCTGCAGCAGGAGATGGAGGAGCTGCATTACCGGGAGCACCGGTGTCTCGCAGTGCAGGGCTTCATCGCTGCTGTGCGCTACGTGGCCTGGCCAGCAGCACGGGGGGCGTCCGGTGGGCAGCCCGAGCAGGTGGGTGAGGAGCAGCCAAACAGTCTGCAGCGTGAGATGAGTTTCAGACGCAGTGCTGTAGACCATGATGTTATGGTTTCTTCATGGCACTCCCCTACCAGCAGTGCAGCACCTTACAGACATGCAGTCACTTTCTAGGCTTTTTACTGGGGAGACGGGATGCATCTTCATTCCCTGTCTGTCGCACTCTGCGTGGTGAACACGGCTATGTATAACCTGACACTGTTGATTTTTAAGCAGATGTATTTAAAGGTGGATTCATGTATTCCTCAGGTATGAGGACCCTCTGTATGTGTTTGCAATGCTGTATTGTTTTTTAAATCTCGTCCTTGTAAATGTGGTGTGGACACCCAACACGTGAGCTTATCTCAAATTGTTTGTTTCTGGTTTAGCCTGTGCCAGCGGCAGCGTCCTCCTCTGAAACCCAGGAGCCCCGAGACCAGGCTCAGCATGGAGCCCCAGCGGCCCGGGCAGGAGCTGGCACCCCGCTGTCTGAATCAGGGGAGCAGAATAACCGCACCACGGGCACTGCAGCGAAACGAAGCAGGTGCCCCTACAACTTAAGGTAGGTTTTCTTTGACTTGCTTTTTTTTTTTTTGGATTAAGAAACAGAAGGCGGCTTTTTGCAATAAAAATGTTGACTCGACTTGGGACACTTTTTAAGTAAGAAGATGTCTATGCATTGCATGTGAAATAAATTCCTTCTTTCTTGGTTTCAGGGTGACCAAGCGCCGGTATTGCACAGAAGCCGCCAGTCAAACACGAAGGTTCAAAAAGCCATTTACTATATTACATATATGCAGCTAACCCTGTGAATAAGAAGCATTGGATAAGCCTGTTGAATAACTCTTGGTCTGTTATCTCATGTGGTCACAATATTGATAACCAGATAACAGATCAGGTATGGAGCAGGGTTTTGAAACATGTCATCAGTCCTGTAGTTTCCCTGATTTTTCTATTGGAAGAGAAGGTTGAAAACAAACCTAAAAAAATAAACTTTCAGGAGACTGCACTCCCCTCTAATGTAGCACGACATTAGCTTTCGCATGGACGAGGAAGATCTCTGCTCATCGCTGTTATTTTTCCATGAACACTGCACGGTAGTAAAGCAATAAAAAAAGAAGCCATGTGCTTATATGGAGTCATAAATGTGCTCAGTAAAACAGACGAGTGAATCAGCAGTATTTACAGGGTTAGTGTGATAAGGTGGATGGTTCTGTATTTATGACCATGTATACACAGCAGCACTTAGAAAACAGGTCATCCGAGAACCAGCATCTGATTCCTGCTGATACCTGGTTCCCCCTTGTAAAGAGCTTGAATACTGGCTGGAGTAAAAATAGCAAGTTTTGGACACTTTGTTTTAATTTGTTTTTTCACAAATCTTTTCAGAGTCACTAAATCGGAACAGGATGCTCCTACAGATGAGAAGACAGTTCAGGCTGACCCAAGGAAGAGGAGCCGCCCACAGCAGGATGACTCCGAGCAGCCTGACCCAGGTACTGGGATTAATCTTCTTGTGGATTTGTTTAAACTCTGCATTCAAAATGACATTCAACTCAGTCATCTGAGACAACACTTGCTATTTAATCTTGGTCTCCACACTAAAAGAAAAAAGATAATGCAGCTTTGGAGAGAGCCCAGCGATGAGTTGGATGTGGGTTACGTGGGATATGTTGAGCCAAACTATTTAGCCTAGAAAATAGAAGGGTTCAACAAAGTCAACCCCAGTCCCAATTTTAAGATCAGCTCAGCGATACAATACGTTTCATGATGTGCAGGTCGCAATACGATATGCATTGCGATACCTGCGATGGTCCTGATGAGCTACTTGCATAATGCATAATAAGATCAAATGATCAGTTAATGACTGACTAGTCTGGGAAAAGACAAAAATTTAATGAGTTAGGGAGAGTATGTATTCATACCAACTACAAAACACACTGATTCTTCGTTCAGAAACCACTTGGTGAACTATAATGAGCTCTGTTGTGATACGATCTGTCATGTAAAGAAAGGATCGCGATTCATCCATATGCAATGAATCATTACACCTCTAATCAGCTGGATTAGTAACCCAACTCAGACCAATGGTCGAATAGCCTCCTGTATTCGTATGTAATTGTGTGCTCTCTGTTGAAGTTAGTCCTGGCCACTGAATGTATTTTGTTTGCAGCAGATTGCCAGAGCAGCAGTGACACGCTTGCGGTGGTGACTCTGGAGGAAGTGCCCAGCCCCTCCTGGGAGTGTGGAGTCTGGTCAGCTGTGCAGCAGCACCTGTCTGTGCACCTCAATCACAGCCTGCACTCTGCAAGCGTTCCTCGCAAGTTTGACTACAAGCGCAGAGAGTTTCTAATGCAGCAGCATAACCTTCACCCAGCCAAGTGGCAGCCGCCTCCAGCAGCTGCCACAGCTTGTGATATAGAAGAGTTCGTCCCTGTTTGCAACCATGGATACTATGTAGTGACAATAATGGGTAGGTAGCAGACCTGGGCTGGGTTGTATTATATTACGATTGCAGCAGGTCACTGTGTTCACTGTAGAATGTTCACTCTTGACCCCGCTCCACCCTTTCTTACTTCTCTCCCAATGTATTACATAAGTGTTCTTTGTCAGAACGTTGTGTTCTAAACGAGGGCACAGTGACAGGAATGCTGTTCTCCCACTTCTCTCTTGCTCTTTCAGGAGTAAACCAGCAGGTGGCCATAGACGCTGTGTTCCTGCCTGTGATATCTCCTGATGATCCCAGGAGGGTGGGTCGGCCCCAGGCACCCCATGACAACACGCTGCTCTCCTGCCTGACAGAGGGGTTTGTCTCCCCGGAGAGCACAGGCACCACAGGCTGGGGTGGGGCTCGGCAAAGCTTCCCTTCTCCAGGTAAGAGCCTGGGCAGGGCTTCTGCATGTAATCGTTGGAAATGTGAGAGGTGTCACAAAATTATTGAGACTAATCCTCTAAATATTTCAATCCAAAGCAGCCATCCTCACTCCTCCAGTAGAGTCTGTGCATAGTGCAATATTACAATTCCATGTACAGCGTTCAGTACAGTCTGTGCACAGTGCAATATTACAATTCCATGTACAGCGTTCAGTACAGTCTGTGCACAGTGCAATATTACAATTCCATGTACAGCGTTCAGTACAGCCTGTGCACAGTGCAATATTCCAATTCCATGTACAGCGTTTTGTTCAGTTTTGTAAGGTTTAGTTGCCATTTCCAGGTGGGTATCCATGGATGAGCGTATATCCTCTCTACCCAGCTCTCAAGCTCTTAATGACATGTAGTGGACAGAGATCTGCGTTGTGAGAGATCAAATCAATTTATGAATCCCATCTTTTGAGTTATGCTGCTGAAATAGGAAGAATGCTGAGTGCTAGTTTCGATTGCAGACCTGGGTCATGTTTGTGTTGCCTTCAGGTGCGATCATGCAGACGGCAGGGAGCCTGGACAGAGTGCAAGTCATCTGCCTTCTAGACCTTTACCAACTTGGAGGAGGCCAGGTGGAGGTTTTTCTCAACAAACTCTACAGGCTAACTGATATTGCAGTGAGGGTTTAAGAAGCGACTTTCCACAAGGATATGAAACTTCTTTACGAGAATCGACTGGCCAGTGTGTGTCACTGTGTCCGAACACGGTTAAGAACAGCACGTTTCTTTGTTCCATCTGCTTTCGGCAGCTCCCAGACAAGTATGTCATGAATGTTTGGTACAGTATTTCTGCTGTTCTGTTGTTTTTCAATCAGTATTCAGAGTGTTTTTGTTGTGAGTGAGCCTGTTGGGTTTTCTTGTTGTATTTATTTTCATTTCTTTTATATATAGCTCTAGTTTTGTAACACTGACAGTGTACTTGAATGACATTAAAAGTGATGCACTGGTATAAAAAGCTTTAAAAAAAAATAAAGACCTGTAATTGAAATGTAATTGAAATGTATAAATACATCCCATCTGTGTTCTGCAGTTTCACTGGAAAGCTGACGTAAAGCTATTTTTGAATTCTCTCTCTCTAGATGCAGATATAGACATAGATGTACATGTGTGTATATACAGGGTGTTTAGAAAGTAAGTTTACCACATCAGTGATATGGTGCATTGATGTGGTAAACTTACTTTCTAAACACCCTAATCTCCAGGTAGAAGAATGCCAGCGTGACAGGAGAGAGCCCTGTATCACAACAGTGGAAGGTTCATTAGAACTGACCAGTGGGTATGAGCCACAGTATCCAATGCAACAAACCAGTACTGATTCCCAAATCCTAAACCCTTTGAGTCTTATCAATATGTCGCTATATCAATAATATATATATTATTGCAGTAGATTCAAAGCAACCAGTCATTTGTTCACATCAAAGTAACGAATTCAAGCAGTAAGATCTAAACAGCGTCTTCTAATAATGAGGTAAGCTGTTCAAATCAGAAGAAAGCATCAGAAATGACATAAAGCCCAAGCACTTTTTTTTTCTATTAAGCCACAGAATTGCCCAAGGATTGTTAAACATCCTATCGAGAGAGAGATTGTCTTTGACTGAGTGTACACCTAGGCACTGCAGTATTTCACAGGTTTACTTCCCTCTTTGTATGTTCCTGGGACTTGAAGTGAAGTTCTCTTTAAATACAGGGCTCTAAAAGCGGATCAAGGTTCACTAAGATAACAAGGAACACTGCAGCTGACGCAAACAAGGTTTATATTACTAGGGAAGGTATCGGCTTACTCTCAACAAGAGCTGCTCTCGCAGTGCAAGCGCAAGATCAGAGCGGGACTGAACTCGTCTTTAAAGGATCTCTCCCCATATATAAAACAAAACAAGTGCAGAATGGGCCGCAAGAATGGTTGTTGCTTTCTATTGCTTTGGTTTGTTGTGTTCGTTTTCCAGTCCCCCGCCGGAGCCTCTGTGGTTTGGACAGCCTTGTTGGAGATTAGCTATAGGAGCCCAGGTAGCACGGAGACTGTGAGCGAGGTGTGTGAGTGTGGGCTCTATGGTCTGGACTCCCCGCTCCACGGGGCCTCTGGAGTGGTGGGCATTCCCAGCTCTCCGGATCTGGACGCCTGTGAAGCAGACACTCACTTCAACGTTTCTGAAGCCCCCTGGATCGCTCTGATAGAAAGAGGGAACTGCACGTTTACAGACAAGATCAAGGTAGCGGTGAGGAACGGAGCCTCGGCTGTGGTCATCTTTAACGTACATGGCACGGGCAACGAGACGAGACCCATGGTGCATAATGGTGAGTGGAAGGTAGCTATAGTAACAGTATCCAATGCAACAACAGGCGAGGTGTAAGCACCACTTGCTGCCCCCTCACCACAGCCTATTTTTGGATTAACTAGCAGACTCGGGTTTAGAAGGTACTCAAAATCTCTCACCCCCAAAAGAAAACCCCCCAGTAGTAAGAATCGCAATCTGAGACCCACAGGCACACAGCAGTGCACCGCGGCAGGCTGCTTTTCAAAGAGTCTCAATTGGACCCTTCGACCTTGTTTTAATGGCAATTAGAATATTCTGTTACGTGTTTGCTAGATCTGAGATGACAAGACGCAGAACTGCTAAGTCACAGGTTTCAGGGATGGTATTAAATGCAGCCAGGCGCTGTTATATTAAATTACCAGCACCGGCACCTACCCCACGCTTTATTTATTTATTTATTTATTTATTTGTAAAGTTCCTGATGCTGCTTGCTTCTTGCTCACTTCCTGTGGTGGTGTTGTTCCAGCTCAGTCCAGCAGTCTAGCTGCAGTCGGAGCATGTGACCTACATGCGCCTTCCAGGTCAGAGCTGTCAAAGGGAAGGAATGCAATTGTCTGGTTAGATAGAGTGCCGCCAGTAAACGCAAAGGGAAAAACAGATTACAAAGTTCATAAAAGAAACCGGCCACCCTGGGAAGAATAAACTGTTGATTTTACACTGGCCCTTCCCTGCTAAGTAAAGGGTACTTCAACACTGGCTACAGGTAGAATAGCAATCACAATGACTATGGAAATACCGCTGCTGTGTGTGTGTGTGTGTGTGTGTGCATTTCCTCCTTAGTCACGACCTTTTTTTTTTTATTACATTATTTCAGATTTTAAACCAGTTTGTCTGAACTCTGCCAAAACTTTGAAATTATATATATATATATATATATATATATATATAAATACACACACACAGTATTTAGAACTAGTTACATGTTTTAATTGCAATAGTCTATCAATAACTATGGAAATACCGCTGCTGTGTGTGTGTGTGTGTGTGTGTGTGTGTGCATTTACTCCTTAGTCACGACTTTTTTTTATTACATTATTTCAAATTTTAAACCAGTTTGTCTGAACTCTGCCAAAAACTTTGAAATTATATATATATATATATATATATATATATATATATATATATATATATACATATATATATATATATATATATATATATATATATATATATATATATATATACATATATATATATATATATATATATATATATATATATATAATACACACACACAGTATATAGAACTAGTTACATGTTTTAATTGCAATAGTCTATCAATAAGGGTTTTAATCAAATATACATGTCGCCGATTGAGGAAGCAGCTTTAAAAAAATCAAATAAACATGTTGCATAATAACACGGGCTAACAGTAAGAATGAACATTCTGTACCGCACCAGCAGAGGGAAGAAGATCCGTATCTCACATTATTATTATTATTATTATTATTATTATTATTATTATTATTATTATTATTATTATTACCGTCCTATCCCTGATTTTAATAATTCAGTACAACATTAAATCGTCATATAAAATGTTCATATTAAATCACTGTGTATGCAATCTTCTAACGCATGTCATTTGAATACGTTACTGTTACGGTCTCACGACAATAACAAAACCCGGAATGCTGGTTAGTTTCGGTGTTGGATGGTTTTTTGTTTTGCTTTAGAAAGAACTCGAAACATGCATTTAAATGTCTTGCATTTCTCCCATTCGCACCCCGATTCCTGCCTGTAACTGGAACGAGGCAGTTTGGTTGTGTGAACTGGAACCTGTTGGGAGCAGCGCTTTTTTATTTGTTTTGTTAAATGAGCCACTTTGGACTAGTCTAAGTGAGATCTTATCAGCTACCAGCCCAGCAGCAGGTGTTTCTTTATCAAACAATGATCTGCTTATTTACAAATAGCACCGTCGGAGGAATGTTCTGCACAGTTACGTTTCCAAAGAGTTTTAAAGCGCAATTGTTTTTTGTTATCCAGTCAAAAGTGTCAATTTGTAAATACTAAGAAACCCAATAACTCGAAGACAAACGTTTCGACTAGAAGACACTGAGAAGGACTGCGATTGAAAGTATTAAGCGTCTTTTAAGCAGCTATACGACTTATTTATTTTATTGTCTACTGTTCGAATTAGGCCTGATAAAAAACAAAAATGTCTAAAAAGCATGAACGTAAGATATATTTAATGCATGTTGTTATTTGTAGGTCAACTGAAAATAAACTAACCTAAGAATTAGTTTAAACTTATTTGGTATTGTTTATTTTTAACCCTCATCTCAAACGTGTTATCTTTTGTATAAAGTAGTAACACAATCTGGATTCATCTTTGTTTTGTCAACACTAGTCGACACCGAGACGCAGACTTACACGATAAGCACCACACGACAACATCGGCTGGTCCCCTTAACTATGACTCAGTCCAGGAGCGAGGTGAAAGCGCAAAGGTCTTTAAATGGGCTGTTATCGCATTATGAGGAGTCATAGCTATGATCCGGGCAAATGTAACACTCGCTGAAAAATCACGTGGAAGACCGATGAAAAGTGACAGTCTGCACAATCTGTAGTAGGAACTTAGGCTACAATACACCTTGTGATCAACATAATGTACTGTTTGCAGCGTTTTCTAAAACGTATAAACTGGTAACATAACCTGTGCTAAACGGAGTATCCCATGGTGAAGTCATGAACCTAGCTGTGGTCCCAATGCGGATTGTTAACTTGCAACTCCCGATAGGCAACTCGAGTCGTTGTCGCTTTAAGAAAACAGGCGTGTTCAAATTCCGTTCGACCTCATTTATTGGGCAGAGGAAAGGTTTGCGCAAACTGAAAAAGTTGTTGAACACCTGTCGAAGGGCACTAGTCAGAGTAAAAAGGCAGGTGCAGAGATTAGACCATAACACACTCAGACTGAGTTACCGTGGGTCGTGGTGCTGGAGTGTATTTTGTGGGGTTTAGATCAACATTTGGTCGTGTATCTAACTTTTTTTTTTTTTTTAACATTTGATTTCGTCACTATGAGTTTTCACGGCAAGCGAAGCGTGTGCTGCTGGCTTCTCCTGGTTTGCATTTTCTATTTCACTTGCCTGCACGGCTCCAACGCGAGTTCTTTGTGGACCGCTTATGTGAACATTTCCTTCGTCGATCCGCAGACCAACAAGACAGTGTGGGAGGATGAGGAAAGTGGACTCTATGGACAGAATTCGTTCATTACCAACGCGAACGGGGTAGTGGTTTTGCCAGACCCGCTGCACGGCTGCTCGGAACACACCGTGTATGATGTACCCGAATATGCAAAGAAAAAGTGGATAGCCTTGGTTCAGCGGGGAAATGGATGTACATTTACCGAGAAAATCACGCAGGCTGTTTTTCGGGGTGCTGTTGCGGTGGTAATCTTTAACTACCCCACTTTGGGAAATGAAGTCATTGAAATGTATCACCCAGGTAAGTCACTCCTGGCGATGTTAGTGTAGCGTTTCGTTTCTAAAGCATTCAGTCTGTGGGCGGAGTCTCTCCACACTTTAATTATGTAATTGAAAGCACTGTTGGAAAGGGTGAGGCGCTTGACTTGGCTGTTGATAAAGTACACTGTGTCGGTCCAGCCTGAGTCTGTAGGTCATTCATTAGTTACATGTTGGGTTGCCAGGAACAATTTAACTAGTTAGGAGCATATTTAACGGGCAGTTTCTTAAATTATCTGGAGCCCGGACTTTTTAAAATACAAGTAGAGACCATTTACAATTCTATAAATAAATAAAATGAAATGTATAATTTTATTTTAAGGTCCGGGATGCTAACTGTTGCCCCTCAGTTTTAAATCCTTCCTTTTCACGTTGATATTGCTGTTTCGGAACTGTTTATCTGCAATACTATGAAAAGTGTGGTCTTCAGTAAGAGGAAGTTTAATAAATAGCATTGCGTGCGCATTCTACTAATGTGAAAACAATACTGTAGCAACAAGTACAATCAAACATTTTATAAACCCATTGTAGTATTTTGATAAACTCGTAATGTTAATTGTTCATATAGATAAGTGGCATCTCTGAAAGCCACCTCAATATTAGGGCCACATTTTGTTGGTGCCTCGACAGGGCTTGCTAGAGAGGTTTTTACTGCATGATGTAATGCTGTGTTTGGTACCTGTTGCATAAGTCTATGATCTTTAACGTTTTGATATACAGCGCGTGGTCTGAATTAATCGCATGAGAATACTGACAGTTCTCTTCTCCCACTGTGACCTTAACAGCCGTTCATTCAACTCCCACACGCCTTCTGCTTTGCAAGAGAACAAAAACATTACTCTTGGAGATTCTGCCTGAAAAGGAGAAAGCAGCATTTCAGTTCATCACATATCTCTCATAATCCGAATATTTCAGGCTCTCTACATCTGTATAGGTCTAGCTACTTGTGTGATAGTTTTCCCTTTTGAAACCATAGAGATTTGGATAACCTAAGAAAGCTGGTTGATTTTGCAATATTGATTCATAATACTCTAGTATTGGGAGTCCTAGAAAAGTTGCATAGGGAGTCACGTTTTAGTTATGAGCTTTAAACAAACCAGTAAAGTGTGTGTGTGTGTGTGTGTGTGTGTGTAATGCTGAAGGGGCTGGTGAGTCAATTGCTTTCCACCATGGAGATAAACCTGTTGGGGCTGCCATGGTAGAAGAAAGGTGTAAACAGATTCAAGTGTAATAGTCTGTGCTGGAAACTCCACTGGGTTCATGTTGCTGTTCATGGGGGTGGGTGCAAGGCTAAGATCTCCAAGATATACACGGCTGTTTGGAAAAAGAAAAAGCAACAAATGGACGAGCCCTGGAGGAAGTTTCCTCTTGCTGGTTAAGCCTAGAGGCTACACCACACTGACTGTTCTCAAAGGGGGCTTATTTGAATCACTCACTGTCCTGTGGTGCTGTCAAGCAAGTTTGTGAACTGCTTAACTTTGAAATCCACACGATGGAGAAGCTTACCATTTAAGGACTCCTCGTTTTTGGTGATCACAATCTCAAATGTACAGGTAATTCATAGTGCACATTGGTTTGCTCCGTGACCATAGAACATCCTCTGCACCTACTAAACAGTTTTGTTGGTTTAAGAACTTTACAGTAGATATCAGATGTTTAGTGAGTTCATGCAGTCTAGGTTAAATGCTTAGGGGTATGGTACCATGAGAAAAGGGAAGCTATTTTAATTTGCAGCTTTATACAGCTCTGTACTGCGTGACAAACATAGAAAACCACAGTGCTTGTTTTAGAAGTTTTTACTTCCTGTTTGTGGCATTGCACATAAAACTTCCCTTAATCCACCACTACCCCAATTAGACACTTGGTAACTAGAGTAATTCAGCTGAAGCAGTTGGATCAGTGTGGATGGAAGTATTGTTTGCAGCCCTAAGTCAATGTCTTTGCAAAGACATCCTTATAAGGTATAGTTGGTACTGTGAACCGCATTGCCAGTATTTCAGTACAAAGTACACTGTGGGCTTGTTGACTAACCTTTACAATCCAAACATGATGTTGCTAGTGTTTAGTGGTAGCTATTTAAGCAGCCTGTTCCTGTGTCTTCCAGTCAGGATAGAGTACTGGTGTGAGTTTGTGGACTATCTGTCTAGCTTCCCTTTCACTGCGAGAAGTGAGCATGGGGTTGTGATGTACTGTAAACTGCTCATGCAAAGGTTGGTCTGCAGTTCCTCCAGTCTGTACCCTCTAGTGTACTGTGTGTGACGTTCACAAACCTCTCCCTTGTGCCACAGTCTCTGTCTTAACATGCATTGCTCATATTTAACCCTGAATCATCTTTCTGCATCGTAGCCCTTTGTCAAACTCCTCCACCTCCCTAACATTTATTTTTAAAAGCAAGCACACGCTCCAGTGAGATTGCTAGACACTAATCAAATGAGAATTAAATTTGGCCAATCCACTCTCTTCCCTATTCATTTTATCTACTGTGAACAGTGCTGCTTTTGTGAATGCGCAACCACACCTGCTGTAACATTCACATAAACAAATACTGGAAGAATACATTTGCTTGCTGATCAGGAAACTGTGTTGTGTTAACAATATGCTGCTTCATCAGGCAGATCACATCTGTTTGCTTTCGTTCCATAAACTCCTATACTGTTTATTTAGTTACTTGAATTCGCAGTGTGGAAGTGTAGTCGCTGTGTGTGACAGTGCTGCCTCTAGTTACTAGGACAGTACTTTATTTTGAATGTGAAGAATTGTATTGCATACTGGAAGCAGTGCCATTCCCCTTAACGCAAGAGATGTAATGAGAGATTTTACACTCTGCCACCAACAAAAGCATGTAACTGTATAAATCCACAATCCACCTCCTGTCTCAGGGTATGTAAACATGTGGGCTTTCTGAGGGATTGGGTTTGGTGGGGGGGGGGGGGGGGGGGGCTCAAAAGATTAGAAGTAATTCAGCAGCAGACTCAAGTCCTTGTATTCACCAATGTGCAAATTGAAGATATTGCTTTGACAAGTGGACAACACTGCATGAAATCGTTGTGGTTCCTTTTACGGTAAGGGCAGCAGTGTGGAGTAGTGGTTAGGGCTCTGGGCTCTTGACCGGAGGGTTGTGGGTTCAATCCCCAGTGGGGGACACTGCTGTTGTACCCTTGAGCAAGGTACTTTACCTAGATTGCTCCAGTAAAAACCCAACTGTATAAATGGGTAATTGTATGTAAAAATAATGTGATATCTGTATAATGTGAAATAATGTATAATGTGATATCTTGTAACAATTGTAAGTCGCCCTGGATAAGGGTGTCTGCTAAGAAATAAATAATAATAATAATAATAAGAGTCTAGTAGCTTATGTAGTTCTCACCTGGTTTTACTCCAGCTTCATTCATGCATATCAAGCTCCAGCCGTTGCCCTATTTACAGAAGCAATATCTAAGTTCACATTTCTGGTACAACTGCATTCCAAAGTGTTGAAGTTCCAAGACTGGAGCTCCTGCAGTTAGAGGAACCGTGTGCTGCTTGTCTTATAATGAAGCAGGCTCCACTGTCCTGGCTTTATTCTTGAGACGCAGCCCCTTTAAAATAAAGAAATACATTTCTGCTTTCGTCTTTGAATGTATTTCATGTTTGAGAGCAGGATGTATAAACTGCTGATGCATAAAACAATTGATGTATATTTATTTAGTTTGTATTTTGTATGCCTGTGCTCCTGCTTTGGTTTCTTTTGCACCTCGCTGCCCTCCACTAGCCATCTTTCTGAATGCAGTCGGCTCTGTTGGGGGTGAATGAGTTCGGCTTCAGGGCATTAGGTGTGTGTGTGATGGGTTAAGTGTGGGTGTGTGATGGGTTAAGTGTGGGTGTGGGGGTGTGATGGGTTAAGTGTGGGGGGGGGGTGTGCAGGCGCCCGGCTCACTAGAGGGTGCTTTATTGATTGCTGCCACAGAAGTGAGTAATATAATAACAGTGTGTGTGTGTGTTTTTTTTTTTTTTTTAATTTTTCCATTTAACACTATGGAAAACCAGTCAAACGGCTTCAGTGCAGATCCCTTGCAAATGTGTGCAGATAGCGATCTGGACTCATTGAAGAAAATGAAAACCAAAAGATTTTCCGATATTTCTTTTTTTTTTTTTTTTTTGTGTGCTGTGTGTTCTTGTACTGGCCTCCACAGTCGAAGCTTTAATAAAGATCATTGTAGTGGATGGGTTTTGAGGCGATTCGTTGTTTGCCCCCCCAAGCACTGTCAGTCCTCTGGTGTTCCTAGCCTGATTGTCGTGGATAGGTTTTGAGATTCACTGTTTGAACCTGCGCCCCCCACCCCACACCACTGTCACTCCTCCAGTATTCCTAACCTGGTCATTCTTTCCCAGGGGCGAAGGACACAGTTGCCATCATGGTTGGGAACAGCAAGGGCATGGAGATCGTGCAGCTGATGCACAGCGGGGCCCAGGTCACCCTGACCATCAAGGTGGGCAAGCAGCATGGCCCCTGGATGAGCCATTACTCGGTTTTCTTCATCTCCATCTCCTTCTTCATCGTCACCGCTGCCATCGTGGGATACTTCATCTTCTACTCTGCCCGTCGGCTCCACACCTCCAGAGCGCTGAACAGGAGACAGGTATTCACTTTGCTCTGTACTGCGTCTTGAGAATCTCTAGCTACACTTAAATGGCTAGCCTATAGGACTTCAGGAGCGAACGCAATCTATGAATCCCTGCTTGGCTGTCTTCTGGGCTTGTTCCCTTGCTGAGGCTGTATATACTTGAGCACACTGTGGACCAAGCCTGCGCTGGTGGTGGTTGTAGCAGAAGCTCACTTTAGAGAGACGTAGCGCTGCTGCAAACAAACTAGAGGGAGGGGAGGGGTTTGTTGATGACCTTCAGCAACTGGATGATCTTTGAAGCTGTTCTATTTACTGTAGCAGTTCTTTTGTGATAAATACAGCACATAAGTCCAAGACGCCGCTGACCTCAAACTCCTTTATTTGCAACTGCTATTTCCATTTGACAAGAGGAAAGCGCTGTTATGTGAACCTTTGTATGTAAACCACAGTGGTGGAGAGGGGTTGTCTCCGACTGCTTGTCCATGGGTAACCCAATGCTTACCAAGAAGGCTTGGGAAACATCGGGGGAATTAACGAAGTTGCAGCCGGTGTTGCTAAGGTTACCTGTCTATGTAAGGTGTTCCCCTTAATCCCAAAGCAGGGCGAGAGAATGAGTTGGTTTCCATGGAGGCTGTGTGGGTTGGGAATAGAGTTAGCAGTTGGCGTACACACACTAGCTAGTACAGATAAACCTTTATGTGTGCTTGAACAGCTTTCCCAGCCATTTATTTTAAGGACACTGTCTGTCCAGTAGAAATTACCAAGTAGTACTAGTCCAGGACTAATTCCAACCCTACTGAGATTGAGCCAGCGTTCTTAGAACAGAATGCAGAACGCAACTTCAGACGTCAAAGTGGCTCCATTGTCTGGAGACGAGGATCTTGAAAGAAACTGTAGCATTGCTCGCCCACTGGTCCTAGAAGCTGGTCAATTCTGGCACTTGAATTAAGTTTTTGAGGGGAGAATTGAATGTAGATTAATGCTAAAATATGCTCCCCCTCCTCCATGGCGGCATGCTTAGCTTGTTGACATGCAAGTTTAATATAAACAGTCTGTGTCCTGATCTGTCGTCTGTTGGATGAATGTTAATAACAGCAATCCTCTTGCCTTGGCACATGCCACCTATATGTAGTTTTAGATGGAAAATGGGCGCATGCAATAGAGGGTGTTGTCACACTGTTGCTTAATCCATTAGGAGTTTAGTTTCCTTCGGTCATAGTGAGGCAGCATAGTCCATGTTATCAGCTGATATGCAAGTAAAGAACTGATTGTTGATTTTATACACTTACACAAGAGGGGCACAGGACTGTACAAAGAGCTGTCATTTTCCCACAGCATCATCCCTGAATCTACACCACGCAGCCCTGTAATGAGATTACTCTAACACACAGGAGTCATTAAGGTGTCCTGCTTTTTCTGTGGAAATCCCCTTTGGAATCTACTGTAATCACAGCAGTTTCCTTTGTCAGTAAACACTCCCAGAGGAAGTGTCGTTCCTCGATGCTCCCTCATTTAAAGATCCAGCTCTTGTGCTCCTGCTTCTTACAGACTTCTCTAATCCATTGCAATAAGATTAGCTTTTGTTCTTCTAAAATGATCAAGGTGATAATCTAAGCAAAAAGGACCCTGAGTTGATGTTTCTTGTTCTGGTAACAAGCTCTGCACTGGGGTCTGTGTCTGTGGAGTCTGTGGAGTGCAGACTGGTTCACATTCCTTCTCATGCTTTGCCACTGTTGTGAAGCAGGCAGGTTTGTACATGTGATGTAGCCTCATATGATCTTGATTTCTCATCGGTGTGTTTCTGCTGTTGTACAGAAGCAGCTCAAAGCGGATGCCATGAAAGCCATCGGCCAGTTGGAGGTCCGAACTCTAAAGCCAGGCGACAAGGTAAACTTGTGATCTTACTCAAAGCTGGATTTGTTGGGCTCGACGAAGCCTGTACTGCTGGAGTTACATGAGATGGAAAGAAATAAGTCTTATTTATTTGTGTTTTAATAGGAGATTGGAGCAGACGCGGACAGCTGTGCGGTTTGCATCGAGGTCTACAAACTGAACGATGTCGTGCGCATATTAACCTGCAAGTATGTGTTGATCATGACAGGTGTTTAGTAGGTGCTGTCTTTGCAGTTTAGTGGCAAGTACAGTACCTCATGTCTGTTGCATCCGGTCCCTTTTTAGTGGGTTGTGTTCACTGTTAAAGGGGCAATGCATTATTTAAAGATTTCTCTGCCTTCCTGGCTGTGTGCACCTTGTTTCCATGGCAACTGTTTATAGTATGGCAGGGTTACCCCGCCAGTGTTTCATCAGCTATTTACCTGAACTTCTCAATTCGCAGCATGCAGTAAAGTTATTAACAGTCTTTCGAAGATGACCGAAAAATAAACAAGCGTGACTATCCAGAACAAATCAGTTCCTGGTACTTAAACATGTGTAGAGTTCTCTCCTCGGTGACTTGAAACAAATGTCCCTTTTGTAGGTGTGTCCTCTCTCGTACAGAGTAACAGTGCAGAAAGGACCTCATTTTAAAGTTGACTTGTCTGTGCATGGGCATACCTGTAACTGGTTTGCTGGCCTGTTCAGTGGGATTCTCCTTTACACCCAACCCAAGGCTGCTGTGTTAAGCATTGGCGCTGCAGTGTAAAGTACTGTGCGGGCTTCTTCTGAGCTGCTTGGAGTGTGGGTGTTGATCCTCCTTGGGTAGATGGTACTTGCTGATGGCAGTTCTGCTTATTCTCAGAACAGTACAGCTCGGGTGTACCATGTGGTATTGAACAGCAGCAGGTGATGGTTACCCCAGGACTTTCTGTAAACAAGCTCTTTGCTGTAACTTCTCTATTTATATAACAAAAGGAGACTCGCTCTCGTGGGGATTCCAGGAAAGATTTAACTTGGAGGTCAAAAATATCAAATTGCTTTGCTGTAGAATTTCCCCTTGGACCCCCATTTGACTCATCCGGAAACAAATTGAAAAATGAAAAGGAAAATTGTGCTGGGTTGTGACGTGTACCTCTGTACCACTGTGTGACTGCTGCACACTGTGTGTGTTTATAACTGATAAGAGTTTGTCATTAACCAGGTCACACCCATTATAACACTTCTTGGTGCACCCTGGCAAGGTTCAGGGCCCTTGAGCCTTTCCTGTTCATATCTTGAAACAAACACCTTGGGCACAAACGCATGTTTACTTTCTTATATTTCACTTTCTTTCAATATACTGTAGTTTAACAATGAACTTATCTGTAAAGCCTTCTGGCTGTGTGGGTATTTTTGTTTTATGCAGAACTCCAGACCATAGTACCCTTGTTTTCAATTATAAGGCACAGGCCTGTCAACTAAAAACTACCCAGTTGCTGTAAAATAAAATGAAATAAGGTGCAAAACAATCTGGTTTGTATATAGATGGACCAAGCTAAATCATTTGCTTTCTAATGTGGTTTTAAAACCTTGCTTTCCTTTTATTTCAGCCACCTGTTCCACAAAACCTGCATTGACCCCTGGCTTCTGGAACACAGAACCTGCCCCATGTGTAAATGTGACATCCTGAAGGCTCTGGGCATTGAGGTAGCTTTCTGTTAACCCTGACTGTTTAATGCTTCACTGATTGCATGATAACAGTGCCATCTCCTAAACCCGGTGCACGTGATCTATAGTGTACCCGTCCTGTCTTTTTAAATGTTTAATAAGGCTGTCTCTTCAATGTCCTTGGAGGAGCAGGATAAATGCATCCTCAGCATTGATGGTACTTGATTTATAACCTGTGTATTAAAATGAGCCATTCAAACATGTAATATGCAGTGTCATGTATCTCTCGAAATCCTGAGCTAATGAAACCCTCAATGTGGATATGAAATGAAACTATTGAAGCCGTTGGTACGGCATTGTGCTTCAGTGCAGTGCCTTCTTTAAACGGGTTACTTCTGCTTAACGGTCTTTTCTGTTCCTCTTTGCATTTTTAGCAGCCTGATGATGAGGAAGCTAGTGAGCCAGTTCAAAGTGTGCCAGTGCTTAGCAGCGCCCCTGAAAGCAGCGCCCCGCTCCCCACAGAGGATGGCCTCAGTGAGACCGCCTCATCGGGGTACGCCTCTGTACATGAAGTGGACGAGCGCGTGTTGGAGGAAGAGAGTAAGTGTGGACTGGGAGATAAAAACTCCCTACTCCCTAACTACTTCATGCATGTTAATCATTTTATACAGTGAAAGACGGCACCTCATTTTGAGGCCGGGCATCCAAACTATTGTTTTTGTGACTGCCATGTTTTACTAAATTGCAATGCGAGCGATAAAGCATCTGGCTCTTAAGACAAGCCTTGAACAGCAACTCCCTCCTGCTTGCTGTGTTTGTTGCAGATGCATGATGGGTCCTCCCAGTGGTAGCATTGTAGATGTGGGGTATGGCTGGCATGTGGGTAGAATTCAGACCGTTTTTTGCTCCTTGTTGTGAAATAGATTGAAGTCTGGGTGTCTTTGCCTTGGCACGTCTAAACATTAACCAGTGGTGCTTTGTTTCTGCACATCAGATCCGATTCCAGCGAACAGCGTGGTGAGGATGGAGGTGCTCCCACACTACGACAACCTCACCTTTGAAACGGAGGAAGATGCCCCTCGCTATGACAACCTGCAGCAAGTCCAGACCTGAGCTGCTTCATGCACAGGAGTTTCAGGACGCTGCTACCTGGGGACCAGGCACACAAATCGGTCATACCCTTATCTCCTGGAAATGCTCTATCGTGACGCTGATGTCACTAAACCAATAATTAACTGTAGGTTTGACCTACTCTTAAATCAGGGATGTATTAGAGTTTGAGATGGTTAAAACGAGGATCTAATTTATAAAAACCCTAAAAGCAAAACCTTTGCTCATGCATTGATTTTATTTTATTAATATTCTATGCACTTGCTTCATGTATATAGAATGACTAGAAAGTGGACATGTTTGCATAGGCTAAAGGGCTTTTAAGGATTTTTATTGTTTAATTGTATGTAAATTTTATTATACAATTATCTCGTACTGAAATTTCAAGCTTTGCGAAAACACATTCGTGGAGCAGTAATAAATGCAATGTGTTTTTTAATGGTTCTGAATCAACTAATCTTTGCCATTTAAGTGGCACACATTGTTCCAGTCTCTGTTTAGATAAGTTCATGTGAACTTAAATGTTTATATATGGTTTGTCCAAATGGTGGTGGTTGTGTTTGGGTGTGTTTTTTTTTTAAACCAGGCCCAGCGTTTTGCCTCCCAGAGAGGGATCTGTCCAGTTCAAACTGGCACCCCTGTGGTTCAATCTATTGGTCTGTTTTGCAGTAAAAGGGCATCAGCAATACTGTAAGGGACAAAGTAACTTTTGGTTTTAAAGCTATACAGTTTAATTTTAAACTGTATAGCGTTATATTGGTAACTATTGTAAATAAATAAAACAAAAAATACATTAAATAAATTTGAATAGGTGTCTGCTTTAGTCAGGGCTATGGTACCAGAACAAGATGCAATGGCACCTGTGCTTAAAACAGCAATGCTGCCCCCTGCAGAGCTGTTCTTTGTTTGTGTTCTTCATAACACCCCCCCAGCAGGTGTTCCTAAAGTATCCCTCGGTGAAAACCTATACAGGTAATTGGTTTATACTAATCATTAGTCTTTACTTGTGGTGTAACAAGTCCTTGACACATGGTGGGTTTTATTGTTGTGTGTTTTTTTTTTTTGGTGAGTCATTCATACCCTTATCGTTTTTATGCTTCACATTTAAAATGCACAGCAGCACCGATTTTGATATGTAACCGAAGCATGTCCAATTCCTGAGCACAGGCTTACATTTGTTTGATTCACTATCTGTTTACTTGATTGCCTTAACTTTTTGAAACCACATGTGTTTTTTTTTTGTTTTGTTTTTCCAAATCCAGACTGCCTGCACTTTATTTAAGCTGTTCTCTGTATTGTAATACTGTTGTGACATTCATCTGTAATGTTACTGTGAGATCAGGAAGATGGGACTCCTCCTTTTCGTCTCTTTCCACATAGCTACTGCACCACGGTGGACTGGCTTAGACATGTACTCCAAAGTATTTCAATCAATCAGAAAGACTTCGTATTAGTTCTCTTTCCTGCTATATCTATCTGTCAAGAGTAGGGTATTTGATAACTGATGTACATATAATTAAAGCTTTATAATAAAGTAAAAACCACACTGAAACAAATTGTAAATAAATTCCTTCACTATTAAACTGCTTGTGTGTGTTTTTGTTCTGTCCATGTGGGGGTTTTCTGTGAAACTGTAGGATTCTTATTAAGGAAAGTTGCTCCTTTATTCTATATCAGGACAGGTTGTGATGATTGTGCAGAACAGGGCTGTTGCAGGGGAGCTCCTATTCTGCTTCGCAGGGTATACAGTATACTGGTATACTGGTCTGACTGGGCTGTGTATCAATTAATGACAAGCATCAGGGCACTTAAAGGGTCGGTTACAGAACCAGTGATTCGGGCACATCAAGTGGACTGCAGTGCAGATTAGAAGATCTGCACTAACCGCTTGAAGCGTACCAAGCACATGATCCCGGGAATTGGTTTAACGGATCGGAACAAGTCAGATTGATTAATGAGGACTAACCTACAGTTGTGGCCAAAAGTTTTGCATCACCCTGTAGAATGAACACATTTTGCATGATGACAGTGTTAACTGGTGCACAGGCGGCATGAGAACATACAGAGATGGGTTTGCATGAAACCCATAAGACGGCTCATGTGCCTCTGGGGAGGGAGCCACGTCAAGCAGGTTGCACAGACGCCCCAACATTTAACAACTGCTCATTCTGTTCTTTCTATGGGAAGTGCAGTTTGCACGTGATCTTTGTTTAACGGTAAGGATGCCACTCAGATGGATGGAAAGTGGATTACACATTAAGATTATTTAGAGGAAGACAATGGCACTCTGGTGTAAAGATTGTGCGAATTGAAACGCTTGTTTTGTGGAGAGGATGTGATCTACACGTATACAGATACAGGGACTGGTTAGGGTGCATCTTTGCAATGCAGATGGGACAGATCCCTAACGCGTTGCTTTATTTATATCAATTCAACAGTAAGGTAACCCTTCAGAAATTCTAAATTATTATTTAAGATAGTATTCTAATACACACTTTCCCTTTAATTGACATCTAATAAAAATATATATAGTACCCACAGGTTATTTTATGTATTTATTTATTTGCTTCCAGAAGATCATTTTCTATACATTTGCATACTTAACCGTCTAATTGTGTGTTTGTTGTACAGAGTACTATATTTAATATAGCATGTACTGATGGCATTTAAATTGCCTGGTTTGAAGGATCCTGTTTTTAGAGGCTATTTGTTTTTAAATCTTAATCTACCATTAGAGGGCAATATTTAACCTAACTACAAAGTCATGGATCAGCTTCACAGTGATACTGCCGAGGGATTCTGGGAAATGTAGTCCAAGACCGTTTCACGTCCAGCCTGTGGAATTGTGGATGCCTCCCGGTACTACAATCCCCAGAAGCGACTGGCTGGCCGTCCACTGTGGCAAGGTTTCTGTATACGTGTGTGAAGGATTCCTCCAACTGTAAACAGAAGCAACCGTGGGGAGTATGTGGCAGTGGAAATGAACGCCGAGGTGTAGGAAATCGAAACAGCAGATTTAAAAGATGTGGCTTAAACCCGAGGAGGTGCTGCTGAAGAATGCACTGAAGCTCTGGGCGACGGAGAAGTCCAACGATTACTTCGTTCTGCAGAGGAGGCGAGGGTATGGGGAGGGCGGAGGAGGGCTGACAGGTACTGTACCCTACGGTGCCGCTGATAATATTATTGACAGTGTTGCGAATACCATGTAGCAGTGCGATAGTTAATCACACTCAGGTAAATAGTCCCAATTACCATTTCTCCATGACAGTATATTCCGAACATATGTGTCTGTGTGGGGGATGTGCACAGAATCGCACTGCATACCTGGCAGTATATACGGTGTTTGTCAATACAGAATATTATTTTTTTATTACAATATTTCTTCTTTTTATACACTGTATGTATGTTGTTGTTGTTATTATTATTATTATTATTATTATTATTATTATTATTATTAGTAGTAGTAGTAGTAGTAGTAGTAGTAGAAGAAGAAGTAGAAGTAGTCGTAGTAGTAGTAACGTTTCTGTACAGTAGTAGTGTCTTGGTACAGTTTGCGCTCCTATGATTGAAGGTACTGTATAATTGTTTTCTATTCAGTTGCACACTATCCAGTCTGTACTCTGTGCACAGATGTGATGTCATGATTTACAGCCCTCCTGTATAAGGACAGTGCATCAGAGAGCACAGCTTTCGCATCACAGTGTTAAAAGAGCTGAGGATAAAGTCTCTTCAGCAGATATGGGGGCTGCGTGTCATATTTACTGACGCTACCTGCCTTTTGCCTGCAGGGTGAAAGGCGCCCTCCGCTGACATAGGCTCGCTTTTGAATGGCCTTTTATCCTGATGAGCAGAGCTAATGAACATGCAACAACTGTATATAATACCTTAACCCTTAATCTCACACGACCCCATAGCAAAGCACTGATGTGACAGTAGTACCAACAGCAGGGTTTTTTTTTATTTTTTTTATTTCTGGCAATAAGGTAACAGAGGCCAGGAACTGCCCATTCCTTAATTAACTACCCATCTCCCTTTCTGTAAACAGAAATACAGTATACATATGTGTCTGTCCTGATCCCTGTTGTTAAGCTATTGGCAGCAGTCTGTTTGGGGTTTCTTAATGGTAGTTTGAACTGGTAATACAAATAAACCCCACAAGACTGCTTCCAGTAGACTCCAATAAAAATAAAACACGCCCAGGGCAGCAATATTCATATGTCTACAAGGGATTATTAATGTATAGCTGAGCAGTTACTTTAGGATGTGAATCAAAAATAGCTGCATGCCCGGTTTCTAATAATACGTGCCTTCTGTCTACAGAGCCGATAGCCATCAAGACTTTCTTTTTTTTCTGCACCTTTCAATTTGCTTTTGTGTCACATCCAGCACAAGACAGTTTTATGTAGGTACTGTAGGCTATGAAGCAAGCAGACACACACACACACACACACACACACACACACACACACACACACACTCTCACACAGACCAATACAAGTCAGACAGTTTTGTTCTGTTGACTTTGCCGTCTCCTTCCCAGTGTCTGTGCTGCAGGGCAGTCCTCCCTCAGTATAAATAATAGAGAGTGTTGTCGTGTTTGTCAAGCCTGCCTGCAGTGTCAGGCTGCAGTTTTCAAGGGGACGCATCAAGCTGGAGACACGGCCTCGTCTTTTGAAAGGGCTTTTCCCCCCTTAAGATAAAAACAATTCTCTCGATTCCGTCAGTCGTGCTAGGATACCGTTTCTGCACACAGCTTTGCAAAGCAGCTATTTTTATAACCACCCACGTGCGAATGCTCGATATGGGCACGTTCAGCTCAGCCTGTGTGGAAGCGGACTTCTGTGGAAAAGCACGTGACCTCGTGAAAATCTGGAGGTGCGACAGATCTCCGAGCTTGTGTTTGTACACTTAACATGTTTAAACACTTTGCACAAACAGCAGCGCACTGAAAGGGATTCAAAGGTAAAAGTGCAATGCATGGAGCATATCCAGCAGCAATGGAGAACGCTGTTTAATGTTTGCACTGATACGACCTGTGCTTTACACAGGTGGAGAAGTACATAAAAAGGGTTTGGCTACAGTTCAGAGCAACAAGCAATACCACGGTAGTGTTGCATGCAGTACTTTAAATCAAAGTGGCCTTGCAAACAGCATCGCCACATGAGGAAACCTTCTGAGATAAAGTGCAGATCTCATGATATTGCTAAGCTGTCAGTTTTTCAAGTACGCTTAACAGCACAGCAGTTATCAGGCATTATGAAATCGGAGTTGATTCTGCTTCAGATACATCCTCAATGTTGTTATTTACTGTTTCCAGCAGCAAAATAATGCAAAACTGTTTTTTTTTTAAATATATTTGCGGAGATGCACAGTTTTTCATGTCAGTCATTTTATTACTGCCTTTAATTGCTGTACTTGCCTGGCAGTCTGAGCTGAGCACTTAATGGAAACATGTCAATTTATGTTTCCTTTATTAGGAAACGATGCAGGCGGGTGTAGAATAACCAAACACTTTGTCCCTCTGTGGTGTAAAATCAGGATGTATTGTTGTAATACTATTGTGAAACACACATGCGAAACCTGCATGATCACTGCCTTTTGTGTTTCCTGCTTGAAAAGAAATGGGAATACCCAGAAACACAAGATAAAAACTGAGAAAATCTAAACAAACAGTTTGTCAATCAGTGTGCATTTTGTTCAGAATTTGAGTGAGTTTATGTTGTAGTTTCCAACAACAGAGATGAAACAATGACGTCAAGAATGCCTTGATCTATGATTGTAATTGGCCGACACATTGCTACTGACCTGACTTAGATCTAGGATTCGCAAAGCTGTTACTCATTTTTTGTTTTAAAAGTTGACCCATTCAGGCTAATCCCAGGCCAATTGGACCCCTGGCCGATGTGAGAGCGAGTTCTCTTAAGTGAGCCATGACTCCCCCTTTGTTTGAACAGTAAGATTCACTCGCCCATCATGAGCAGAGGTTCACTCCTGAAACAGGCTTGCTGATGTAAAGGACTGCTTTGCATTTGCCATCGATTTCTTATCTTCAGATGGTAATGTGTAGGCTCAATATTGTTTCCATCGATATCTTATCTTCAGATGGTAATGTGTAGGCTCAGTATTGTTTCCACAGTACTTTATTCATCTGCAGTTTCTTCTAATTGTCAGTATGAGGCACACACTTACAGGATTGTCTCTCCTTCAGGGCACATTACAATTGCCAGTTCTTTTAAACATGTGCATTTCTAAGTGTGCTGTTAATTGATAATGGATGTGACTGTAATGCAGAATATATACTCAGTTCATCCTTTTCTGGAAAGACAGCCGGGCTGCTCTTCCGTTGTGCCACTGTGTTTAGTAGCACGCAGGATATTATTAGGAGCATTACGTTAACCGCTTCCCTGTTTCTGTGAAATGGAGACAGGTCTCCTTGTGGGCACACTGGATGCTGTCCTCGACTCCACGGCTAAAGTTGCTCCATTTCGCATCCTGCATCAGACACCCGACTCCCAGGTCTACTGGTCCATAGCGTGCGGTAAGAGCTGACTCTTGATCTTCCTCTCGCTGCTCGCTCATGTGTTTTAGGCTGGTTCCACAGACCCTTGGTTAACACTAATCATGGATGACATTAAGCAGTGTAATCTGTGATTAGTGCCAGTCGAGGTCTGGGAAATCAGCTAAGGGTTGTTTTTAACCAAACCATGCCAGATACCTACACAGAACCAACGACAAAAATGGCATTATTATTATTATTATTATTATTATTATTATTATTATTATTATTATTATTATATTTACTACCTGTTGTTCATGTGTAGCTGAAGTGAGAGACTGCAGGCTATGAACTTAAAGGAGAAAAAAAAATATTAATGTTACAAAAATGAAATACAAAACACCTTGAGAGTTCTAAAGAGAACTTGAAATATGTAACTTAGTTGTTTGTTTCTAGTTTTTAAACAGGAGTTAATTAAAGGCTTTGAAAATCTAGCCCTGCATGTCATGATGAGCGCATGTTATTGTCACCTAGGTGCCACCAGAGAGGAGATAGTGAAGCACTGGGAATGGCTGCAGAAGAATATCATGAGCACGCTCTCTGTGTTCGATTCCAGCGAGGATATTACCAGCTTCGTCCAGGGAAAAATAAGGGTGAGTGTGCCAGTGTGGGAATGCTGGGCGGTCCTTAGACAGCTATCAAATGGAAATTACTGCTGAAAACCTCGGCTGGAATCACAGACCACTTCGCAGCCTCACAGTCCACAGGGCATCCCAGACCCGTAGGCATCTCATCCACGCTTCACCTAATTCACAGTCCTTTAATAGTAAGTAGTACAGTGTCATTACAAGTACAGTGCAGGGTCAATATTTAATACGTCCTAGAATAGAGCCTGAGCTGACCAAGGCTGCCACACAACTACAGATCCCAGGGTGCACTGCACTTAACTAGGATTTCAGATGCATCCGTTTCCCAAGCTCTTTGCACCCGGAAGAGTTTCAGTTTCTTTCAGGCAGTCAGTCGTTCAGCAAGCACAGAAACCTGGACTGCGTTTCACAGACCCGGTCCCTGTGTAGCTTAAGCCCTGTAATGTGCAGCAGCACTGTGTTGAGAAAGCTGTGCTTTGTGTCTGGTGACAGGGTCTGATCGCGGAGGAGGGGAAGAGCTCCCTGGTGAAGGAGGAGGACCCCGAGAAGTTCCGTGAGGCGCTGCTGCGCTTCCAGAAGTGGTTTGGCCTGCCGAAGAAGGAGAAGCTGGTCACCTATTACTCCTGCAGCTACTGGAGAGGGAGGGTCCCCTGCCAGGGCTGGCTCTACCTGAGCACCAACTTTCTGAGCTTCTACTCCTTCCTGCTCGGAGCCGAAGGTAAGACACCATGGGCTCTATGTGTGTCAGGAGAGTGAACCAGCTCCAGCTGGGACTGAGGGAGCTGAATAAGTGAGCTGTGTGTGTGTGTGTGTGTGTGTGTGTGTGCTAGGGTTAGGGGTTTGGGGTTTGGGATTTGGGGTGGGTAGGCAGTCATGCTTCTCTCATTTGTTTAATGGGTGAACCAACTGCCTCCCCCCCATATCCAAAATGTTTTCAAATTAAAATTATACAACAGCGTGTTCAGATGGATTTCAAGGCAACATGTATCTGGTAATTGTGGTTTTTCTGCTGCAGTGAAGATCATCATCTCCTGGGATGAGATGTGGAAGCTGGAGAAGACGTCCACAGTGCTCCTGACGGAGGGCATCCACGTGAGGGCGCGGGGCGAGGATTATGACTTCTCCATGTTCCTGCACCTCAACGAGACCTTCCTGCTGATGGAGCAGCTGGCTGACTACTCTCTCAGGAGGCTCTTCGACAAGGAGACCTTCGAGGGAGACCCGGCCCTGAGAGACCCGCTGCAGATCACAAAGCGGTAACTAGAGCACTCTCCATACCTTTAAACTGTCAGGGCGTCCGGGAGCAATATAACCAACAGAGGGGGGTTCAAACCACGGGGACCAGCTGGAGGAAGTCTGGGTTCCATAACTAAAATCCAGTTTGTGCACATTTTTAAACCAGCAAAACCGAACACACATTCAAAAGATAAAATACAAATCAGATCTCTAGTTTTTAAAAAGGTGATGCATCACAATACTTTAAATAGATTTTGAAAACAAACCCTGTAAATTAGATTATTGAGACCTATGATAATGGGTGCACACTGTCTTTTGATTTAGACAATATCATCTTCAGGCCGATCGGAAGGATAGATTGAATTTAGTGGTGTGTGAGACTGGTTGAAACTCCTCTCTCTCTCGGTTACAGAGGTCTGGAGACTCGTGCTCGGAACGAGCAGTTCAGGGCGTTCTTCCGTCTTTGTCGCAGTGAGAACCTGCTGGAAGTGCACGAGAGCTTCCTGTGGGTGCCCTTCAGCCAGTTCAACACGCTGGGCAAGATCTGTGTGTCCGAGAGCTACCTGTGCTTCGCCAGCCAGGATGGGAGCCAGTGCTACGTCATCATCCCCCTCCGTGAGGTACGGGCCAGGCCGGCAGCGCAGTCAATCTGCTGCCTTTTCAATCTGTACCAGTCAAGATCCTGCTTCTGCTTCTGCTTCCAAACAGCACACACCCGTAAATATCAAAGTCTCTAAATAGGGTTTAAACTGTTTAAATAAGTGTTGCTCTAATCTGCGAGGTTGCACCAAGTCAGAGATTAGTTATTATTATACTGTGAGTAAGAGGACAGCCCCCCTGTGATTGATGGTACCTGCTTTCTTCTCCGCCAGGTTTTAGGTGTGGAGACGCCGGACAATGGCAGCAAAGCGCTCACTGTGTGTGTGCGAGGGAAGAGAGCACTGCGCTTTACAGAGGTCAGAGATTTTGTGCACCTGGCTGCCAAAATCCGCAGGAAGTGTGGGGCAGGCGCGAGCCCCCAGCACAGCGGCAGTGGAGAGGTACCACACCCCAGGCACTGCAGTTCTGTGCTGTATTTAGACCTGGCAGCATGCATGAGTGCACATTTCTAGGCAGGCTCTGTCCAAATGCTGGTGCCTGTGATGGTAGGATATGTAGAGCAAGGTACATACACAGTACATATACATTCTGCATGAATTTTGAATCACAAATATATCAATTCCAATGGCGTATCAAAGCAATAGCTGCTAATGGATTTGGTAACAGACCAGGGCGGGAGGCAGAGGGGGCGGGGGTCTTGAATGGCACAATGTTGTTCTTGTTGTGCTTTGAGGAATAGGATTAGGTGAGGACTGTAACTGTTCCCCAATGGAAGAGCAAAACCCTTGCTTGGTTGAACAGAGCTTTTACTCCACTGTGTGGCAGGTCCCTGCGGAGGTGTGCCAGGCCCTCATTGAGCATTTCGAGGACAATCCTGAGGAGGAGGCGCTGATGGTGGGGCAGAGGGGCAGCAGCAGGGCCGTGAGCACCGAGGCTCTCATGACCGTCTTCCACCCGCAAGACGCAGAAAACCTCGATCCCAAAATGGTAAGAGCGCAGTGCATAGTCCTACTTCATGAAATAAGAACTGTTATTCTTATTTTCATTGGACATTTAACCCACTAACTCCAGGCTACTTTGTTATGATAACTTACTCTAATTACATTAACCGCACAAGTCTCAATGTAACATATCAGATTACATAAATAGAGCCTGTGTTCTTTTTTTGAAGACAAATTCATTTGGTACGTAAAGGGTTAAATCAGTTTTGTTTTTCATACTGCATCTTCCTTGACGGGGTATTTTAAACACAGCTTAATAAGCAAAAGTGGAAAATGCAGGCAATTATTATTATTAACTTCTATTACTAAAATTACAAAATCAAAAAATATAGCCATGCTGTTGATTTTATAATTGCTTGAGTGTGGTGTCCTTCATATAGGAGTCCTCAATAATGATGCATTTGTGAATTGAGCACAGACAGAAGGGAAACAGGGTTTGTATCTGCGCATCTAAAGCAGTGCTTTGTACAGTGTGCTGACGAGACCTCAGAGGATTGCTGCACCAGATTCAATTAGCCCATTAACATGAGGAACTCCTACTCCGTTAGAGAAGGAGATCTGCGACTCGCCCACCTGCCTCCCATTCACTGTACACTAATGATCACATCTGCCTTAGGGACATCAGATATCCATGTGTAAAAAAAAAAATGTTTGTGACATTAACTATTAAACTTAATCATTCATCATGAGTTTTGTTAATGAAAAAAAACAAACAATTTTATCATTTATAATTCAGGAGGTTAGACCTGAAAGATTAACAGACCAGAAGAAAGAGTTTGCGTGGCTTACAAATAGACAGGGAGAATTCTATTTAGGTTACACTGTAAAAGACTTCAGCACGAAAATGCAAAAATGCACTGCAGCGCCACCTAGTGCTGGCAGATGCGAGTTTCTCAGGAGAAATAGCTGCTTAACTGAAACAGAAAAGGGATTATCTCTGTGTAAACATACTGGCAACAACAATACAACCAGTTTGAAGCTCTGCCCCTCATTCCTGCTTTAAGTGCAGTACTTGTGGGCTTCAGTTATATGGGACTGATGTATTCCCTCGGAGCAGCGTGCAGCTCTCTCTGTTAAGGGACCTCTTCTTTGTTTTGCAGCTGAAAGAGAAGATGAAGGAGCAGTCATGGAACATTCACTTTGCTGAGTACGGCCGGGGGGTCAGCATGTTCCGCACCAGTAAGACTCGAGACCTGATCATGCGTGGCGTTCCTGAGGCCTTACGAGGAGAACTCTGGATGCTTTTCTCAGGTGTGTGAGTTATGAGCTTGCACGAGAGCTTTTCTCAGGTGTGTGAGCTGTGAGCTGTGAGCTTGCACGAGAGCTTTTCTCAGGTGTGTGAGCTGTCAGCTTGCAGGAGAGTTGCCATAGACACTTTTATAGAGGGGAAAAAAATAACTGATTTTTGAAGATGTAACATTTATTCATTTTCAGTGTCTTTGATTTGAAGTCAAAGCTTCTTTTTGTATTTCCAAATTTAGCACTGTTGAATGTTTTTCCATAGTTCTGGGTAATGAGTTTAAGAGATATAAACAAATGTTTCGGCTCCTGCTGGGAAAGGGGCTAGCTGAAATGTTTGTCGGCCTGACTCTGTTTTAACTTGTACCTTAGTTTCTTGTAATTTGTTATCAACGCTGCCTAATGTCACAGCACCACAATCTTGCAGGCGCAGTTAACGACATGGCCATGCACCCCGGCTGTTACGCTGAGCTGGTGGAGAAGTCTGTGGGCACCAGCACGCTGGCGACTGACGAGATCGAGAGGGACCTACATCGCTCCCTCCCTGAGCACCCCGCGTTCCAGAGCGACACAGGCATCTCTGCCCTGCGCAGGGTCCTCACCGCATACGCCTACAGGAACCCCAAGATCGGGTACTGCCAGGTACCCCTCACTGTGCCAAAGGGATCTATGTCTGTTAGGGTGGAACCGGAACACCCTGTGCGACTCTCCAGAATTCTGTTCCTTCACTGTAAAAACAATCTAATAATGCCCAAACCTCATCAAATGATCTATTAAAGAAAGGGGAGGAAGAGTCTTCTGTACAGTAGAATGTGTGTTATTCCATTCTTTCCTTTTTGATACAGTCATTAATAATATTGCATTAAATGAACAAGGACGGACATGGCTGTTTTCTCGAGCAGTTCTTGTTGGGATATTTGAGTGCTTGCGTCCCTGTCTTCCAGGCGATGAATATTCTGACGTCGGTCCTGCTTCTGTATGCGAAAGAGGAGGAGGCCTTCTGGTTACTGGTGGCAGTGTGTGAGCGCATGCTGCCTGATTACTTCAACCGCAGGATCATTGGTAAGGCTGAATTGCTAAAGGTGCACGCTACTTCTCTCTAGCTGGAACATGCATGCAGATTCAAGGCACAAATACAGAACACTGCCTGTGGCCAGCAATTCGTTTTTAGTGCATGAAGACCTCGAATCTGGTTTGCATTGATTCCAGGAATAACAGAATCGAGTTTCAGGAGTGTACCATTGACCCAGATCGTTCCTTTTATCAGCGACCCCATTCAGTGTCACCAGCTGTGATCCTTTATGTTTGATGTTGAAGATCTCTGTTTTTGAAGTGTGTTCATTGAAGGTCATTTTATGAGGAGGGCGTCTAATCCAGAAATCTTCAAAGAGATACCAGTTCAAGGAACCCACTATAATTAGGTATAAAAAAAAAGGAATTCCCTGTCCTTTCCACCAAGTGCTTACAGCTGTTTATCTACATTATTTATTTCAGGCCTATTAAACAATGTGTTGTATTTTACATACCACAAAAACAAAAACAAAAAATGTATCATGCACCATCGAAATGCTGCACTTTTTGTTTTAATGGAAATTTAATTTTTTTTTTTTTTTTTAACTTCAAAGGTAGCTATGTTTGGTTGCTTCAGAGCTTTCAAATGAACCAGGACTTCATTCAGACAATCTCATTTTAGGTTTGATAAGAGCTACTACATCTGTGGGAATGACAGTTCCATTCCAGTGTTTAATACAGGGGGCTCAGTGCCTTGCAGTTTTATGTATGTACAGCTATAGACAAAAGTTTTGCATTACCCTATAGAATTAACTACTTTTGCTTCATAAATTAAAATGAAACCAGCTTAATAATGTTACTTTAACATATTTAATTACATACCTCTTTGCAGTTTTCTATATACTTAACGAAAAACTTGAAAATTAAAAAATGTGACATTTAGAAATCTAACATGAAATGCTCTACTACTATTCTGGCTTCCGGTAGACTTTTGCGATATAATTTAGTAGTTTCTTTGATGGCATGATGTTAAATAAAATATTTAAATTATGTTGCTATAGTTTTGTTTGTTTTATTCCGTCTCAATCCTACAATTCTAGGTGATGCTAAATGTTTGTCCAGAGCTGTGCATGGTCTGGCAGGGCTGTGTTTGTAGAAGGCACCTCTAAGCTGGCCAGTGATAGGACTCTTTTCCTGTGTCTAGGTGCCTTGGTGGACCAGGCCGTGTTCGAGGAGCTGATTGGTGCCCGGCTGCCCCAGCTGACGGATCACATGACCGACATGACGTTCTTCTCGTCGGTGTCCCTCTCCTGGTTCCTCACGCTCTTCATCAGCGTGCTGCCCATTGAGAGCGCCGTCAACGTGGTCGACTGCTTCTTCTACGATGGCATCAAGGCTGTCCTGCAGCTGGGGCTGGCCGTGCTGGACTACAACATGGAGAGGCTGCTCCGCTGCCATGACGACGCAGAGGCCGTCACCATCCTCAACAAGTAAGGCTCTGAGCGGCTCTGTGCTGTGCCTGCTCTACTGGCACTTAGGATTCTACAGGGAAGGTTCATCTGCCAGGTAAATACACATTCAGAGAAACTAATTGTTCTACGGAGCTAACTAAGGTTGTTCAAACACCTCAAGATGACATGCTTTTATGCAGCATGCTTTAAGATACAAATCTACCCCACCAATAATAATGCCATTTTATCTTTGTGAATTCTCTTATTGCATTCCCCTGCAGGTTTTTCGATAACGTTACCAACAAAGACAGCCCTCTCCCATCCACAGTCCAGCAGGCCGCAGTGGGGAATGACGGGAGCAAGTCTCAGGTCAAAGTGGACATCACGGATCTCATCCGGGAGGCCTACGAGGTGGGCAGGGAGGAGGGAGAAACGATCCTCTGAGTCAGGAGAATAGGGGAGTGGGTGCTGTACTATGCTGTACTGGCTGGCACAGCATCCCCAAAATGAGTTCATATCAGTGCGTGTTCCAGATCTTGTTAATTTCTTATAGTGAATAAGCATGTCATTTACACGAGTTACAAAGCCATACAATTTGCCTAGTATTCTTTTTTCTCCAGTTGAAAGTGGCTATTTCTGATTTTAATTGAAGCTGTTTTGTATTAATTCCCTTGCTTTCGCTTTGGACTTCTTATAGTTTATAGCAGCCCGAGGCTGACACACACACAAGACCAGTAGTCCTCATAAGACTGAAGTAAGCAACTTTCTGCTCTTCTCTGGAAAATAAAACGTCAATGCTGTTGTTTGACAGAAATACGGAGACCTCCGTTCAGAGGAAGTGGAAGGCCTGAGGCGAAGGAACAGACTGTATGTGATTCACACTCTGGAGGACACGACCAAACAAAACGTTGTAAGAAACAATCTGTTTTAATGCACGGGTCTCTCTGCTTTCTAGTCTGCAGCCTGAGTAGGAGTATTGTCTCTTCACAAGCCATGCATGTGTTTTCCCAGCTCAGGGTTGTCTCCCAGGATGTAAAGTTCAGTGCAGGTGACCTGGATGAGCTGTACGAGTTGTTTAAGGTAAGCAACACATTTCTGTGTTCTTTCTTTTGTATGCTGCACTGCAGTGTACTGTAAAGAATACTACAACCCAGTCCTGTATGCAGAAATTCTCCTAACATTTTGTAAAACGTTGCAAATGTTTCCAGAAATGACCCGTTAGTAAAGTGGTTGCTCCTGCATATAACACACAGGACTTCTCATAAAATGAGTTTTAAAGTGTTTCCGAATTTCCATTGGTCTGCTGCCAAAGAGAATTCTCTAGTGGGTTTACAATCTGCTTAAAGCCTGGGGTGCTGGGTGATCAGGGTGGTTCAGCCTCTGACTCGCTTGCCTCCTACCTGTAGAAACAGCACTTCCTGAGCTGCTACTGGAGTATGAGCGGTCCTGCGCTGACGCACCACGACCCCAGCCTGCCCTACCTGGAGCAGTACCAGCTGGGCAGTGGGGAGTTCCGGGCGCTCTACTGCCTGCTGAGCCCCTGGGCACACTGCTCCAGCCGGGACGCCCTCGCCCTCGCCACCTTCCGCCTGCTGGACGAGAACCAGGACGGACTGGTCAACTTCAAGGAGTTCTGCTACGGACTGGGTAGGGCTGAGCGCTCACTCTCCAAAACATCAGCTCACGCTTCTTCAGATGAGAGTTGTCTGAAATGCAGTTAGCATCATTATTTTATATATACTCTGTTAAAACTAGTGACAAACCATTTGGGAGCCTTCCGTTTTGTATGTGTCATAATTTCCTCTCATTAAAAAGTATGACGTTGCATTTTAGTGCAAAGACCATGAGGATAAAATTATAATCACAATAATTCTCATGAGAAAGAACAATTATATACAATATTTTTTTACATAATTTAATGGTATAAAAAACCTTCCTTTTGGGCATGATTCCCTATCACATATCAGTATCTCATTGCTCTATCCTTGTAAAATATTTCTTATCTTTCTACATGTACAGATGTGCTATACAGCGGAAGCTTCACAGAAAAACTGAAGTTCCTTTTCAAGCTGCACTTACTACCAGGTAATACATATTGTGCACACTTTGTAGATCAAGCAAACTGTACGTAGGCAATAAAAATGATTTAAAATGCCCCCTCAGCCCTGCTCTTTGCCAGTATCGTTGCAGCTCCATGGCTTGTCCAGGCTGCCCTCTCCTTCCTTGACTGCTGTACTGCTCATCTCCCCCAGTCCTCCCTTTCCCTGATCTAACTCTCCACGCATTAGGACTTGTAATCTTGTGCTGCGGCTGCTCTCCCACACTAAGACCTCCTCACTGCATCTGTCTCTTACTAACCATGTCTTTCAGCTCTCTCAGAACCTGTAGAAACAGGGAGCCCTGTGGTTTCAAAGGTCTGCACGCTTTCCAAGGAAGGTCTGATGCACTTGAGTCGGCTCGATGGTCAGGTTCTTTATCTTCTTCTCTTCTTTCCTGCTTTAAACTACTTCTGCAGGGTCTCGATTCAGTTCATCTGACCAGTGGGGTCTCTAAGTACCACTACTGTCTGAGTCCTTGAAATACTGCAGGTCTCTCTCTTCCTTTTAAATATGCTAAGAGACACAAATACACATCAAGGAGACTCGCCTCTGCTGGTCAAGGTTTCATTTTCAGAACCTTGAGTCGCATATTAATAATAATCCAAATGCTATTTAGAAACTGTTTAGATCCATCCATTTGACCCCAATGTCTGTAGATAGTTGTTGTTTTCTGAGTTTGATGTTTGCTTGGTGCTCATGAAAGGTGAGGAGATAAAAGCACTGGGGTATTGTGTCTGCACTGTTTCTGTCGTGGTCCAGTGATGGGAATAAGACTCCCATTGCATAGCCGTTTTACCCATTCCAGGTTTTACTATGAGCTTGTAGCTAGTCAAGCCGCTATGCAATGGGAGTCTTATTTCCGTCCCTGTGGTCTGCTGTTTATGGTACCCACAGAGCTGCCAACACCCCTTATTAAAACTGGCAATATATTCAGTTTGAAATGACAGCGCTGCTGACGTCTGCAGGATTTGGATTCAGTCCACTAGTGATGTAACCAAGGCCCTGACCATTTCTGAACCCTGCAGACCCCTAGAACAGCTTCAGGCTGCTGAGAAATCCACCTCGTGATGTGTTTGTTTATCCATAAGAATAATTGTTCTACATGGCTCATTAAATCCATGGTGTTAAATCTATATTCTTGTTTGTTACAGTGTTGTTACCTGGCGTTTCCCAGGATGGAGTGATAAGAAAGAGCCCAGAGAGAGGTAGTGTGTTCTTGTTTTTCTGCAGGAGCTGTTAGTCTGCAGCTGTGTTTTTTAAATCATGCCCCCTTGATGGGCATTAAGCATGTTGGGAGGGTTTTATGGGTTAACAACGTCTTCCAGATTTGAAACTGAACTATAAAAGGAAGGAATAAAAAAAAAAAATAATAAAAATGTATTTGAGCCCCTTTTTCTCCATCATCGTACTGCTTTGTAGTTTCAGAGACCAGAGTTCCCCTCATTAAGTATGAACAGCTAATCAATCCACACTTCATTCTGGTGCTTCTGGTACAGTAAGACAACTTGACACACTTAGATTTCTGCTCGCAGGAAATTCAGGAGATAAATAAATGAAAAGGGGTGACCTAGTATTGAATTTCTTAACAAGAAGACAAGTGTTGTCTGAAGCTGCAACTGGGTCAAGAGACAGCGTGAGAATGTATTTCCATTGCAAACGTTCTTACTGTGATCGTTTTTCATTTGTGTGATTCATTAGGGAAAGGCAAGGTTGACCTTCAGGCATACCTCAAACAATGGCAGGATGAGCTTCTGAAGAAAGAAGAAAGCATCAAGGATTTACCCAGAATAAACCAGGTAAAATGGGGACCTTGGAAAAGCGTTATGTTGCTTCACAGTACATTAGTCTTTCATCAGCGTGGTTTCTTTTGTATGTTTTCTGTTGAAGTGCCTCCTGTTATTACCTCGACCCGCCTCCGGCTACATTTAGGCAGAAATAATAACATGAAAACAACTTGGAAACAATTTGGCATGAACACTGAAGCGTGTAATATTGTATTGTGTACGACCTCCAGAACTTCAAAAGCACTCAGTCCTAGGTTACAAGGTGAAACTGAAGTGAGGATTTTATCAGCCTGTACCCACCGGGAGAACCCACAGCTCTGGGGAATCATTGTGGATTGAAGCACCTATCCGTGGTGCTCTCGGGATTACCCCCAAAAAATAGGTGGTGGTTGAAATCCAAGGGGGATACGTTAGTTTTGTAAAACGCTCCAATAAAATCCAGCAGCGGTTCATCCTGGCAGTTTAGCACATTTATTCCTGAGTCAAGCAGACAAGCGTTTCGGCTCTTCACCAGGCAGCACAGATGAAGGTACTAGCGGAAATGTTTGTCTGCTTGACATGGGTCTTATTTAAAACCCTGCTGAGAGTCTGACTCTGCTTTGTTTTTCAGTCCCAGTTCATTCAGTTCTCCAAGACCCTGTATAACCTCTTCCACGGGGCCCCAGAGGAGGAGTCCCTGTACAGGGCTGTCACCACGGTCACCAGCCTCCTCCTGAGGATGGAGGAAGTGGGGCGCAGGCTGCAGGGCGCACAGGGAGAGGGGAGCCCCTCCCTCACGGGCACGGCAGACAGCACCCCGCTCAGGGAGGAGGAGGAGAAGGAATGGTCCTTCGCCTTTGAACAGATCCTCGCCTCGCTGCTCAACGAGCCGGTGCTGGTCCGGTTCTTCGAGAAGCCTGAGGACATGCGGGCCCATCTGGACCACGCCAGGGAGGCTCAGCTCAAGGCCTGAACACCTGCGCTGATATGAAACTGTTTCATATTGTTCCTAATGAAAGCCATAAGGTCTTCAGGGATCTTTTTTTTTTTTTTAAGGAATGGGTTTACCCACTCCATCCTGTTAAGTGCATTGGAAGTTTTCCCCAATTTTTGATTCCAGCACATACTAGGGTGCTAATCAACTTTGATTGGATTTCTTTGTGAATGCTGGCTGTACCCTGATCAGCATGGGGCTGTAGCAGGAAAGGATGCTAACTTTAACTTTAATACTGAAGGCTGTTATTTTTTTTAATGTTTTTTTATTTTTTTCCCCAATGTTGCCAGAGGGAATTCGAAACACTCAAATAAGTCCCATCCAAGTCATTATAAAATGTGATACAGCTGCAGTTTCCCTAGAGCGGAATAGAGGTGTCAAAAACTGGTAGCTGTCAACATTAAAATCTATTGATACAGAGGGGGAGGGGGAAGGTTTGATTGAAATATTTTTCTTGATTTATTAATGAGGATCGTCCTCAAGATACTACAAACAATCAGAGGGATGCAAAGCACAATATGCTTTCACAGTACTGCTTTTATAAAAGGGATACAGTGCATCCCAGTCAGTAATTGTAGCTGTTGTTTAATCTTTAAATACAGTTCCTGCAACAGACAGCAGAGGGTGGTGTGCAAGCAGCAACGAGCTGTGAAGTACTGTAGTTACCGTTCCAGAGATATGAAGGGAGTAATGGAATGGTTTTAAAGTGTTCATACTGCATACCCGAATCAATAATGCATTGTTTGCCAAATCCTTTCTATGCACGCCCTGTTAAAACAAACACCTAATTGTAAAGCTTGCAACCTTGAATGGAAATTGAGGTTTCCTGTGTGAATATAAAGGAAGATCATGCAGGTCAGGTTAGTTTCAGATGGTTTGATACTGAGCATTCACTACATATCCAGAGTTCCCAAATCATCTTTCTTCTTCTGCAGGAGTGCCCATGGTTTTCCTGGATCATTCTTGGACTACTGTTCTTGTTAATGGCAAACTCCCTGCCTCGCATTCCCTTTTCAGCTGGTGCAGCTTTTCAAAAAGCCTTCTCAAGAGTCCTGTAGAGTATCATAGAGGCATTGTATCGAACTGAACTCAGAAATAGCATTCCTGCTCCAACATTCCTCTTTAATTCATTTCAATCTTACTGAAAAGGAAAGTGTGTGTGTGTGTTCAGTTATTCAGTACAGGTGGTTGAAATGGTACTTTTCCTAACACTTAGGCTGTTGCCTATAATACTGTGCTGTACATGGTAGCTGTGCCATTTACACATTGCACCAGCTCAAGCCACAGGGACACAGTAAGGCTTATTGGTGTGGTTCACCGTTTATTTATTGGTTTGTACTAAAAGAGAACATTTTGTCAGCAGCTGTATGTACACCTTAAGCTTAGGACAGGGAATGAAAAGATTGACTTTTGAGGTCTGTATTGTTCAGTATTGGCAATGTTTCCAATGTATTTATTTAACCAGGACAGAACCCTTGAGATACACATCTCATTTCCAAAGGTGTGCTGGCAAGAGAAGATTCTATTGTCTGTATCATTCTAACACATTGGGTTATTAGGACTGGAGTGTAGTGTTTTTCTAATTTGTTAAGTAAATGTTGCAATCGATTGAAAGGAATTCTGTAAAGTTATCAGTTTTGCAATACATAAATATTGCAAGAACCAGTTTATCTGTATGCAGCTTTATTTTCAGATATAACTATAATTGAAAGGAATTCATTTTGATTCCTCTTTTATTTATTTATTTTTTTAAGCACAGTGCGTGCACACCTTGTAATGCCTCCCCATGTAAACAGCTGAGCCTCAGCGCAGGCATCAAGTGGAAGGTGCATGTTATTGATCTGTTCATGGCTGGCACAGTTTTAGATTTGAACTGGGAATTTGAGGTTTTTTGGTTACTTATTTCATGTCGTTACTACCGGAACTGTGGTAGTGAAGCATCTGTGTATGAAGTTGATCAAGGGAGCTTGTAGTATAAAGTGGGTCGTTTCACGCCAGTGAATGGATCCAATTATACTGTGCTGTCAAAAGAAATAAATAATCCAAATGCAGTTTAAGAGTTGTGAAGTGTGGGCTTTGAAAACGTATATGCATTCTCTAACAGCACAAACTGAATACTTACTGACACACAAACAAACTGCTTTGGGTCAGAAATATAACGCTGTCTCTCTCTTGGAAAAAAAAAAAAAAAAAAAGGTTACGCAGATGTATGTTTAACTTCTTTTATATTTCTGATTTACTTCCTGACCATAAAACCTCTATTAACTCTTTCAACTCTGCAGAGCTGTTGTTATGCCTGGGAAAGTGCAGACAGTTCAAGTACTGTAGCATAGGGAAGATAAACAGCATAACAGTAATATATTATACTAATAAGTATATCTTTAGCCCATATTATTAGATTTTCAGTTCAAGATGCTATTGAATTAGCTTGGGTTTCTTTGCAGCTACTTAGTGCTGAAATTGTCTTCATGCCTGTATGTATAATCACTGACAGTATTTATTCAGAACATTAGCTTTAATATAGGGTATAAGCATAGAATTCACATGAAGTGCAGTAGAGTTTTAGCAGTGATATGCACAGTCCGATGACCCTCATGCTGGTCTTCAAAGATGAAGGGACACCAGTACTGTAGGCTTCTTGCATGGGCTATGGCTATTAAAAGGCCTATATAAGATGGGCCACAGTCACATTTTATTTTTAGGAAGTCATTTATTTAAAATCCGTAATAGTAAAGGGATTAACATGAAGCAACAACGTATTATACTGTATGCTACAAATGCAAGTGATGTACTTTTAGGAGCTCGGTAAGAAGCTTTTTTGCCAATGCAATAATCGACTGTATCCATTGCTTAGTCAGTAACATGGCGGCACAAAGTGTATGAAAAATGTACCTTTGTCAGGGATTGGAAGTGGAAGAGTAAAACTTGAATTGTGTTTTTTTCACAGGGTTTTATTTTGTAAGTAATTCCAGGTATGACACTGAGAAAGAACAGTGCATTTGCACAATCATATCAGAATCATATCAGAACTACGCCTTCTATTTTCTAGTCACAATGTTACTTTTCCAATCGGTTGCCTTTATTTTCCCCCAAATTTGTCGACACAGGACTGAGTTTTAGGAAGTAAATGCATTTATTTGACTCAGGCTGGTTTTATTTTCTGGTATTTAAATGTGTGTTCTGTATATTTAGAAATGCTAACAATACGTTGTGTGCCGAGCACTGAAGGCACTTCTATGTAAATCATTTATCTTTCTTTACATTGACTGTACGTGTAAACGGGATCTGTTCGAGCCAACAGAAGTAAACTGCCATTGATTAATGATTCCGCCTGACTTTGAATGTTCGTTTAGTTTCTCTCCTGTGTGAGCTGGGAGAGCAGATCTACGTCGCCTGACTATTCGCAAGCTCACACTGTAGCATTGATCATGTGAGCGTCTATCACAACGGAGCAGTGGCACTGCTGGGATTTTAGTTCCCATTCCAGCCCGTTATAATGAATGTGTAGACGTTTTTATGTTTATTGTAATAAGGATAACACTTTAGAATCTTGGGGTGGGGCGGGGGGCAGAACCCTCCTTTTCTGTCCTCCCCTACAAACCAGGTATTCTTCTCCTGCACATGTGGAAACACAACCAGCATCATTACTTACCTCAGGAACTTACCTGCAGGAGCTGAAAATAAAGTAAATTAACTAAAATAAAGGAAGAAACAAACTGGATTTGAACCTAGTTCCTCAAGGTGAACGGCACAACTTAACAGCGAGTTAACCCACTGTGCCATATCGCTTCCATGAAAGACTTTCCTTTTTCATTGTCTATATAGGAAATGATCCAATTATTTGAAAATAAAGGAAGGAATGCCCTGGACTGCTACTGCCCTCCCCTCTGTCTGTGTAAAATAATAGTACGCCAGCGGTGTTTAAAGAATAAAACCACCGGGCATTCCTATTACCAGAACCACCCCCTCGGAGCAAGGGATTGGATCATTTTCTATAGAGACAATGAAAAAGGAGGCTCTTCCATGGAAGTGAGATGGCACAGAGGGCTAATTCACTAGTATGCTGTGCTGTTTCTCCTTTGGGGACTGGGTTCAAATCTAGCTGATGCTTTCCTTTATTTTCAAAGGATTGCTTAATTTACCTTATAGACAATGTAAAAAGAAGCTCTTCCATGGAAGTGCGATGGCACAGAGAGCTGATGCACTAGCATGGTGTGCTGTTCTTCCTTGGAGGACTGGATTCAAATCCTGCTCACTCTTTCCTTTATTTTCAAAGGACTGGGTCATGAAACCTTATAGTCAGTGTGAAGCAAATGTTTCCTGTGGGAGCTGGTGGCACAGCGTGTTAATCCCACGCCCTCCTCTCCATGAAGACAGCGGTTCAAATCCAGCTCCCCGAGGTGAGTTCCTGAGGTAAGTAACAATGTTAGTTGTAAATAATAATGATGTGGGTTGTGTTTCCACAGATGATGGAGGAGAAGAAGACCTGCCCTGTGGAGGGAGGAGAGGGTAAAAGGGGGGGGTGGTCTGGTCCCCCCCCAGCCAGGTAGGAGTGTGGAAGGTGGGTGTGTTGGTGTCTGTGTGAGGGGAAACTTAGTATAATAAAGTTTCTTTTTTTCCTTCCCCCCCCCCCCCCCCCCCCCCCCCAAAAAAATTTACTAAGTTTCCCCTCACACAGACACCAACACACTCCTACCTGGCTGGGGGGGGACCAGACCACCCCCCCCCTTTTACCCTCTCCTCCCTCCACAGGGCAGGTCTTCTTCTCCTCCATCATCTGTGGAAACACAACCCACATCATTATTATTTACAACTAACATTGTTACTTACCTCAGGAACTCACCTCGGGGAGCTGGATTTGAACCGCTGTCTTCATGGAGAGGAGGGCGTGGGATTAACACGCTGTGCCACCAGCTCCCACAGGAAACATTTGCTTCACACTGACTATAAGGTTTCATGACCCAGTCCTTTGAAAATAAAGGAAAGAGTGAGCAGGATTTGAACCCAGTCCTCCAAGGAAGAACAGCACACCATGCTAGTGCATCAGCTCTCTGTGCCATCGCACTTCCATGGAAGAACTTCTTTTTACATTGTCTATAAGGTAAATTAAGCAATCCTTTGAAAATAAAGGAAAGCATCAGCAAGATTTGAACCCAGTCCCCAAAGGAGAAGCAGCACAGCATACTAATGAATTAGCCCTCTGTGCCACTTGGCTCCATGTGAGAAGAAAGTATTGCATATACAATGTTATATCAACCTCCTTATATTAGTCCTCAAATGCAAAAATGACTAATCTACTGAACTAACTCATCACTGCTTTCAAAACCATTGCTTTTCCATTGGCACTACAGTACATTCTTTAAAAACAAAGGAGGATTTCAACCCAGTTCTCTAAACAGAACAATCAAGACTCAGATTAATGAATTTGCCCACTGTATCCAGCTTGAAGCTTTGTTAAAGCACCATTTAACATTGCACCTTACAAATTACTTGAAACCAAAGACAAACTGCAGGTGGATTTGAATCCAGGAACAGCACTAGAGCTGTGAGCAAACCCACAGAACTACGTAACTCTGCTGTTAAAGTTTGCTTTAATCAATTTGAATTAAAAACCCAATGACTTCAGAACTGAAGAGGAAGTGCCGAAGATGTTCCGGTGTCATTCCTGTGGTATTCAGCTGGAATTCACATTCATTTATGGCCATTATTTTAAAAGTGTTGTGTCAGACTAGCAAAGACAAAAATCAAACACTGCAGCACACATTCTTCTTGAAATATTTATTAATTGAAAAGGTAAACACCACATTTCTTGTACTTGTAATATCACTGTAAACTGGGCTTCACAGTGCTCGTGTTCAGACTAACGTCTTTTATTTTCAAAACCATGTTAACAATATGTTAAAGCTTGCGCTGTACACTGAGGGTCAAGCCCTACTAGCAATGCTATGCCTGTCTCCGACTGCTGTGCAACACTAGCCTGCAGAACGCGAGAACAGAAAGACCTTCCCTGTAAGACACTTCAATAGATTTTTCTGGTTACAAAATACTTTGCTTTAAATCCTAGAACATTTATAAATGTATTTCAATCTACGTAACATCATATAAAATAGACTAATATGTATTCAAAGTAAATTCTTTTTTGTACATCGTATAATACGATAGCTACAGTGTTTATTCTGCTGCATTTTTTGGCAGAAATGGCTGTCGTTTGGGATCAGGCTTATTAGTATATATATATATATTTTTTTAAACACACAGCAGTAACTTCAAAATAAAAGTGCATGTTCTAAACGCCGTGGACATCATCACAGAACCAAGCAGAAGTCTATTGCAAGTCACAATAAATCAAACACCACTTTACATCCAATGAAATAACAGAAGGGCTCTCTACATACCCGCGGGCTAACAGCTGCTCTGTTAACACGTGCATTTTCAATGTCTAGGATGTTCAAAAAAAAGATGATATATTATTTTCTGTTTCTTGAAGTTGAATTTCATTCCAGGACATGGTAAGCTGATGACCAAAGCAAGAATGACCTGTGTCGGTTGTTTTTCTTGTTCTAAATGAAGTAATCAATCTAAATATTGTGTTGGGTTCTACTGATTCTGATCATTTAAACTTACTTCCTCAAAAACATCCCTATCTAACTGAGGCACTTTCTGCTTCGGGTTGCGTTCTTCTCCATTATAGACTTGAATGACTATTAAACATTCATGGTAATAAATAAATAAATAAAATATAAAATTATATATATATATCTACACATATACACACACACACAGTTTTTGTTTTGGATGTATAGAAAAGGTTCAAATAATTAAAACATGTTTTTATTTCAGAATGTTTCACACATGTAGCTCTTCTTTGTCCGAAACATCCTGAAATAAATCACGTTTTAATAATTTCAACTTTTGTCTACAGTCCAGTTTTTTTTTTCATTTTTCTTCTAGGGCTAAAGGGCATTCAGCCTACAAGGGGAAACACCTGGCTAATAACAGGACAGGTAAGCTGCTTTCCCTTTCGAAACAAAAGTTTTTGAGTTCTTCCCCACAGGAAGACATTTCCTGGATGACAAGAAAGCACATCATTTGTATCCACTCACCTTCACTCCTCTACAAGCCGCACAGTTTGAGAACAAAGAAAAGCTTATATATACATGGCAATTATAGTAACAATTTATTAACACACATTTAAACAATCACCTCATTCCATTAGAGGTAAAACTCAGGTATTTCCCCTTGTAGGCTGAACGCATTTAGCCCTAAAGGATTCTGGGGGATGTAGTCCTGCTACCTATTTTAACCCCAGGACTACATGTTGTTTCTTTTCCTCCCCCTACTCTGCCTCAATATATATATATGAATATATAAAACGAATATAACATTGCACAAATTACTTTTTAAAATGAAACATAGGGTTTAAACTTCTTATGATTAGAATTCCTTTACATAAAGTAAAACATCACAGTTTATCAAGTACATAAAACAGTGTAACACACAGAGTGATAAGAAATACAGTGCAGAGATCGTCCCAGGACCAGCGATGAGACCCCGTGGGGTGTGAAAGTCTGACTGTACAGTATTACATTCCACAAGTCTGACATCTCACACACTAAACGATGAACTCAGTTCCATGTACAAACTGTTCTGACAACTTGATGTCACGGTAATACAAGTGCACAAAACTTGTGGTGGCTAAAATAATTTTCCATTTTAATTTTGAGAAGTGTTATGTTTTTCTGAAAAATCTCCAGCTTATGGGGCAGGTTTAAGGTTAGCAGTGGTTCTTTTAAGAACAATTCTTCTCAATGATTTAAAGAAGCCAGTTAGATTCAAGCAGACCCCTTTTTCTGTACATTGTATTTTTCATTTCAAACCCCAGCAGAGCAATGCACCTGCATGCTACACTATTTAATACAGAAGCCTTGGTTTTTTGCAATGGGTAACTGAGGCCACTAATGTGGAACATGGCTATGGCTGTGGCTTGGCAGACAGTTCTCACCAAGCTGGAGTCCCTTTAACTCTCTAAGCAGTTATTTTGTAAATGCAAGTGTAAAGCATAACATCCACTGATGCATTATTAGTGTGCAAGGAGTACAGTCCTGTTGTTTATAGCACTGGTTTCTTCTAATGGGCACATCTCTGATTTCGTTCCCAGGACCTGCAAGGCGTATGCTGCTGGTCAGCCAATCCAATGGAATTGATCTTGGGGATTCAAAGTGCTTCCACGTCCCGGATCGTTCCAACAGCATTACTGTAACAATGCATCACGTGATAGAGAGTAAAACTAACGAAGAGACACCTTGAGCCGATCCAGCATGCAGTGCAACATAATCACTGGAATGCAAAAGGATTTGCAGTAAACGAGAGAGGTTACCCGCAGTGTCGGGGCGCAGCAGTCAAAAAGGGTCCCCTCGACAGGTTAAGTGCACCCTGACACAGTGCTGGTGAGCTCTCATGTACGCTGTGAGAAATCAATTAGGTTTCAGACACTAGATGAAAATTGATGTTTAAAAATACTTTGGCATGAAATGAAACAGTATTAAATGATATGCTGGGCAGCATTTCTTAATTTCTTTTACCGGTGAATACATCCTTTAAAGGCTGATGTTTGTCTTTCAGTGAGAGGGATGAAGGATCTGTGCCAGACAGAGAGAAAGGAGAGCTTGAGACCAAGAGCCTCTGCAGAGAAAGGCATGGTATTACTGAGAGCACTTCAAACAGAACTGGGTCAAGGTATCTGGAATCTGGAGAGGTGTTCTGGGTTGGCATGGTTACAGAATGGTCCCACAATCACATAGCTACATGGGTGAATCAGTCTGTCTATGTTATATATAATAACAAACAAGCAAACATATCGGTATTGACTTTGCATTGCCCTGCTTCTTCTCTACCTCATCTGCACACAGTCCAGGATGCAATTATCACTACAGTTACAATCATTTAAATAAATAAATAAACTAAATAAACTCAAAACGCTGTTTCACCTGTTTTTACCCTTTGTTCCCTCAAGGGTGCACTGACTGGGGCTGGGAGAAGTGAGAGAATGGCAGTGTTGGTTTTCATCACTGTCCACTAGAAAACCTTGAGAACGGCAGTGTTGGTTTTCATCACTGTGCTTCTGTCCACTAGATAACCTTGTCAGAGCTGAACTATAAGCTTGAACACATACAGCATACCCACAAGCTAAGGCAGACTTCTTTACAAAGTCAATCCTTTCAGCTACAACATACTGCTGAGAACTTTCTCCAGAACAAGCCATCTGTCAATGCAATGGTCAAAAGAGTAACTGTCTTTTACCTGAGAAGTATTTATAAAATGACTTGTTTTAAAAAAGATAATACAAATAATAATAATAATAATAATAATAATATATTAAAAAAATCTTTATCCAACATACCTAGACAAAAAAAACCAAAAAGCCTCAGCAATGGAATTGAACAATCCAGCAGAGTATTAAAGACAAGCCCTCTCAATGTTGTGCCTGGTTGCTGTGTTCTACATGTAGGGCTCCTGAGTGGCGCATCTGATAAAGCGCTCCGAGTGGAGTGCAGGATGCGCCCTATAGGGGGGGCAGCGCACAATTGGGGGGCTTAGGTCGGCCAGGGTGTCCTCGGCTCACCGCGCATCAGCGACCCCTGTATATACCCCCCCCCCCGAAGTTCAGTCAGCACTGCAAACTAGCTGATAATGTATAACTCAGTACTGTGAATACATAACTGTGACAGGGGGATAGTCTCGGCCGTTCATCCATACCAGCTCTTTGAGGGTTACGTGAGCGCTCGGCTCAGAGTCTTTGATGCAACAGGTTTTTTTCTCCCGTTACACAGTTATAGGCTCAGTAACCCTGCAGCCTTGCACTGAAGTGAAGTGCCCGGGCCCTTCACAAACACTGTGGTATCGTACTGTCTGTATCACAGAGAACTCTGCAGTAACATTTATAGTAGCACTCATGCTTGCCTGAGACTATGCAGCAGTGGCATTTCTGTATATATTAAAGTCCCACGAAGCTCAAGAACAAAGCTGGCCCTCCCATACTGCACTGCCACTAGCACGGCTATATGAGGCACCGCAGTACTTCACTGGCCATGGGGCTGCAACCTCCCTTGGTAACTTTGCAAGGCCACCTCAGACAGGCTCCTCTGCTCCCTCTAGTGACCGGGGTCAGTGCTGCAGCCCTCCACAAAGGAATGCTTCCGCCAAGGCCCGACCTTCCTCCTCGGCATTGCTTCCCATCCTGGGGACCAGGGCTACCGGGGGCGTGGCAGGCTGCTGGTCTGGTTCTGGGGAAGCAGCTGCTGCAGTTGGGGCTGCTGCTGGAGGTATGTCATGGTGCTCTGTTGCTGGGGGTGCGGTCCACTCTGACGGGATACAGGAGGCTGCATCTGCCAAACAGAAGGAGGAAAGTGGGTGAGCTCTAAATGCCCCAGAGACCTTGCTGCTGCACTGTGCTCTTCAATGAATTCACACAGGCAGATAAAGTCCATACAACAGTTTGGTCAAATCAAATATTTCTGCTCTGGGTTTGTGGTTAATCGGTCGAGGTGATTTAACTATGCAAGCGGCTTCGCTAGACAGCAGAAGGCTTCACGTAACAAGTCACCTGAAAGAAGGGATGGTGTTGCTGCAGCTGCAGTGTGTGCTGTGCTGCTTGGGGCTGCTGCTGGTAGGCGGGCTGGGTCTGGTGTGTGAGGAAGCTGTTCTGTGGAATCATGATGGGCGACGTGAACACTGGAGACGGCACTATGAGAGCGCTGCAGCTCATTGGCTGCATAGGTAATGAGGAGGCCGTCATCTGCTGATCCGGGGTGTATCTGAGCAAGGAAGAGGGACAGGAAAGTAAAAGGGTTCAAGCCATCAAGCTACCTCAGGTACACTGCATGCCTTTGTACACACGTGTATATTACTCAACAACTGTATTACTATAATAACAAAAAAAAAAAAGAGCCCCCAGCAGCTCTGGTAAACTGAAGATACTTCTGAAAATAAAAATGTTAGCTGATGCAGTCAGAAGATAATCACACACACCTACTTTTAACATATGCAGCACCATTTTATTATCGTTAACTGAAAAAAAAAAAAGAAAAAAGAAAACATACCGGAACTGTCTTTCCTGGTTGAAGTCTGACTCGCTGTGCCTCTGGCCCACGTCCTGGGTCCCCGAGATCTGTCCTGGCCGGGGGTTGGTCTGTGAGAACATCATGGGGTTGCTGTTGAGGGGCATGGTCAGGCTGGCATGTGTCTGTCCAGGCATGCTGGCATGCTGCAGCATCACTCTCTGCTGGACCTGGAGGGACCCATATGGAGAGAAACCACCAATCAGAAATCTCTACCACACTGTACATAACTGTGTTAAATTAAGATACCATGTCCAGCTTTAAAAAAGAGAAATGCAAGGGAAGCCCCCAGCAACGACAGACATGAAATCACTGCCGATCTTCTGAAGCCTGCACAGCTATGGCCAAGGTTATGCATCACCTTACAGAATTAACTCATTTTGCTTCAGAAAAGTCAAAAGAAACCTGCTAATGTTACACTAACATACTGAATTGCATGCTGCTTTGTAATTTTGTAGTTTCTTTGATTACATGATGTTAAATAAAATATCTAAATTATTTTCATATAGTTTTTTTTTTTTTTTTTTTTTTAATGGATGTCTCAATCTTTAAATTCTAGGTGATGCAAAATGTTTGCCCATAGCTGCATCTCTGTTGTGAGAGCGATACTGTTTACAACATGCCTTTCGGTGTAAAACACTGCCTCACCTGCCTAACTGAGCAGAAGTGAATTCCTGTGCCGAAGGGCACTATTAGTTTGCAAACAGCTCTGACATTTGGGTCACATTTTTTTATGATGTCCTCAGGGAATTGGATTACACAGAGACCAATGACCCGACAAAGCTAAAAACAAAGTGATTATTACATCAGCCTACTGCATGCGTCACCTTGAACACGCACACATTGGAAAAAAGAGCTCTTTCTGAATGTGTGCAAACAATGTAATTTAATATCATCAAACTGTGGCATTATGTTAAAAAAAAAGATACAATTTCTTCCTCTGAAAAAAACAAAGAGCTAATTTGGATTTAATGGCTCATCTTGTTAATAAAAAGTATTTTCAGTAACCTGACAGAGGAGGCAGCTGGGATCAGAGAATGTGACACGTGTTGAAAGGGTTGGGATAAATCTAGCTTTTACGACACTGATATTTAAACATGTTAATCTTGTGCCAAGAAGGGGGCAATATGTCTTCTTAATTAATAGAATGCAGTTTGCACATGTAAAGTGAGAGAATCGCAGTGCTTTTGAATGCTAGAGAGAGCCTGATTCAAGCCTGTACTGTGTTAGAGTGTTACTCACTGAGGGAGCCCAGGATCACAAGACCTCTCGGCACAGCCTGGGGTGACAGCTCACAGCCTCAAAGCTAGTGAGGGACGTCACTCTGCAGGTATCAGACTCATTTTACATGGCACTTCATTCCAATGCCCTGCATTCACAGTATAGAGAATGTCTCCCTGTGCAGAGGTTCATGCAGAGTTTAATCAAATTCAGCATTTCATTAGCCTACCCACTCGACTACTGCATAAAGAGGTCACACTGCCGAGATTGTGAACCCCTCAACGCCCTCACCAAGACACATCAAACCGGTGGTTCTTGAGCATGCACATACAGACGCCTCCGTTATGTAACACAGTGTCCAGGTGGGTTCATAGCCCACGCGGGCCGTTTGTTAGGGAACTAATGCTTAAAGGGACGTTCATGGTGCAATTCGCCCAATCGAAATTGTGCCCTGGCATCAGGGAGCCACAAAAAACTCCAAACTCATGTCCACATGTGTCTGCTATTCTCCTGCGGGACTCGCCCCTGGTTCCCCAGGCTCATTACCTGCGGTGGAGCTGTGCTGGACTCCCTCAGTGTGAGCGTGTGCGGAGAGGAGCTGTGTGGGCCGCAGTACTGCTCCGATCCCATCAGGGCAGGGGGCTGCCTGATAACTCCAGACTGCTGCTGATGCGCGGGCCTTCCTGGGCCCTGGTGCTGTACAGTGCTAAAACTCAAAGGGGCAGGCGGCTGCATAAACATCTACAGAGAGACAGAGGCAAGAATGAAGCCGTCATCTAGAGCTACTGAAAAACACAGAAGTGCAGTCTGATGTGTCAAGGTACTGACCTCTCCGAGCAGGAACCTGTTCACTCCTATTGCAATCACACGCCCCCATTAAAACGGGTTCAAAAAAGTGCAACTGGCTGGCTTCAAATAGACTTAACTGTGTGAAAGCAAATGTTGTATTGTTGTGTGAGACACTCCTCCTCGCGGCGTTACCTGCAGATTGGAGTCTTGCACCAGCTGCAGCTGCTCCTTGATGTCGTGCAGCTCCTGCTGCTGGGTCTTGATGTCAGCCTGCAGAATCCGCGTGCGCTCCTCCAACTGCTCCTTCAGCTGATGCATCACCCCCAGCGGGGTAGGAAACTGGAACATGGGCTGCTGAAACACACAGACACCCACGAGAGGCAAGTGAGCACGGGACATCTCAACACTCATTACTGTATGAGCTGTGCAAAGCACTTAGAAAGCTTCACAGCTTTACTTTGCTACAAATATAGATAATATAGATAATGTCAAAAATGGCTGTATTTAAACCATTTTGATTTTATAATGCTATTTCTTGCCGTCTTCTCCTGCCAGGACCCCCTTGGAAAAAAGAGATGCATATATCAAGGGTTCTATCCCGTTTAAATAAATAAATGTGTACACACACACGCACACACACACACGCACATGCACACACACACGCACGCACGCACGCGTACACAAGTTAATCATGAAAATATTTGTAAAAATTATATTTAATAAACAGTTCATCAGTTTATATGCCGAAATGGTTTCCTAAAGGTCTAGGAAGTGAAACGTCAGCTATCGTGTTCACTGCGCAGAGTGCGACACAATCAACACCCCTGACACAGAGGTCTAAACATATACCCACCATGACTGGGAGCTGGCTGCAGGAGGGTGGGGGTGGGTGCTGCTGCTGGGGATGCAGGTCAGAGGGGGTCTGAGGCGGCAGCAAAGCCTGGAGTTACGAGACATAAAACAAAAGAGTTAGAGACATGGACACAACAGAGTGGACACAATGCAGTGGACACAGTGCAGAGCACACACACAGACAGGGGACAGGCAAACTGTAGCAAACACACAAAGAAAACGTGACGCACATCTGTGCATCTTTACAAAGAAAGTGATTCGTGAGCGAGGAAAGCCTGTAACGGAGATAAAAAAAATGGCTTCCCCGCTGTGTGACAGTCAGTGTGCTCATGACATCATCACAGAACAGCTAGGCTCTCCTAAAGCCCGCTGCAGTAGACTTATAGACCTAGCCATGCCATTAGGAGGCTGTGTTTCCTCCCAGGGGTGTTGCGTGTGACTCACCTGGGAGCTGCTGGGCTGTATTCGGGAGACGGCCGTGTCTGGCCCCAGGGATATGGACTGACAGGACGGGGTGGCTGTTTCTGTGAACCCGAGAGAGGAGTTTGCTGCATGAAACAAGCGAGAAGGACAGGATGTAAGAGTAACGTACAGTACATAGTGCATCACACAGCACGGGTAAGAAACACATAGAGAAGCACATGCACAAGCTCCACCCACAGCAAGAAGAACAGCATCTCATCAGAAATGAACAAGGGGCTCTCAGCAAAGCTCAGCTAACACAGGCCACTGCAACTGCAGGGTGTGGAACACCTTCTAGTAATCCAAGTCAATGCAAGTTCAGACAAGCGGTTCTGAAGGTATGCCAGTGTGACAGGGTGCTTGCTTTCAAAGGCTCTGTTCAGCCCCTTTGCAGTTTTATCATGTAATTCCCAGGGATGTATTATGCATTTACCATAGTTTGCCATGTTTACTAATATGCTTTACCATACCTCGCAATTCTTTACAATGCTTTATTGTGCTTTATTACACTTTACTGTGGTAAACTTTTACAAGGGAAGATTTTCAGTAACAAAGTGTTTTCTTCAGGTGAGAAGAGGAAAATGAAGGAATATACATACAGTATAAATAGTAATATACATTTTAGCTGATCCTATTAAAAAGGGATCACCAATAAAACCTTGATTATACATCTTGTATGTGGACCAGCATGGCTGTTCACACTCCAGTAATAACTCAGATAATGAGGTAGTTAGATAAGCAGGTCCCTGGCTGTGACCTACATGCAGAGTCCGACATGGCGGTGTGTGAGGACTTGTGTGAGCCGGGCGATGACACCGAGCGAGTCCGAGTGACCCCGAGCTTCTCCCTGTGAGTCTGAGTGACCCCGAGCTTCTCCCTGGGTGCTTTCTGTGTGTTCCCGCACTGCTGGATATCCACGTACACCTCGTGACTCTGTGGCAAAAACAAGAGGAAGTCCAGACATCATGAGCAGCACTCACTGTACTCCAGAGGAACCCCAGCAGTCCTCGATCCTTCACATCTGAAGGGGGCTCTGGAGTGAAACCCCAATAGGGGGTCCTCTCTCCAGCCAAGCATCCTAAACTGTGCCCTACTGTTTCTCAGCCACGCTGTGCAAGGAATGTTTCCACAGCAACAGGCCATCAGGCTGTGCAGCTTGCTACTGAACTTCCTTCCTTTTCAGCTGGGTGTCCTGAAGTGAGTATGAATACCATTCCAGTGCTGGCTCCCATTCCTGCAGTGCAGTCTGTGGAACCCCTCCCGAGAATACAGCTGGAAGTGCTAATCTGTCTAAGGGGTTCTCTAAAATAACTAGGAACCCTCTGCTGCAAAAAGTGTTTCAGGAAAACAGACTTCGTCGGGTGGAGAATAACAAGAAAAGAGCTGGACACTAACAGGAACACTATCACTAGCTGTTTGAGCTCCTCAAGAAAACCGGACTCAGACACAAGTCGCTTTGCTTTTCTCTTACTTGTTGTGTTCATTTCATATGCTGTGGCACGTGCATCATGACAAGTAATACATATTTATTTATTGATTGATTCATGTTGTGTCTGGTGGTCAGATCTGTCTTGGAGAACGCTTGGGCTAGAGAACACTTTGCCTGCTTCCCGAGGCGTGTTCTCTTAGTCACACAGAGACGACTGTATTATAAGTCACTAGAATGTTATTGTAATAAACTGCTACTGTTTTGGATTATGTTGATGCTTATTCATATGACTTGAACGATACCTTAATGGAGGAGGAAGCCATTTCTGATGCTGTCTCCTCAAGACCCAGCTCTCTCCTGCGCTCCGCCCGGACCTCAGCATAGCTGGAGAGAAACAGCTCAGTATTCAAACAATGAAGACCGAGGCAAACCTTCGCTGCTTCCCTTAACGACCCTGAACCAATGACCAGTGTACTACAAGGCTTCTTTTTACATAGGAATGCATGGTCTTTCAATGCAAGGTCAACCCATTAGTAACTCTGGCAACAGGCATGAGGTCACTCCAATTCCACCTACTCTTTTTACAATAGGGTTCGCCAGGAAAGGCTCCCAGTATTACACTGTAGGTATGAGCAGTAAGGAATATAAGGCTTACTCCGACTCCTGACTCCTGCATGCAAACCTATACCGTGCATATATAATGCGCAGTATGTCACAAACACAAACCGCTTTCAGATTTGTTGCTGAGCACCTGATCAAACAGGCACATGATACTGTACATGGTGCCACGCGTTAAATACACTGTGTAGCTGCTGCTGCAAACCCAACATTAATAATGTGAGAAGGTCTCCCAATTATTGCAAAATAATGACAAGTTTAGTCAAGGCTGTCTAGAGGTTAAATAAATAGCAGGAATAAAACACACACACACACAGAGCTCACTAAATGTCATGCTGTTAGCATAGTTTCCTTATTTGGCTTCAAGGCTTACATGTTGGTGTATCACAATAAGAATAAATTCATTTTCAGATCCTTTTTATAGATAGATAGATAGATAGATAGATAGATAGATAGATAGATAGATAGATAGATATTACTCGAAGGTCTTTCAAAGTGTCTGGGATCTGTGTATTTTGCAGATCAATGCCTGACAGACGGCAGTAGATGGCGCTGTGATATTGTTCTCACCTGACCACAGTGTGCGTGCACACTATGAACTCCGGCTTGGAGTTCCACTGGTGATAGGTGATGTAGTAATGAGTCTGCAGCCAAATCCACTGCTGACCTTTGGTGAGGAACCGGTAATAGCAGGACTTTCCCTTCCCAAACTGCATCACTGCAACACAACACAAACGCATGACAGACAAGGCAGTGCAATCACCACTGAACCCTCTCAACAGAAACGCACACATTCAAGGAGGCGTCTGTGTCCACTACAATGTGCACGTTCATTTGAAGGCACCGGTGTGTCCAGTGGTTTATTAATAAATGATCCTTAACTTACATAGTGCAAAATACAGGAGAAACCAATCCAAGCATGTTTTGTATTATTCCAAGTGCATCTCGGACTACTTAAGGGGAAAAGCTACTGAGATTTATCTTCAACAGGCAAGCCATTACAGCTACTTTAATTTTGGTTTTTAATTAATTGTAATTCCTAAATAAAAGTAATTAATCACCACTGTAGCTCTGTTTCTTATACTCTGTTTGGCGCACACTACATCATACTTTTCTGCACAATCAAACAAACATTGGGGTTATTTGCTGATGTAGATGCCAAAGCAGTTTACCCTGTTGTATATGGGAGTAATACAGGATTCAATAATGAGGTGTATTCAATGGATCTTAACAGCAGTGGATCTATAAATGTCCGCCGTTTAAATAAATAATAAAGGGAATTAGTTTAGTTTAGTTTTGTCTGTAGATATAAGAAGAAAAAGAGTCAGGAAGGTTAATATTTTAATGATTTAAATTACTGTGACATTTAGAACTTTTGAACACGATTATTTAGTTAAGTGAAAAACCACGATTAAGTATAAAATGTAATTTAGCTCACTATAAGATTTTTTGTTTTGTTTTTGTTGGTGCATTAAAACAACAGCTAAGCTGTTTTTCGGATCACGTTAGAACAGATCGCTATCCAGCCCAAAGTGGAATTCACTTACGCTGTTCGTGGCACCTGGCGAGAAGCTCCAGGTCATCAACATGATAGTAATCGTAGCCAGAGGTGCCCAGAACCTCGAAGGGTAAGTAACCTATAATGGGAGAGGCCCTGCAGAGAGAACAGGACAAGACAGTTAGTGTACATCCTCAGAACACCAGCAAGCCAATCGGATTACTCCATTCACTCGGAACACCAGCAAGCCAGTCTGACTACTCCATTCATTCGGAACACCAGCAAGCCAATCTGACTACTCCATTCACTCGGAACACCAGCAAGCCAATCGGATTACTTCATTCACTCGCCACCCTCCAGTTTATAAAGCAGCATGGGAATGCTAAAACATACACATAAAGACAAACAAAGCTATAATAAGCCTGTTTCATAATTTGTTCAGGACTTTTTAAATACCCAGAAACCTGCATCGATTGCTTCTCAAGCCTGTGAAATAACAGCAAACCCTCCTTTTGTTATTGACGCTTGATGCCGTCATGGTCAATATTCTGTCCGTTTGCTTTTAACAGGACATGTCTGGATTGACATCTTATTTGTAAGGCATTCCCATGATTTCATTATCTTTCTTTAAAAAGGACTGGCGCATTGTTCCAACCTTCAGTACAACAGATTTGATTACAGATAATGTGGTGTGATTCATTCATGCCGACGTAATAAATGGGTTTCCTAGCTCTGCAATTCAAACCCATTAATAAGTGTTTGTAGCCTCAGTGCACTGATTTACAGTGCTAACCCTGCAACCCCTTGGAAAGAATCTCACTGTCGTACCACGATATGCTCATGCATAACAGTTTCCAGTTATCTCTCTGTAGTCTCTGGAAGGGCTGGAGTGGAAATTAGCCATTAGGAAACTGGAGCATGCCCACTTTTATTCTGCAGGAAGTAACTTACGCAGGGTCCATTTGAATAGACATTCCAGCTGGGAACAGCAGTGCTATAGCAGGGGCTGGCTAAGTATAAAAGTGTCCCTGGACCAATCCCACTTGACTGGACTAGAAACACACCCGCACAGACTGAATCCATGAAGTAAAGAAAACGGAGAGATATTTTTGTGTCTTACCTGTGGTCTAGAAATAGGAATTTCCATTCTAAACTGTGCCTTGATGTGAATTCGTCACAGGGCTCTTCAACATTGCACATATCCTGACAGAAAGATCAATGGTAAAAAATCTCACCAACTCACATCAAGGTAACATTGGGAAAGATTTTATAAAATGCATGGCTGTACGGAGCAGTGAATAATAAGCACGGCTGCAAATGTGCGATCACATTGCTAGAGGGAAACACATGCTGACCCTCTTACCTTTAAAAATGGAGGTGTGACCAAGCGGACAGTCGCGACAAGGCAAACCTGCTCCTCAGCAGACGAGCGGATTGTTCTCGGTATTGCCAGCTCAAAGCCATTACAAGAGGATGCAGGCACTGTGAAAGTACAAACACAGCGTTTCACGTCGTTATCGTCTCCCTTGTGGTGTGGTGACAATCACTTGATCCTTCTCTTCTTTTTTTTTAAAGATATATAAATATTTCAGCTACAGCGCTGCAGATGAACGGCTGCATCCTGTTTCCTTTGCTTTAGGTCACATGGTCTGACTGCAGCTATACCAGAATAGAAACAATCTTTCACCTTTAGTTTATTTTTTTTAAGGTATCTGCATATTCCAAACTGAAAAAATGCAAGGACAGAATAAAAAAAAAACAAAAAAAAAACGTTGTAACACAGCTAGTGCTACTAACAGGTAAGAACAGGACTAGTTCAGCACTGCGTTAAAAGTGATTATATCTGAATCAGGAAGAACACTGCCGCTATTGCAGCTGTTTTTAAATGAGAAAGGGCTAGTGTTACCTTAGCTTTAGAAACAGATGTGAGACTGAACACCTACCATAGCTGTGGCATTTAAAACCTCCTACGAATTTCACATGTTCATATGTAGGGGGTTCCTTTGGGTCAGTGCTTCCTCTGGCTACATGACAGAAGAATTCAATATGGGTCTCATCTGGAAAAGAGGAAAAAAAAAACAACAGGGTGTTACAGTTTAATCAACGCTGCAACTAACGCGAGGGCAGACACAAACTTTTAAAAGCAAACAAACAAAAAAAAGAGTTTAAATGGCTGGAGATAAAAGGAGCAGCGTCAAACGGCGCTCCAGCGAAAGACAGAGGTGGGAAATGGGTTTGGAAAGACAGAGGAGTTTATTTTTGAAGCGATCTGCGTGCTGAGCTGGTAACGGGTCCGCATGAAAGAGCCAGGGTTAAGGGCTCAGGGCTGCAGTAAAGCTCCAGGAGCTTTGTGAACAGGAACCTTATCAAGCACCTCGCAGGTGTTTCAATAACACTTCTCCCCACTGCCGTGCACATTGTTCCCATGCTTCCAGGACGCAATGCAGGGAAAGCACTTTGCATCAAGAGAAACCTGCAGCTGGCTGTCTCAACGTGGACACGCTACGCAGGGAAAGCACTTTGCATCAAGAGAAACCTGCAGCTGGCTGTCTCAACGTGGACACGCTACGCAGGGAAAGCACTTTGTATCAAGAGAAACCTGCAGCTGGCTGTCTCAACGTGGACACGCTACGCAGGGAAAGCACTTTGTATCAAGAGAAACCTGCAGCTGGCTGTCTCAACGTGGACACGCTATGCAGGGAAAGCACTTTGCATCAAGAGAAACCTGCAGCTGGCTGTCTCAACTTGGACACGCTGACAAAGTGCTTCACACACAATGGGGACCGCAGCGGAGGAAGCGCACGGCCATCAGTGGGGGGTTGTGATAAAAAGCACAGAATCTCCACACATGCAACACGAAGCTCATGTTTGCCTCGGGTCTGTTTAAAGAAGAGGTGGTTCCAGCAAGCAGGATTATGGTCACGCTGTACAGACCCTGTAACCGGCTTCTTACAACAAGCGTAACAGTGTTTAAAACGAGGAACAGCACTCGGGAGTTCCTATTACTAGCCAAGGCTGCTAATAGTAGGGCTAATATAAAAAATAAGGCCAGATATAATGCTGGTATATGTAGTAATGATTAAATACTGTACAGGTCAGAATCTGCTGGTAATCCTTCTCTTGCGAAAGTTTACTGCGGTGCACTATGATAGAAGCATAGTATACACACACACACAGGCACAGGCACAGACAGCATGGTAATACACAGACATGCATGGTGAACAATGGCTAACTAAAATGACTCTACACATTTACCATACAGAAAGTAAAAACAAAAGTTGTCACTGATAATCAGAACAACGGGGGTGACTGTGAGAACCTCATCTTTCACTACTATACTTTTTCACTGTTATGTTCATCTTTCAGTACTGCGTCCCCAGTTACAAATAAGCCAGTGACCTGTCATTGTAATGCACCCTTGTTGTTTCTTTAACCCTGTGTCACAGCCCTTGTGTTTGTATAACAGCATGTAATCCACCCAGCTGATACCAGACCTGTGCCACTGATACAGTACTGCACTGTTCAATCACTGCCAGTCATTACGGGTCTTCTCTCGTGCAAAAAGAATGTTTACTTCCCAAACCACTCTCGCTGAGCGCCACCGAGTTTGAGGTTTAACTCATGAAACTAACTTTCAATGCTGCAGCAAACATCAAAGGGAATGCAAAAGGTCACCATGGCGCTGCTTTGAACAGCCTTCCTGTGGGAAATGGGTTTTTCTCTCCCTTTTATGCTATGTGGAAACAAGTGTAGTGTCTCTGCAGGTTAAGACTTCTTCAAATCTAGAGGCTTGTGCACTTTGCTTTAAAACCTCTTCTTTGAACGTTGAGCAATTTAATAATCCAACGCTCAGGTCTGCCTGAACCAGTTTGCTAGCGTTATGGTAAATAAACACGAGAGACTCACTTTCCAGGAAATCGGCAGCGATGGGGTCTGTCAGGAGCATGCGTGACGATAGCAGCTTGTAGACCTCCCCGTGTTCAAGCTCAGGAAGAAAGTTCAAGATGTTTTGGTCCACCATATCTGACTGATACAAAAGGACGCTTTGTCATGTTAGACTATCGCAGTAAAACCAGAGCAAACAACATTCATTTAAAATAGAGTGAATGTGAGTGCAGATTATACACTTCAATTGAGGTTAAAATAATACGGTTTTAGTGAGCAACAGTCTAACTTCCTTCAGTTATTCTTCTGATGAGATGACTTGGCAGAAAACCATCAGTTAAACATTAACTTGCACAATCGTGGCACAGCTTTGAGATTAATGAGTCTGCTCCAACATTTGAAAAACAACACCACCACACAATGCACTGTAGCTGACAAATTCAGTTGAGGTCAAAACTACAGCACTACATTGTAATCGTATAGTACCCAGAGTTCCATTAAACTGCAGTTACGCTGCAAATCAATTTGCTTTAGTAATGAAACATGACTGTGCTTATTCATCATATGCATTCATTCAAGCTGTGTAAATATGCAACATTAAATAAGGTTTGAGATGTATTTTTTAATTAACTAGCTTACAAACTAATTAGCTGCTTCATTTAAGAGTGCAGCTTGTTAGTCAGCAGCGAGACTCTATTCTTATTCCTGAACTGAATGCCAATCAGAACTGCACAGCAGGTGGGTGTGCACTCTGGTGCAGTAGCTAAGATACAGCAGGCAGTGTCACAGAGTTCACAGCAAAGCTAACTGCATGCGGGTTAGGAAGGAATTAAGGACAATTACTGCAAACAGTGCCTGCTTGTGAGCACACATATTAAAACTCCAGTCTGTCCTCCTGTGTGGTGAAACAGGTTGCAGTGTATCTGCAGCATTTTCAATCAAAATGATTCTTATACCAGACCGGCACGATGAGATAGATAGATACATAGCTAGATATATAGTTACATCCAATTCATACCTGAAATGTCAAACTTCAACATACCATCCCCCAAAATGAACAGGGTCTACCCATGGAAGAGTGTACCTCTAGTGGTGGATTAATGCACTGCGGTCAATAGTAGCTATTATAAATAAAGGGTGCCAATTCAATCCTGATTTTGCCTCCAGTAATTATTTAAAAATATGTTTTGTTTGTTAGTTTTGATCTCAGGGCTTAGCCAATTGTCAAACTACTGTGACTTGATCCGGGAGTTTGAACTTGACACCTAAACTGCAAACCGCTTATTTAAAAAAGAATAAATATTATTTCATTAAATCAACCAATGTGTGTCCTCCGATATACCAAGACTGAACAGTTCTAACTATGCTATGCTATGCTATGCTATGCTATGCTATGCCATGTTATGGTGAATGCTGTGGTTTTGCGTTTGCTAGGCAGATTTGTTCAGGACACATGACTGGTGCATTTAAGGGAGGTTTCTATACAGCTCACTTACCGGTAATTGCCCAATGAGTGAGGAAACACTGTCAGATACATATATAATGTTTCCATCTGTAGTAAGCGCTATAAGAAAACCATCCAAAGCCTGGAAAACAAAGAGAACCTTCTTTAACACGTGTAAATGAAATCGATGAGAAATAAAATAATGAGGCAATTTGCAAGGGATCTCTCATCAGGGGTTAATAAGGCCAGAAGCGCACCTCCAACATCAGCTGGGTGAACTCCTCGTTACTGAGGAACGATGGCTTCCAGTCCTGCTTGATCTCACATGACTCAGTCTGCGCTGTGATTTCTGAAACAAACGAGAACAGGGCAGACCTTCAGCACAGACAAGAGGAGGAGATCCAGTGCTTAGTGTCGTAATCATCCCTGTGTCACATACAACATCGATACGCAGGAAAGAAGAACACAAAGAGGCTAAACCCATCGCAGTCAGATCAGAGGCATGTGTTCGTCATAAACAAAGATCAGGGTTAGGAAAAACGAATGGTGCACTATGAAAACAGCTCCTGCCGAGATGTACTACAAACACTGGAGCGCTCTGCTCACTACCGAGTTATAACTGTGTCCTGAAACATCGCTGCCCCACACCTTTCTGCTTTTGGAGGAAGTCAATGGTCCGCTGCAGGATGGTTGACTTGTCCATCTTGCGCGGGTAACCCTGCCCCTGGAGCATGGTGCAGAGCTCCTTGATGAGCACATTGAACTGGTCTCGTCTCTTCTTCTCAGATTTGTTGCGTGATGCCCTATTGAAATGGTGACAAAAGGAAATGATCAGAGCAAGCACAGCCTGAGCAGCACCCACAGCTTCTTACAATCAGCCTAATGATGGACCTTCGAGGTGGCCATTAGCAGCAATGTGCAAACCAGACGCTCAGAGAATGAGGCGACACAATTGCAGATAATACATTTTAATTTCTTTAAACAATGACTGGTTTACATAAGAACAGTACACAATGACATATAATTACTTCATATTGTGCTCATTATAAAGAATTCAGCCTTGTCCCTAATTCCCTAAAGCCAACCCATTTTTTGTTAATTTATTAGTATTATTATTTTTATTAAGCCTAATTCAGGGGGAACATTTATGACATGATAATGCTCCAAAAAATAAGGGAGAGCAGCTTATTTAAGCTTCTGGTGTGGAAGAAAAGAAGCAATACATTCTTTCTTTATTACTTTATTCTTTATTGATTTAAATACTTGTAAGCTGGAAGAATTTGATGATCTTGTTTACAAGGGCGTCCCAGGAGAGATCACAGAACGCTGCATGCGCACCCAATGGTTATTTAGACATATACAATCGTATGGAATCTATTTTTTTATTATTATTATTATTATTATTATTATTATTATTATTATTATTATTAATAATAATAATAATAATAATAATAATAATAATAATAATAATAATAATAATAATAATAATAATCACTTAAAATACCCTGATACAAGGGCTTCGACAAATGGGAAACTTGGGGAGATCATTCCAGGCTAAAGCTGCCCCCAGGCTCAACACACACACAGCACCCAGTCTCGTTTCAGCTGTGCATGTGAAGTCCCTGCTGCAGGAAACTCTTTGTGCTCTAAGCATGCTGCTCTCCACTCCATGACATGCCCACGCTGAGGTGACATCAGCTAATGCAGAATGAGCAACAGCGGGAAGCACCCAGTTACCCAAGAAGAGAGGAGAGTTACCTCTTTGCCCTGTCCTTCTCATCTTCATCCACCAGGTCATCGACACAACTGCTGGAGCTGCAAGAAAACAAACATTGAGAAGTGTGCAGGAACCACGACGACCATCATCGTACTCGCACACTACAGTGAGTGTCACTGCTTTATTTGTCACTTCGTTAGATCATTTTATAAAGTGTCGGAAGATGCTTGTACATGAAGGATGCTAAATGGATGAAGCTGGTAGAATATGGGGTTGTATGGTAATGTGAATGGATGAAGCTGGTAGAATATGGGGTTGTATGGTAATGTGAATGGATGAAGCTGGTAGAATATGGGGTTGTATGGTAATGTGAATGGATGAAGCTAGTAGTATATGGGGTTGTATGGTAATGTGAATGGATGAAGCTGGTAGAATATGGAGTTGTATGGTAATGTGAATGGATGAAGCTGGTAGTATATGGGGTTGTATGGTAATGTGAATGGATGAAGCTAGTAGTATATGGGGTTGTATGGTAATGTGAATGGATGAAGCTGGTAGAATATGGGGTTGTATGGTAATGTGAATGGATGAAGCTGGTAGTATATGGGGTTGTATGGTAATGTGAATGGATGATAAAGCTGGTAGTATATTGGGTTGTATGGTAATGTGAATGGATGAAGCTGGTAGAATATGGGGTTGTATGGTAATGTGAATGGATGAAGCTGGTAGAGCAGGTGCAGGTTCCTGTGTACAGTATTTACTCTTTTCTCTTTCCGCTGACTGTACTGTCCAGACCCGTACACAGATAAGCAGCTCTCTAAGGATTAGAGTACTCCAGTTATGTATGTGTGCCACTGCTAATTTGAGATCTTCTACATCTGAAAACAGAGCAACCCTGGTGACTTGCTGCTACATAAACGGATCCCAGGCCTGATCCCAGATGCTCCTGATTAATAATACTGGCAGGGTTTAGATTGTCATGATCAATGCTTTACAAGAAAGTACAGCAGGAACACAACCTTCTGGTCTCTACAATAGCAGGTCAAGTTGCACAACTGTTCCCTGTTCCTGCAGCAGAGGCTAGCAACACAGCCAGTGCTTACTAGCACACACACATGACTTGTATATTTAATATTAAAGCATAAGGTACTGTAGGCAGTCCCTCTACGCCCATAAGGGGATTTCTCACTCTGTCTGTCTGTCTGTCTGACCGCTACTCTACTAAGAGGCAGGAGAACAGGAAGCGAATCAGAAGAACGTTTTCATGCTTTGCTTCCTTAAAGCCCCTCTGATGAAGTGCTCTCTGAGCGAGCACCTTAACCACTGCACAAAACAACCAGGCTGGTTTGCACGAGCAGTTAAAGAGCTTCCTTAAAGCCCCTCTGATGAAGTGTTCTCTGAGCGAGCACCTTAACCACTGCACAAAACAACCAGGCTGGTTTGCACGAGCAGTTAAAGAGCTTCCTTAAAGCCCCTCTGATGAAGTGCTCTCTGAGCGAGCACCTTAACCACTGCACAAAACAACCAGGCTGGTTTGCACGAGCAGTTAAAGAGCTTGCAACCCGATCTAATCAGCATGCGTCAAAATCTGTTAAGGGCAGATGATCACACATCAACACTGCCGGGGACACAGAAAACCCTGTGAGCAAGACGAGACTTACTCCCATTCTCTCCTGCTGGACGGACAGCAGCTCCCAAACTCTGCAAGGTTTTCCATGCTCACTCCCACTCCGGTACCAGACCTCTCTGAAGTCTTCCTGTTCCCATTCAGGCTCCCCGCCTACGGCTCTCTCGAAGTCTGAAACGTTCCCCTCTGTTCACCTGTCCCGACAGAGATCAGGATCTGAAACAAACAGAATAACAGGAACACAGGGGTACAGAGATATACTTATTGGGGTGTACTTTCACAGGAAAATCCTACTACTACAGTTAGACAATATACAGACTTTGCATCTTTACATACATTGCTCTGAAATAAGAGAACACACGAAGAAACCCTCTCTGAAACAGCTGAAAAAGGTTTCAAGAAATGATAATTTGATTTAATGAATTAATTAACTAACAAACAGGTGAATAAGCATCGACGAGGACGTCGCCTTGGACTCTTCAATAGCTTCAACACACATTATTCATGATATTTACTGGAGATTGAATTCTGAGCCAAACAACTGCTTGAAACGCAACAGAAATGAAAGCTGTGAGAGTTAAACTGCCTTGACGTAATTCCGCAGGAAATGGTAAAATTGTGGAAACATTACTTGACTGGCAAGAAATGGGAAATAAAGTTCTATATTTAGAGAACAGCAGCTGACTTAGCAGACTCCAGCCAAGCTATTAGCTGCCGTTGGTTCTGTTTGCATACTAAATCAATCTATTAACAGGCACACTTCACATGGAGTGACTGAGTGCTACTGCTAAAAACAAGGCACTTTTGGGTAAAACCTGGTTCTCGTGTTTAACTCAAAGAGACTCTTATCTGGTTTCACATCAAGCTAAGTGCTAGTCAAATTGCATGACTAAGCGGTACTATAAAATGATAGTTTTGGGAGCATGTTCTTGATTGCATAGTGAAATTGACGAAGCCTACGTGAGATATCCTGTAAACCTTTAGAATTATGGATGCAGCTAATCCCTGTTGCTATCCAGAGCGACATGCTGCGTGTAACACAATATGAGGACTGCACATGCCACTCTCAGTGACTCTCAGTAACCCATTACACTGGATTTAAAACTGGATTGCCTTACATTAAAAGGACAGGCGGGATCTTTCAGATAGAAACCTGACCCATACAGGTCACAAGTTTGTTATATCTTGTCCATGCAAGACATACCCTGTCCCACAGTCAACTGCAAAACACTGATCAGGATAGAACAGTACAGATCAACAGCAGGCAAATCAGATGTTAAAAAGAAACTCGATCAATGCAATATATATATATATACTGCAAGCAATCCGTTTACTGGAATCCCATTGTAAAAGCACAGGTGAGCAAGAAGAATCACAGACAAGTGTGATAAAAACCATGATTAACCATTATGAAGCTGAATAAACACACAACATTGGAGCTGTGCAGCTCAGGGGAATGATCATGCAATCACCACAGTAAACTTTCAGTGTATAATACTGTACTGTGCAGCTCAGGGGAATGATCATGCAATTAACACAGTAAACTTACACAGTGTATAATACTGTACTGTGCAGCCCAGGGGAATGATCATGCAATTACCACAGTAAACTTACACAGTGTATAATACTGTACTGTGCAGCTCAGGGGAATGATCATGCAATTACCACAGTAAACTTACACAGTGTATAATACTGTACTGTGCAGCCCAGGGGAATGATCATGCAATTACCACAGTAAACTTACACAGTGTATAATACTGTACTGTGCAGCCCAGGGGAATGATCATGCAATTACCACAGTAAACTTACAGGGTGTATTATACTGTACTGTGCAGCCCAGGGGAATGATCATGCAATTACCACAGTAAACTTACACAGTGTATAATACTGTACTGTGCAGCCCAGGGGAATGATCATGCAATTACCACAGTAAACTTACACAGTGTATAATACTGTACTGTGCAGCCCAGGGGAATGATCATGCAATTACCTCAGTAAACTTACAGGGTGTATAATACTGTACTGTGCAGCTCAGGGGAATGATCATGCAATTACCTCAGTAAACTTACAGGGTGTATTATACTGTACTGTGCAGCCCAGGGGAATGATCATGCAATTACCTCAGTAAACTTACAGGGTGTATAATACTGTACTGTGCAGCTCAGCGGCCTGTTCCAACTTTAAGACCAAGAGCGAGTACAGTTTACAAACTGATGGAACCTGAAACAGTCTAATTATAATCAAGATAGAGCTTCACAAATCAATTATTCAGATAAGCTCTCCACAGGTGAAGGTCTTTGGTGCTGATTGGGCTAGTTTATAGTTCCAAGTGATTCAAGTGAAGAAACAGCTACTTTGACTTGTGAAGATCGCTGCTTTTCTGAGACACTGCAGAACAGCGATCCACACAAACCCAAGCAGCTGTTTCTTTATTTGTTTCACTTGGGTTAGTAACACCAATGACCAGAGCCCACCGACAAGCAGCACGCAGGCGTAACAAAACTCCCTTTTAAAAACCTGCTATATTATTCAAAAGAAGTCGAAGTATAAGCAACGCTGACCGACATCTGACAACCAAAAAAAACACTGTGTAGCGGCTATATAGCTACACACGTTCATGAAATTCAGAGGGCACTGCGAGCAGCAATGTAGCACCGTGACGAGGTCGCAGGCATTATGCAGCATAACACATTCAAAATCAACCATTTCAATGTACAAGAGCACACAAACCACGCACCTCCATAAAAAAGTGCAGAGTGTTAATTTCTAATTTTATTTGTGTCTGCTATTTTGGAGTTATAAAAGTAAAATAAAATAATAATAATAATAATAATAATAAAACCTAACAAAACACACACACGATACTTTACGTAATTCGTACCCATATTGTGTGTGTGTGTGTATATATAATCTGTGGCTACGTTGTTTACCTGTACAATTTACAATTCTTGCTGCAATGTAATCTAGTTGTAGTGCGTAATGAGCTGCTCGACGCATCGGATTTAAAAGTCATTTCGAATCTTCTTTAACGAGTGATCCCTCAGCAACAACAGCCCCGCATAGTGCATTTACTCACATTTACTCTCAAACTACTATTTACGATTCACTGCCATGTATGAACCTACAACACAGCTAGGCTACAATCCTACAAGACCAAAGCCTTGCAGCAAACTGACATTTTCTGCGGTCATGCCAATCACGATAATCCAACATATACAATCACAAATATTAGGTGTGTGTTACAAGTTCACTACAGAGACGCATTTGTTTTAACGACTCGATGAGCCGGAATGAGACGAATTGTACAGAATAACTAATTAACTATTGCAATAACTGGAATATTGCTAATCGTTTACTGGGTGTACATTGATTTAAAAAAAAAAATCAATCACTTATTTTCGTATTGCTGCTTTATAAGACAACAGGCGGTCATTTCACTCTATTAACTAGTGCAGCACTTAGTGTTTTACTTAGTTATTTAGAATGGCTGGATGGACGTTTCCTGTTACCAATTATAAAAAGACTATTACATATCCTACCTAAAGAACCAATTAAGTTTCATAATTAAGTTTAACGCTGTTGTACATTCGCTACTGTCCGTCTGTATATCTGACGCGAACGAACACAACCAATGTGCTGGTGATACAGCTAACAGCATGTGAAAGGTAACTAATGTGTGTCGCTTAATCCTATTTCGATGTGTTACCATCCGTCACTTATAAACACAAGCAATGACATACCTGTAATCGAGGAACTCGTAACAGCTTGTAACCGCTCCACACTTTTGATTAAAGAAGTCCGCGGATGGTTCGCCTAACCCAAACACGCAGTGCAATATTGTACAAATCAAGCCTTTATAAGCCAGACTTTTTTTCTTTTCTTTTTTTTTTTTTTACAATTAAATGAAACACGTAATTTTGTTGAAAAACATCTCTTGTGTTAAATGTATTTCCCAGCCAGACGATCACGATTGTGTGTGTGTTGGAGAGTGGTAACAGTGTTTGATGGTAGTTTTTCCCCCTCGCTCTCTCTCTCTCTCTCTCGTTACTACTCGACCATCCTTCTGTAGGCAGATCCCGGTTAGCCGGGCTGATGATAATGTGCGCTATACAGACAACTAGCAACTAGGAAAAAGTAGGTCATCCAGCTATACAATCCACAACCGAGTATGGACACACAGAAAAGAAAAGAAACACAGACTGATAGCTCACTCACTCGCTCACTGCTGTCTTTCGCAGATACTTAAATGTAAAATGATCTGTACAAGCGGAATCGTAAATGTATTAACGTTTGTTAAGTGTATTGCATTTCCCGTACTAAACGGGTTACCTCAATCTGTTTCCATGTTGTTAAATCAATTTGCAAGACCACACCTGAGACGATGAATTGAACCATATTTTTAAAGACTACGACAAGTACGTTTATATTTATCTGTTTAATGCACCTGCCCCACAACAGAACTGTAACCCCAGGTTTAATATTGCAAGTGGGTACAGCTATATAATAATACAACATGAAAAAGCAGGAATACTTGTTATTGCAGATGTATTTAATAGCTGATGTATTAAACTTGTAATGAACTGAATCAAGAAACCTTTTTTTGCATTTGTTTGCAAATTGCTTTTGCTCACTTAAAATAACTGTTCCCTTTTAATACTACTACTAATATTAATACGACTACTACTAACAAGAATACGAATATTACTACTACTAATAATAATGAAACATGCAACCCTTTCTGCACCCGAGTAGAATTTACTGCAGTTTTGTTTAGTAAGTAAAAGGCTCAAGAGACACACATTCACGACATCAGTAAAGTGAAAATGTTACTATAAGTGGGTTTATTTCTGCAGTGTTATACTTTTCTAATAGCATGTTGTTTTTCAGCTTCAATGGCATATCTTCTGATTGGGTGTTGGACAAATGCTGTACTGTTCTTGCAGTGTCCTAAGAGTAAGCCAAATATTACTGTTATAAAACATGACAATCAGCTTACTTCTGATTGGTTACATTATTTAGGAAGGTGGGACATTCTTGTCTCATTATTAGCTCACAGGGAGGGATTTCTGATTTACTGTGGGGTCACACAGATTAAACTGGGGACTTCAGACCCCACAACCCCACAAACTTCCCTTCTCGTAGCTCGTACATACATTCAACAGATGGGAATGGAACTACCCTGTTTTGGAAGGTGTGATGGCAATTTTTATAGCATGCGCTACCAGGATAAACCCTTATGTTCTAAGCACAGTGATTAAGCATTTAAGCCTTTTTACAAGAAAACAAAAAGAGTAGCTTGTTAGTAATGGACATTTTCATTACCATGCTTCTCAAGTACCGAGCACTTCAGTGCCTACTTTTCATTGGAATGCCTTAATCCAGATCTGTGTCTGACACATCCAATTAGAAACAAATCTGCCTCAGAAGGTTGGAGAATTCTATCTTGGAAAATCAAGGAATGCTTACTATATCAAGATACACAGAGATAGATACAAAAATGTATGCACTGAAGTACTTATGTTTAATTGACAATAATGCAATAAAAAATATTCACAACAACAACAAAACACACATTACTGTCAAATACTGCCCACTTCAATCGAGTACTTTTTGTCACAGAGCTGGATACGGCGAGATCAGTTATAGCCATGGATACAGTTGTACAAGTCTAAAAAAACACACACAAAGAAATATTTTGTAAAGGTTGCAAAGTTTTATTTGATATGTTTCTGTTTATATCATTACCTCGCCCTCCGCAATCCACGCTGAAGGACCATTTTGTGTGTGTTGATTAACGTGTTAGGCAAGTACAGGCTCAAAGCCGGGGACAATCCCAGGTGCACCTTGCCTAGGGCTTGAGAGCTTAAACGTCAATAACCATACAGACATCGTTTACTGTACAGGAAGCAGATCAAACCATCGGCTTGGCTTGCTCATCATATTTAACAATTTACAAAACCAAACAAGCAGGGAAGCAGCCGTTACTGGGAGGGACGCAGATGACAGAGCATGTCGCTGTCACAAAGGTAAATTAAGTGCACTTCAGCAGAGGCAAGCTGGAGTGAAAGCAGACGTCTGAGTGTCATGTTAACCAGTTAACCCTGCTCTGGCTGTTTCTGGTAACACAATAGCTAGCATTTCAACGACGTGTTTTTTCACTTTGAGCTATTTTGTATTTTGCATTGAAGTTTGCTCCAGTGCAAAGGTCGGACCCGAGTTACGTTGCAAGAGATTAATTGCCTTGGATAAAAAGCAAGAGGCACGCTTTGATCTGAATTCGTGTTTTAGATATTTATGTATTTATTCAACAGGGACAATGTACAATTTCTATCATTTCTGACATGTCGTAGGATGTATTGTATGAGCTCATTTTCATTGGCAGTCCCTGGGCAGGTGCACAGAAAGGAAGAAAATAAATAAACAAACACAAAAAATGAAAAAATAAAATACAAATAATGTAACATTTACAGAAGGGAGCAATTTGCAATTGACAGTTTAAATAACTTGAAGTTATCTCCTCAAACATAATGCAATTATTCCCTCCAAACAAATACATAGTTATAATAATTAAAAGAAAACAGCTCAAATTCATAGTACCATAACAATAATAATTACCCTCCCAAGCCTGATTTTAATAATTGCAGTACAACAATTGCCAAAATCTATTAATATACCGCACTTAATAACATACTGAAGTGCACTTCCATTTAAAACACAGTGGAGATCATTTCAATGCATCTAAACGAGCAGGTTTAAATACAGCAATCGTTTAACCTTGTGAACCATGCTTATAAAACATGCAGCCCCTAACAGGGCAGATGAGTCTCCCGAGTGCTTTAAAAACATCAAACAGCAGAGATGGTCCTAATCACTGGTGAAGAGAGTATGAGGTGCAACCAGGATGCTAAAACGTGTTGGCTTGATGGTAGGATGACCCAGATATCAACATCAACGGATGTAAAGCCTGGCCAGAAGGCAATACTCATCACTGAGAAAGGATTTCAACTAATTGGGATCGAATATACATGCTCCAGCCTGGGGGCCTCAGATATGTAATCTTACTTGTTTTCATCCAGCTTTGAAGTGATGTCTTCTGCCTTTTTCTGTTTGATTTTTCTTAGTGAGGAGAAAACAAAACACTTCAGCACGCATCCCATGTAAAGATCTGAATCGGGTGCAGGAGTTGGCGTCACACAACCTATAAATACACCTCCAGGAATAAGACACACAATTGAAGTCATTTCCAGTTCATCTTGATCTGTTCATTTGGCTGTGAAGCCTTATTGATGTTTTCAGGTGCCTGAGTAACAAGAAGCAATGAAAAAAATAAATAAATAAAAAATAAAACCAAACTGTTATCATTTCTCTGCAAATATGTCTGGCCTGCCACAGTTAAAAAAAAAAATCGTCATCTTTGGTTTGAGAATTACATAGTTACAGGTAACACATAAATGCACTATCTGTGACTTAGGAATTATTCTTTTTTTAAGCCTGATGGTAAATAGTATTTCATAAGAACACAAAAACAAGAAAAGGTCATTCGGTCCGTCAAGACAGGCCATTAGCACACCATTCTCCCCTACTGGAGGGATCTAATGTAAAAGCACAGAATCTCATCTTTTTTAAACGTTCCCAGTGTTTTAGATCCTACTACATCACCTGGTAGGCTAGTCCATGCATTCATAATTTCTTGTGTTAAACAGTGCTTCCTACCTTCTGCTCTAACCTTACTTTTACCCAGCTCCCAAATATGTCCTCATGTTCTGCTCTCTTTGAAGTCGTGTTGGATCGAGGTTCTGGACTGGAATGGATTTATAGTGTACCACACAGCAGTATAGATGTGAGGAGGCCTCATCATGCCACAATAAGCACACAGACGCACAGTCAGCAGCAGATCACCTGAGGCTAGCGTCCTCAGTAGTACTTACGATTCTTCACTTCCCCCCACTCCTCTGTGCATTGACAGTGAACCATGCAGTCTCCTTGCAAGCAAGATTATATTGAGTGACATTCTAGGCAGCACGTCACTAAGGATTCAGTTAGATCAAAAAAACTTCCATGCTGTCATCACTTCCATCTGTATGAATTAAATAATAATAATAATAATAATAATAATAATAATAATAATAATAATAATAATAATAGGTTAAAAGATCTAGTAGTAACTTTGCAGTCTGATTTGAATAGCCTCTGTTTTTTCATTCAACATCGTGAAGAATTCCAACAATTCCCAAATGCCCTGCCCTGTGTAATGCTGCGCATTTAGATTATGCTTGTTTCATAATCCCTTTGCTAGTGAATGTCACACACTGTAATGTGCTTACAAACCTGGTTACTGACTGTGCAAAACCTACTGAACAAAACAAATAAAACAGTGTCACACATAAAGTAAATGTACTGTAGCTGGCAGATCACAGGCAAGCTCTGAATAATAAATCAAGCAGGACAGATCCCATTATATACACTCAATCGAACGACCAACATGTCACCACCAGCGATGAAAACCTGAATAGATTACGTTACATTCTGCAGAAAGATATCTAAGAAAAACTGGGGGAAAGAATTAAAAAGTGCTGTAATTTGTGCTGTAACGTGTGCTGCAGTTGGTAGCAAACATGCTTCTTTTTGGAAGTGTGCATTTCCACATTTATGCTACAAGTTCTCCAGTGTGCTCTATACGGTAAGTAACAGAGAGCATTACTGTAGATGTGTTCAGTCACGAACAGCACACACACACACACACACACACACACAGACAGACAAACACACACACACATGCACGCACGCACACACACATGCACGCACGCGCACGCATGCACACACGCACGCACACACAGGTTTTATAGGTCAGGGGTGCAGCAGTGCACTGTGTCAGGGTCTCAGGCTTAACAAACACTGAATCTAGTCTGTTTACATCAAAGGGCTGGATGCATTTTAGTAATGGTTGGCTGTGGGTTATGTGAAGCAGACTTGTCAAAGGCAAGACCACAGTTTGAAGGATTAGATTCAAATGAAACGCAATAGCAACTAGAAATTTCACTTTCTTTACAGCCTCATATGAGGACAGTGAAGTGCAGTCGGGATTGCAGAAATCTTTAACCCCCCCCATCCTCGGCAGACCTTTGCGAACATTATAAACAGCTGCTTCCAAAGTAAACCCCGAACTGTAAGAACTTCTTTCATGGCTTTCACCATTACATATTTGTTCTTGTTCTTTTCCCCTGTACCATTTTATCACGTGGAGTCATTGTCTGAATCCCCACAGCAGCCCTGAAAGACCAGCTTCTCTTTTGCTGTAATGAGTACTTTAGTCTTCACTTTGATAAAAGTGAAAAGTGTGGCAGAAAATCTACGCCGCTGGTCTTCAGATTCACTGCAGGACGACCACGGTTTTCACTGTCAGCTCTTGTAAAAACCTCTGCTCCAGTCTGCCTCATTTCCGTGCTTAGGGCTTCCTCTGTTCCTGCTTTTTCAGGACTTGAAGAACCTCTTTCACGGTTGCTCAATACCTGATGCAGTGAAAGGAGTCACTGGCAGATATAGATACGTTTATGTTTACCGGTTATTGTGCAGTATCATTGGAAATAAAGCGAAGGATATATGTTGCTGTTTTTTTTTTTTTAAATCTGACCCAGACACTAACCTTAGTATCAGGTCTGGTATAAGACATATCTTTTACAGGCACAGAAGCCCTTTCTCTGCCCTAGTTCAAATGATCCCAAGCCTGGTGCCAAGGGGGGTATTGTAGAAGGTCCCTGCCTTTCTCCTTTCTTCCAAAGATGTCCTGTATGTTTTCCATGCACAACCAAGCATATAATGTCTTAAGACACGTCTACTTAGCTCATGCTCAGCACCCCTGTGTGTGGACCCCCCCTTTCATCCTCACCCCCAGTATATTACAATCTTCCTTTTAGACCCTGCAGTCAAGTTAAAGACTTTTCATATTGCCAGAGAGACGTAGTCAACAACCTACCTCCTGCTCTGACTTCCGATTGATCTGAAAGACAATTTGTCTAGACATCTTCCCATCTCCGTGGCAACTGTAAACAGCTAGGATTTGTTGGCGGGTGAGTCATTTAAGAATAAAAAAAGCAAAACAGTAACAAGCAGAAGCACACTCGTTTTTGTTGTAGTGAGACGTGACAGGGAGACATGATCATGGGGTAAAAGGTTCTTTGCAGAGCAAAACAAATCCAAACTGAAACACTACCTGCCCGAGGAGGAGAGTGACAATACGGTTCAAAAGACATACTGTTTTCTAGTTGTTAGGTTATCATTCGATATGCAGCTCTTAACTATAAAGTAGTGTATACAGTAATGTTACAAATACACTAATGTGTCAAATGAAGCCATTTCTTCCCCCATCTTTCGCAAGATGAGAAAAAAACAGAGGAGCGGTCGAGTATTCTGTGACCTTGACCTAGTTTACATGAGCGACAATTGTTAAGGACAGGAGTACTGAAAGCATCCTTTTAGTTTACTGTGTGGTGGACGATTCATGTGGCTGCAAACAACTGCCTGGGAAAAGAAATGAAAATTGTAAAGCAAAACACAGCAATTACACTTTTAATACTGGTACAGACATCCAGGTGAAAAACTAATAAACCAAAAGATGTGGATAACCATACTCCCGAACTCCACCACCCCCAGCACAACATCAGATCTGCAGCAGCATGCCCCCATCTTCATGGTATATGTAGGTCAGGCAATCACAATGAGTAAACCTGGCCCCCACCTACAGCAAATTGCTTCACTGAGATGCATCTCCAAACCTAGCAGGTCAGCAACATTTCCTGCAAGGGATCCTGCAGTTTTAATGCAAAGCTGCACATGTGGGTTAAAACCACGGAAGACATAATTAAAGTAAATCAAATGGCAGGTAAACCTTCACGTGAACAAGATTACATTGCATTAGCAAACTCTGTCGACACACCAAGGCCCCTCGCTTTGTTCATTCTGTCTGACTGGAACGTGTGCTCAGGAGTGACCACATTGCTAAAGTTCATATGTACAGTACTAAGGCTGTTAGGTTTTTCTGATGAGCTCGTTACACACTAATCACAAGCACTAGTTGGACCCACACCAAACAATTTACATGAGATTCCAATTCAGTTTCCGAGAGCGAATTACACAGCTGCCGTTGGGCGGGCATGGTACAGTACATGTGAGGAAGAGGTAGGAGAGGAATCACAACAGCGAGGAAAGTGGAAGACAAATATGAGAGTGTTGAAGCAAAGCAAGTCCAAGCGCGTCCATCGTCATCCTCAATCATCCTGAATCATCCTGAATCTTCAAACCTGAAAACCTCAGAGCTGTCTCTCGCTCTTGTTCAAAAGAAACAAAAAAAATCCACTTCCAGAGGCATTGTGTAGATATATTTCAAAACAAATCTCATTCAGCCAGATACAACTTTAATAGGTCAATGAGAAATATTTCAGAGATGACATATAGAAGAATGTCAACAACGTAAATAATAGATGATCTCACTGGTAATACAAGAAAAAAAATCAAACACGCTGAAATACAATTAGTATACATGCAAAGTTAAAGACAGTTAAAAGAATGATGGCTTGCTCTTTGACGTTTTCACTTGCTGAGGTAGAGGAAGCAGTCTTTTCTTATTTAATTTCAGTTCACCTGTAAGATCCCCAGCTAAGCCACCTCTCCCTGGAAACTCTGTGGTATCTCAAGAAATGATTAAACAGCTGTCAGGGTTAAAGTAGGTCAAGGACATATTGAACTGGTGTGAGGGGTTACATGTACTGTATGGTGCTTACATAATAATATAATGTTACCCTGTTCACACTGCTTGAATAATGCATGATGGTGAAAGTGAAGTGTGTGTTGAGCACCCATTATCTAGGCAGTGTGAGCAGGGTTGAAGTCTACTAACAGGGGAAGCAATAACCACTGAGCCAAACAGAAGATAAGAAGAAGAACTGCAATGCATTGCTGCTCACTGCAAACACAGGTGCTAATGTGGAATCAGATCTGAGAACTCGACCCCTATGCTCATTTTTATTACATGGGAGGAGCTGTTATTTACTTCATGCTAATATTGGACTCGGCTTTCACCAAGATAAAATGAGATAGTAGTGGTGGGGACCAACCAAGACGTAGCCTCGCTGGTATATATGAGCCTGCAGCGCTTTTCCTCCAGGCAATGTGGATTTCCTATTGTAATATATGAGCCTGCAGCGCTTTTCCTCCAGGCAATGTGGATTTCCTATTGTAATATATGAGCCTGCAGCGCTTTTCCTCCAGGCATGTGGATTTCAATCTCTGGATTTCAACAACAAATAGATTAATAATAATAATAATAATAATAATAATAATAATAATAATAATAATTTCTTAGCAGACGCCCTTATCCAGGGCGACCTACAGTAAATGTAACAGGATTCGTTTTTTAAGACCAATACCTAGATGCCGCGCACAGTGAAACAGGATGCCAGTTAGATTGTTGTCACTGACAGGGAGACGGATTGCTTGAGCCGGCTCCTGAATTGTCAGTTAAATATGCAGCAGTTATTTTTTATATATATTATTAACAGAGGAGCATGATTAAGTTTGTTGCTGCAGCTGTATTGTATTATGAGCAAGGCAAAATTGATTTCCCACCGACAACAGCAGAAATAAGGGTAATATGACATATATATATAGATTTTTTTGCTCCTAAAATTGAATTTCAAAAATATAATAGAAACAGAAAAACAGCTGGGAAACTTTAATGAGATCAATATGTAGGTCAAAGGAAGCTATGAATTTGATTTTGAATCAAGCGTGGCTATTAGCTAACGTATATTGGTAACTTTTGTTTTATTTTGTATTAATTCTGGCATAAACCCGCCACAAGAGAACTCTCTGTGAAACCTGGGAGGGACAGGGGTGGTGGTGCTTTATATTAAGTATGGATTTCATGTCCAAGGCGTCTTTTATGATTCATAAATGACTCCCATATATCTGTTGCATTATTCACCATCTACCCACACAGAGATTAGCTACCGCTCTCAATGTAGGTCAGACTAGTGGTGACGCTTGTATTCATGAATGGCCTTTTACTTCATCTGAGAGCGAGGAGCTGTCTGTGGACTCAGGTGTATTTGATTTATTTATTTATTTGAATTCTGGAAAACTTAGCTAATTCCAACACTGGGGTGTTGAAATGGGCTGAGATGTGAATTCATTACAAGCACGGCATACAGCTAAATCCTTCTTTTTGTTATCATTATATTCAGAATGCTTAACCCTTATTGCATTTTAAAATAAATGCAATATTCTTAACGGCTGAGTCTACACCTTTGCGACTTGCAAGAAAATTTGCACAAGCTAGTTAATCGTAGCCTCCACCTAATTTAGCCGAACACAAAGCTCATCGCTCAGCAGTAAACAGCCACTGGAACTTCACCTGAATCTAGATGGTTACAAGACAGGGTGATGTCGGCTTCACATGCAAAGACACACGCACACACAGGCCACGATTCATGGTGCAGTGTCAGAAGATCAAGCATGAAGTTCACCTTTTTAAATCTCATAATTACAGAATGTGAAATTCCTTTGTAAAACAATGATGCGTAATTCATCAAAGTGAACATCCAAGAAGAATGACCTTTAGAGCTAATTTTATTTAATGAATGTGGAAAATGAATGTTCCTACTTTAATTCCTACCAGACTGCTGCATTAAGGGAGGCAATTGCCCTCAGCAAGCCTGCGTTTTAACAGTGAATGAGACAGAACTACGCTACGTTAAGCTATGTTAAAACCTGTCGAACCACACAGGAATTAATAATGACATGTGGATATTCATTTAGAAAGTAATTCATTTAGAAGAGCCTGTATTGAAACACTCCAAAGTGCTGCCTAATAACAAGACACCAGCATTGTTACAAAGAAAACATGTTCATTTAATTCAAAACTGTTTTTAATGCTTGCTTGTATTGTGATTAATAATAATAATAATAATAATAATAATAATAATAATAATAATAATATAGTCATTTAGCAGACGCTTTTATCCAAAGCGACTTACAGTGACTAAAGACTGCCTCAATGAAAAACGTCTTTATCATGTGAAACACACGTGTAGGTTATTACTAATCCCGAATAACACAAAATAAGTTTTTTAATGTTTGCATTCCCACATTGTCAACCTCCCAATGATGGCATTTCAATATGCAAGTGACCAAATCAAATATTTCAGCATGGTAAAAGCTATGATATGTACTTGCTGTGCAGCTGCTAATGTTGCATGCCAGTGGAACTGCAGCTGTCTGATTCAGCAAGCAATAAAAACCCTTTAGCTAGGGAGGGGTGGAGCAGGAGAATGAGCATGTCAGAAAACAAGCATTGCATCTGAACTTCATATGAAGGCACGCAGTCAGACAAGAGCCACAGAAGGTGTGTGGGCCTAAGTGGGGTTGCTTTGACAAGTTTCTTAGTTTTAATACACTACAGTTTAAACTCATGTTGGAAAGTACATTCCTGTAACCCCTGTGCTGTTTACAGTACAGTAAGGTCTGGAAAATGTATTGACTGAAACGCTTTAACTCTTTAAAAACTGGCCACTGTCATATATTTTTGCAAGGACCGTTTTATTTTCAATTTAAAGTACAATATACGGTATGTATGTATATGCAACAAATCTGAAATGTTAGTGTCACACGCATATATGAGTTGTATCCATCTGTTCTATATGGAGAAATGCAAAATACAGCTAATCAGCCATCCTTTTAAGACTCAGGACGCGCACACAGTGAACCCCAACCATGACTACAACCAGGATTAGCAACTCGCCGGCACAAGAATAGCCAGGACCAGACAGGAGGAGGTAAGTATAGGAACACTAAGAAGAAGACAGCCCAGTCTGAGAGAGATTTAGCTCCCCGGAATAGCACTGCATGCAAGACTCATCCCTGAATCCTCGGCTCATATTTATTACCTCTTCCAAGGGGATGTGAGGGGACGGCTGACTGCAAGGTTAACAGCAAATCATGCAATTTAAAGGCTGGGAGTAGACAGCATGAACAGTACATACTGTGCTGCATGTGCAACAACAATGTTTACACTGATCGATGACCCAGGGACTGTTATTGTTGTAACCAGGGTTCATTCAAGTTCATATCGAACCAGCCTGTGATCCTAAACAACTAAGCAGCTGGTTCAAAGGCAACCGAAAAACAGTCACAAATCATTCCAAGACACGAGCGCATTCGATACTGAAGGTTAGTACAGTTTCTTTGGTGATGTTTCACATTCAGATATTGAAGGTTAGCACAGTTTCTTTGGTGATGTTTCACATTCAGATATTGAAGGTTAACACAGTTTCTTTGGTGATGTTTCACATTCAGATATTGAAGGTTAACACAGTTTCTTTGGTGATGTTTCACATTCAGATATTGAAGGTTAACACAGTCTCTTTGGTGATGTTTCACATTCAGATATTGAAGGTTAACACAGTTTCTTTGGTGATGTTTCACATTCAGATATTGAAGGTTAGCACAGTTTCTTTGGTGATGTTTCACATTCAGATATTGAAGGATAACACAGTTTCTTTGGTGATGTTTCACATTCAGATATTGAAGGTTAGCACAGTTTCTTTGGTGATGTTTCACATTCAGATATTGAAGGTTAACACAGTTTCTTTGGTGATGTTTCACATTCAGATATTGAAGGTTAGCACAGTTTCTTTGGTGATGTTTCACATTCAGATATTGAAGGTTAACACAGTTTCTTTGGTGATGTTTCACATTCAGATATTGAAGGTTAACACAGTTTCTTTGGTGATGTTTCACATTCAGATATTGAAGGTTAACACAGTTTCTTTGGTGATGTTTCACATTCAGATATTGAAGGTTAGCACAGTTTCTTTGGTGATGTTTCACATTCAGATATTGAAGGTTAGCACAGTTTCTTTGGTGATGTTTCACATTCAGATATTGAAGGTTAACACAGTTTCTTTGGTGATGTTTCACATTCAGATATTGAAGGTTAACACAGTCTCTTTGGTGATGTTTCACATTCAGATATTGAAGGTTAACACAGTCTCTTTGGTGATGTTTCACATTCAGATATTGAAGGTTAACACAGTCTCTTTGGTGATGTTCACATTCAGATATTGAAGGTTAACACAGTCTCTTTGGTGATGTTTCAATGCTCCAGCATCTTACAACATGTACTGTATTACAACACAGGGCACAGCAAGATGGGGGAAAAAATGAATATAAAAAACAAACAATGGACTGCCTAATTATGTCCCAGCAGATTACTGCCGGCAGACAGGAAGCCTTTGTACTGAAGAAGAGGGGCAGTGTTACACCAGCAGCAAGCCAGTGACGCACTTGGTGCTGGTTATATAAGTGAGGAGGTAGCAGTGTCTCATCTGTCACAGTGCTGAGGTTAAAAAGAGTCCCAGACGCACCGGACTCGGTGCAGTGTGTGAGGCACAGCTCCCAAAGAGGAGTCATTCAGAGAGATATGTAACTGATATCACTGCTAAATAACGGCTATCGTGAAAACAGTCGTTAAATGCAATAACGTGTGAGCTAACACTTCTCAGCATTGAATTACTGGGCCCCGTGGCTTTAAATCATGAGTTTTTCATAAATCATTTCTCATTAATTAAATGCAGTTCAACATCAATTAAAATGTTCTATGCTGTGGCTGCTTTCTTTAACAGCAAGCCGCACCTGTTTCTTTAAATAACTCCTGACTCCTGAGTTGAAGTTTTCTGACTAAGGCCCAATGCTACTGAGACAGCCAACCATGTACATATTGCACTGCTGTTTCACACATAAAGAAACTCCAATATAAAGATGAAGGAAATCCTTGACTTGTTCATATGCTTACTGTAAAACAAAACCCAGTCCAATGACAACACTCCAATTCTAAAAAGATACGCTAAATTCCTATTCATCGGTATGGGAAGCCATCTGTATCCTATAATAATATAATAATTACGTAGGGGTCACAACTGCTTGCAGCAGGTTTTCTGTAACTTTCAATACATCACTCTTTTCCCAGATTCCTAAACAGACCTCAAATGCTTGCTGCTCCGTTCTAGACCCCCCTCAAATGAGTGGAATGAGAATTCTTGAACTGCTAATGGATGACGTCAGTTAGAATGAACTCTCAGGATGCTTGGTAATGCCATGCATGTTAGCAGCGTTATTCAGTCAGCAGACGGGTAGGCTCTCTGTGGCTCTGGCGGATGTCTTCCTGTGAGTACACCCACAGAACCGCTCAGGCCTAGCTGTGTACTCAGTGCAGCTCATCTAACAAACTCAATTAAACACACACAATGGAGGAGCATTAGGTAGAAAAAGATAATCCACTCCATGTCACTGCACACTAAAGCTACAAGATCCTACTGCCTTTACACGCAAGAGAAGCAATGCAAAAATGTGAATGATATTCCTAATCCTGGGAATTAAGCCTAAACCACATCAGGCTTGAAAGCTGTGAGTGTGCAAACTGGTTTGTTAAGAAGCGCATCCAGCCCAGGTGTCTGAACAGGGTCCTCTCAAGCAGACCCAGCTGACATGCAATGTGGTACATTTACTTTAGGAAGCACGGCGCAGCACTGTCCCGTCACAGGTGCACTGTGCAGCCTGTCAGTGCGGTCCTCCACCATTTCAGCATGGAAAGTCACACACAGTAGCTCGGGAAATATTCTGGCTGGCATTCAGTGTAAGCTTGCAGAACACAACCTAGTAACCTAGTTTTCCAACGTCATGCCCCTGTAACATCACAGGCTGTGCAGGCTGCAGCGTCATCGGCAGTTACCTAAGTCTCCAACTGCTCTAGCTTCCTGTCAAAGGAGGATGAATTAAAATGTGGTCTCCTCCTCCACTTACTACAGACCACAAACCTGGTTTCAAATATCTGGTGTGACCAGTGCTCGATGCAGCAAAGGTGCCCGGTTTCCAAGCCTCTTTCATGTTATCTCACTGCTTCCAATGAATACATGACTTCAGTTTAGAGGTCAGGGTGTCCAGCAGTATTGAAGTCGAAGGACAACTGGGTGACTGATTTGAAATCATCACACAATGAATTAAAAATAAATAAATAAATAAGCTGTTCTGCCAGCTTCAGAAATTACTGTACTTGTAGGTATTTGGACTACAGTTGCAATATTAAACAGAAAAAACAAAAAACTTAATTCAGACTAGTGGTTACAGCAAATAAGCTAAGAGACCAGAAATCCTGGGTTCAAATCCCAGCCCAGCAGCCAGCTGGCTCCCTGTGCAGCTCGGGACACTGCCATGTGACTACGTGTCACCAAGCTGTTCAAATGAGAACAAGAAAGAAACCCACATGGGATAATCCTGCAAGAATATCTATGACATAATAGTTTTAATATAAGTTTATAACCAGTGATTGCAAATGCATCACAGTTAGGTGCAATGGGATTGTGAAAGCAAGCATTTAATGCATTCATAACTTGAACCAGAGGGCACGCATACAGAGGGTCCTCATAATCGCTTAACAATCACACAGTACCTAGAAAAAGCAGAAATCTGAGAGTATATCGGATCATTGCCAAATGCAATCTGAAATGTCTGTAGGATCCTAGGAGTGTATGAGTTGGCGAGTGTGATGGACAGACAGACAGACAGACAGACAGACAGACAGACAGACAGACAGACAGACAGTATCAGCGCAAAAGGGTCCCCATTTAAAAAAAAATAAGATAAACTTCTTAGTCCAGAAGACAAAAGTGTTTGCGATGTGTCTTTTTCAAGGTCTTGAAATGACATATTCACACAGAGAAGCAAAAGGTTTGGAAAGGTTTTGAACTTTTACTGAAGGCGCTTGATGGAGGTCAAATCTGTGCAGGAGCTGCACGGATGCTCTGGAACCTCAAGGGACAGATTCTAGAACTTCAAAGACAGGTTACAACGCTGTGGGACTGAATTGCATGCAGGGATCTGTCTGGTTGAAATTTTATTGAGATATCACCGAAGTGTAGATGCTATTTTACTAGTTAGTCATTAAAACTAATCCCTGTTATTTCAGGAGGATTAAATACTAAGCCTCTTCATTTCCAGCATAGGTTTGTCCAATTCTCTACAGTCATTAAAGTGTTTGTGATTCATAAGTAAGAACGCTACAGCTTTCTCAGCACATTGATAATGGTTTTACAGAAGTTTTCTTTTAATATGATTTAGTACTCCATTTTACCATGGAAACGTATCCTTGTGATTTGCATGTTTGTACATAGGCATGGGCTTCATTTCATAACCGCTGGAATTAGTCGCACTCGTGAGACACAGACACTGACGGCAAATTCAGTGACAGATCGCAACTGTGAAATGAGGTTCAGACCAGATGTGGAAGACAGTGCTATTTGATTGTGACTTATTAGAACTGAACTGGGGATGGCTTGTCCAGTCATTGTGCTCAGCAGAGTTCTAGTCACATTTGAAGTCGCATGCCTGGAAGGCAAGGCATACAGCTCAAGAACCTTAACCAAATCAAGGCTCTCCTTTCCTGCTTGCCCTTCAAATCATTTTAAGCCTTGTTATCGAACAGGATGCTGGTAAATCCCAGCAGAATACCTAAAGCTCTATAATTCCAGTATACACCCGCTTTGACACAAAGCACAATGGTAATAGAGAACACTGACTTTGGGACACACCAGATGGTGAATTGCCATTCGGAAATGGAGCCCAGTTGACCATTTACTCTGTGTCTTACACATATCAGGAGTGAGTCACACAGCGCCGGTCTTGCTCTGACGCTAATTCTTTTGGTTTTTACAATATTGCTGTGCTCTAAATGTCATATTAACCCACAATCCAGATGCTCAGTGCTTCTTTGCTTCGAGCACTTTCTCCACTGCTCCCTGTTAAAGGAAACTTCCTTATTTGTGTCTGGGTTTTATCATACTAGAAAGTTTTAGGTAATATTTAAAAGGTGAAATCCAAACTCGGCACATAACTAAAATAAAATACATGTAGTCAGCTTCTTCTTTGCTGTTGCCATAACTCCCTAGTGGAGCCGGTATAATCCGTGCTTCTTTGTGCTGTGTGTGTGACAAAAGGAAATTCAAACAAATGTGGGTGTAATCCCTGAAAGGAAAGTAGGTCAAAAGCTAAATCTGGTAATCTGGTTATGATTTCTGTGCTAAGGTATTTAGTTTGACATATACCTATTGTTCAAGCTGTCAGCAAAGTTATCCCTAGTCACGCACAGAACAGGGACCAAGACCAGCGGAGACAGTTTGATACGGTGTCAGACTCAAGACAGAGGGCATGTTAACTGTACTGGATGAGTTACTATGTTGTTGCTTCTGAGTCTCTGGGATCCTGTTAAAGCTGACAAAGATCTTGAGATCAACTGGCTACTGGGATTCAGGCATGCAGCCTCCTCTCATTAGTCTACAGCCTTGCAATGCTCCCTTCAAGGCTGTCATCACTGTTCTCTGCACGGCCCAACAAGAGCGGAGTACAGAAAATGAAAGGAAGGAAAAGGCAAATAAATCTGGGACAGCGGAGAGTGCGTGCCTGCTGGGGTTTTGTTCACTACAGACACAGAACCACAAACGCTTGGTAAGGACCACCAATACTGTCTCATTTTTTACAGAAGATCTCCCAAGCATCCTTCTTAGTGATTACGATCTGGCACACTTCTCTGGAGTAGCACAGCCACACACAGTTCTGCACATTGTCAGCAGTAAACAGCACAGTGCAAAACAACCTAATTACATTCCCATTGAACGTGCCTCTACATTAAAGGTCAGTTCGTCTACTGAATTGTTTTAATCCACAAAGAAAAGAACGAACGCCTACGCTAACATCTGAAGGTAGGAACCACTGTGTTAAACTTTTACAAACTCAGCCTCACTAACTTAACTTAATCAGGTTCTATACTTCCATTTAGCGTAAACAGAATGCAAACTTTTACAGTAATTCAATGTAATTATGAACAGGCTAGGCATTCATGATACATTCCAGTGAATTAAACATCAATTCATGACACACAGTCTTATTCATATCAGGACCTCATTATATATGAATTCCTCATAATTCCTTACAGCAACGCCTAACTACTTAGAGATTGATTTAATGACATTACAGCCTTTTCAGACCTTGTCATGTCTGCATGGTAGTCTTGCAAGGAAATATGTTTTGACCACTACTAGTGATCAGGACATCTGGAAAGAAAAGCTGAAACAAATTGCTATAAATAAATAATGGATTGCAAATGGGTCCGAACATAGTTCAAGTGGTACCAAAACAATAACGGAAGAATAATGCAAGAATTGAAATGATATCTCAGTTAGACAGAAGAAAGCGATTCCATTATTGGGTTCTCTAAGTTATTATATACTAGTGTAACAGAGCGGAGGCTGAGTGCGAACTGGCGACCCCGCGCACCGCAAGCAAGCATCTTAACTACAATGCAAAAGAGCCAGCTCCTCTGCATTCGTGGTTTTACAGCTTTTAACCTCACCGCATCTCACTGACAGGGGTGAGGACAGAATCAGTAACCGCAGTGCATCACACAACACTGCCCCGGTACACTGCTTAAAGTGAATTGGGGACAACAAAAAACGATGATCCAATTACACAGCAGTGAGAAAACTTCATTACAACATGACAGCTCTGTGACGCCACAGACATTCTGCAGCGCTCTTGGCCTCCATGACGGCTTTTCTTGTTTGCTCTTGGATACATGCTTTTAGGAGATGAATGTATTATGCAGGGGTAATGTGCAAAGTATAAAGTGACATTCATGTGGCTGTGTTGAGATATCAGAAAGAGCATTGCTGAACCTGAAAGTGCTGTGTTGGTACTCTAACAGAGTGAAACAGAAGAGATCACAGCAGACTGTTCTAAACCAACACTCTGCTCTTATTCTTGAGCCATCATTAGTGCCGCAGGTTGTATTCTCAGCTATTACAAAGGCTCTCAACTTGAAAGAGTAATTGAAACACAAGGATTTGATCCTGCTCTTCTTAAATCTTATCTCAGACTTCTAGCCCATTACCCATTCTCTATTGTATATCGAGCACAATACCTGTAAATACATTATTTTCTGTTTCCTACAGCGAGATCCTCATAAATTAGGGTGACATTATATATATATATATATATATATATATATATATATATATATACATATACATATACATATACATATATATATATATATATATATATATATCCACAAAGCACATGATACAGGGCCACCCACAAGAACACTGCAATACTGCACACCTCCACATCCCCATCTTCAGTTAAATTACCTGCTGAAGAGCATGTATGTGCAACGTGCAGTAGAACTCTATTGGACAAACAGTCCCATTGTCCATGAGAGAAGACAGACAGCAATTAAGATTGTCTCACAGCAAAGGCTGATATAAAACGTTACATTGAGATTTAATGCGGTACCAAGCCATCACATCTGAATAAAAAATAAATGACCCCTGATATATACAAGCCTATGCGCGGGCACTGAAGTACAAAGCATTGAGCATGGCTGAATAAATGCAGAGCACAAGCAGATTCATTCATGTAAACTTAACACATGTAATTCCAGTGCATCTACTGTACATCGCTACGAAAAACAGGCTCCGTGCACTAGTGCGAATCACTCCAGACACTAGACTTTATAAACAAATGCACTCTCACATAAAAAAAAAGCAATCGCAACATGAATGAAATAGAGTAATCAATACTGTACGCTATGTTCCTTAATAAACTTTGCAAGCATTGAAACTCACTAACGTGATCGAGACCACTCGCTTATTAGACTGGTCTATATGCCCATACAGTATATTGTGTAAGAACAACATAAGCAAGACATGAAGTAAAACCTCCACTTACCCTCGCTGAAGCAGCAAGAAGACAAACCCAATTTAAAAGCAGGGTGTTTCAAAAAGAGAAGTGTGGACGGATGTTTTTTTTTTTCCTTATTACACATTCAAGTTTGTTATATAACTGTCACCGTTACAGTGGGCAATTATTTACAATAGCTTTTTCCATTCAGGCATGGTGTCCATCTGCCATCCCACACACAGAGGGAGGGACACGTACTGCAGACAGCTTCTTATGAAAATACAGTAGTACCTTACACAGCCAACTGCACACAGTTCAAAGTTTCAGAAGCCGAAAAGCGACAGCACTACTGGGACTGTACCTGACTGGGCAAGCGAGGTCACCTCTCCCTGTAGTTTGGAGCACGAATCTGATGAGATCAGTGACCCAGTTTAACGCGTAGTTATTGTCAGTCACCGTACCAAGTTACCGTAAATAAAAAAAATAAAGGAACACACGCACAACTCTAGTTTATAATTAGAAATGAATGGGAGCAGATTATTTTTTAGCGAGTTTTAAAATAAAATTTAAAATATAAAAAAGCTTTAGGTAATGAAAGCAGCTGTTAACTTTCCAGCGTGACTGGACCGAATCAGACTGCCACCGGTACTGCATTTGTAGACTTCTTGAAATGTAGGTTGTTGCACAACTGTTTCATAAGGCTTCTTAGCAGATTAACGACACAGTACAGAACGCTTATAAAATCGGTGGGTCATTGCGTCACGGTTTTTTTTTTTTTTCTTTAGTCCAGCAGCAGGTCATCCAGTCAGTTTCTGTACAGATGTATTTGTCTCTGGCATAAAACACTGGAGTGTACACTTCGACTGCATTCCTGGTTTCCTTTGTAATGTTTTGTATTAAATAATACGTATCTTCAAATGTATTTTTGTAAGTGTCATTCCCATTGCGTTTATGTGATGTTTGCAGTCACTCGGGAGTGGTTCTAGGACCGTCACCTGGTCTTGTGCTTGACTTGAGAACCATAAGTGCCGGTGGTGTTATTTTCATGTACGCGTTAAAAAGTGGTAGGCAGGAAGCTCACTGCCTAAACGCAAGCCTAAACAACTACCTCTCTGTGCTTTACAATGCTTCCCTGTGCTTTACCACACCTCTCTGTGCTTTACAATGCTTCCCTATGCTTTACCACACCTCTCTGTGCTTTACAATGCTTCCCTATGCTTTACCAGACCTCTCTGTGCTTTACAATGCTTCCCTATGCTTTACCAGACCTCTCTGTGCTTTACAATGCTTGCCTATGCTTTACCACACCTCTCTGTGCTTTACAATGCTTGCCTATGCTTTGCCATACCTCTCTGTGCTTTACAATGCTTCCCTATGCTTTACCATACCTCTCTGTGCTTTACAATGCTTGCCTATGCTTTACCACACCTCTTTGTGCTTTACAATGCTTGCCTATGCTTTACCACACCTCTCTGTGCTTTACAATGCTTGCCTATGCTTTGCCATGCTTTCACTGTGCTGCATTACACTTTGCTGTGCTTTTACTGCAGGACACTTTTATAAGGGAGGGGCTGTCAAGAGTTAAAAGGTGAGATTATTTGATGATTAAATACAATGAGGAATGCTGCTCAGTGGAGCCACACAGGATTATAAAGAAAATCATTTAAAATGACTTTTGAAAGCTAATCACTTTCTGATGTTTCTTTTTGTCAAATGTGGAAACAGTTTCAGTGCGTGCACAAAGTTTCGTTCGTTTGCACCGTGTACTCCATGCAAGCTATACGTTTTCTTTTCTTTTTCATAAGTATGTTATATAAACATGTATTCTGAATACAGCACATGTCCAGCTCCCATGAAGTGTAAATTCATATTGATTTATTGGCATTGATGGTTGTTCTTCAGCTGGAGCACAGGGTGTGAAGGACAATTTGAAAAGTCTTAATGCACTGAATTCACAAGGCTACTCACAGCCTACTAATGAGCACCCTCTTTTACACATTACAAAGCACAAAGTGAGGCTTCTGCGATTCGAAAGCACACCATATTCTTTGAAAATCCTTTTTATTTTTAGAGATAACAGCTCCAAACCAATCAATGGATTTCGAGAGAGGGGGAGATAGATAGTCCACTCTGAAAAACTGACCTCTTTCCACTTGGGTGTCAGCTGAGGTCATCCAATGAGGTCAGAGATTACAGCAAACGTTTGGACGAGGGATCTTTTTCAAAGTCTTCAGTTAAACACAAAGATGGAAGACCTAGTCGCAAAGTTTGAACCTTTTAGCAGAACGGGATGACCTGCAAGCAAACAGTGCAAAGATCATGTTGCCAGTTTCACTTTCAGTCAACTCTTTTCAACCACTGAATAGGACTAAGCTTTATATGAGATGAAGCAAATAAATCAGGGGTTATTAAAATGACTATGAATGTAATTACATCGTAACTACCCAGCCTTTGTTCACTAAAGAACATTTATTTTTTTTATTACAATTTAACATCATAAATAAAACCCAAGCTACAGGTTAACTTTTCTTGGATCCAACATGAAGTGAAGTGCAGGTGATCCAGACAGCCATTAAGAGAACAGCAATACGTTTCCACAAACACCACTGCAGTCTGGCCCAGAGCCTTTGGGCAGCAGTGACTGTTAGTGACCCTTTATATCACAGAACGTCCAGTGCACTCCGGATCAAGGTCATTGGCACATCACACTCAGGTTTACATACGCTCAGTATTACTTATTAAAGCTGCAGTCTGCCACAGGCAGGCTCACTTGCTGTATATCCTTCATAAACAAATGTAGATCTGTTGACAAGCCAGTTGGTTTGCATTCCATCGTAGGCAGTTTCTTTTGAGAATTTGAGCCAAACCGGTGTAAACCTGTTGTTACTAGTGCGGTGGGTGGTGCTGTATGATGCTCTACTGTTCCAGGTTCAAACCTCTGTGGATGACACAAATGGGAAACCACACAAGCACACTGCACATATATACATACTGTATATATGAAAGCAGCTGGAGGTCCGCTTGCTTTATAAATATGCACCCAGTGTAGGAGGTGAACGGAACGGACACTGGTGCTGCATATTCAGCACCTTGAACACACTTCCTTCTTCAACAAGCTGATCTTTGATTAAGCAGGCTCCCTCGGGGGCCAGCGTGCTGAATCACACTCCAGGAATGAACAACGGAGGTCTGATAAAACAAACACCCTAAAAAAAGATAAGTGCGCTAAGCAACTCACATTTACCTTGCTGCCTGTGGGTGTGTGATTTTCTGAGTCACAAAAGACGTAAATGATTCAAACACACCATCCCACACACTTTTGGCACAGACTTGGCAGTAGCTGAGGTCCAGTGCTATTCATTTGGTATGGCAGAGTAGGAAGGGGAGGGGTACCTGCTTTCTCCGATTTTGGCTTTGATTCACTCTCTGTTGCCTTGATATCAACCTCTTCTGGAGCTAAGCCAGATCACACCCAGAGCGCACACAGCACTCCACCCTGAGGTGCTATTGAGTGCTACAGCAGCAACTGAGAGGCAAGAAACAAAGCAACAACCTCCGTCACAAGTGAGTGATATTACACACAGCCGTAGCAGCTTCTGCTTAATATTGGTTTTCTCTACTTATTTGTCTTGTCTTTGGGACTACAAAATGTTACCTCAGGTAAGGCAGTCCTAGATTAGTGCCAGGTGGTGTCTGAGAAACCACCCCATAATCCTATACTTAAATACACCCGATACAGTTTATGAAATGTGTGCATTTGAAACCTCGGGCGATGTAATACTTCCTGATTCTTACTTTTTAAATAGCTTACCACCTGCGTTGCCAGACTAGAGCACACAGTGTAACCCACAAGGCTACACAACCTGTCCCCCGGTGTATCATTTCGCAAAGGCTGTGTAACAGCTTTCCAACTACCACCAGGACTGCTGAAGCAGATTAGGATGTAAATACTATCATTTCAGATTAGGATGTAAATACTATCATTTCAGATTAGGATGTAAATACTATCATTTCAGATTAGGATGTAAATACTATCATTTCAGATTAGGATGTAAATACTATCATTTCAGATTAGGATGTAAATACTATCATTTCAGATTAGGATGTAAATACTATCATTTCAGATTAGGATGTAAATACTATCATTTCAGATTAGGATGTAAATACTATCATTTCAGATTAGGATGTAAATACTATCATTTATTTTACTACACAGTCTGTGCCCCCCACTTTCACCAGGTCTTAACCCCAGAGGGGGTTCGAATATCCGGCTCACTGACAGCTATACTATAAGAAGAATCGATTTTACTGCCACTGAAAACAACCACGTTGCTAAATAATACTGTAATATTGAAAAAGTTGAGCCCATGCAGAACAACAGTCAAGAGCACAGTTCCATGCACTCCCATTCAATCAAAAAACTGACAATCAGAGGAAAGGCATATTAGGGGTGACAGCTGCCATCTAATCCTGGCTATTATCAGATCAAACACACACTCAAGCCTTATTACAGTGCAGATGGCATTGAAGGTTAATTAAAAGATGATTCTCGAAGAGGACATGACTTATGTGTTATGAACAATATAAGGATGTAAAAAAGGGTCAGATTTTCAATTCTGAAGTAGTCTTGAGTTCTAGAGCCATCTCATTTGCTTCCTGATGAAATGCTTCAATGAGATTGTACAGTGTGTAATGGAACACGCTCCAGAACCCATCCACTAGGATAACAGAGATAGAATGACCTAACAACAAAAGCAATGCTTCACACCACTCCTCGTTGCTGCAGAGCACGCTGGTTAATTCATTAGCCTTCTTTGAACAATAAAAATAATTCTGCATAGATGGAATACTTTTACCTACCTGAAGCAACATGATGCAGATTTTCTAACAAGCCCAATAATACCTAAATATTATATACTGATCAACAGTTTTACCGGAGAATGAATTGCATTCCAGCAATTGTGCCATGTATTTAAGACATGGCACGTTCCATTTGTCACTTTTGCACATTGGTTGCTCATGTATGCAAATCTGCCTCCCTCCCCTCCTCACCAGCACTGCAGTCCACAGCTCACAGCCCAGTTAAGTATACACAACTCGTAATCCGCCACAATGGCCTTTAGCTTCAATAAAAATAAGTGGTTCATATCCACAATTTAGACAGCTTTATATGGAAAATATCACCCATATAAATCGAATGTATTTCAAGCCGTGCATGGATTGACACGTTATATAATGTATTTGTAAAAAAAAAAAAAAAAAAATATGCACCTAGAGGCACATGAGGTTTCATAGCCAATCACTCAAAAAGACATTTACTGCTTTGCATCCACATCCCCCTCAGAAAGGTCATCTAAAGCATTAACTAAGCATCCTGCTCAGCTGATGCATTAGAGAGGCTCCAGTGACGACAGAGATTAGCAAGGGCTCGCTGATGGATTTGACTTGTCTCCTCAAAAACTGCAGCAGCAGTGAATAATTCTGTGTCTTGACTGGTACAGTAATTCCTGCACGAATGCCTCCTAGGCCAAAAGAAAATGAATCACGCAGGATTATTTTTGTCACTTGGCTCTAGAACCCACAACAAATCTGGTGGTGGCAAGATAGTTCATCTAATCCAGCTCCAGCCACTCTGCTGCTGTACTTGCACATTTCTGTTGTATTATTTATAAGCGTCCATCCAAAATCAAACCAGGACGTTCTTATAAAGGAATCCCTGAGCGCAGTGGTACTCGCTTGAGTGTGGTGTCTCAATACTGTAATACTGTACACCCCTCAATGGTACAGCTCTGTGTTGACTGCAGTGAAACGTGAATTCAATGTTCACTGAAATACACTGTATTGCCTAAAAATGGGTCACAATGGGCCAGACTTCTTATTGACCAGATTTAATAACCTGTAGCTCTAATTTGCATAACTTTCTGTTGCAAATTGTTACAAAACAAAATCAGTTTTTCAAAGTAATTTGGGGCTTATGCTTGCATGTTGCTTGGTAACACAGTAAGTGTTGGGAGTGCTCTCCAGTAGCACACTGCTACTTTTCAAGAACATACAGTACACCCCAGGATGCCATCAGCTCACATGGCTTTTAGCCTTACACATGCATTTACCAGGCATTTTACCAACATAGTTTGTTGTGCATCTCTGCTAGCACCAGTACCATTTGGAAATGTCAGTTAAATCAACACAAACATCCCAGCGCAGCAGGAACCTTGCTGTTTGCCCTTTCCCACCAGCACTTCACATTAACTCTCATTATCTGTCTGTCGTATCAGAGCTGAAAGCTGAGCAGTACATGTTGATATTAGGTCTGCATGACATTATCAGTTAGGTGTGTGTGTGTGCTTCTGCATAATTTCACAAATTGTGGGCTAGGTGCATGTGTATCTGTGCACCGTGCTTTATTGAATACAAAGCGCTTGGTTACAATGCTCTACATGTGCAAAGGAAGTGCACCATATGTTTATTTGAGAGCTGGAAGGATAACTACTGTGGTCATGAACCTGTTTCAACTTACCAGAGCAAAAAGGAGGCATTTTATAATATAAAGGACATAGGAGGGCCAAACTGAATTTCAAGCTCAAAAACAATCGTCTATAGTGTTACGTAAACTTAAGGAGTACTGTTCCAAAGCAGATAAGGATACGCTCGAGAGGGGCACCTCTTCAGCAATGTTTTCTGATAAGGATACGCTCGAGGGGCACCTCTTCAGCAATGTTTTCTGATAAGGATACACTCGAGAGGGGCACCTCTTCAGCAATGTTTTCTGATAAGGATACACTCGAGAGGGGCACCTCTTCAGCAATGTTTTCTGATAAGGATACACTCGAGAAGGGCACCTCTTCAGCAATGTTTTCTGATAAGGATACGCTCGAGAGGGGCACCTCTTCAGCAATGTTTTCTGATAAGGATACACTCGAGAGGGGCACCTCTTCAGCAATGTTTTCTGATAAGGATACACTCGAGAGGGGCACCTCTTCAGCAATGTTTTCTGATAAGGATACGCTCGAGAGGGGCACCTCTTCAGCAATGTTTTCTGATAAGGATACGCTCGAGAGGGGCACCTCTTCAGCAATGTTTTCTGATAAGGATACGCTCGAGAGGGGCACCTCTTCAACAATGTTTTCTGATAAGGATATGCTCGAGGGGCACCTCTTCAGCAATGTTTTCTGATAAGGATACGCTCGAGAGGGGCACCTCTTCAGCAATGTTTTCTGATAAGGATACACTCGAGAGGGGCACCTCTTCAGCAATGTTTTTTGTTTTCGCTTGCAATAAAGATCTGTTATTTGACCCTTAAGAATAAAGCATTTTGGAGGTCTGAACTCACACACAGGACTGGACTTTATTCATGTATTATTATTTTGTAACCCTTTTGGTGTTATATCTATTAAAATAAAGACTAAAACTCATTCAGTATAGAGTAAAGTGATGTGGACATGGTATTATTATTTATTTATTTATTTATTTATTTTACATCCCAGGTTTGTGATCCCAGATCAAAACAAGTTCATGAGTTTAAAGTAACTCACATTTCTAAGCATTAAAACGTTTCACTAAGAGAGGCTCGGCAATGATTTGCATCTTTCCACTTACAAACAAATGACAAAAAACACACGGTAACAACTACAGTAACAGTTATGGTGCAAACGCGTCACAAGGGATCGTTGAATACCTGAAGAAGCGTTCACCACGCTGTTCAAGTCTATTACACTGCAGTTCCATCATAACACATGTAAGCGCTCGTGGATGGTTGCATGGACACAATGCAATTCCCTTTCACTTGTTATCTGGCACATTTAGTTCTGGGCAAATTCCTTTTTCGATAACCAGAAATTTCTGTACTGCAGTAAAGCAGTAAAGAGCACACCCACGACATGTTGTTAGGAACCTTTCCTTTTTCAGAGAAATTGCCGTCTCTGTAGCAAAAAAGGGCTACTGAGCTCCTTCATGACGTTCTAAACGCCCCTGTGCACTTCTCAGCTGTACGAGTCAGTCCTGCCTGCTTCTTTAATGTGCTCCACCAAGAAACGTCTGCCCGAAAGAGGTCAGCCGTTAGTCCTGCTTGCCTTCCCGCCACTGATTCGAGCCTTCATTCCAAGCCACGTAGACAAACATGGCCAACACCATGTGCACAGCCACCACGGCCACAATCGCTGCGTAGAAGTAGCTGTCATTATTGGATAGCCCCAAAGTTGCTAGAAATATGAAAACAAAAAATGCTTCATCATTGTCACAGTTTTACCAGCAGGGTCGGGGTCAATACGAATTCCTCTTTAAAAATCAATTCCAGGTCCAATTCCAAGTCTTTCAAAGGAAATTCCTTTGAAGGACTTGGAATTGGAACTGATTAAAAGGGAATGGGAATTGGGAATTTGGAATTGATTTTATAAAGGAATAGGAATAAGAATGGGAAGTTTAGTATTATTATTATTATTATTATTTATTTCTTAGCAGACACCCTTATCCAGGGCGACTTACAATCGTAAGCAAATACATTTCAAGTGTTATAGTGCTGGGACAAACATTTTTTTTTATTATTCCATTTCAATATTCTTTCAAAATGTGCATTAATGTTTTTTTATTCAAATAAACCTGATACATCAAATTACAAAATCATGTTGGTTCCTGTAAATGAATGTTGTGTTGTTAAAATTACCTTCAAAGAAGTACGACTTTGATGCAAAATATAGTCCAATCGGTAAGGTGATCATCAGGATTGTAAAGAACAGAAGAGTCTTCAGCGCTGACACCAAGGAGCCATCATTCCTATAAAAAACACACAGGAAATACACGTTAGCAACGAGTGCCCCGGTGTGTCAGCTGCTGCTTGACGCGGGGGGCTGAACTTGAATAATCGGGTCCAACAGTCGCTTACTAAAACCGAAAAATATGTATATCAAATCAGCTATATGCATTTTTTCAAATTGAAATAGAGGATAACTATCGTGTCAAACATAAATGCCTCAACGTGCATAACAACGCCCTGTTTTGACTGCACACAGAGGTGTGTTTGCCTCGGCTGGTTCAATATCATATCGATGCCTCACGCACCCCCGCTTTGTCCTGGTTCGCACCTGTGTTGTCTGTGCTGCGCTGGAGGAAACGAGTTTTTACAAAGCTTTCCTTTCAGTAACTTTATCAAGACGGTCCTGGAATAGCCCTTCTATTTCTGCTGTTAGTGTTTACACACAAAACACCCATCATGACACACTACTGTAAATAAGAATTTAGTTCTAATTTGATTAAAATCCAATCCTATCCGCAGTGGCTGCTAAATCTCATCCACATGCACGCCACTGTCCCAGCGTATTACGTGCTGTAGTTTTAAATGTGAAAGAGCGATGTGCACATTATTACAGATGGTTCGGTGTGTTCGTCTACACTGTAGATATTTGCTCATTGTCAGTCTCGGCATCACGCAAACCAAAAACAATACATCAATTCAAATGACCTACAACACCAAAGCCATGAGAAGATCGGAACACGTTTTTGTTGGATGAAAAAAATAAAACTCGAGTCTGAGATCATTCACAATCTTAATGATATATGCCTTGGCCTCGTCTGTCTGTCTCACCCCGACCTGAAAACACTAACACGCACAGTAAACAAACTCATCGCTCCGCTAATTTCTCCAGGTTATTTATAAATACAATCTCCTTACCCTCTGAAGTCTGGTGCTGACGCCGGGGCTGCATTGAGCGAGGTCTTGTCAAACCTATCCATGCTTTTGATATTTTAGTACACACTGACTGACAAACGCAGTGTCCTCTACGTGCAAAACGCTGAATGAGATCACATGACGACCACTTCCTGGAGAGGGTCATGTGATACTCTGACGCTAGTGTAGTGTCATATGACTTCCATCCAACGACGTGCTGTGATTAGACGTGCTGCGTGAATTATTTTGCAAGTAATAGTTAGTGTCAGGTTAGGTACCCTGGTTAGCGCAAGTCGTGGACTAACTGATGTTAAAGTAATCCAATATTGATGCTAATCTGGGTTTCTAAAAATATTAACGCGATTGCTTTGCACGGCCGAGCACATACGAACTTTACATCGCCATACAGAAGATACCCGTATTTGTCAACGGTTTTTGTATATATTTATTTTTACTGGCGGCGGGTGGGAATAACCGGTATTTCGGTTAACTATAAGATTTTATAAAATATATTGTGCAATGCAGATCACTTTCCGTAACCATATACACAGCCAGGTATCAGGTTGCACTGAACAGGCGCCCTCTAGTGGTAATCAATTGAATCACAAACAACAGCCGAGTTTATTAATACTGTATCAGCGAAGTGACCTGCCAAGGAATGACGAATGAGTGAGGAATTCCTCTTGCTTTTAAATCTAAGAATGTGGTTCGGCAGTGATAATGACTAACCACAAGCCTGCCGCAGCGCCCCCCTGCCCTGCCACAGCGTGAGTGATTGAGTGAGCGAGTGTTGGCATCTGCTGTCCTGGTATGGACACACACTCCTCATTACTGACACTGCTCCTTCTAAAGTACTTGTGACGCAGTGACTATATACACACTTGTGGGTATGTCTGCTATTCATTTCGTTGAAAATAAATATTTGTGGACCGGTCAGACAGTTGAAGAAAGTTATAAAATAAAATACAAAAACCTAGTTTGTATTATCAGATGGACGTAGACATTGAGGCCAACTAGGTGCTTCATTCTCTATTTCATGTATATCATTTGAAGTCAAACCAATCATTCGTTCTGATCTGTTTTGAGCCTGATTAATAAAGGGTTTGGGTATGTTCGTTTTCAGCACCTCTCATTGTTATAGAGCAGTTACTCTTGATAACTGCAGAACTGATATTAAAACATTTTTCCAATGTCAGATGCTGTCATTTGTGCTTGGTCTTTGGCCCCTCATTATAAAGCTCACTCTAAGGTAATAACACTGTCTCCCAGTAGAGGTGCAGCACCATGACACCTGATTAAATTACATCCTAATAATATCTCGCCTTCTCTGTGACTCACGGCACTAATACTGCATGTTAAAAGCTCAGCTTGGCTCTCTTTTAATTGGAACTCTGCCTCTGGGTCGTGCTGCGTGTTATCTGGTATCTCAGCAAGTTTTGTTCACATGAGGTAGTTCAAAACTTTGCCTTTCCCATTAATATTTAAGGATATATTTAAACTGTGGGGTGTGGGATGATTGTAGCATTCAGAAACACAGCCGGTATGGGGAGCATAGGTACAGAACTGGCAATGCATTTGAAAAGGAATGAATTCAATCAAAACCAGCACCCATTTTTTCATGTGCAATATTTTTTAACAGTTCTTGCTTGATCAACCTGGTTCTCTGAAACGTAGTAAGAATAATCTTTATCATTTGCATTTTACACTGGCAGCTTTGTAGGACAGCTCATCAAAACAGTGTGATTAATGTAGCTCATCATGAGTATTGAGTTCACAAGCGTGTCAACGGCAGTGTGCCTGTGTGGTAAGTACTGTATACGCCCTCCCTTGACACACCCTCACTTCGGTTTTGTTTCAGAGGAGAAATACAATGGGGTTTGGAAGGAGCTTCCTGCAGACTGGCTTGAAGGCCTAGACATTCCACAGCAGGTAACATGTCTGCTTGTCCGTGTAGCTTGTGTGCCTGCGAGCTTGTCTGCTTCATGCTTTTTGAAGGTCAGTCATAGTTGCTGTTAACACCTGCAGCTTGTGGGGGCTTAACAGTTGTTTTAAATGCAAGATACTTTCTTCTTGACATTAAAAACTTTGTTGAAAGCTGACTTCAAACCGTATTGTAAACAAAGGCAGCGGGCTGGTTCCTCACATTTGAACTGACTTGCCTCTGGGTGGGAGTTACTCCTGACTCCTGCCTGTTGCGTTTGCAGGTGGCCTCTGCGGTGTACAGGGAGGCTGTTAACACCTACAAGGTGAAGTGTGGAGGCAGTCTGGAGATGTGGGAGAGCAGCGGCTGGATTGTGCCTCAGGACACCTACGCCTGGTTTCAATGGTACTGCAGGTACATGCCTGTTGTTACTACCCTTCAGCAAATCCTGCTGTGCCCTTTGCTAAAATGCTTTGTTTTCTGTGCATTCTATGAAGTTTTGGGATTGCCAGTTGGGTCACACTAAAACGAAGCCATTGCTTCATGCAAAGAATTGTTAAAGATAATATTATCAGTAGCTTTCTAGTTTCGATGCACTTAAAACCTATTTCCTTAATATTAACATCAACATGATGTCGGACACTGATAGCAAATCGTTTGTTTGTAGTAAAAAGCACCGTGGTGCTGACCTCTTTTCCCTGGAAAACACATCAGTAGAGAGGCCTAGCATATGTACCAAAGGAGCAATCATATTATTATTATTATTATTATTATTATTATTTAAACAAGAGATGTATTGTATACTAAATAGACAGAGGCTCTCTTGTACTCTGTGATTTGCTCAGTGCTGGTGTTTCCGTGTAGGTTTTGATCTCTTGTACTCTGTGATTTGCTCAGTGCTGGTGTTTCCGTGCAGGTTTTGCTCTCTTGTACTCTGTGATTTGCTCAGTGCTAGTGTTTCCGTGCAGGTTTTGCTCTCTTGTACTCTGATTGCTCAGTGCTGGTGTTTCCGTGCAGGTGTTGCTCTCTTGTACTCTGAGATTTGCTCAGTGCTGGTGTTTCCGTGCAGGTTTTGATCTCTTGTACTCTGATTGCTCAGTGCTGGTGTTTCCGTGCAGGTTTTGCTCTCTTGTACTCTGTGATTGCTCAGTGCTGGTGTTTCCGTGCAGGTTTTGCTCTCTTGTACTCTGTGATTGCTCAGTGCTGGTGTTTCCGTGCAGGTTTTGCTCTCTTGTACTCTGTGATTTGCTCAGTGCTGGTGTTTCCGTGCAGGTTTTGCTCTCTTGTACTCTGTGATTTGCTCAGTGCTGGTGTTTCCGTGCAGGTGTTGCTCTCTTGTACTCTGAGATTTGCTCAGTGCTGGTGTTTCCGTGCAGGTTTTGATCTCATGTACTCTGATTGCTCAGTGCTGGTGTTTCCGTGCAGGTTTTGCTCTCTTGTACTCTGTGATTGCTCAGTGCTGGTGTTTCCGTGCAGGTTTTGCTCTCTTGTACTCTGTGATTGCTCAGTGCTGGTGTTTCCGTGCAGGTTTTGCTCTCTTGTACTCTGTGATTTGCTCAGTGCTGGTGTTTCCGTGCAGGTTTTGCTCTCTTGTACTGTGATTTGCTCAGTGCTGGTGTTTCCGTGCAGGTTTTGCTCTCTTGTACTCTGTGATTTGCTCAGTGCTGGTGTTTCCGTGCAGGTTTTGCTCTCTTGTACTCTGTGATTTGCTCAGTGCTGGTGTTTCCGTGTAGGTTTTGATCTCTTGTACTCTGTGATTGCTCAGTGCTGGTGTTTCCGTGTAGGTTTTGCTCTCTTGTACTCTGTGATTTGCTCAGTGCTGGTGTTTCCGTGCAGGTTTTGCTCTCTTGTACTCTGTGATTTGCTCAGTGCTGGTGTTTCCGTGCAGGTTTTGCTCTCTTGTACTCTGTGATTTGCTCAGTGCTGGTGTTTCCGTGCTGGTTTTGATCTCTTGTACTCTGTGATTTGCTCAGTGCTGGTGTTTCCGTGCAGGTTTTGCTCTCTTGTACTCTGTGATTGCTCAGTGCTGGTGTTTCCGTGTAGGTTTTGCTCTCTTGTACTCTGTGATTGCTCAGTGCTGGTGTTTCCGTGCAGTTTTGCTCTCTTGTACTCTGTGATTTGCTCAGTGCTGGTGTTTCCGTGCAGGTTTTGCTCTCTTGTACTCTGTGATTGCTCAGTGCTGGTGTTTCCGTGCAGGTTTTGCTCTCTTGTACTCTGTGATTGCTCAGTGCTGGTGTTTCCGTGCAGGTTTTACCAGGGTCGTCGCACAGCCGATGACTCACGGCAGGTAGGCCGCTGGGAAAGATGTGCAGGAGTGAAGGGGCGCTGGAGAAACAACCTGATCACCAAGGTGGTGCGTTCCGGCTGCGGGTTCGACAACAACACCGTGTCCCCCGTAGTGAGACAAACCCTTCAACACTGGGGCTACAGGCTGACCCAAGAGGACTACCAGCAGGGAGCCAAGAGGCTCAAACCCAAATGAGCTGTTACACCACACACCTGCACTGGCTGTGTTAACATTTTAAAATGCCTTTTTAATAAGGCACACATATAAGAAACCGTCAGTGTACCAAGTGAAAATGAAGATACTGGCTGAAAAAAAAAAAAACAAAAAAAAAAAAACACATTCTGCTTGACATTAGTTAGTTCTAGTTTTGCGCTAGAATTCTGATTGAGAGTTTTGAAGTTATGGATGACTTTTTAAATTTATAATAATAATAATAATAATGTTAATACTACCAAGGAAAAAAAATACAAAATGTTTATAGTAAAATTAGTTTGAACTTGTTTTTGGGGGATATGAGGATTTGTTTTTATTATATACTGTATATATTATAGCAGCAAAACAAAATAACATCTCAACATTGTTAACCTTAACCTTGGGCTGTAATGAGAAACAATTACTGTAAAAAATAAATAAAAATAAATCCCCATTATAAAAAGTACCTGCATGCTTTTACAACCAGCTTCTGTGTAAACTTTATTATGCATGACCACAGTACAGTACTTCCCCCTCGCTATGAAATATGAGGCTATAAAACAAAACCAGGAAATGCCAAAGTGTGTGATCCAGAGATCTAATTGCATGAAAAGGAATTTATGATTTCACTTTCCCTACAGCCATTAGGAGCAAAGCCTTCAGAAGAGTGAACTCTCCGGGCAGGTGTAGATGCATTGGGCTGCTAGGAGTCGTCTTTATGTTAAGTGAACTATTCTAATCCTCTGCAGTCCCCCTGGAAGAAAGAACACAGAGCTGTGACCTTTGGAATCACTGCACCTTCTCTATCCCTGTATCAAACCTCAAGTGAAAGCATACGACTGTGCTCGACACGCTGGTTCAGCAGATTTACCTGTGGAAGCTGAAACACATCACGCGCTGGACAATCGATAATGAACTGCAGCAATGCCCTCTGAACAGCTGTTTAAAGTGTTAGTCATTGGAGGATCTCAAGTGGGTAAAACCTCCTTTGTGAAACGCTGTGTTGGTGGGGTTTTCACAGAGTTCTACAAGGTGACAATAGGAGGTAGGTATGCTTGTGTTCCAGTTCTCTTTCTGCTGTACAGTAGCATTTCTGTTTGTATATACTCTCTACAGACTGTACTATGCCAGCGGTATGCTTTCACTGTGCTTTGTGCTCCTTTCTTGGTGGGTGCTGTACTGTAGGTTGGCATTGTTTTAACCCATTTTGTTTTCTTTTAACGTAGTTGATTTTGCAATTAAAACTATTGAATGGTCCAATGAAGAAATAGTGAGGCTGCAATTCTGGGATATTCAAGGTATATATATTTATTATTTTTTTAATATATTAATTGGAGCGCAAAAACAGTTGACAGTATGAGTAAGCTCCAGTCACTCTAGTTGTAATCTTGGTATAATTTAAACATATAGCTATTTTACAATTAAGTTATAGATTTTTTTTTTGTAACTTTAGAAAACCTGTAGTTGTGGTCCAGCTATTCATTTTACAGTTGGATTTGAATATAGTATTAACAGTGCGTACACTACATACACTAACATCAGCACTGGGGCTACGACCGACCCAACAAAACTACCAAGAGGATCAAGCCCAAGTGAAGTGTTATACTGCACACTAACTAGACTTCCAGTTACTACTGCAAGGTATAGCATGTATTGCTGATGCAGTCTTTCATTGCCAAAGCATACGATGATGTGTGCAGCTCATTACTCTGCTGCGCTTGGATATTCACAGTTTCAGCATTGGGATACAGCCTGAGTCAGGTGCAGCATATAAAACAACCACATGATGTCACTGAATCACTTCAGCTTGCACAGGGATGATTTATATCACAAGAGCAGCTCCAGCAGGGAGGTTTGTCTCCGTGTCTTCTGTCTGGAGAAACCGAACTGTCGTTTACTTTCTAGGTTTCTTTTAGTATTTCTAAATGTAGCACTACTGTGTTACGTATTTTTACGATCACATTTTTTTTTAACTTTCAAAGTGACACACCTTTGGGGGCTTTTCTCTGTTCAAACAATGTACATATAAATGTTAATAATCAACAAAATACTGTATACACCATACTGTAGTTCATATACATATTTTTCATTTAGGACAGGAGGACTGTTTACCAATTACAAGGGCCTTTTTCAGAGATGCAGATGCTTGTATAATGATGTTTGATGTAACCAGTGAGAAGTCCTTTACATTCTGTGAAGCACTGAAACAAGCAATAGACACAGAGGTGCCTGGAAAAGATGGAAATCCAATACCTTGTGTTCTTCTAGCAAATAAGGTAACATGAAGTTTTATTTAATCATGCAGACAGAGCAATCTTGCTCCTGGAAGTGGTTTAAGCACCAAAGGATGTCAACTGTCAATCTATTCAAAACTGTAACATAACTTCTACTTTCTCTGCTGAGTAGATTCTACCATGGTGTAGTGAACATTACATGTTCACTACAACTGCACAATACTAAATCTGACATACTATACAGTAGTTATAAATTGGTTTTAAAAGGAAGTTATAATTTGCAAATTACAAAAAATAATGACAATCAAAGCTATGTCCTCTGAACCATCTTCTAACTTGTTCTTACAGTGCGACTTGGCACAGCGAACAGTACAGCCAGGGGCAATTGCAGACTTCGGAAACGCTTTAAACTTTTTCACATGGATGGAAATATCTGTCAAGGAGAACAAGCGTGTTGAAGACTCTGTAAGGTAAGAACGTTTCATCCCCACGGCCACATTGTGGACAAATAGGCAACAACTGAACAAACCCACTTAACAAGTCTCCATCAGAGTTCAGGGTTCCACTTCAAGAACAGTACGTTACATGTGTTTCAGGGCAATCAGGTCTTTAGTGCAGCACGGTGCTCTGGAATCTAAAGATCCATCATAGATAGGAGTTATTTACCATCCTAAATGGTGAAGTGTGTCCTTGGGCTATAGTAATAATTATTCGTCGGATAGAAGTAGGGCTTGAATGTTTCTGGGTTTTATTTTCCAAATCTCTACCTCCCTTTAAAATCAAGGAGATGTGAAACAAGTGAAAATAAAAGCACAAGCGAAACAATCTGGCTCAGTCAAGATATGAAGGCAGAACTAAGAGACAATGTTTTGTAAGTTAACAGCTTTTTCTGACTTTAATTAGCAAACAGAATCCGCTCAAAATAAGTTGAAAAAGGACATCATGTGATCCAAAAATAAAAAGCTGAAAACTTCAAGCCCTAGATATAGGGCATCCAGTATACGACGTGGCAATGCAATGGTAAAACTGTATTTATGTTTTGAAATCACAGGCAGATTGTGGAGGCAGTGATGACAAAAAGAAATCTGTCTGCTGCAGTAGCAGTAGGGTCAGGAACTGTGGACATTGTACCAGAGCACAACACCTCCGCCCGTGGTTACTGCTGCAAAAGTTAAGGGCCAACAAAGACAGCTATGAGCAGTTCTGAGATACCGCTGATGCAAACCTCAAGGAGGATTCACTAAGAGACTCATCTTTCATTTAGAGGAGCTCTACTTTCCATGAGTCTTCTTTTCTTCATTTATAGTTTAAACTTTTAAAAGGAATACAATATTGATAGTTCCATACGTGCTGTTGGAGAATTTTACAAAACACTGTACGAAGTATCACTCCTGTAGTTCTCTGAAATCTGTCAAAGCCCTCCAAGCATTTCTTTGAAATGAGGGTTATCTGAATGGATGTGAATTACAGCCAGCAGGCAGTGTAAAAACTGAATACAAAATCAGAATAAAAGCCGACGTGTTTAAACAGTTTATTATTTCAAGACGCAATGAACAGCAGGTATTTTTTTTTTGCAGACTTCTGAATGGCAGAGTACAACAAATGGGAAAATGTTACTTCTGATTAAGTGTCTGTTGACCTAAACTATTCTTACACTTGATTTGTTTCTTTACAAAAAAAAAAAAAAAAAAAAAAAAAACACACAACATTGTGCACTCAGAAAATTTAAAACATATAAAAAAGGGTTCTTAAAAAAAAAAAAAAAAACCTCGAAGTGAATTAGATTGTGGTCCAAGCGGCATTACCTGTGAAGTAGACTACTCTGGGTATATAAATATGTATCTGCTCGTATGTCTCCTAGTTATATACTTCCAAATAGAAAGATAGCACCAGAGTAAAACCCAATTAAAGTTTTCAAAGCTTACCTACCATTAAAAAAAAAAAAAAAAAAATCCTTAAAAAGACAGACGTTTTAGAAAAGTTCACAAATGCTCAGACTGCTGCACAGTAGGTTCCATCCATTAAACACAAAAACCCAAATACCTGTGGCAGTTTAAATGGGCAACTCCTTACAGTAAGATGTGGACAGGGTTTCAATATCGGCGACGTTTGTTTGGGCCAAAGTCAGCCCCTTGGGGTCCTCTGGGAAATCCTCCCGGACCAGCACCAGGCATGGCGTTTCCTTGTGCTTCCATTGGACCTCCCATAGAAAAGCGATCGTTGTGCTGAATACATGAATGAAATTCGAGACGCAGCAGCACATTGGAAAGAAAAGAAAACAAAGAATTATTTCATCGCTTACTCTGCCTTACGAATACATAGTTCAGTCTGCAGTGGGTTTATAAAAAGATACATTATATAAATTGTTTCTTTCCACCTAGCCATCACATCAAAATGAATCAAAGTTAACTGCATTAATCTGTTTTTTTGCACCAATGCACACTTAAAACATACCAGCAGGGTTCAGCTATACAAACAGCACTTCTATTTACTCAAGTCGTGACATTACCATTATCGATCCTCCTTCAGTCTGAATGGCAACAGGTCCAGCAGGCATAGGGTTACCACCCATTGAATTTCTGGTCATTCCCATTCCTTGTCCTTGATTTAAACAAATTGATACATGCATCAGTAACATGAGAACATTGGTCATGTACGTAGTATGTTTAAAGCAAATCTTACACACATACCTGCCATGGTCATTCTCATCTCCTGTTCTCTCTAGAAAACAGGAAGGGAAAAAATGTAAGTTAAACACAGCTCAAACAGCTCTAAGATTTAGAAATTGGAATAAAACAGTTATATGCCTCAGGATTTCAGATAACTAGACTGGAGGTTTAAGTAACCAAGTGCCTCTTCCACATAGTAGTAAAAACCCTTTCCAAAAAATAAAGACTGGCTCAATAAATTCCAACAAGCTGACCAAGGCAGAGGTGAACAACTGCACTTACATTCTCACTAAAGTTTCCCTTGAAGCCTTCTTGCTGTCTCCTAATGAGCTCTTCCTGCTGCATTCTCACGTCTTCCTCGCGTCTCCGGCGCTCCTCCTCCTGCCTCAGCTCCATCTGCTTGCGTTTCTGCAGTTCCTGGTTGTGAAGCTCTTCCATTCTCCTCAGTTCTTCTTGACGCCTTAATAAATCTACAGATTCAATGGAAGAGCTAGAGGCTACTAAAGGCTCATCACTTATAACACCTTGACGCACTGCACAGCAAGATTGCACATGAAAATCAATCCAATATTTGAAGAGTACAGCAAGTTTACTTTGTACCTTTGGTGTCAAGAGTATAAAACGATACACACAAGACACAGTCCAGCCACCCTTACCTTGCCTCATCATCATGACCTGGTGCTCATGGCGTGCAGCCTCCATTTCCGCCTCCAGCTTCTCTTTTGCATCTTTGATGTTTCTATCCACTTGTTCATATTGCTGCTTCTCCATATCAATCAGAGCTTTCCATCTCATGGCATACTCATATTCGAATGATCCAGGCTGGGCAAATCTGGGCGGCTGTTCACGCTCCCTGGAAAGTTCAAAGATTTATTTTAACATCTAAAATTACTAATGAAACATGCCCATTCCTGAGTATCACTGTAATATAGTATTACCCATAAGAAGTAGTAAGCATGCAAGTCTAGCACGTAGAAACCAGGGTATTGCAAAGTACAGAGACAAGCCCTATGAATTGCATTGTCGGCACTGGGTCACAGTTCAATGGCAGCAGGCAACAGCATCTACTGACACTTCTCTTACAGAGTTTTATACTCGGTGGTAAAATGTTATATACTCACTTGTGAAACTGTTGGTTTTTATTAACTATTTTTTCAGGCAGGCCCTCATCTTCATCATACTGGTCCATGGGTTCTACTGTCACCGGTCTGGGAAAACTGAAATACATTCGGCAAGAATAAACAAACATTTTAGTATCAAGATACAAGGCACACATTCTTAATTCAAGGTCAATGAAGAATACAAAACAAGAAAAGTTGTCAACTTAAGCACCCTCTTCCTTATTTCCTTTTCTTTTACCCCTTTAACCCACGCTCTTTATAAATGTACACTACTTACACAGGGGGTTAGGTTAAGTCAAAACATCACACTTACGCCGTCAACAAGAATGCTCCATCAGCACACCTCTCCAGTGCTTTTCGTGCTGCAGGCTTTGCTGTAAATTCAACAATGCCTTTTCCAGTGGGTCTCCCTCGGTCATCAACTATTACAATGGCCCTTTCCAATTGGCCAAAGAGAGAGAAAGCCTCTTCCAGCAGCTCGTTGGATACAAACTGAGGTAGGTTCTTAACGGTAAGGGCAGCTCCGTGGGTTGCGAAGCGGACACGCAGCTGTCTGCCTCTGAAAGGGGTGTCATCAAGCTCTGCTTTAGCAATCTCTGCCAAGGTTCTGGTTTCCTATAAAGAGACATGGAAACTTCATTGAGGAGAGAAACAGTTTCACCGTGTACTGTTGTATATAGATTACTGTATGGCGTTAGATTGTGCTGTTTTAATAGAACAGCCTTGCTGTAGCTAAAAAAGACCAAATATTTAAAATGCAGCTCCAGGGCCAGTCTCAATCTCTGTCACACATTAGGTATCCTACTTGTTACTGCCAATAACAAGGCTATGTAATCAAAAGTTTCCTACAAATACTAAGCCATCTTATCCTCATGAATCTATGGATACAAATACTAAATTTTCTTACCAGTCTTATAAAGCCAAAGCTCCTTTCTTTGTTGATGAAGATCTCAGAAGGTTTCCCATACTTTGAAAACAGTTTCTCAACATCTTCCTCAGTCACACCTGATGGCAGGTTACCAACAAACAGACGACTCCTCTGCGTATACATCTTCTCCCCGGGCTTCCTGAAGTTCTGCAGATCAATAGTCAACTCCTGATCTAAATAAAAAAAAAAAACACAAGATTCAGGGTTTTATATCAAGCAACAGTTCTATTACCCACCATAGCGCAACAACGAGGAATCAAGCAGTGACGTGGAAGCAGCCTCCTCAATACAACTTACCTAACTACACCTTGCAATAGTCCCCACAGTAAAACACATTATGGGCATTTTCACTGAACACCTTAAAATTCAGTTGAACTTGTTATGAAATAAATATTAAACTAAATAAAAGGTGACCACTGAAAGGGATATAGCCGAAAGTAGAAATGTAAATTGCCATTAATCAAACTTAAAGAATACACTATTAGAAGCATCCCCTGAGCTAATTCATTTTTATGCACAACTGAAAAATGCTTAAAATCCAACGATTAGGCAAATCGACACACCGCTGAAAGGCTGGCCGGTGTTGCGTTGCTTTACCTGGATTTTGTTTCTCGCTGCTGGCAGCGTGCTGCCCGTTGCTGTTTAGATTGGCTCCTGGTTTTTGATGCTGAAGTGGGGGTTGTGGTGGCTGCTGTGGTTGTCTCCTTGGACCATGGTTCTGCTGGTCTGGTCGGGGTCCTCGGCTGCCTTGCATCTTTAGGTTAAAGAGACAGCACCATGAATACGTTTAGCATGCTTTTTTTTTTTTAAAAGATCTCTCTATTTATTGATCATGCTGGAATACTCTAGGCATCATCACGGAATGGTCTTTATAGCCACGCAACTTAACCCTTTAAGGGTCAAGGGACTTACGTGTCCCACAAATAAAAACGATGTTAATTTTTATTTGATTTGCAACAAGGTGCATGGTCAGTTTCCTCGTGATAGTTGAGTCACTCTCAAAATGTATTACAAAAAGAAAATGTTGAAACAACCGCTCACATCCTTGTGTACCTTGAGTGCGTAACACGTTAACGTATGCAAGTTAAGACTTGGATTGCCTTTCAAATTTAATCCTACGTTTTCTTTTCGTCATGTAGTCTGAACTTCATACAAAACGCCACATTTTGGAAACGGTGGGCGATAGATCTGGATATTGTGCCTACTTGCTCCAACATGCAAACCACGACATGGCAAATTGAAATGTCAAGTATGCATCTATTCTGAAAAAAACATAATTAAAAAAAACAGGCAACAGATAAAAGTATCGTACAAAGTAGCTCAAACCAATTGCTATACACGACCAGAAACTGGGTGCATGAGCATGTTTTTACACTGGGAATACTGAATGAATGTCAGCCAATAGCGCCATGTGAAACACTAATCCAGTGGTAACGTCTTAAACAAACGAGCCGGAAATAATCAGGAGATATAACAAAACGAATTTGTGCATTAAATGGTCTAAAATGGAATAGAATTATGCGAGATGCTTTTAACTCTAGCCTCATATTTGATGCTCGGGACTGTTTTTGATTGAAACAAAGGAGATCCAGGGCAAAGAAAACACTGCAGTTTAAAACAACAAAATGCAGCACTACCGACTTACAAGGCACGGTTTCGCACAAGACACAATGTGTATGCGTTTAATACAGTTAGCGGAATATGAAAATAAATCCTCCCCGAGTCCGATTCTCCACACTCAGGGTACGGCCTCCATTGTTGATAACACGGAACCCCTCCCCCGCCTTCTTTTTTCAAACACACACTGGCCTACTTAAAATACTAATAATAAAGACATATCATACCGTTAATGCTCCAATAAACATATTTACATTCGGCACTACGCTATTGATTGTAACATATAGATTTCTATATATATAAAGCCAACTGTATTCGCAATATCGACTAGCGCTGTTTAAAATTAAATATAGGCAAAAAAAAAAACATGCTTTCTTGTTCCGGAGCGTCATATTGCCACATTACATAAAACACCAGATTATAATGGACAAATAAGCGATTCCGCAGACTTACCTTACTGTATAACAACACAGAATCGTTGAAATACTTGTATTTAATTCGCTTCAAAATCAAACTACCGACCGACGGTGCAACCAAGACAGAAGAATGGAGCGCGTGCCTATTGCCTTTTTTTCGCTCACCTAAACTATTGTGCCGTTAACGTACCGCCTCTCGCTGGCGCTTATTGGCCACATGTGGTCAGATGCGTCACTCTTATTGGATACTAATAATGTCAGTTTCCTCAGCGCACAAACCGATTGGGTGAAAAGTTGTCAATTTAAACAGAGACAAGGCGATCGTCCCTCTGATAGTTTTGATTGGCCGAACAAAAGCTTTTGAATAATATAAGTGAATCTGATTAGTGGATGTTGATGTCAATTTATTTTCATGTTAGTGTGACAAAAAAGGCTGCGCAGATCCAGTGGTTTCGATTCAAAAGTTGTTGAATTGCACGGTAGTGTGTTGTGTTTTAGTAATTGTACAATGATAACACAACTTTACAATATATATATATATATATATATATATATATATATATATATATATATATATATATATAGGTTTTACAACACCAGCAAAGATAAATATGATTTTTTTTTCATCAACATAGCTTATACTTTCTTGAAGAATACTGTAAATTCTTCCATAGTTATATCAGGCTATTGCCGGCTGTTGCTTTATCGGGGTTATCAATACCATAGCAACAGCAAACACCAACGTCTCTCCCTTCCAATTACGAGCAAGATGTGTTAATTATTATCACCTATCCTCGTGTAGCTCCGTTGATCTCCCCCAAAACTAATTGTTATGATTTATTTCTTATCAGACGTCAACTGATATGTCAATGAGGACACGATGCGGCCCATGTTTCAGTTACTACTGTACAACAACATTGTATTATTCCGTCATCAACTCATGTTGAACCACGGAGAGGGAGCAGTAGAGGAACAGAAGGCACATCTGGGTAATCCAAACGTTTGTGTTACCATGCATGTTTGTCACAACACCACCAAGACATACACAACCAGCCCTATTTTGTGTTTTGCTGCTGTGGAGTAATGATGTTCCAATGTGTAGCAACATCATGCAACCTGGAAGAACGTATATATTAAATAACTGCCATCATCAGGCGCTTCAGACAATCAATTTCCGTCTTGTTTGCACTATGCGGGTCTAAGGGTTTGTGAGGAGAGCAAAGACGCCGAACACAATTATCACGGCTGCCTTGCAGTGTTTACGCGCACACACTATCACTCACTCTCTCTCTGTGTGTGTTTAGCCGGCACTGGCTGTAACAGCTTCGCTGGAGGTGGTAGTTGGAAATTGAGGAACGACACAGGATCTGGAGCTGGTGGGTGTTTTTCGTGAGTGGCGTATGAATTATTTCTATAACAGGGTAATTTTAAGTGTTTATCATTTGCACGCAAGTTAGATTTTTTGGTCAAAGCACGGTCTCTATTACAAGCTGGCATTATTCTTTTTTTTTTTTCTTCTTAAAAATGGCACAGTAGCATTTTTCGATCTTGCGGAGTGCCTACGATAATAATGGCGGACTTTGTGCACAGTGTGCTTAAAAAAGCTTGGCGTTTATTTATTAAGATCAGCTTTAAACGATGCGATGAAACACTGCTGCGTTAAGCGTTGCAGAAGGTCAGTGCGAAAACTCACAGTTTGCATTTCCAGTATTGTCTTTTTTTTGTATTCGTTTTCTCGTGCCATGTCACACCGTAAACGCATATGTACAAACGCTAGATATGTTTTCATTTTAAAGTGTTTTTCTTTTTTTTTAGTAGAATGCATTTTTAATAGAGAGCTCTCAAGCTGTAGCCTGTATCGCAGAGGTAGCAGTTAAACAGTTAATACCATCTGTTTTGGCATACACACTGGCACGTCATGATTGTAAAGTGGTATATCATGAGATCACATGTTGCACAGGGAAAATGTGTTGTAACACATACGTGTAGCCGTGGGGGGGGTGTTATTACAACTTTGCACGACTGGCGTGCAAAATGACAACGGGCGGGGTGATAGATATGGCAGTGTGGAGACGCGTAAATGTGTGGATGTTGGGTTTTTTTTTTTTTTCTTTTCGAGTTTTACGAGCGCTTCACTGCACTCAAGCCTTCCTCTTGCAGAAGATAGTTTCTTGTCGCTCCCATTAAAAAACGGCGAGAATCCAGTCCGCGGTTTGCCTCTCGCCGTCTCAAATCGGGTCTCGTCGATGGGAACAGCGAGATCTCGCGAGGCTTCCTTCTCAGCAGCCCCAGCGCGGGCCAATCGGATGGCAGGCCTTGCCTGTTTGCACCAGAACGGTTACTGCTGTAAAATATGCTCGGCTTTAAAGTCACAGGCACCCGTTTTCCACGTTCATTTGGACGAGCACTGAAAAATTAATGTCACTTTGTGGGATAGGAATCTCGACACGATCCAGGTAAAGCATTTGCAGGTGGGACTCATCAGCCGACGGCGAGGGGCCAGTGTTAGAAAAGTATAAAACTTGCGCCGGGTGCCGAATTACTAGAACAAAAATAAAAATGGAGTTCCAAAATGTCTACTGTTTACTGACACCCATTTGGAATACCGGTAGGCATTCCAAAATACCAGATACCGGGACCTCACATTTTCACCGAACTGTGTATTTCTTTAAGGTATTTGATATATACAGGCCAGGTTGTGAAAGGATATTGTCGTTCGATATATACAAATAAAACAGGTCCTTCATGGGGGCCTGGTTCCTAAATTCCAGATTTGCACGTTTTATATTTTATTAAAATAAAAAAAATAAAAAACACAGGTTATGGTATCGGTGTTAACTTCTCATGGTAATGTGGATCATTTTACTTGCTATCTTTGTACTTATGAGAGTCAAAATTAGTGAAGAATGATCTTCATGCACAGAGCTCGTCAGTTATTAGTTAAAAAATATGTATGGCATTTTTGTCATAAATTAATATTAGGACCCGTCTGTCGTATCGCATGGCCTTTCCCCATGTAGCGCTGGCGTGCATGATATATGTGAACAGGATTTAGAGGGTTAATGGATAGAACACTTTACTACTCCTGTGGTTTACCTTGGGTGACAGTTAGTTGCAAGTGATTCCATAGGCGACGCCCAGTTAATTACCTAAATAGTGTTTTTGGTTATTTATTTGTGGTAGTAATATACTATCAAACGGTTATATCTTCAAAACCAATGTATGCCTGTTGTGAAATATTTGCAGTACAGCACATACTCTTCCGACTCAGCAATTATTAATTAAGTTAAAACTATACAAAGCTGATAACAGAAGCCACAAATCTATGATTTTAGAAGAGGGAAAGAAACAAACGTTTGTCTTAGCTATATCAGTTCATCCTGTTTTATGTTGGTTTTTGTTTCTCCATGCAGTGGATTTGCTGCTAAACTATGGATCCCAGTGAGCTTCCAGGGTCTCTAAACCCCTTCCAGCTTGCAGACGAGGCTTTGAGGAACGACTTGCTGACCATGCCCACCAGCATGGAGGTCCCCGGCAGCGACTTGCTGGGGTTGGATGAGTACAGCGCTGCCACGCCCACTCTGACCCAGTCCGAGAGAGTCAGGCAAAAGACGCAGGACAGCTTGAGCATCTTGGAGAACCCGGACTCCTTGGAACTGTCCAAGACCCAGGTGGAGGAGTTCTACAGCAAAGTGTTCCCAGAGCCGTCTGGATCGGCGGGCCCCTGGCCAGCAGATGTGCCTAAAATCGGGGAAGCCGAGGCTGTGACGCCAAAGGAGGCTGGGGATGTAGAGATGGAGGAGGAGGAGGAGGAGGTTGAGGATTTGGTAGGGAAGGAGTCAGGGAATGACATTGGCAGCTCTGAGGAGGCACCACAGCCACAAACGGAAGAGGAGCAGACAAAAAGTACACTGGTAGTGAAGCCCGAATTGAAAGCTGAAAGTAGCACTGTAAGCCCCCCCTCATCTGCATCCCCGGCCGTATCTAACCAGGAGGTGCCTTTGGTAGATGAGAAAGAGACTGACTCCAAAGAGCCTGAGCCTGAGCAGGGGGAGATCGAGCCTGAGCAGGGGGAGATCGAGCCTGAGCAGGGGGAGATCGAGCCTGAGCAGGGGGAGATCGAGCCTGAGCAGGGGGAGATCAAGCCTGAGCAGGGGGAGATCAAGTCTGAGCAGGGGGAGATCAAGCCTGAGCAGGGGGAGACCAAGCTTGCAGAAGTTGCCTCTACAGCGGAATGCCAGACCTCTGATGTAGACAGCCTGGTGCAAATCAAAAATGAGTGTAAAGCTGAAGAAGGTGATACAGCAGCAGAGGGCAGCAAAAGCCAACAAGCCAGCGGGGTCAAATCGGAAGAAAAGCCAGAGGTACCACCAGCAGCTGCTAAAGGTGAGGCGATTCTGCAATCACAGTACATGCTGTTACTCTTGTTCAACCTCTGTTCAAGTGACATGTTCATTGTATGAGGCAGTCACTTTACACAGTTGTTATTTCTGATCAGTTACCAGTTACTATATAAAATACAAGCTGTGAAGGAGGCCTTCAATTTTGACTTCAGGCAGGCATGAAAGACCATATAGAGATTTATTATAGTTTTCCTTCAGGCAAAGTCCTGAATAGTTGCAATTAAAGACCCTTTCTTTAAACACTGCTGAAACAAGACCATAGAACATTAAAGTTGATGAACAGCTTTATAATGTCAGACATACAGATATTAAGTTAGTGTTTTTAGGGATTATTGTGAATGTGTTATATGTAATGCGATGTGTTACTAAACAAACAAAATGAACACAGAAGATGGATCTTGTTTGTAAATTGTTAAAGCCAATCTGCTGACCGTTCTCCAGTCTCCTGTACAGATCAGACACTGGGGACTCCTGCAGCCTCTAGCCCAGCCGAAAAAACAGCTGATACTTCAGAGGAAAAGCTCAAAGGCAGAATGGTAACACACGCTTTACTAAATTATTATACTTAAGAACATGAGACAGTTTGCATTCGCCGCATCAATGCTCTTCCATTTCCAAGGAGCTTTTGATTTCAAAACTTTGTCAAGTTTGTGAAGTTGTTGTACCTGCTGGTAAATGTATTATACCTCCTAGTAAAGCATTCTTGTAGATCTTTATCTGAGGTTTTTTTAGATGCACATTTTTAAAAATTAAATACGTGTTTGCAAAACATGTTTTTTATCCTACACAGATAAAATTTATGGAAACTTTTTTTTTAGTCACAACCACTTCAAATTGTAAACTTTTTTTAAAAAAAGGCAAATCTTTCTGATGATTGTATTAGGAAATGAGGAGAACTGAACGCCTTAGGAGAACCGAGTTCTTGAAAAATGAATCCCGGGGATCGACAGGACTTTCAGACAGTGGTGAGTGCTGTTTTTTTTTTTAAAAATTTTATGAGGTACAATTGTGTGCAAAGAATGTTTAGGTTTTCTACCTCCTTCACCCGGTGTTATCCCATAAGACACCACACAGCTGTGCTCCCTGCTCTAACCTGAACGGTTCTCTCCTTTTAAAGTTCAGTTATCTGATGACGACTCTGACGCCATGGTGGACGATCCCAACGATGAGGACTTCGTCCCGTGCAGCACCCCTCGACGCTCCAGCCGGATGTCTCTGCGCAACCAGAGGCCTCACACGCCGGCAACTGCGGCAGTCCCCCCCGGTGCACACAGCCGGCCTAGGAGCACAGTCCACAGTGCCCCGAGCACGCCGCACAGCGCGCCACAGAGCACAGTGCACAGCACACCCCAGAGCACACCTCACAGCACACCCCAGAGCGCGCCGCCGCGCTCACTCACCAAAATGTACTGCGCACACTGCAGGACCCCCCTGCAGAAGGGGCAGACTGCCTACCAAAGGAAAGGGATGCCTCAGCTCTTCTGCTCTTCCATCTGCCTCTCTGCCTTCTCCAAGAAACCGCCAAGGAAGAAGCCTTGCGTGTTCTGCAAAAAGTAATTTTGGCTATATATATATATATATTGGTGATGATGATGATATTATTATGTACACTCAAGTTAAACTATCTTTTTATGAGCACCTTGGTTGGGCTGGATGACTGTGAAATAAGACGCTCTTATAAGACAGGGTCAACTGTACATATCAACTTAGGAGAAATCATTGTGTTTTTTGTTATTTAAGAACACGATACATACAGTAGTTACTTCCTTTATCAATCCCTTTAGACTTTCTTGTCTGTTTGTAGTCTACTGTGCACAAGGCTACACTTAAGGCAAAATATAATGTACTGGTAGGTTCTGAAATCTGGCGTTTTGACTGGCTGCTAATGGCTTCATAGTTTGTTATTTTTGTTGTTAGCCTTTGCTTTTCAGATGACAGGATATAGAGGGATCTGTCTGCATGCTCTGCATGGCTACCTTTCTGAAAGCAGTACGTTCTATTAGCTTCACATTTACTGTTGCCGTTCCTCTCTCTCCGCAGGGACATTTGGAGTACAAAAGATTCCGTTGTCGCCCAGACAGGGCCGGGAAACTCTTTCCAGGAGTTCTGTAATAAAACTTGCCTTTCACTTTACGAAGCCCAGTTACAAAGGGCATCTGTTCCGACAGCTGATTCTACTGCCCCAAGGTGTAGCATCTGCCACAAAGCGGGAGAGGTAAGAGAACTGTGCATCAATCTGAGATGCCTTGCAGAGCTGCCAGCGCAACGCTGCTTCCCCGAAGATTTTAAGCGCTCAGTCTTATGAAATGTGTAGCACAAGTTTGAGGTTCTTCCAGATGAGATAAGATAATAAATGAATACATGTTTTTTTCAGATCCAGCATGAAGTGAGCAGTGGCAATATGGTCCACCGTCTTTGCAGTGACACCTGCTTTACCAAGTTCAGAGCCACAAAGGGGCTGAAAACAAACTGCTGTGATAACTGTGGGGTGTACATCTACAACAAAGGGCTTCCTCTAGAGTACCTCTTTCACGAGGGACAGCAGAAGAGGTTCTGCAACTCCTCCTGCTTAGCCATGTACAAGAAGGTGAGAAGAGCTTACTTTTTTCTCCTGAAACATACCAGAAACGTACTGTATATACGGTGCAAACTTCAGTTTTTTGCTGAAAATTTACTTCAGGAGCAGTCCCTCAGTTGATGTAGCGCTCCAAGAAATGCAGATAAAAGGATGAAATGTGTTTTAAAAAGAAACTTTCAGCTCCTTGGAACTAACTACCAACCTTTATTAGAGAATCTACAACAGTAGCCAAATTTAAAAAATCCCTTGAGCCACTTATTTTTCACTGCTTTTTCTTAAACCCTTTCTTTACTGTAGTCTGCAATGTGTGTTTTTTTTTTAAATTTTTTGTTAAATTAAGTTATTTTTAAATTAATTGTTGATTATTTTGTATAGCGCCTTGAGACACCTTCGTGTGAAAGATGCTATAATAAATTAGTTATTATAATAGAGTGCACAGGATGCTGCGAGCGTAAACTGTGAGAGTAGTATATCATTCTATAATTCATGCAGTTTTCAGTAAGGCTGCTATTTGAATATGCAGTATGTAAAACTCATCTGTGTGTGTGTCTGTGTGTGTATATATATTTTATTAGCTGAGCCTCATTTCTGCTTCTCCATTGTTCCAGAAAAACACCAAAGTGTACCCGTGCATGTGGTGCAAGACTCTGTGCAAGAACTTCGACATGCTCTCGAGTGTGGGCCGCAATGGCAAGATGGGACTCTTCTGTTCTGTGTGCTGCATCACGTCTCACAAAGTCAAGAACGCAGGGCCCACAGGTACCAATCTGCTTTCCATTCAACAGCTCAAGCCGGCCAGCCTTCCTGACAATTTGGAGATGGTTCTAGTTTTTTAATTGAATTCATTTCTGTTTCCCCTCAATTTAAATTGCTTTGTACTATATCACCAGCGCATTGATGGATTTTACTTGTAAAGCATTGTCAGGCTAGTTAAGACGAGGACCATGATACAGTTACCAGTACATGAATGCATTCTGAATACGGTATATACTTGGGATAGAATCAGAACTATTCTTGAAGCCCCTTTTTCAAAATGATCAAAATAGCTGAAACTGAAAGCTATAGCCAGTTGTTTAGTGCCAACACTGCACAAAATGCCCTAAACCATCGCTTTCCTTGATCACAGTTGTTTTGCTATTGGGTGCTTTTAAAAAATAAATATATAAATAAAAGAACAGCAGCCCCTTAATTAAAATGTCATCTTCAAGCTAGCTGAATGGAAACCTATTGAGTTGCAGTCCTACCATTGCCAGTGTGAAAGCTACAATTCCTCTGATCGTCTGTCTTGTGTTGTTTTTAGTTCCTCCGAAGCCGTGCAGCTTCTGCAGGCGCAGTCTGTCAGACCCGGGGTATTACAACAAGACCGACAGGGTGGTCAGTCAATTCTGCAGTCCCAGCTGCTGGACTAAATTTCAGGTATTTAAAAATAATAATAATAATGTGCTGGAACACCTCTGGAAGGTGAACAGGCTTTTCGCTGAACATCATAGTGATTTGTGTGGTCTCGATTTACTGAATCTTTTTATAAACAAGCCAAAGGGTTTGCCCCTCGTGACACAGCCCTGCACTATTTGCAAAAGCAATTTTACCAGTGACGTTTTACTGAGTGTGACAGAGGGTGTCTATTCAACTAAACAGTAATGGATCTGAATACACTGCTGCATGTTTTTACCGATAGAAGTAGACAAACCAGTTTTGCACACACTGTATGTAAGTTTATATTCTTTGTATTCAATAAATTGACAGGTTACTCTGTAACTGAATTAAGAAATATACTGCTTTTCTTTCCCACCAGAAATCCAGCCCCGAAGGTGACATTCATTTAAACTGTCACTCCTGTCACAATCTATTCAGCGGCAAGCCTGAAGTACTGGACTGGCAGGTAGTGTGTCTCACTGCTGTTTTTATTCAGAAATTATGGGTTCTTATCGGAAACAAATGCACACGTTCACCTGAGTAGGTTGTGATGGATTGGTAGTAATTTATTTATTATTATTGTTGTTGTTATTATCAAAAACTGTTTGTGTTTTACATTTGAACATGATGGTTTTGGATATTCGTCAGTCTTTTAAACTATTGCATGCTCCCTGTCCTCCAAAGTTCGGTATGGAAACGTGACTGTATGCACCAGGAGTGGAAATAGGACTCTCAGTGCACAGCAGTCCGGCCCATGCTAGGTTTTACTGTTAGCTTAAGTTAGTCACACTTGAGCGTGAGCAGTCAAACTATGAGGTCACAGGCTTTGTCTAATGAAACCCCCATTAAAACCTGGCCTGACTCAGTCTGCCGTGCAATGGGAGTAGTATTTATACTTTACATGGCCTGAGCCCACAAACCAGCTTCCAGAAAGCACAAGCCTCTTACTGTATTAAAATACTCTTTCATTCTCTTTGCTTATCAGAACACCATCTACCAGTTCTGCTGTAAAGAGTGCTGTGAGGATTACAAGAGGCTGCACGGAGTGGTGTCGGTCTGCGAGCACTGCAAGCAGGAGAAGCTGCTGCACGAAAAGATCAAGTTTTCAGGAGTGGAAAAGAATTTCTGCAGTGAAGGTCATTAATGCTGCTGTGGAATGTTTTTATTTATGTTTTTGGTTTTAATGTTTATTTTATTTAGCAGACACCTTTAGCCAAGGCGACTTACAGAGACTAGAGGTGTGTGAACTATGCATCAGCTGCAGAGTCACTTACAATTACGTCTCACCCGAAAGACGGAGCACAAGGAGGTTAAGTGACTTGCTCAGGGTCACACAGTGAGTCAGTGGCTGAGGTGGGATTTGAACCGGGGACCGGTTACAAGCCCTTTTCTTTAACCACTGGACCACACAGCCGAGTCACTTCCAATAGGGCACTTCCAATGTTCTCAGTAGCACAAGGCAGCTGGGGATGGAAATAAGACTCCCATTACATTGCAGTTTGCTCCATTCCTGCTTTTACTATGAGTTTAATAAGGCATACCTGAGCTTGTTATGTATACACTGTGGCTAATCAAGCTTGTTGTAAAACCTAGAATCGGTGAAACTGCTATGCAGTAGGAGTCTTGTTTTCATCCCTGGGTTATGTGATCTAGTGCAGTGGTTCTCAAACTGGGGTTCAGAGGGAAACACTTTTTAAAATAACATTATATATATATATATATATATATATATATATATCTATAATATACAGAAAAATAAATCATTCTTTTTACTGTCGTGGGGAGAGACTGGCCTTGTGATACTTGAAAAATCTTTCCCTTTACTTAGCTTCATTGTTTCGCTGTGTTTTCTCTCCACAGGCTGTATTTTACTGTACAAGCAGGACTTCACTAAGAACCTGGGCCTGTGTTGCATTACTTGTACATACTGCTCCCAGACATGCAAACGAGCTGTAACAGAAGAGCTGGATGGCAACACCTGGGATTTCTGCAGCGAGGAATGCAAAACCAAGTACCTGCTCTGGTACTTTAAGGTTTGTGTGTGCTTTTAACATTCCCATCACCTTTTTATATTTAAACATGACAATCGGGGGGGCTGGAACGAATCTGAAAGACCTACCGCCTCGACTGCGGCTGCTATATGTATTGGAAACTCCTAGGGTGAAGTCTTTACTGCACTTGGTACACAGCTGTATTAGAACATAAGAAAGTTTACAAACGAGAGGAGGCCATTCAGCCCATCTTGCTCGTTTTGGTTGTTCGTAGCTTATTGATCCCAGAATCTCATCAAGCAACTTCTTGAAGGATCGCATGGTGTCTGCTTCAACAACATTACAGGGGAGTTGGTTCCAGACTCCACAATTCTCTGTGTAAAAAAAGTGCCTCCTATTTTCTATGATTCTCTCAATAACAGCCCATTACAGATGGTGTCAAGTATAAATGAGCCACATTCCCATTTTCTTCATGTTTATAAACCATTCGAGATTAAGCTACGGCGTCTGTTTTATTCTTGTTTACAAAAACTCCAGATTTCTAGCAATAACTTAACATCTTTGCATCCTTTTTTTGCACGCAGGGAGCCAGATGCCATGCCTGCAAACGACAAGGGAAGCTTTTGGAAACCATACACTGGCGTGGGGAGATCAAACACTACTGTAACCAGCAATGCCTCCTGCGTTTCTACAGCCAGCAGAACCAGCCCAACCTGGACACTCAGAAGGGGCCCGAGAGCTTGCTAAACAGTACGTTCAGCTGGGAGCTTACACCCTGCTGCTGAAATCCACAGCTGCATTTTATTGAGAGCAATTTGCTTCACCAGGTAGTCCACATGGATTGCAACAATAACAAGTTATTTTTAGGGGTAACCTTGGGATAACACACAGGTGGATGATGCAATCCAGGTTAACTTAAGCCCTTGGCCACAGTCATCATTTCAGCATTTTCCATCCGCAGCCAAACTGTTGTTTCACACATGAATAAATAAGAGATACACAGTACAGTGTATGAATGAGACGGTATGGCTGAGGGTTGTAATGTTACAATCTACAACAGCAAAGTAAGATTTTTTTTTTTTTTTAATTAAGCACTATAAAGCATTTTATATGCATTTGAAGTTCCTGGTAATTGGTAACTATTAAAATTCTTTAACTTGCATTATTGCTGTTGCAGAACATACGCAAGAGTCGAAAACATCAACCACTGCTGCTAAGAAATTTGAAGTAAGTCGCTTCAGTTTTTGAAACAGAAAAGACACAGGTTAAAGTCAGACAGAATGCAGTGCTGTACAGAGCTACAGAGCTCAACGGTGATATATACATACGTACATCACACCTTATTAGATGTGTCAGGATGAAACTTGGTGTTGAAAAATCTTCAATCTGTGCTGGTACCTGCGTTTTATAGAAGTTAGGATTATTGCTGTGTTAGTAACTAAACATGTGTCTTTGCTCCAGCCTGCTGAAAAGACGCACACAACCCAGCTCCCCCCATCTCTGTCTCCTCCCCCCTTACCAACCGCACGCAAGAACAAGGCTGCCATGTGCAAGCCACTGATGCAGGACCAAGAGGTGTCCTGCAGACCCGAGATGACGTCAAAAGGTTGCCAGACAGGTAATGAACTACAAACGTTTCTGTATTTTTCATCGGACATTAGCTGCATCATGCATCATGCTGAATTAGCTATACAATGTATCTTAGTGCAATGCTTTTACTACCCAGATAAAAACTTTAAAGTCATGCCGAAGCCGTAATGATTGTCACAACATCTAACTTTTGCAGCTTTTCGAATACACTTCAGATTAAAATTAAATGCACTGTTTGGTTTAAAAAAATAAATAAATAAAGAAAGAAAATTCTCCTCAGGGGGAAGGGCTGCAAAAAAGAAAAAATATCAAAATGTGTTTTGATTGGTCACTCCTCCCTTTGGTGTGTTTCAGAGGAAGACTGGAAACCACAGACGGTTATCATCCCAATCCCAGTCCCTGTCTTTGTGCCAGTGCCTATGCATATGTACTGTCAGCAAGCACCAGTGCCTTTCACCATGCCGATCCCAGTAAGTGCTTTACTGTAGAGCTCTGTGCTTAGCATGTCAGGAGATCACTTGGGTACAGCGTGCACGTTAACCGAAATCTTGCTAGAGGATATAAAAACCCAGTAGAGAAATAAATGCAAAGAAAAGCAGACTGAAACAAAGACTGCGAACATTAAACGAACATGGATTATTAGGTGTCGGAGTAGAAGCAGGTAGACGCATTTTCAAGGAAACACTAACACTTAGTTTCACAGACCCTGATTAGCACTGGGCCTTGGGACACTTTACCTTGCTAATTACCAGCCAAAGATCTCCTTTGATAACCACAGTTGTATTTGATTGTACTTTGTGCTAAACAGGTCCCAGTTCCCATGTTTCTCCCAACCACCCTGGAGAGCGCTGATAAGATCGTGGAAACGATTGAGGAGCTGAAAGTGAAGATCCCGTCCAACCCGCTCGAGGCTGACCTTCTCGCCATGGCGGAGATGATTGCAGAGGCTGAGGAGATGGATAAAGCATCCTCCGATCTCTGTGGTAGGGGTTTTACATTCAACACTGTTAAACTCTTAAACTGTAATGCCTATATAATAATACTGCAGCACAGAATGAAAAAAACACCGGCTGTATGTATTCCATAAATTGGATGAGAAATGTTATGAAGGCTTGTTCCCCACCTATTCCTAGATCTCGCCAGCAATCAGAGTGCAGAGGGCTTGCTGGAAGACTGCGATTTGTTTGGACCAGCCCGAGACGATGTCCTGGCGATGGCAGTCAAAATGGCAAATGTTTTGGATGAGCCGGTTCAGGACTTGGAAGCAGATTTTCCTAAAAGTACGTAAGGTCATATAACACGGCTGGGAATATACACATTTATTATAAATTCCTAAATTGAATTTTAAGAATTTCTTCTTAGCACCCTTAGATCCCAGCGTTGACTTCCTTTTCGACTGTGGACTCGTGACCACCGATGACGATCATACAGAACATGAGCTTCCCAGAGCTGTAAGAAAGGTGAGTCTTTGCACTGGGGGGAGAGGCTTCACTGGAAATGAAACCTCCCCCCCCCCCCCCCCCCCCCTGCCCGGAGACCTGGCAGATCAGATTTCTAATGCCAGCCTTGCTCTCTGTGTTCAAGAGCCAGAAACGGATACTGCTGTCAGAGAGCTGCTCCCGAGACTCGATGAGCAGCCATTCGGGATGCACAGGGTTAAATTATTCCTTCGGAGTGAGCGCCTGGAAGTACTGGGCTCAGACCAAGCATTCCGGCAACGAGGGCGGAAAAAACGAAGAGCTGCGATTTGGCCGTGAGTTTGCTTTAGAATTGATCTCGTGTGGTCAAATAAATCCGCATTTAGTGCAAACTGGGAACTGTATCATCTTTTTTATATTTTTTATATATAAACAGCTAAACCAATGATGATAAAAGAGGATATCCTTACTTCCACTGCTGCTGAACTGAACTATGGACTGGCACAGTTTGTGAAGGAAATCTCTCGACCGAATGGGGAAAGATACGATCCAGACAGCATTTACTACCTGTGCCTTGGAATACAGCAGGTTAGTGTAACAAACTAAAGACGCTGTTTGTGGCTCTGATCAGTGTTGTGCGTCTATTTATTACTTTCTATAGGTATGCATTTATGGCAGAGCCCTGGTGAGGAGGTCTTGCAGTTGCACCACGTGTTGTGTTCAGGGTTTCCTTTTCACCTGCAAGGGGTTTGGAACACTGCTTTATGAAGGAATTTTAACAATAGCACAACAAGGAATTGCTCAGTCAGGACCTCAATGTTTCTGCTGCTAACTGCAATTATTGTTTTTTTTTTTTATTCACGTCAGAAAATGTGTCCTTGCCTTTTTCTCTTGTTCTGCTTTAGGCTCATACTATTTATTTCAATCCAAATGATTTCTACTGTAAGTACTGCCAGCTATTTATTTACCCTCCTGCGATACGCATTTATTTTTCAAATCTCGGGGCTCTTGGCAGCATCAATGCAGAAGGTGTAAGGTTCTCTTTTCACCAAAAACAGGATGTTTGTTTGCGGCCCCATGCTGTGATTCAGAATGGGATCTGAAGTGCTGCTAGCACCTGCTTTGCATGTGTGAAGTGATTTAATGATCAGCCTGTGGATTCAGGAAGTTTACTAAGCCTGGGGCGAGGACTAATATTTCACCATCGATCTATCGTTTTCCAAAAAAGCTGATGCATCGATTTCATCGACGTTATGAAAGGGTAAAAAGAAATACAGCAGTAATGCATGTGGAGCTGTGTGGATTAATATGTAACATTACTAGTAAAGGTTTAAAAACTATTGTACTGATTTAAATGACATCAGTTTGTGCAAATATTATTATTGTCTATTTAGCAGACTCCTTTATCCAAGGCAACTTGCAGAGACTAGGATGGAGAGCGGGGGAAACTTTGTTTAAAACCTTTACACAGAAACAATGCACAGGCTTGACTGTCGATAGCGTTCAAACGATACGGTGGCTAGATGCATTGCCTCAGCCTTACAAGTTACAGTAATATTGTTTACATACCTGGGCTGCAATAAAGCCTATCCCTGCCTTTGCTGTACAGGTGTGTGCCGTAACCGCAAAAAAAAAGTTTTGTCATGTTTGCCAGGCTCAGTGAACGGATTCATTAATTTAAAAACATTAAATAAATGACTGGTAAAAGATCATGCATCTCATTTTCCAAGAGCTGATGGTAGATTGGAAGAACACGACAGCTTATGCATGAGCTTTGAGAGCAGTCTTGCACAACACTTCGACTGGAATGCAGTCCCTCACAGTCTCTGTGCTAGACAGCATCTCCCTAACCTGCAGGCAAAGTGTCACAAGCAGATACCCTTGCTGTAAATGCAAATAATTCCCAGCTGGTGAAGAGGACTGCTAAGCAAACCCTTTGTTTGCATTTGTAGGCATTGTGTGGAAGGCTTTGACAGGCAGCTGGGGGTATAGCTCAGCGGTAGAGCATTTGACTGCAGATCAAGAGGTCCCTGGTTCAAGTCCGGGTGCCCCCTTGCAACTTTTTATTAATTGCAATTTTTTTATTTTATTTTATTTCTTTATTTATGTAAAACAGTAATTTTTCTCCCAAGCCGGCAGATTACTGTTCTTTATCGGTCAAGCCTGACTTTGGATAGGTTTTGCATAGTATTGTCAGACTGTCTGCACTTTTGTTATAGAGCTGAACTTTGAGAACAAAGGGGTTCTTGTTATTTGTTTTTCTTGTGTTTTATGCTCCACCTTTTCAGCTGTGATGGAAAATGAAGGGATTCTGAAAGCATTTTTAGTTTCTAATAAGATAAAGTAAAAAATAATATTTTTAATTCTTTCAAGAATTTCATTTAGGACTTATTTCCATGTAAGACACTCAAACGGTTGAATTAGTTACAGGCCAGTTACTTGGTGCTGAAAGAGTGATGATAATTCTAAAATGCTTCCCTGCTGTAACTTCTAAGCCGTGCCACTAGGAGGCACTAGCAAGCAGTACTTGGTGTGTAAGACAGTGTGTGGTGTTCTATGTACTGGAATTACTTGTAATCTCTGTGGCTCCTGTGAGTTGAAATGCCACAGTACCAGGCTTCCTGTTCCTGATGTTGAAATGTGGATCTAATTGTTTTTAGATGAGCCTTGCCGTTTGGAACCCAAAGCACAATCAGGAAAAGATACAATATGCATGATCTGTGTTAAACCCTTTGCTGGGGGTAACAGTCATAATAAAATATAATAACTGTACCTACCCAAATATTTCTCACATCAATGTATTTGTGCTCAACATTAAACTTCCTGACTTTTGAGTATCTGCTTATTCATTCATTCATTTTAAGTGCGTTGAGATGACCTTGAGAATCATACAGCGTGATTTCTGTGAACGACCGCTCCCATTCTGCTTCCCACAGTGGAAACAGTGCGCTAAAGGGTTAAGTTAATCACTGTGGGATTCCTGTTTTCTACACATCTGGCGTCTGCTGTTTTATGGGAAAGTTCAGGCCGCAGGAAACTGCCAACTAGAAGCAGGCTCTAGGACAAGGACTAAGTGTGCTTTACAATGAACTACCGGTTTCCGATGGCTGTGTGTTTTAATATTTTACTAAGTGTGCTTTTACGGTGAACTACCAGTTTCCGATGGCTGTGTGTTTTCATTAGTTTTTTGTTTGTATTTTTCAGACAAGATGATGTTTTTATAACCTTGCTTTATCTCCGTAGTGTATATCATTTGTTTATTTTTTTTATTTTTTTGCAGTACCTTCTGGAGAACAATCGAATGGTCAACATCTTCACGGATTTGTGCTTCCTGACTTTTGTACAAGAACTTAACAAGATGTTAAAGGGTTGGCAGCCCGCGATATCCCCGACTGGTACGTTGTGTGGAACGCTTTCAAACCTGGCAGAGCATCAGCCTTTTAATAACCTCAAAAACAAAAAATCTATCTAAATACCGCCATAGAGATGATAAAGATTTTTCTTATGAAAATGAAACGTCAAACCGTGCACGTGTGTCCCTTTTAGTGCATTTCTGTCTATAAAATGCAGAAAGGGTCCGTTTTCTATATTGATTTTTTTAAAGGACGGCAAGATTTAGGTCCGACACTAAGATCAGATGAATGCAGCCCCATTAACTCTAAACTGTAGCTCTCCGGAAGCCCTCAGGGAACGCCCACCAGCGCCAATATCCTTTTCTACAACGGCAAGACTATATCTCTTGACTGAATATTTTGAAGGACGCAGGCGTTCTAGGAATCTACAAGACGGGTCCATGGGTGTCCTGGGATCCGAAGGGTTAATTTCCAGCACTTCAGATGCACCACATTTTTTAGATACCTTGCCTGTTTCGGTGGACGTCAGGGCTGGAGTGAAAGTGCCTGAGAGATGAAGATGGACTGCGCTGGGTTACTTGTTGAACCTCTTTCTGTAACTCTAATATCTAAATGTATTCCCAGGGCGTGGGGTGCTGATGTTTTGAGTCTATATTAAAGCGTATCATGTATTTTGGAGCACTGACACTGCACATTTCAGTGCTATAAAATCTCCTCCCTCGTGCCCCCAGGATTAACCTCTGATCCTTGGGGTTCTGAACTACTGGTTTATCTTTAAACTAATGCTGAAATAAATAGCAGGCATGCAAAGTTGCCGTCGTCTCAAAACTGTAAAGAAAACCCTCGGAACAAATGAGGAATTGCTTGTCAAGTCAGCTTCTGTGTGCGTTGGGAGGAGCAGCTGGGTGTGGCTTTTAAATAAGACCCCGTCTTTGCTGTATTCCCCCTTTTGATGTTCAGAGATTATTATTATTATTATTATTATTATTATTAAACATTTTTTTTGGTCGGTACAGTATGGTAGGCAGGGTTGGGGTTTGATAATACTAGCACAGCTGGAGTGAATATTGGCACACTGACTGTGCCGATTAGCATAGGGAACATTCCCAGGAAAAATGACTTGTTTAGTGTTGGAAACTGACCGAAATGCTTCTATAAAATATTATAAAGCATGCAACCAAGACCAATTAAGATGCGGAAAGACCTATTGAAAATGCTTTATTTGATTTATTATGCTTGTAGCAGCATAAGTACTCAAATGAACATTTAGCCAATTTAAGGATTGAAGTTGAGAAAAAAATAGTTCATTCTGGGAAAGAAGAGAAGACATTTAGATATAAACTGAGTTCTCATATCTCTGATATTTAGATAAATGCTGTCTTTTAAACGTGTGACACAACTGAGCACCGAGCACTTTGACTCTGAAGTGACTTTGACTTTTCGCACAGATGTTTGAGATTTTGAAAATGACATGGGGGTTCCCGGCTGAGTCGTGACCCCCCTGCATGTGTTTTCAGGTACGATCCTCTCTCGGGTGGAGGAGGAGCACCTGTGGGACTGCAAGCAGCTGGGGGTGTACTCTCCCTTCGTTCTGCTCAACACCCTGATGTTCTTCAACACCAAGTACTTCGGCATGAGGACGGTGGAGGAGCACCTGCAGCTGTCCTTCACCAACGTGGTGCGCCAGTCCAGGAAGTGCTCTGCGCCCAGGGGCGTGGGCAAGATGGTCAGCATCCGCTACTGGCCGTCCGTGCGCAGCAAGAAAGGCAGAGGTACTGCACTGCACCCCCTGGGAGCGATTGTTTTAGGCTGTGAATGTCTTTCAGGGAATTTGGGGGGCGTCTGTGATGATGATGAGGCGTGACTTGTTTCATTTACTAAGATCAATAAATAAGCTGTCCAGGCCCTCCGGCGACCCAAACCAATTCACTTCTTATAGCTGGACGGAAGCTTATGGTGAAGTTAGATGTTTTATGCGATTAGACAAATGTAAGCAATTAAATTTATTCTACAGGGTGATGCAAAACTTTGGCCATAGCTGTAGACACTTGAAAAGCAGTGGGTAGTGGAGCTCACCAGCTCATCGTTACAGGAATCTAGTCACACGGCTCAGTATTATCTTAGTGCACAACGTGGTTTATTTAGAACATATTTTCTTACTGGTTAGTTATGACTTGATCTCTGCTTGCACAGATGGTGCATCTGAAAGCTTTTTTTAAACTTGTGCATCGGTATCTTAATCTTCTTGCTGTTAAATTTGTGATTGAATGTTAAGGGCGCTCCAGTCAGGTTAGTTGCCAGTGTTTGTGGTGCCAGTGCTAAACACAAGGCATGTCTAAGTAATGGGTCCTGCAGCTATGGAATAGTCGGGGGGGCCCTATACACACACGTTTCACGCGTCTTTTAGATTAAGCTGCTTAAGACATTTGGCACATTCCTTAATCAGCCTCCTTTTTAATAGCGCTGACACCGGAGGGACGGATCTTGTTTGACCGCTTCTCCTGATTTTGTGATTTGAAAAAGAAAACGGATGCCACATTTAAACAGCAGCGTGATGCTTTAGGTTAGTTTTCCACTACATACAGCTCAGCCGTTCCCAAGACATCTGAACTAAACTCGAAGACACCAGACTCCTTGAAGTCTGCATGTTGTTTGCTTTGTTCTTACTTGAAAAGTTAGTGATGCCTCTTAGTTGAGGAGTCTCAGTTTTTGCCCTCCCCCACTATTGGAGTGCTTGCTTTTCTGAGCGTGTCTCCATTCTATTTATAACCCCAGTGTGGAGACCTCTGAAGTGTTGTTCAGGGAGAGAGCTGAAAGATGGCATGTGAAATGTAACCCTTTTGCACTGTTCACTCTCTTACTGCTCTAGCTAAGACCAGAAAGCAGGTGATCCAATGCTTTGCTCCACTACTGCGAAGCGAGGACGAAAGCTTTATGATAAATAACATTTTAGTTCTTCATCCTACAAGTAATGTGACCTTACACAGATGTTCCTTCGGCATTTTTTATTTTTTTCTCTCTAACAGACAGATGTGACTTCATGTTGCCAGAAAAGTTTCTTAGTAAAGCGCACACATGCAGTATATAGACAGGTTGAGGCAGTGTTCATTGAGAGCTTGAATGTGAGCTATAAGTCAAACGATCTGGCAAAACAGTTGCTGAATGCACATGGTCTGCTGCATACATCGACTTCTGTTTTCAGTCAGAACCAACATTTATTGGCCAAAGGCTAAGCCAGGAATGGCAGTTTTGAAACTGTGTTACACATCGCAGTGCAGAGAAGTCTTTTGGCTTGGTGTCAAGTTTAAAAATAATTCTCATATAAAGTTTTTATTTAATTTTTTTATTTTCGTTTTGTCCCTGCAGAAAGCAGCCTGGGAAAGAGGAAACGGGAGGAAGAAGGAACGATTCTGGAGCAACAGGAAAACAGGCTGAACCCCCTGAGATGTCCTGTGAAGTTCTTTGAGTTCTACCTGTCGAAATGGTAAGGACAGGACCAGCTGTCAAACTGGTGGGGGGCAGGGGAGAAAATGGGTGGTATGTGTGCTATACCCTGGGAATAGGTCAAGAGAGTGTGATCGTAACTGTGTCTGACTGCCACTCATTCAACCACCTCTCAAGTAAGATTCCAATATCCCTGATCAGTAGAAAACTGGGAAAGGGGTTGAGGATTACACTTCTCTTTTTTTTTTTTTCATCCAACAGCCTTTCTGAGATGCCTGTTCCAGAAGGGTGCTATTTAAATGCAGTTTTGATTGACGGATTGATTGAATTGGTTTCTTGTTCGTCAAATCTTGTTGTGTTTTTAGATTTAAGTCTTTTTAAAAGCGTTCTGGACGAGCTGTAACCCCAGTGGTGGTTGTTGTTGTTCCTTCTTCAGCCCAGACAACATGAGGAGCAGGAACGACGTGTTCTACCTGCAGCCGGAGCGCTCGTGCATCGCGGAGAGCCCTCTGTGGTACTCCGTCATCCCCATGGACAGGAGCATGCTGGAGAGCATGCTGAATAGGATCCTGGCGGTGAAGGAAATCTACGAAGACCACCACGCCGGGGAGGCGCTAGAGGACGGCGTCGCCTGAGGGGGCTCCCCTTTTAATGTACTTCACAACCTGTAAATAACCAGGAGGCCAGTATTTGGTGAAGCAGCATTGCTGCACTTCGTTTGTTTGGCAGGTCATCGTTTAATAACTAGCGTTGGGAATTGTACAGCGTGCGATCCAAAGTATTAATAATGTTTAAGGGACTCCTTGTTCATCTTGTGCCGCGTTATCCCAGTCTGTTTCACTGACCTCCCACCTAAGCTATTGGTGAGCTTATGCCCGTTGTCTTTCTCTGTCAGGTCTAGCTCAAACAGTACCTTAATAAATTGCTCCTTTTACTTTGAACACTAGCTGTGTAACAATTTTGAAATGAATGGACTGTATTCTTACAGGACCTAAAGGAATGTTGTTAAAATAAATGCAATCCCAAACTTCACAACCCGTATGCTTTGTAGTGCAATGTTTATAAAGCACTTCCATGAGATCTTAATATGCTGTATACTAAATATATGTTTGGAAAGTCTTTCCAGAGCCACTGAAGGCTTATGTGAAAAGCACTGTGACAAATTGAATCGGTGCGTAAAAGGGAGGAGTGGCCAGCTGCCTTGCGCTTCCCTTATTGGCTGCCAGGTAACTCATCACTGTTGAGGTCGACATTGAGGTGGGTGGAGCTTTTGCTTGACCACCAAAGCCTTCCATAGCACAGTCTCTCCACTAACCACTGAGCCATAGCCATGCACTTCATATGTTAACTATCAAACACAAGTCTTCTGAAATGCTTGAAGTGATCGTAAAGGGTTTATAAGCTGATGTTTAAAGTTTGAGAAAGCTACAGGCACTGTCCAATTGTGTTCTGTTCTTTATTATTCTTTTGGTCTTTGTAAAGCTCCAAAGTGTATTAACTTCATTTATTTTTATTTTTTTTGCTGTTGTATTTTTTTTTTTTTTATGTTTTGGCTTTATTTAACTTGGGAAATGTACAATTTCATGTAATATTAAATTTGTATGCTAAACAAGGAAAAATTACCAAAACATGTCACAAGTTTGGTAGTGGAGCTCAATTTAATTATTCTATTTATTCTTTTACAAATTAATTTCTTAATTATCCTATAGTGTTTCCATAGTAATATAAATATATATACTGTACATATATTTTTGGTGTTATTTTAAATCGGAAATTCGTATTTGATACAGAAAAGGACATTATTCATAATGTTGAACTAGTTAAAAAAACGGTCTTGTACTTTTGCCTTATGGATTACATTTATTTTATTTTTCATTTAAAATTTAAATATATATTTTTTTCCTAAATCGGTGAACAGTTAGACGCTCCACAGATAACAACGCATTGAGGTCATATTAAGTGAACTGCTCCCTGCTTCATACAGCCTACAGCCTGTCTTGATCTTAATGTGATGCACATTGAAGCTGAATACTGTAAGTGCCACACCTCAGTGTCTTTAAATCTGGAGCAGCACAGACACAGGAGTGAAACACCTGCGCTACGTAGCAAACACTTCTCTTTGCTTTTTTCTTTTTTATACAATAATTTATAATGTAAATGGAATCCCTGAGACGCGTGCTTTCGTATGTAATATCTGAAACTCTGATCAAAGTCTAAACAGCCACTCTGCTGAAGGAGGCAGTAATGGCCATAACAATTTGGAGCGGATTGGTCTCCTGGCTGCCCATTGTGGCCTTACACCCCAGCCATTGTGAGTAACCTCTTCACCCTGTGTATATTATACACTAGGAGTTTGGGCAATTAGCACAGCATTTAGAAAAGCAGAACGTTTTGTGACGGGTACATGGTTTACAATTCGCAGACAGCACAGTTCAGTGTTTATCCCCCAGTGAGTTATCGGAGTATGCCTTAATTACTGGATCCTGCTTTGTTCAGAGTGTGAAAAGCCACTGGAGAGCAGCACTTCACGTGATGTTAAAGTGTGGGGGGCGGTGGTGCGGTGTACACCATGCAGCTGTATTTATAGTTACTGTACTAAACACCACACAGGTTTGTAAAAATACTGTTAGCGTTCTATTCTTGTGACTTGCATACATATTCATTTGCTCTAGCTCATTTAGTTTATTTTGTTAAAGGGCTAAAGGTGCTCCATGTTAGATGAGGCGCCTTCGAATGACAAAGGGTGGGGTCCTCCTTTATCGCGGATTTAAAACTGTATTGAAATCGCAGTGCTACAATTCCCGGCTTTTTTATTTTAATTTGGTCAAGTCAACAAAAAACGATCCACAAAATGTGTAACGTTCCTCTATCCGTGTTGGTAATACTAGTTAAAGGAGATGAATTAGTTTTAGTGGGATGAAAACCTGTGCTGGTGGCACTTAGCAAGGAGTAATAGGTCTGGCAGGATAATATCTCGACAGGGAGGCAGGTACTGCATACTGTCTTACTACAATTAACCGTAGCGAATGCATTTCTGTCACAGCATTCAAAAAATCGCTCTGACATCAGTTAAACACAAAACAAGAATACGGTTTTACACAATTTACACTGTTTAAGAAGTGCTTGGAGTACATAATGTATTCAATGCAAGTAACCATAAATGTAACCTTTTTCAATAATATTGTTCTTAAAGTGTGACATTCGCGTTGGCAGACAAACAGGGGCAGGAGAAGCACTGGAGTAGTGAGTGAGAGTGCTTGGTAAATTGAGACGGAACACGGTTTAGGAACTGGAGAATGGAAACGAACACCCTAAGAATGGAGATGTTTGTTGTGCATTTCAATCACAAGGCAGTGTGCATTCTGTAAGAAGCTGGAGTCTGGTTGTGGTGCTAACACTATTTAAGCCCGAGTTCAGAATGTGGTTCAATCTTCTATTCTGCCAATGCATCTGTTCAGCTACTGTGATGATATAGTGGAGACATGTGTATCCTGTGACTATTGGAGAAGGTATTTCATCAGAAACGCATGTGTACATACTGTACTGCCCTATAATGTGCAGATGACACGTTGCAGTCTCGCAGGCAGTACGCTTTGCAAGTGAATGGAGAGCAACTGATTTTGTTTTACTTTTAAATTGAAAAGTTAAAGTAACTTAGTACCTGCTTTGAACTGGTATGAGTTTTATTTTTTCTCGTTGAGAAAGTTTAGTTTCTTTTAATGTTGCACAGGTACAGATTCAATCACCATTTTTGCATTGAAAGCCTATTCTTATTCTTATTGATTTTATATATATATATATATATATATATATATATATATATATATAATTTATATAATTTTTGTTTTTTACAAATTCAAAGCAGTGAGTATGGATCTCTTTTCTTTGAAACGTGTACTGTAGGTTTCTCTGTTTGACTGAATTTGATAAATGTGACTGTTTTCATCGGAACAGAAGGTTGAATCTGTAAAAACGTTTTATTTGCATTTCTTAGGCATAGTTATGTGCTTAAAACTGTACAGAATAGCATTGTCAAGTGTGTTGGCTCTTGACATGTTTAGTAACTGTTTCGTGCACATTTCTACCTGCCATTTCCTGTAGTGAAAAGAATTGTTACAACTACTAGCCATGTGTCTATAGAACCTAACAATGAATAATAAAGTTCTGTTGCTTTATCAGTGTTGTGTGTTTTATAAACTTAATTCATGATTTAATTTAATACAGCTGTTCATTAACTTGCCACGATCTATAATAACATAGAGTTGTTTCAGAGTACAGACACTTGTGCACTGAAACAGCACTCCCCTCAAGGGGGGGGGGGGGGGGGGGTAGTAGTAAGTAGGAGCAGTTTCTATCCTCTTGGGTATCTAACTCATGCTGTTTGTACCCAGACTCACAGGGAGTTTTCCTTCCAGGATGGAAATCCGGACCTGGGAATACATCTAGTAAGAGTTAACAAGCTGGTGTGCACACTGCTCTCACACGGAAGCAGGCATGGACAGGATGCAGCTGGTACTGACCACACAGCTGCACCGGTCTCCCAGTAAGTGTTGATACCGAGCCATAGCACAGTCTAGGGTGTTGTGTTTGTATTTAGGGAAATAGTTATTTTTCTAGTCTAGCCTACAATAACCACCCTCGCCTCTTCTGGGGTGACAAAGGTGCAATTACAACAGAGATTTGAAAGCGCTGAAGAGCCTGCCTCATATCTATGCAATTATTGCACGACCAGCGCAAGGCACTAAAGTTTATGCAAGCAATTGCACTCTTACTGAGTGTTATATGAGGAGTTGTTTAGGTCTTTGGAGGCCATAGCCATCATTAACCGGTGTGTTTAAAAGTTACGTGACAGGGTACACTGACTGCTGCTTAGGGACTGCTGGAAACTGAATGCTTGATTTCTGAAACACACTCATTTGTTGAAAGCACATTTATAAACGCAGAGCTACCTTTTTAAAACGGCTAGTTTTGCAGTTTATTACACTTTGTGAATGTAGCCCTCTGTGATGGTGAACGCTTTGTGAATATAGCCCTCTGTTTTGTGAATTCATGATGTATTCAGGTTTAATAAGAAATTCAGCCTGGACCAGCAAAACTTAAGACCTTTTTCTGCCGTCATGCAGAGTATATGATATACGTTTGCCTACAGATTAATACAGAAAATCTACAAATTTTGAAGTTTTTTTTTTTTTTAACTGCACAATACAAAATACCCCTACACTTGTATGTTTTCTTCAAGTTTTAATATTTTGTGAAAATGTGATTTATTTATTTTTTAAATTTTTTTTACAAAGTCGCCTGTTCAACATCTCAGTGGTTTAAGAAAAAAATGCTTTGTAATACACAGATCTTTATATTCAAGTAAAAGCCTAAATCGTTTACACATGTTCCAAAAAACAATCGCACCACAAACAAGCATCTGGTTGTCTTCTCGAGACCCTGGGGTACGGCTGGAGGGTGCCTTTGATGGGACCAGCCACAAAAATCTCTGGGCAGAAGATGAAAGCGATAGGCTGGCGTCTGTTGCGTGCCTATGTGCAGTTTCAAACCATTTCATTTGTAACGGGAGGCGCATTTACCGCATGTACCATGACGTCAGAAAAAAAAAAAAAAAAAAAAGTCATGTACAGCGAGACTTATTACGAACTGGTCCTGTAGGCAAAGAAATCCAAAAACCAGAAAAAAAAAAAAAAAAAGAATAAAAAAATTCTAAAACAGCACCTTTTTAGACTTTGTTTCCTAATAAATCCGGAGAAGGTTAGATTTTGAGATCATCCAACCGGGTCTTGCTGTTGCTGTGTTTGCTGGATCGACTGGGCCGGCGCTGTTTCTCCACCGGTGGCTGAATCCCTTTCTTCACTTTTAGGTCTCTTTCCTCTGGCTTGCCGTTCCTCTCCACGGCTAGGTTGTCTCTGTTTTGCTTGTAGGCAGCCTTGCTGATGTACGGGTGATAGGTGGAGTCCATTTCGGTCAAGGGAGACGGGCTGTATCGGGATCCAGACTGGTAGGGTCCGGGAGGTGGCTGATGGCCGGAGAAGTAGGGGTAATTTGGCACAAAAGGCACCGCTGCTTCGCTTGGTGCTTTAGACCCCGCTTCACAAGCCAGCTCAGTCCTGTTTTTCAACCCTTGCCTGCATTTTGTGAAACCCAAGTGGCAGATTTCCACCAGGTTGAGGAGCAACGAGAGGCAAGCCACGGCGAGCATGAAGATAATAAAGATGCTCTTTTCAGTGGGCCGCGAGATGTAGCAGTTCACGGTGTTGGGGCACGGCCAGCGGTCGCAAGTGTAGAGGGGCTTGAGCTGGAACCCGTACAAGAAGTACTGAGCCACTATAAACCCCACCTCAAAAAGGGTTTTGAAAACGATATTGAAAATGTAGGTCCGCAGGATGACGCCTTGCATCCGGATCCTGCCCTGCTCGTCCCTCACGGGCGGCTTCTTGTCTTTGGGCTCTGCCAGCAGGGGCTGCTTGTCCCCGTGGTGGGCGGCACGGCTGGCCCTCTCCTTCTCCTTCTGCTTCTGCTTCTCCTCCATGCGCACCAGGTGCAGGATGTGCCCCAGGTAGATGAGGGTAGGGGTGGACACGAAGATGATCTGCAGCACCCAGAAGCGGATGTGCGAGATGGGGAAGGTCTTGTCGTAGCAGACGTTCTGGCAGCCGGGCTGCTTGGTGTCGCAGGTGAAGCCCGACTGCTCGTCCCCCCACACCTTCTCGGCAGCGGCACCCAGAACCAGGATGCGAAAGATGAAGAGCACCGTCAGCCACACCTTCCCCACCACCGTCGAGTGCTCCTGTGCGCTCTCCAGCAACTTTCCCAGCAAGCTCCAGTCTCCCATAGCGGCAACTGCACGAGGTTAATCCTACAAAGAGAGAGAGGAGAGAGGAGGAGGAAAATGGGTTTGTGAGATATTGATATTACATGTTGAAATTCTCTGATACGTTTGTAAGTACAGTTGGCCATGGCTGTCTTGCACACCCAGGGGCAGTCTGACCCTCCACACAGTTATATGCATACCCCCCCGCCCCCCCCGGCTGCCACATGCACACACACTGTGGATCTCATTGTGTGGAGCGCCAGGTTGTCTCTGGGGCTTTGATATAAATGTGGAAGCTTTTTGTTCAACAGCTCTATAAATTGCATGAATTGTCTAAGTGTTGCAAGAGCACTCTGACAGAACAGCTGTGTGTGTGTGGAGCTTTGTAAATGATCCCCTAACACAAACTGTCACGACGAGGAATGAAAACCAAGACAGCTACAATTACAGTTATCTACAGCAAGAGGATTATATATATATATATATATATATATATATATATAATCTCATTACTGGAACCAACTCCCCAGTAATGTTGTTGAAGCTGACACCCTGGGATCCTTCAAGAAGCTGCTTGATGAGATTCTGGGATCAATAAGCTACTAACAACCAAACGAGCAAGATGGGTTGATGGCCTCCTCTCGTTTGTAAACTTTCTTATGTTCTTATATGTGAGATAGGCAGAGTCCATTTCAGTCAAGGGAGACAGGCTGCTACGGTCCGGGAGGTGGCTGATGGCCGGGGAGGGAGGGGTAATTGAACTTGTATAGTATTTTTAGAACCTATTCTGTCAATTATTCTTTTATGTTTACTGTGAACTAAACTATAACCTAAATTAGCTTCTCTTTTGAATGCTACAACTGGGGCCTTAAATACTTTTTCAATTTTTCTGAATTGTGTAGAATCCGCAAGTGTTTCCAAACCATCTTTAGAAATATTAGGCAAAAGTTTTGAGTAAGTCTTTACTAATGAGAATCTTTTGACCTTTTCATCTCTATTTTTATAATCTAGTAGATCATCTCTTTTTTTAGTTTATCCACTTTTCTTAACTCCGTCTCCTATAATTCTTTCTTTGTATCCTCTTTTTTTAAGATTTGTTTTTAATACATTTCTTTGTTTTACATAGTCATTTTCTTTTGAGCATATTCTTCGTATTCTTATTCCTAGACCCTTTGGGATTGCCCTTTTAGTGTGTATCGGATGTGCAGAGGACATGTGTAAATACTGGTGCATGTCAGTAGGTTTACAGAGGAGGTCAGTCTCAATTGAACCTTCAAGTTTTACCATGGTATCTAAAAATTCCATTTATTTTCTTGTCCATCGAAGGTCCACCTTAATATTACTGTGTTTCATTTGCCATTTTATGAAACTGCCTACCTCAGTAGAGGTGTGACCACTGACACTGGTCAAAGGTCAACCAAGGCCAGATGATGGTGGCCCATTGACCCCCCCAGGAGGGAACGGAGGAGGAGGGGGAAGGATAGGAGAAATCATCTTCAGGACATTTTGTGAAGGCAAGTCATGTGTTTGAGTGGTTTATTCCAACCTTTAGTGTATTAGCCAATACTAGGAGCTGTAGGAGCATCCATAATGTCCTGCATTTCAACTATCTATGCTTCAGGATTGATTATTCCTATAGAGACCAGAGAGTGGTGTGGCCAAAGCCAAGTGCTAGCACCATGGCAGGGATAAAGCAGTTCAACTCCCCAATGCCATTTTCAAACGGTATTTAAAAATAACAACAAATTACATTTTATCTCAGCATAAACTGTGGCTTTCCCGTTTCTCTATGCCAGCTGTACCTTCAATTGTGATGAGAAAAGAAAAACTGTGTGATGAGTGTAGACTGGATTTCCTCTGCATGTCTGCTTTGTCTCCGCCCCCTTGAGACTCCTAACACCTTCCAAGTCAGGAACTCTCACACAATACGCTGAAACACCAGCTTTGTCTTTTGCAGCTTCCTGTTTATTTCCAGGACAGAAACCACTTCCCCGATTGAACTTTTCACAGGGCAACAGGGGAGCCGTCGGCTAAACACAGAGGCACTACCCTGATCTGCGTTTCACTTCCTCACTGACTTGTACACAATTCAAACAGACCTCGAGGTTAAGAAGATATGATGAGCTAATGCTAAGTATCTTTCTTCTGGTCTTTGCGGTATAGAATGGAAATAATCACATTTAACTACACCTCAACTCCCAAAAGTACAAACCCTTCTTTGAGCTTAGACTTCAGGTGATGATGAGACAGCAGTAGCTTTTGGTCAATCAGCTTTTTTCAATATTGGAAGTGGTGACCAGCAGGAGTTGGGGACCGAAACGCCTCGGGTCTATTCACCATGTGGGGAGGATGATCACACAGGGAGTGGAAATGTGCTGCACTCTTCATGGCCAGGCTATTCCTAGCACTCTGCTGCTCTGTTCTTAGTTTCCTGGCACAGTCGTGACTCACCTCGATGAGCGCTAACAGCGCAGATCAAGATTATTCTAAAACGAATCCTTAAAATGACTGGACTGTTATTAAACCGGGGAGGAGCGGCTGTCCTCCTGAAAGCAAGCTGGAATGCTGTTTCTGTCTTTATCTGGTTGCTAGGGAAACCAGGAGCATAACAATATCCAGGCTGACTCGACATCAGAAAGCTCTGTAAATCTTTAGAGCCTGTAAACCATTCGTCCACTTAAACATCTGTGTGTATCTGCACCAGGACAGAAAGACAAATCACAGGTTTTATAGAAAGTAAAGAAGGCTTAGCACAATATCCTGTTGGACGGTCTGCTTAATCTGGTTCGGTTTCCTAACAATACCAAGACGTCACACTATTAATTATCAAATGATGTCTCGTGGAAACATTCTGTCAGTTTCCCTGACTTATTCATAGTTAATCTCTGGGACCACAGACTGTATCTGCAATGTACCGTTCTTCTGGTCCTTGTGGTATAACATGAAAAAAGAAAAATGGCAGGTCCTAAGATAATCCACTGATCTGGTATTGCTGCTCGTTCCATTTAAAGCTCTTCATTAACTTTTTATTTTAGCTGTGGGGTTCAGTCAATACATACAGTGTCAGCAGAAAACAATAATTGTTCCATAGTCATTGAGTAATTTGAAGTTTTCCCTCAATGGTACCCTACAGCTAAACAGCTTAGTAGAGTGGGACCACAGGCTATTTTCAGCACTGATATTGTGAGCTGTGTATTGACGTGTAGACCAGTGGTTCATTCATTAACATACAGTACTAAACTGACTTGTTCACACAGGATTGCAGTGCCAGGGGTATAGTATAGACTGGGAGGTATTTAACTATGTGACCTGTATGGACACCCCAGTGCTTTTTATAACATAAACGCAGCCTTTAAAATAACCCTGAAGTGTGTGTGCACCTGTTCCTGGTGCTGTAGGTGGTGTGCGTGCTGGAGCTCTGTGCTGCACATGTGTACCCCTGCCTTCAGCTGCTTGTGCTCCAGCACACACAGGGTGTATAATAAGAGTCCTGGGTGAAAGGAAGCCAGGCAGACATGTTAGTGATGATGTGGCACTGGGACTCGCAATAACACACACAGCAATCGTGCATAATTCAAACCACACTGCTTTAGCGCTTTAGTGCTCAGTTAACTAGGAGAAAGACGAAGTTATGGTTTGGACTAGAACGGAAAGAGATTCACCATTTTAGAGTCTAGGACCACAATGCACTTACTGCTGTGCTAAATAATACAGCATGCTGTAAGTAAAAGCAGCACAGATATCCTGGAGCAGTCTAATTTAGACTGGGGAGGGTCGGTGAGGTTGAGGTTCATGAGGTGTTAACAAAGCTTCAGAACTCAGCTTTGGCTGACAGATGTAGACTGTCTTCCTGAAACAAGCCATGTTCTGAATACAGGCCTCCTGTCTGCCTCATTTACGTGATTACAGCTAGAAGTATTTACAAAGACATGGCAGCTTCACTCAAATCACTCGAGCCAGGCCTGCTTCAGCACCCCAGGGTCCCAGGAAGCAGGAGAGAGACTGCACAGGCACCCGTGAGAGCAGGGGGGGTGAGGATCACTGGAGCCAGGCCTGCTTCAGCACCCCACTGTCCCAGGAACCAGGAGAGAGACTGCACAGGGACCTGTGAGAGCAGGGGGGGGTGAGGATCACTGGAGCCAGGCCTGCTTCAGCACACCACTACAATATTTATTATTGCGTATATACTGATACTTTTATTATTCCATTAAAAGAAAGCAGATGATATGAATATTTTGCAGCATACAATGTTTCACTCATTTTAAAATAAGCCTGGGGGACAACAGCCAGTTTAACAACCCAGCCAACTCCAACACAACACAAGCAGGGAGACAGAAGCCCAGTTAGCAGTAAGTAAAGGGGTTACCTCTTCACTCTGACACAACAGAAGTAGGGAGACAGAAGCCCAGTTAGCAGTAAGTAAAGGGGTTACCTCTTCACTCTGATACAACAGAAGCAGGGAGACAGAAACCCAGTTAGCAGTAAGTAAAGGGGTTACCTCTTCACGTCGCACATCTCCAGCAGCAGGACCTCTCTCTCCCCTGAGCGCAGTGTCCATACAGCTCACTTACACTTTGTGACTGATTAGTAGAAGCTCTCAGTCCATGGCAATGTCCTTGAATGGGACGCAAAAAGAAATAGCTGATAGCTGCTGCCCTGCCTGTGTAGAGTATTCAGTTATAAAACTGTAAACTCTTGAATTCCATCTAGTAATGCAGGATCCTTTCAGAATGTAGCCTGTGAAGCCCCAGTAAGCACTTTGCCCCCCTGCTCAGTTTGGCGGTGGCTGTGATCTTCCCAATGTGGAGAGCAGAGGAGACCACATGGCTGTAAGTTTTATACCACTTGTGATTGGCGGATGAGCTGTCCAATGGGGGCCAGGGCTCAGGCATGAGAAGAGTTCTAAATATAATCTGGTTCCAGGGAGGGTTCTGAATGCTGTCACTGAGGGGCTGGCTTGGACGCCAGTGACTGGGAGTCCTAATGTCATTGGGAAACAGTTAAGTGACACGCACAGTCGAGTGTGGTCTTCTGAAGCGAACTGAGAGGAAACACAGTTAACCCTTTAATGTACTGAGCAGTGACTGAGCCCGTTGAATCACACAACACTAAATGAGCAGTAACTGCTGATTTATAAAAGGGTTAGTGTTTAATTCTAGTACGTCCAGACATCTACAGGATTACATTGTAAACACCAACCGTGACTGAGAAATAAACAAATCATGCAACACAGCATCTCATTGAGAAGAATCTTTACTTTGTAACACTACGGTGACATCGGGGCTGGCAGGCGGATAGTCTCGGCCCATCCTGTACTCTGTTTAGTTTTTATTGTTCCAGGATGGTTTGTTTTATTTCCTGGGCAGGTTGCCTGTGTACCGTGTGCACAGTCCTGACAGAGGAGCACTCCCAGTGGTCATCATCACTGTCTGCACACCAGACCGTCTCCTGCAGCTTGCCTGGCTTACAGTCAGACAGGACATCTAGAAGAAACTGGAACAGGAGCGTCTCCAGCAGGAGTTTCCAAAGCTTCACACAAGGTGTGCCATGTTAACCTATAGGAACTAATAACCCTCCATATGAGGAAGTGCCACGATTACAGACCTGCTTGACATCACTCACCGAGTCTGTGCTGTGTGCTAATCCCCTCTCTATTGACCTCCAAGGCTCTGCTTGATCTGTAAGCAGCACTCGTCCAGGTTAGCTATGGGAGCAGCTCTACTCTGCTAGCCAGTGTGCAGCGCATCACAGAACAGGTGAGGTCTGGGCTCTGGGGTAATAGCAGCCCCACCACCCTCCTCAAAGAAGGACCTGGAGTATAAGGATCTGCAGTATTGCAACGCGAGTCTCGTGTAAGTAATAGAAACGTTGTTTTAAACTGCTGCTGTATCAATACAATGTTCGTCATGAATCTTGGTTATATTTGTACAGTGTGTGACTAAATTATTACACTGTACAATCGCTAACCCTATTGCATTGACATGACAGTTCCACATCCTTGCCACAAGGCGGCAGCACCCGTAGAGAACTACAGTTCAAACAAACTATGAAGCCCTTCTTACAGGCAGATTCCGGTTTAATTCGTTGGTTTGTTGTCGTTGGTTATTTCGAAACTGGCTGTTTTAAAATATTACACTATGTAACACAATTTTTGTTCCTGGGTAGTAAGTGTTATTTCCTAATTGCTTATGCCTCAAAAGTATAGAAAATGGCTATTATTCCCCACAAACTTTGCTTTTGTGACCAGGACAGTTATATTTTGAAATTGACCTATTTCCAATGAGAAAACGAGTAAATTTGTGTCTTTTCGTTCACATAAAGTCAGAAAAAACAACATATGAATCCAAATTAACATTTATTTATACTAAAGTAATACAAAAATTACTACAAAAGATTTAGAAGTGAGTAGTTTTTCGAGATTTACGATTATACTGTAAATCACTTTCACGAATCAGCCCCCAAATGTAGTCTCCCATCATGTTCTCGTTATACTGTCCTTGGTAGCGGCGTTCAAAGTCCAGTATATCCTGGTGGAAGCGCTCGCCTTGCTCCTCCGAGTACGCTCCCATGTTCTCCTTGAATTTATCAAGATGAGCATCAAGGATATGGACTTTGAGGGACATCCTACAGCCCATTGTGCCGTAGTTCTTCACCAGAGTCTCAACCAGCTCCACATAGTTTTCGGCCTTGTGATTGCCCAGGAAGCCCCAAACCACTGCGACAAAGCTGTTCCAAGCCGCTTTCTCCTTACTAGTGAGCTTCTTGGGGAATTCATTGCACTCCAGGATCTTCTTTATCTGTGGTCCGACGAAGACACCGGCTTTGACCTTTGCCTCAGACAGCTTAGGGAAGAAGTCTTGAAGGTACTTGAAGGCTGCCGACTCCTTATCTAGAGCTCTGACAAATTGTTTCATAAGGCCCAATTTGATGTGCAGTGGTGGCATCAGCACCTTCTGGGGGTCCACCAGTGGCTCCCTCTTGACGTTGTTCCTCCCCACAAAGAACTCGGTCCGCTGTGGCCAGTCCCGCCTGTGGTAGTGCGCCTTGGTGTCCCTGCTGTCCCAAAGGCAAAGATAGCAGGGAAACTTGGTAAAACCGCCTTGAAGACCCATCAGGAATGCCACCATTTTGAAGTCTCCTATGACCTCCCAGCCATACTCTTCAAGGCGTCCAGCAAGGTCTTGATGCTGTTGTAATCCTCTTTGAGGTGCACCGAGTGAGCCAGGGGAAGAGACAGAAGCAGAGCCCATCTTGACGGGTGAAGAAGCTGGAAAAAGGTTGGTGACGCTTCCTCTGATCTGCGACTTGCACACTTTCATCCAACAAGTTCCACTGCTTGAGCCAAGATGTCAAAAGCTCGGCATTGGACTTGGTGAGACCAAGATCTCTAATCAAGTCGTTGAGGTCTTTTTGGTTGGGGTAGTATGGGTTTCTCTCCTCAGCTCCACCTCTGAAATTGTCATCTGGATCTACAACGTCTTCCTCGCTCTCTGACTTGCTGCTCTCTTCTAAAGACGGCTGCTCTCTCTCCAGAGGAGTGGGTATGGGGAGCTCATGGCAGTGTGGCACCGGGGCGATGGATGAAGGAAGGTCCGGATACGTGATAGCAGGTGCATTCTTGCCAGTCCGACGTTTGGAAGGGTCCACCATGCAGAAGTAGCAGTTGCTTGAGTGGTCAGTGGGTTCCCACCAAATTCTTGGGATAGCGAACTTCATGGCTCTCTTTTCCCCTCTGTACCATCCTACAAAAATACTTTTTCGCTCTTGTCTTGATAAATTGGCCGCAGACATAGCAAATTGCGTCTGCCGGATGCTTGCAGCCTCTTGATGCCATCTCAGAAAAATGCAGATATGTATCCACTTAGGCAGCTGGAACTAAACTGAACTGGTGGGCTTAAGGCCCCTGTATTTATACTACTATTTATATTACTGGAAAGTTCTAGAAAGTTCTAGAAGTTACTCCAAGTTTACTCAGCACTGAATCTATCTGGAATGTTCTGGAAAATAGGTAAATTTCAAAATATCACTGTCCTGGTCACAAAAGCAAAGTCTGTGGGGAATAATAGCCATTTTCTATACTTTTGAGGCATAAGCAATTAGGAAATAACACTTACTACTCAGGAACAAAAAAAAAAAAAGCAACATGAAAATCGAATCATTTTAAAACACTGATGTAGAAACCTGCACTACAATACCTAACATATGTTCTGTAAGCGCTATGCAAATTAAGCATTGCATTTCTCAGTTTGATTCACTAACTGTCTGCGCCAATCAGGAGTCAGGTACTTACTGTCGTTTATTTTATCCAATCAGGTTGTTTCAGACACGACGTAACAATTCCACATCCTCGCCACAGGGCGGCAGCATCTGTACTGAACGAGCCCTTCGTTCAGGCAGGTTAAGGTTTACATCACTGTTTTGTTTTTGTTGGTTATTTTGAAACTGCCTGATTTAAAATGTTATCAATAGTAAAACATACTTCAAAAGAAACATGTGTGTGTATATATATATATATATATATATATATATATATATATATATATATATATATATACACATAATATATATATACACATAATATATATATATATATATATATATATATATATATATACACATAATATATATATACACATAATATATATATATATATATATATATATATATATATATATATATATATATATATATACACATAATATATATATATATATATATATATATATATATATATATATATATATATATATATATATATATATATATATTAAGACTATACAAGAAATGTCTTTTTTTTACACAGGGGGTTAAGATTATCCGAGTCATTTCAAAATAATGTTGATTATATTTGAACCAGCAGTTCTACAAAATGGCCACACGATGGCAGCATTGGATAAGAAATGGAAGCTAAAGCCTCTGGCAAGCCATCGGGGTCGTAACGCGTAGACACAACACGTAACTGTTTTTTGGCAACGTCTAGTTAACTGGCCAATGAGGGCAATTGTTCAGCGAAGTGAAATTAATGCTACGCGTATCATAAAGAACCAGTAAATGACATCCCAGCTGTCAGGGATTTCATCGAGGCACATCAGGCAAGGACATTTTTCACAGGTAACTTTTTTTCCCATTTAACCATCAGTTTTTGTTTTGTTTTAACTGAGAGTAGCGGCAACAAAAGATTACAAAGGAAAGGTCACTATAAAAAAAAAATATATTTCTTAAGATTCATGTCAGTTGTCTTGATATTTTGTATTTTTAGGGAATATGGGTTAAAGATCCAACACAACATCATTACTTACCTCAGGCACTCACCTCCAGGAGCTGGATTTGAACTGCTGTTTTCAGGTAGAGACGGCCATTGGATTAGCCCACTGCACCACCAGCTCCCACAGGAAAGCTGTGTTTCACACTGACAATAAGCTAAATTAGCCAGTTTTTTTTTTTTTTTTTTTTGAAGGAAGGAGTCACCTGGATTTGAACAGTCCACCAAGGAGAACAGCACTGCATACTAGTGAGTTAGACCACTGCCACCTCACTTCCATGGAAGAGCTTGCTTTTTCATTTACTATAAAGTAAATGAACAACGTCTTTGCAAATAAAGGAAAGAATCCCTGTGGATTTGAACCCAAAGCCACAACAACCAGCAAAGCATGCTAGTGACCTCGCCCACAGGACCACCTGTCTGCTTGCAACAGCTTAGCACTCTAACCTTGTATATGAGATTACCTTCCCTTTTGAGCTTGCACACTTCTGGAGTTGAGAACTCTGGATCCTTGGAACATGTGTTCATCACTTTATATAGTTCTTAGTATTTGTTGAGAAGCGGTGTATCGTGTGGTTTGTCTTACCCAGCATATACAATGCTCCAGTCTAAACTATTGAAGAATAGTCAGTAAATAGTTTGCTTTATTGTGAAATGGCGCCCCTAGTGGTTAGGCTCTTGGGCTGCTAAATCCCTTGCTCAGTGGGCGTGCCGCAGTGCTCCGTGCACGCCCCTAGACTCCAGTGTTTGGAAAGCATGATAAATGCAAATAGGTATAAAATCATACAGCATGTCATTTTTTATTACACTGTTTTCAAACTCAGCTTCCTTCAGGAGTATTTCAGAGGGTTTCTAAAGACCTCCAATGTTGTTAAAGGCTTCATCAGAAGAAATACACCAAGTAACAATTAAACTTTTTTTTTTTAAATTGTAAATAGTTATTAAATAATTATATAGAGGTTTTATTAAATAAGATACAGCATTATAAGAATATGAAGTAAGTATCTGAATTAAAAAAAAAAATAAAATAAAATAAAAAATCACAGCTTAGATTCTGCATGCTTCAGTTGTATGGAAAACCCTGTGCAATATCTATTTCATACAGGTTAATGACAGTGATGCTTGTTAAACACACATTTTATAATCATAGCATTTGCTTGCATTGTCTGGGAACATTTTATTCAATGAAAACAAAAAACCATGAACTGTTATGAAATATATGGAGAGACAATGGCATTAATGACCACAGCTACAGCACTCCTTAGCTCAGTGAAAACACAGTCAAGTTTTACTTTTTTTTTTTTCTTTACTTAAACTCATCTGAATACAAATTGATATTTGTAAAGTTAGTTTTCCAGTGGAACAATGACCCAGTGTGCCACTGGAGGCAGTATTCAATGCGTTTCCCTTTTCTCAACGCATTTAGCAGTGTGGTGACAGTTACACTCAACATATGAACAATGGAACAAAGCTGGAACATTTAGAACAGAGATGTGACAGTCACAGGCGTGACAGTGGCAGTATCACAGCGTCGCCGCGCAGGAAAACACTTTTTCTGTGCATCTGAAAGCAATGGCAGGGTGGCCATGCTGTCCCTGTTTGCATGTGTTTATACTGGTAGCACTGCCATATACACATGCTTGAAATGTGACCACTGTGGGAGAGGAGATTCCTGGGCGCTGTTTATATGTAAAACATTTTTTAAAAAAGCACAACCACCACCTTTTTATTTTCAGTGCACAGTGAAAACTGTAATTAAAAGGTTAATATATATCGCTCACCACATCACTGTGGTTTATTTGAGCAGTTTGGATTACTTCGTCTCGTCTCTTTGAGGGAAGAGAGAGCGAGCACATGGGGAGAGGGGACTGATAGATGAGTTCTTAACTTTAGACATTGAAAAGCATATGATGTCAGTTATCGGCACGCTTCTTAGCTGTGAAAAAAAAAAAGAAGTTAGTTGTGTTTCAGTGGCGTGAAGTTCATACCATCTCAAAGACCAACTGAAGCACGGACATTTAATCTAGTTACATACAGGACGCGCTGCACTTTTACCATATTTGGCGTTATACACTATTCTGTAACTTCAAGTGTCGTGTGAAATATGTCCCTTAAAAACCAAATACAGTTGCACCCCTTAACCTCTGGAATGGTGTGTTTGCAGTACCTCCAGTGTGTTGCCTCGGCTTGAGGAATTGTTTGTGAGACTTCACACTGGTCCATTTAAACACTGTAAGCAGTTCACGCCCTCATTGATCAGTACAATCACAGGTATATGTGGTCTTTGCAGATGGATGGCTTGGTGATGCTTTAGTGTGGTGGCTTCTTACCTGTGGACAGAGAACTGCGTCAAGAATGGTTGAAGGTTAAGGGGTTATGCTATCATGTTTTTTTTTACAAAATGATAATCTACAGCTTTGTAAATGCTGTGAAGTATCCCCACACTGTAAAGGATTTCTCAGTGCTCGAAGAAACAGTGAGCTCCAATCTGCTTCAAAACACTAATTAAGCTTGATTAGTTGAATGGGTTGGATGCAGAGGTTAGAGTAAGACATCAGACACCTAACAAGCCGAACACCTGTCCCCCTTATCAGAACCGGGATTTCTCTTCGTCCCGTTGCTTTTCGAATCCAAGATCAGCTGATTGATCTCGTTCTGTTTGTACGACGAGAACCTGTGCCCATAAAAAGTACCTTTGGAGCCGGACTCCGAGTCTGGCAAGCTCTTGAAACAGGTCTTGGTGATCAAGTAGACAACCTCTGCGATGTTGAGGAGGATACAGACCCCAGACACCACCAGCATGAAGATGGTGAAGATGGTTTTCTCCGTGGGTCTGGATACAAAGCAGTCCACAGTGTTGGGGCAGGGGTAGGCGTCGCACTTGACTAACCGAATCATCTTGAAGCCCGGGTAGATCAGGTAGAAGATGTACATGAAAGCGGCTTCGAAGAGGATCCGGAAGATCACGCTAATCATGTAGGTCCACCACAGGGCCCCCGTGATCTTCATCCTCTGCATCTTGATCTGCTCCAGGTCTTTGCTGCTGCTGTGGCCGGACAGCTTTAGGATCTTCTTCTCGATGTGCCGGCGGTGAGCCACGTGCATGGCCACGAGGAGGGCTGGCGTGGACACCAGGATGAGCTGCAGTGCCCACAGGCGGATGTGGGAAATGGGGAAAAACTGGTCATAGCAGACACTGTTGCAACCAGGCTGCTGCGTGTTGCAGATGAAGCCTGACTTCTCGTCGCCCCAGACACTCTCCGCTGCGACCACCAGGACCATGATTCGAAAGATGAAGAGGACCGACAGCCAGATGCGGCCGATTCCAGTGGAGTTCCTGTTTACACCGCTGAGAACGGCATAAAAAGACGCCCAATTCATTTTTGGTTCCAGGTCTGTAACAAAAAAAAAAAAAGAAGAAAAAATAAATAGTTGCAATGATATTTGGCACTTGTCAGTAAATGCATGCAGTACTGGTTGGGTTTTGGTTTTAAAACCCTTGACACACATGAAATGGGATGAACATCTCATGAAACCTATCCTGTTATTAAGAGAGAGCTGTAAAAGACCAACAAGTTTAGGGTATTAAATCACACCTTTGCAATGACACATTTCATCTGGCTGCTGATCTGGTATAAAAAGTTCAAGTCGTTTTTGTTTTGTTCTTAGTGCGTGGGGTTAAATGGGAACATTAAGGATGCAGGATGTGTGAGTTGACGATGGGAGGGGCTTGTGGATTGAATGCACATGAAAGGAGAGGGACCAGCAGCATGTACAGTTCGACAGTTCTGCCCATGCCACTCAGTCCTGACCTAGACAACCTACCTACTGTTAAGTCCTGGGCTTCCCCAAGCAGACACTGTGTGTGAAGTGTGTTTCTGCCCACTGAGGAGGAGACTAAAGTTGAAACCACCAAATTCCTTTCCAACTGTGGAAATCTAAGCTAGATTCGACCCCAGACCTACAGTACAGAGATGAAAGGTTACTGCATTAAACCCACTGCACTGGCCCACACCCAAAACAAAAGATAATGCAAACTCCTTGATAGGTGTGTGCATTAACCCACTGCACTGCCTCACACCCAAAACAAAAGATAATGCAAACTCCTTGATAGGAGGTGTGCATTAACCCACTGCACTGCCTCACACCCAAAACAAAAGATAATGCAAACTCCTTGATAGGAGGTGTGCATTAACCCACTGCACTGCCTCACACCCAAAACAAAAGATAATGCAAACTCCTTGATAGGTGTGCATTAACCCACTGCACTGCCTCACACCCAAAACAAAAGATAATGCAAACTCCTTGATAGGAGGTGTGTACAGTACGTCTAACTATCAGGGAACTTTCTTTGCTAGAATGATATATAGCAATAATACATTTACTCAGACACTTTGCACCTCCGAATTCTTAAAAAAAAAACAAAAAAAACCTGATCAACGAAACTTAACAGGCAGACTAGCAGCAAGGTCATCAGGCCAGGTTTCAACTGCTTCGTATGACCGCTATCCGTTTCTTCCACCGCTGAGATCACATTAAAAACAGCAGGTTCACAGGGACTCAGAACACCCATTTAGTGAAATGAATCAGCCAGCTGACAAAGACATCTACATTTAAATAAGCATGCTATGAGAGGCTTCTGCACTGCTGCTGTGGAGCACGTCCGAGTGCACTTTTCTACCACCCTGTAAACGCTGGAAAGAGTCAGAGCTGCTCCCAGTCGTCCGATCTCCTGCTAGTCATAGCTGTCACAAGCAAGGAATACAAACAGGTGAGTGCTTAGTACACAGTGACACCCCAGATAACTAACCCTGTCACAGGAGCCAGTCATCAGTGTGAACTGAATCACCCACACACTCCCCATTCGATCAGGGTGCTCACAGGCTGATAAAGCAATGCAAGTCATTCTTGAACAGAACAACCCTGAAAACCCTGCAATAGGCCTGTGCTGATTATTTCACAAGACACAGCAAACAAACCAAAATCCTTTAGTTTAACCTCACTTCAGAACCTGTTGATGTTTGTTTGCAACCCACCGACACCATTATGATTGCTGTTATATTTATTTAATATTCTAATTTACTTAGATCTTTAAAAAGAAAAATACCCACACAAATTAAATAAAAAATAATTAATACACATAAATTATAAAGTTCAACAGCATGTTCCGACTAGAGGCTTAACAAATCCTGCTATAAATCGACACATTTCAACATCCAGAATGTCTTTAGTTAAATACCTCAGACCACTTACTAGGACTCCAAAGCATTTCAAAGCTACGTTTTCACATTAAGAGCACTTTTTACCTTCAGGTGAGTCCACACGCAGACAAGTCCTTAGTCAGCTGGATTACCATCAGTGTAGTAAGTGATGTGCTTGAACACCATGTCTTTGCAAATTGCAAATGAATTCCCTGACACTAGCCACTGCCCTGCACTGTAGAAGTCATACGCTCTTATATAAACTATTTACATACAATGGTGGCCTTTATGAGGCTAACAAGACTCTTTAGAATTCGGATCAAACGCCTTGATTTCCGCCTACCCCATGTAGAAGAAAGAATCTGTGTGGACACAAAAGCCTTTTCCTCTATTATTTATTGTTTGTAGTAGGACCAGGGAATTGTTTTTGACGTAAAAAAAAGCAATGCAGAACGCTGGGAGATTGACTCATACAGTTTCATACTGGACTGGGGTGTAGTGTTTGAGTCACCTTCTAATTAAACATTGATATACAGTACAAACTGTCGATGTAGCACCAACGAAAGACCAGGGTTTTCATTTAAAAAGTCCAGGGCAGGGGGTCTTTATGAACCTCAATTAACCTGTTATTTTCCACTGCAGTATTTTCTGTTATTTCACTTGATAAACCGCGGCAATAAGGTGTCGACACAATCAGCACAGGAGCCATTATTTAAGAAGTCCTAGTTTACTGGAACCGAGAAAACCCTTTCTGAAGTTCAACAGACTGCGATTGTAATAGAAGTGACCTGGTTTGTGCTCTGAGATTGTAATAGAAGTGACCTGGTTTGTGCTCTGAGATTGTAATAGAAGTGACCTGGTTTGTGCTCTGAGATTGTAATAGAAGTGACCTGGTTTGTGCTCTGAGATTGTAATAGAAGTGACCTGGTTTGTGATCTGAGAATGTACCGTGCTTGCAGACTTTTGATCCATGAAGATTCAGTCCTGTGTGTGTTCATTGTAACTTGTGAACTGATGGTTTTAACAGTGGAACTGCGGCTCAACCAGTTGAGATTTGGCTAAAGAATTGATATATTATACAGTGTGTGTGTTTATATATATATATAATATTTGAAAGGAGGTATAACTGCAGTGTACAAAAATGAAGTTTTTTTTTTTTTTTTTTTTAAATTCCAGAACCTTTCAGACAATGAAATATACGTCAATGCTTTGATGATCTGTGGATGGATCTCTCCATTGCGCTCAGCACCCTGTCCCGTATCTCTCTCATTTGCGTTGCTATGAGAAGGGCTGCGTTCTGTGTAGCTGGAATACAGTTTGTGCCTCTGACTCCAGCCCGCCTGGGCCCTTCTGACATCAAATGTGCGTCTGTGACTGTAAATGTTATTCCCATTGCAGTCTGCCAGTTTGCGTCTTTGGCTCCAGATTATTTCAGAGTTTATTCAAGTGACTGTTTCCACCACCCCCATTCAGGGACCGCAGCACAAAGATTTACAGTTTGAGCTAAACAAATGGGACCGTAACAGATATACAATGACGCTGTTTGTTTTGTGGGGTATTGGGTGTCAAGGATGCGTCGCCTTTCTGATCCCTTGTTTTACAATGGCTATCCGTAATGGGTCACACTTTAACAGGAGTGCCTGCTTCATGAAGATTCAATATCGAATGACAGTTTAATATGAATAACCGTGGGATTCATCATGAATGGATGCTTGCCTAAAATGAATTCCATTTGAAATCATAAAAGGTAGTCTGCAAATGATTACATTTTAATCACCGTCAGTTTCTTCATTTGTATAAAGCTTTTGTTCCTATATATTTTTGAATGCATTACATAAATTGTTACTCTTCAAAGTATTGCTTGTTGGCTGTAAGGATTCTGCATTCTTTATATCATGGTCTCCAAACAATCATAAAAGGGCTGAAGGTTGTACCATACTGATAAGAGCAGCAGTGTGGAGTAGTGGTTAGGGCTCTGGACTCTTGACCGTAGGGTCGTGGGTTCAATCCCCGGTTGGGGACACTGTTGCTGTACCCTTGAGCAAGGTACTTTACCTAGATTGCTCCAGTAAAAACCCAACTATATAAATGGGCAATTGTATGTAAAAAATAATGTGTTTAAAAATAATGTAATTGTATGTAAAAATAATGTGATATCTTGTAACAATTGTAAGTTGCCCTGGATAAGGGCGTCTGCTAAGAAATAAATAATAATAATAAACAAGTATATCATTTTATTTTCTAATGAGCAAACAGGGTCTATCTTTACACGTAAAATTAAAAATAAAACCCCAGATTCCTTTTCATGCTGCCATGTATTAATTACCAGGTATGTATTGTGCAACAATGTCTTACAACTAACTTACTACAGATAAACATTCATGGAAAAACTAGTGCAACTGTTCAATCATACACACTGGCAATCTGCATCTTTACTGGAACTGCAACGTTTTAAAAAACGTTTTGCATGCATGGCACCTGGTGGCAGATGCCAATTCAAATCCCAATCTGGAAGACACATTATGCAAAGATGTTGCCCTTACTAATGGCATCCTTTATGCAATCATGGAAGCATCATTCAAATGAAACATCCATACAGTACATGTAACATACTAAAGCATATACCGTATGTAACGGACCTAAGAGATCATTTAATGCATCATTTCCCACATAAAGCAGGGCACAATCAGTGCCTAAGAAAAAGTGTTCAAATGAATTAATAAAAACCCTAAGTATTCTTTGATACACTGCGATAGTGCAATTCTTTTGATTTGCTTTGTATTTTCTAGCAGTAGTTTTCTTTGTTTTGTGCGATATGTCCTTTTCATTCATGTTCACTTGGGAGGATGACCATGTTTACAAGCTATTAGTGAAGCTCTGATTTACTGCTTGAGGACCTCTGCACTGATCCAACGTGCAGCTTGCATGCACGTTAGCATGCACAGGGTTTCAGTTCTGAACTCCTACAAGACTACTGCGTCTTTAAAGCAGACGTCACCTGCAATCTCAGCACACCTATTGTAAAACGTATTCAGCACAGAGGACTTGCTCAACCTGCTGATAATCATCCCGCTGCCTGTAGTAAACACTTAAATGCCCCAGAGATTGGAATAGATCCAGTCCCATGCAAGAAACATTCAGCACTTTGTCGTGGGAAAACATTTTTACTGTGGAATCACTTGTAGGTTTGGTTTTTAAAATCAGGGTTTTTGTAACTAGTTTAATTTGGTTATATTTTAACACACTGCACCCAAACTGACAAGCCCATTCCAGGTGTCAGTCTCCTTTTCAGCTGAATACACGTCACAGGGGGTACTTCTGTTTATGGTCAATTGAAATGAAGATTGTTTTTCTTCATGTCACAAGACTCAGGTTTCTGATCATTTATGACAGGTGGTTTGTATAATGGGGGCAGATGTAAATTGAACCCCAGTTTTTAAGCAGGTAAAAAAAAAAATCTATACATCTACTTAGAATATTTTTATGAAAGCAACACACATCAAAACAGTAAGAAATACTTAAAATAAGTACTTACAAAACAATCACGTCTTGCTTTTGTACCTTGTTCTGCTCTTCTGTAATCTTAAGGGAACACGGAGATCATTAGCAGAGCTTCTGAAACTGTGAACTCAAGGCATTTAAATACTGTACCAACCCTAACACACATGAGACTGATCAGCCAATCAGCACACAGCAAAGTTGGAACCATTCAAAAGATGTTCTAGAAGATATTTACATTGTGACAAGGTAACTGTGTACAGTATAGGGAGGTTTCAAATCCTTTTTTTCTTTTTTTTTTTTAAACAGATTACATTGTGAAGGCCGGTTTGTAATATCTTAATCACAGTTTTGATTAATAATGCTGGTCAAACACAGTTTTTGTTTCCCACGACTACATTTTTTAAAAATAATTTAAAATGTAAAAGGGAACAGGTAATAGAGATCTAAGAGCTTCACCTTATATGGATACCCCCTGGCAGGGGTGAAGCAAGGCTTCACTCAATGATTAATGGTGGAAAAAATAGCTAAATACAGGCACTGTTCAAGTTGATCAATAGAATCTTGGAGATTATTGATTAACATGATGACCAGATAAAGACACATTCCTTGGACACCGACATAGTACTGTTCAATACGACAGCATGGTGAGTGAAGGCCAAAGTGTTAGCAAGAGGAAAGAGATTCTTACTTTTTTTTTTTTAAATGCACAGGTAGTGTATTACCAGTACGTCTCAAGATGGCACCCAGCTCAGCTCTCTAAACCATTCCTTCTGTGTGGAACCCAGGATACACCTGCAAAAGAACATTAATCTATCCGGAATGAAATGCATTGCAAACATGTTCATTATATTTACTTTTTAATACACCAACTTAAAATAAAAGAACTACATTAGAAGAAAAAAAAAAATCAAGAAAAACAAGGAACAAACATTTTATTACAACACATTCCTGTTTTAAATCCAAGGACGTCTTTTATAATTAGCCTCGAGTCTCCAAACACTGCTTTCCATATTCTTTAGCTGGGAGTTTCTGAAAGATGTTAAAGAATCGAGGTTGAATCTGCATACTCAGTGTACAGCATGTCCCCACCTGTGAAAATAGCTGACTAACAGGATTACCCTGTGCAGCAGCTACAGGTGACACAGTGACCAGCCATGAACAAAATATATACTGCGTTGTTATTGGATCTATTACTTTTTCACAGACCAGCATACACTAGCACTGCAAATTGCTGGAATTTGCCTCAAGGTATAGGCATATTATTATTAGGTGTGGGCAACGATATGAAAATTGTATTTTGATATCGAAAATATCAGTGTCTTCCAAAACACAGGAAAAAAATTGCATTATGAAACATATATATTAACAGATATTTACATATGAAAAGCAGTAACTTATTAGTGCTTTGCTTCACAATATCCATGGAGAAAAACAAGATCTTGTTATATTGTTTTATTATTCCAGCATCAGCCGCCTCAAAACCGAACCATTTCTACACTTCACTGCGCAGACTTTCTAAACAATCCGGCAGGAACTGAATCTTCAGCCGCTCTGCGTGTAAATGAGGACTCACAGCACCTCTAAAAGTATCAAGTAGTGTCATGCCCAATTTTGCATTATTTTGAGATGTGTTTTGAGGTTTTAAAAATACATCTCATTTATAATACATTAATGGCATGAGTAATAAACCACCGACAGATGTGCATATCTCAAATAATCCAAAACGGATGTGCAATGGTGCTTAATACAATGGTTAAATACGTTAGTGTGTGGTGTTTGTCTACGAGACTGACGATTGCTATTATAGGGTTTGTTGTATATTAATATAAAATAAACTTGATTATACTGCGTTTGTATTGTTAGCAGTATCAGCAATAAAAACTATGTCTCTGCGAGCGTCCGCTAATTATTTATTTTTATCCCATAATCACTATATGGAAATTGTCATCGATATCAAAATTGGTGTCCATACCTTATTATTATTATTATTTAGTCATTTAGCAGGCGCTTTTATCCAAAGCGACTGGCAGACTCAACAACTGGGGCTGCAGAGTCACAATAGGACCTTGGTTTTACATCTCATCCAAAGGACATATCTATGCAAACTTTACTTCTGGCACGAGAGTGCACTATGCACAGACTTCATGATCAACGATGGTATTTGAGGTAATCTCTGCTGCTCCAAAATGAATTCATTAAAGTACAGTTTACACATGGAGACAAAAACTCATACTGCGTAATGCAAGAAAATGTTTTATTTATCTTGTTGTCATAGCCAGCTTACATTACAAACAACGTAACAGTTTGGCATTGCACCCCCCCACCACCCCCCCCCAAAAAAACACTTTGAGCCCCTTGTTGTTGGAACAACTGAACATGAAAAAAAACAAACATTTTCCAAGGCCTTGAAAGGAAGTAAAAGAATGAAACATGATGAGATTTCAAAAGCAACAGAATTTTGATAACAAGCAGCAGCAACCTACAGTGCTATACATGTGCACATGTCCTACTACAGTCAGTGTGACACAGTGTAACAAAGCTAGAGGTCGGCTAGAACCTGCGATGGTTCCCCTTTTGGTCGGGAGCAGTAAAGATCAGTATAAAAGAAGAAGTCACCCTGTAACAGTGATAAGTCACCGAATCTTCAAGAAATGTAGGAAAGACAGTGTTCCTGCTGTCACTCTGTGAACCCTACTGCAGGAACTGCTCAAGTAAGCCCTTGGGACATGGAGAGCCTGTCGGATGCCCTTTACCAAGCAAGCATGGCTGTGCACACGCGCCCAATGTTGTCTTGGACATCTGACAAATCATCAAGCACCAGCAAACTACTGTGCAAATATCTATTACACTACTGGGTGATTCACCCACTTTTGGAACCAAACCCATTCTAATGTGGAATTAAGAATGGTGTGGGCATGAATACATATTAAAGTCATCTCAAACAGATTAGCCTTTACCTGAACAAATGTGCCCCACCTCTACATAGGATAAGACATAGCCTACATGAAATGGGTGTCAGCCCTACCAACAATTACACTGAACGCTACAGCTGCTATAGGCTAGTTTTGTATTGTACTTGTTTGTATCAACGAGTATTGACTGCATTTTCTTGAAAAACAGCTTAATCAAAAATGAATTTAAATACTGTACTTAGTTGCTGTATTAACTATGACCACAAGAGGGCCTTGCACATGTAAAACAAGTCAATATACAATCAGTTAAAGTAATGAAAATCAGTCTATCTGTCTTGTCGCTTACTTTCTCTAATGCCACGTGCCAGTTGATTACGTCAAGTTAAGACGACAAACTATAGTTGTGTGTCAGGGGAGCACAGGGGTCCCCCGAGGTCCCCCTGGTAAAGGCATGGCCGCGTCGTGTACCGGGTAAGTCACAGTCAGGGGAGCGCAGGGGTCCCCGAGGTCTCCCCTGGTAAAAGCATGGCCGTGTGGTGTGCAGGTGTGAGTCATACAGTCAGGGGAGTGCAGGTTCAGGTCCTGGCTGTGTGGTATGCAGGTGGAGTCATACAGTCAGGGGAGCGCAGGGGTCCCCGAGGTCTCCCCTGGTAAAGCCATGGCCGTGTGGTGTGCAGGGTGAGTCATACAGTCAGGGGAGCGCAGGGTTCCCCGAGGTCTCCCCTGGTAAAGGCAGGGCCGTGTGGTGTGCAGGTGTGAGTCATACAGTCAGAGGAGCGCAGGGGTCCCCGAGGTCTCCCCTGGTAAAGGCAGGGCCATGTGGTGTGCAGGGTGAGTCACACAGTCAGGGGAGCGCAGGGGTCCCCGAGGGTCTCCCCTTGTAAAAGCATGGCCGTGTGGTGTGCAGGTGTGAGTCATACAGTCAGGGGAATGCAGGGTCACGTCCTGGCTGTGCAAAGTCGCTGGTCTTCGATGGGGATTCCAGAGGGAGTGTTTCATTGGCCTTGGTACTTCCACAGGTTAGGGAGAGACGGTCGGCAGAAACAGTTTATTTTCCTCATTGCGCTATACTGAACAGTGGTGGCCAGCTGGCCACCTCCAGAGTACCTGGATGTAAAAGAGGAAACTATCATGGTTGTGGAATCGGAGGATGCCCACTGAACCGTCACTTCTCATGAGCCGTGTAGGGAATAAAATAATTGGGTACTCAATTTAAAATGAGTTAACTTTATAGTCAATCTCATTTTCTGTTCTGCGAGTAACAAGAAACAATGTATTTCTCCCACTCTGAAGAAAGTTTTTCTTTTTGGCCTTTACCGCCACCTGAAAAACAAAACAAAGCGCAGATATGTTACTGTTTATAAGTCTGGGATCTATTTTTCCCCTCTGCAGTCACACTCAAACATGATTTACTTACTTTTCAGGCTGCGGATAGTGCGCATTCTTGCGTGCTTCGCATGACCGTTTTGAGCCAATCTCTCAGAAAGTGAGGGCCCTCTCCTAAAGAAAAGGAAAGGCATTTTATGGTCTAGATTCTTGTATGTATGTCATATTATATAGAACAAACTTAAATTTCACTGTGCAAAAGAAGCATGTCAGCCAGCACCACACAAACACTGTTGGCATCACACTTCACCCCTCGATCCAGCAGGCAGTGCAGTGTGTGGTTTGGTCTCAGACACACACTTGACCTCTCGAACCGGCAGTCAGTGTAGTGTGTGGTTTGGTCACACACACACCACACACACACACCACACACTTGACCCCTCGATCCAGCAGTCAGTGCAGTGTATGGTTTGGTTTCATACACACCTCATCGCTCCCAGTTTTCCCTTCTCCATGAACAGCTCCACCATCACCGTGGTTCTCTTGGGATACAGCCTGGCATACAGGCTCCGGCCTTCAACTTTGTCTTGAAACCAACTAATGGCTTCCGAGGACCATTCGGATCCATCCACTGGAGAGACCTAAAGCAAGGAAAGGAAGCACAGCCTAGACACAAGGATTCTTCACTACAGTATTGACTAGCAAGATAATTGGAAGAGTCAAGCCTAGCTATTTAATAAAGCCTGCTCAAGGAACCATCTGACTACTAAACACATTCCATAGGTGTATTTCAGAGTAGTGATGATTCCATACATACAGCAAGAGAGCTCCTCTTACATATTTAACACTTACGTGCTCCAGCGAGACACACAAAGCTTGCTGTGGGACATCCATGAACTGTGGACTGAGCTCTTTAATATCGCTGAGTGGAAGGCATGCAGTACCTCCATAATCCACTCGCAACACTTGTACTTGAACGTTCTGCAGGCATCCCCGAGACCGATCCGGGTTGGCCTCTTTAAAACAAAAAGAATGGACAAACTGTATTAAGAACCTTTTCAAAGCCAATATTAATCTACAACAAAACTGGTGCCTGGTGGTACTAAAGGAAGTGGAGGTTTCAGATGATCTACTAAACATCACGCAGCTTTTTACAAAGGGAGTATACTATAAAAAAAAAAAAAAAAAAAACATGAAGAAATATCCGCAGCAACTTCATTTTGCAGATGTCACCACACATTAGGGCTGTCAGTTAAGCCTCCAAATAGCAAATCGATTAATTGGGCACACAATATAAATATTGATGCTTGTACCACCCCCATAAACTGTCACGCTCTACCCACATCCGAGAAGTGATTTTCATATCATTGCTGTCAAGTAAAGCTTGTGCCCAATTGAATGCGAGGGGTAATTAACTGCTTTCCGCGTGGTACTGTAGGAGTACAGGCATAAAAATGTTTTTTCTACAGATGTGCAAACCGGTTCCCTATTTCCTGCTTTCGAATGGACAAACCGGATACAAATATCAATGATCCGATTCCAGAGAATACCGTTATGTTTTTAATTAAAAAAAATTAAAAAACATACAACTGTCAAAGATGTTTAATTTCTGTCAAATACATTTGATAACTATAATAGGCATGTTCATACTTAAGGGGGAAAAAAAAACACACACACACACTTTGCTGTCTCTTTTGGACTACTGTCTGATCGCCGCTGTGCTTAGTTTAGTTTGACTTATTTTTTTGCTTTGTAATTGTTGTGGTCTTTCTAATTTTTATGCAGACAGAACTAGTGCTTAATTTAATTATTTAGCAGACACTTTTATCCAAAGCAACTTGCAGAAATTAGACAAAATCTAACTATTTAAATTAGTCATATAACATGCAATCTGACTGCATGATACCTCTCTGCATGCCGCAGATCTGTTCCACTCGTGCCCGGCACCACAGCTTGTGCTTGGGGAACCAGCCGCACACATAGCTTCCAATGTCAGGAATGCTGTTCACCCGAGTGAGGGGGCTGCTGCTGCTGCATGTCCTGCTGCTGAAACATATTACAACATTACACCTGCTGCCTGTCACGCCTGGATTAATCCATTATTCATGGCCATACTTTCAAATTGCACATGGATATAATTAAACAATACAGGGATTCTACGATATTATATTTAAAAAACTGTCATTAACACGAAGGGCATCATTACTGAAGTACGCCAAAGACTTAAACTTACTTGAGTTCCAGGGCCAGTTCCTGCATCGGAGGCCCCACGTCCTGAATGAAGAAGCAGCTGGGATCTACAACATGAGTGACAGCCACCTCCACCTCGTCAAACTTACGGATCTGAAAGTCTGGAATAACCCTTCCACCATCCTGAGAACAGCTGCCGATGCCTGGCTCCATGGCAACACCGAGGAGACAGCTCGGCACACGAGGCCTGTTGTCCTTTTCCAAATTGCATTGAGCCTCTTCCATCACAATGCTGCCCTTCACAGATATCTCAGAGATATCCCACAGCTCAGACTCTGTAGCAACCATACAGCTGTAGGTCACGCTGTCATCTGTGTCTTGTCTCTTCACTTTAAAGACAGGCAACAAGGATTTCCAGCAGGGGATATTTTTCTGTTTCAGCCCTGTCTTTGATGGAAATCCAGCACCCGGACTGCCTTCAAAAGCACGAAGCACCTGTGGAGTTTCTGTCAGTTCCTTGACGACAAAGGCTGGTCTACACACAGAATCAGCTTTCACTTTACTGTGCATAATATTAGCAACAGAACTGTCTGTTTTACAAAAGTTTTTGAGAAAGCTCAGCAGCTGGGAGGAGGTCAGTTTCTGGTGCTGCACTTCGAGTCCTTTACCACAGCTCCTATTTAACAGGGATGCAGAGACTTGCTGTACGATCATGTCTTTATCTGCAGTTTGACCAAGTGGATCTCTGACATTTTCTTTCAAACTGTTAAGCTGCTGCTGCTGTTTAGGCTTGGCACTGCGCTCTGCAAACTGCATGTCTTTTGTCTGGAAGCCCGGAAGGGAGCGGTACACTTGTATCTCGAGGCTGTAACAGGTGGAGGTACTGCGAGACACAACTTCTCTCTGAGGATTGAGGAACATCTGGATTTGCTGGAAGGCTAAGGCAGCCCCTAAAGTCTGCACAGCATTTGTAATAGAGCTTGCCATCAGAACGTTACTCAGCACAGGGCCAAACTTCAGAATATCCGAGACCAGGACACCTCTCAGTGCTGGAGACGACTCTGCGAGAAGGGGGGCCTTTGGGTTCGCTGCCAAGAGACACGACGGCTTGACAGCTAGACATTAAATATATAACATCATGTAATCAAATAAACTATGAAATGATACAACAAAAAAGTCTACCGGACGCTATACTAGTACAGTATTTCATATTATTATTATTTGTTTACTTAGCAGACGCCTTTATCCAAGGCGACTTAGAGACTAGGGTGTGTGAACTATGCATCAGCTGCAGAGTCACTTACAACTACGTCTCACCCGAAAGACGGAGCACAAGGAGGTTAAGTGACTTGCTCAGGGTCACACAATGAGTCAGTAGCTGAGGTGGGATTTGAACTGGGGACATCCTGGTTACAAGCCCGTTTCTTTAACCACTGGACCACACAGCCTGCTTGTTAGATTTCGAAATGTCACATCTTTTTAATTTGTCAGTTTTTCGTTAAGTATAAGGAAACCTACAAAGCGGTATGAACTTCAATATGTTAAAGTAACATTATTCACAAGGTTCCATTCGACTTTATGAAGCAAAATATGCTGATTGTAGGGTGATGCAAAACCTTTGGCCATAGCTGAACACAAGACATATACACACACACACAAGACGTTAGACTTTATGGGCAAAGTACGTTATGATAAGTACTAAGCACAGTAAACTTCCATTAGAAAAACATGGACAAAGTAACAGTTTCAGAATAGACTTCTTTTCTTGCCTGCTTTGATTTCCTGAAAAAAGCCGCAGACCTGTTGAACGATACTGCAACCCTGGTCAAGCCTGCCCAAAACACCCAGGCAACCGCGCAAGAAGTCTGCTTCAGTAGCCTTCAGAAGAGTGTGCACCTCTGTACTTAACTGAAACAAAAAGGGGTTAATGAATACATTACAAAACATCAAATCTTTACCAAAAAAACACCACCACTCAAAAAAGCAGACCAACAAAATAAATATAAATACGTTCTACAACCATACCATCTTTGGAAACACCGAGTACAGTATAATAACGAAACTATTGAATTTGCTACCACAGCTTAGTTGTTCACTGTAAAGGTACATAGTGCTGAACGTGAACGATAAATAAAAACGTTACCTTTTGTGTAAATGTTCCAAGTTCTTGCTCCAATGAGTTCCTGATATTTTGCAGCACTAACAATTTGTAAACCAGGAACCGTTTCGTGCTTGCCTGATTGGGACACGTTTCTGCCGCCATATTTTCCCTCGTAAAGATAAACAAATATATTAAGTTACAACATTAAACCGACAATCGGAGAAAAGAAAGCACGCTGTGATTTTATAACTACGAGTGCAATTTTACCGAGCAAAAAATAAATACACAATCTCGTAGAAACAGAATTTATGAGAAGGCCTGGTTAAGCGCTCTGGCACAAAAAAAACTCAATATATATGCTCGTAATCACGTGGTTGCTTTCCATGCCGCTATTGAAGAGCAGAATAGGTATTTTAACAACATACCTTAGACTGAGCAAATATAAATGTCTTCGTTGGTGTCACTGTGGATTTCCAAGTTACACTACTCGTTTAGTGCTGTGCAAACCGGTTCCTATGGAAGCAGCTACCCGGATCCAACAGCAAAACCGTGTGAAGCGATTCCCGTCGGGCGACGTTACTGCGAGTTGGTCTGGGTTTAGCACATGCGCAGTCAGAATGGGGTCCTCTCAATTTAAAAACAACGACTGGCTCTATTCTCAAATATTCGAATTTTTAGAATTGGTTCTCCACTGGAATGTCTGCTCCACCGATACTCAGGGCAGTGTACACATGCTTTTCTCCGTTCGCAAAGCAGCCTGAGAATCTCATTTACTCAAATCGCGGATTTGCCGTTCCCAATTTACATACCTCAGGTGGTCGGTGTCGCTTCCTATATAGCTTCCCTGATTGCATTCGCTTTTGTTCTCCTGTGAAGACACGGCTGAATCAAATGGATGTCCGGAAACCTCAGCTCTTAGAGAAAATGCAAAAATAATGGATAGCGCTGGTCCTGCAAAATAAAACCGGACTGTTTTAAAACAGACAGACAGTCCCAACGAGAAAACGAAAATATGGGATACCATAGCCATTCTGTAAACAGTTACGGATTTGCCAAAAATGCTATATGATACATTATTCCCAGGTTTAAAAAAGTCTCGGCAACTAGGTCGACAAGGTGACCAGTCGGACTATTAAATGGTAAATAATATACAGGCAGATTATTAAAAAAAAAAAAAAAAAAAAAAAAAATTATCACTATATTTTATTGCGAATACAAAGGAGTAACTCCAATCTGTTATCTGGCTATATATATTTACCAATGAATATTCCTTCTGCTCTCTGGCAACTCAAACAATCGCCCAAACTGGAATTTTGCCGTATGAATCATGACAAGATCCATGGATAGCAGGCACACACATGAGTGATACACTTGGCATCGTGTATGCGTAGACTCTGCTACCTCCACCCTCTTCTCCTCACTCACCTCCTCCCTCGACTCCCTCTGTCCCCTCACCTCCCGTCCTGCTCGCCCCTCCCCTCCCCATCCCTGGCTCTCCTCTGCGCTCCGCTCGGCAAGAATCACACTGCGATCTGCTGAAAAGAAATGGAAGAGAACCAAACTCCCTGCTGCCCTAGACCTTTACCGCACTCTCCTCTCCTCCTTCTCCTCTACTCTCTCCTCTGCTAAATGTGCTTATTTCCAATCTGTAATCCAAGCCTCCACTAACAACCCACGTAAACTATTCTCTACCTTCTCCTCCCTCCTAAACCCTCCCCCCCCTCCTCCTCCCTCCTCTATCTCCCCTGATGACTTTGCCTCCTTCTTCTCTTCTAAAATTTCAGATATCCGCAAACTCTTTAACACCTCTCCCTCCCCCGCACCCCCTCCCGCTCCAACTCCTACACCCACTGCAACCCCTACTAACTCACCCTCCTTCTCCACCTTCTTGCCCCTCTTAGACTCTGACCTCTCCTCCCTACTCCAGGGTCACAAACCCACCACGTGTGCCTTGGACCCCCTCCCCACTCACCTCTTTCAAGCTGCTGCTCCTGCTCTACTCCCCTTCATCTCCTCCCTCCTCAACACCTCTCTACTTTCTGGTATCTTCCCCTCTGCCTTCAAAAAAGCCTCTATCACTCCCCTCCTCAAAAAACCTACCCTCGACCCCACCTCCCTCCAGAGCTACCGTCCTGTCTCCCTCCTACCCTTCCTCTCCAAAACCCTCGAGCGGACTGTACACCGCCAGCTCTCTGCTTTCCTGTCCAACCACTCTCTGCTTGACCCTCTCCAATCTGGCTTCCGCTCTGCTCACTCCACTGAAACCGCCCTCCTGTCTGTCACCAACTCACTTAAATGTGCCCGAGCTGCCTCTCTCTCCTCTGTCCTAATTCTCCTCGACCTCTCTGCTGCCTTTGACACTGTTGATCACTCTATTCTACTATCATCTCTTGCTGACCTGGGGATCTCTGGCACTGCTCTGGCCTGGTTCTCCTCCTACCTCTCCAACCGCACTTACCAGGTAACCTGGCGTGGAGCAACCTCCACACCTCACCCTCTCTTAACAGGAGTCCCCCAAGGGTCAGTCTTGGGTCCTCTCCTGTTCTCTCTCTACACCCGCTCCCTGGGCCCCCTCATCGCATCCTATGGTTTCTCATACCATTTCTATGCTGATGATGCTCAGATTTTCCTCTCCTTCCCCACCTCTGACTCCACCATCTCCTCCCGTATCTCTACCTGTCTGTCTGCTATTTCCTCCTGGATGCACTCTCATCACCTCAAACTCAACCTCTCTAAATCTGACCTCCTTTTCTTTCCCTCCTCCTCCCCCTCCTCTGATCTCTCTATCTCTGTTCCTCTGGAATCTACCACACTCTCTCCCTCTTCCTCAGCTAAGAACCTTGGAGTCACCCTGGACCCCTGCCTCTCTTATTCCCAGCACATCTCCACTCTGACACGCACTTGCCGATTCTTCCTGAGCAACATCCGAAGAATCCGACCCTTCCTCACCAACTATGCTACCCAGCTCCTGGTCCAGGCCCTGGTACTCTCCCGCCTAGACTACTGCAACTCCCTCCTGGCTGGCCTCCCTGCGTCCGCCACCCGTCCGCTCCAGCTCATCCAGAACTCTGCTGCCCGTCTGGTGTTCTCTCTGCCTCGCTTCTCCCACGCTACTCCACTACTCCGCTCGCTCCACTGGCTCCCGATCACCGCTCGCATCCAGTTCAAGACTCTTGTACTAGCCTACAGATGCCTTGACCAGTCTGCACCCAGCTACCTCCAGACCCTCATCTCTCCCTACACCCCCACTCGACCTCTCCGCTCCGCCTGCACTAGAAGACTAGCTCTACCACCGCTACGCTCCCCTGCCTCCAAAGCCCGCTCCTTCTCCACCCTTGCTCCGCAGTGGTGGAATGACCTTCCTACAGATGTCAGGACTGCCCAGTCCCTGACCACATTCCGGCGCCTCCTTAAGACTCACCTCTTCAAAGAGCACCTGTAGAACTCCTCTGTTTGTATCCTGGGACACTATCACCCTTCATGTAAATGTGCTTTATTTTGCTCTTATCAGCCCCTATTTTACTGCATTTAATCCTGTACTTCAGAATACTGTAATCTGCCAAGTTTTTAACCTGTAGTACTTTGTATTTAATCATATCCTGATGTAACTATCACTATTACCTGCTGTATTATTGAATTGTGGTTTGTCAAACTTGTACTTTACTTGAACAAAAGTTATTGTATTTCTTGCTCTTATTGTATTACTTGTATTGTAACGCTTGAAATGTTTTTGCTTACGATTGTAAGTCGCCCTGGATAAGGGCGTCTGCTAAGAAATAAATAATAATAATAATAATAATAATCGCACACCACCTGTATGTTTGAATGAAAGTTCTCCCTATTGGGGAAAAAAATTAAATACAAAAAAAATAATAATAAAAAATTGCTGTTTCCCTGCATGGTTTTGCAAAGCATCGTGCGTGTATGCAATCTATAGCACCCAAGACAGATGGAAATCTTGTTATATTTAAAAATGGTTGAGAGGGAACATAATATAATCATGTGTTCTTTATACCAATGCAGTAGTTACTTCATCAATAGTACGGGACATGGATGATGCCCACCCTGTCTCCCCCAGGCCGCTGAAACAACCCAGAGGCATAGAAACCCAATACCACTTTGACTGGTAGGGCTCTAGTCCTTTCTGACGGAAACCATCCTTAATCACCTCACAGAGATGCACAATCGCAGCCTTGTCTAGTCAGTACCTAATCCTAACGTCCTCATCTGGTAAATCAGATCGATTGACTCTGGGACGCTATATTCTTACTCTGTTTCGATTGTGCCTTGTCTGTTCTGCATGCGCGCTGCATTCGCTTCCAGAAACAGTGAAAAAACATCATTTCCGGCTTGATACAAAAAACACCATTCAGAATCCTTTATATAAATCAAGAGAATGAATTGAACACATGACCAGGTGAACACGTTCGACTAAAATTAGGAGTAATAACTGAAATTTTGACAATGAGAATCACACGTGGGAATTCAAAAAGGGGCGTATTGGTATGTAAGCGAAGCATTCGAGATGTCTGTTCGAGTATATTCTCCTAGTAGTGGAATTAAACGGAAACAGGAGACTCTTTGTTAAAATAACCTTGAATACTCAAATCCACCTTCTTGAGAAGCGCTAATAGAATACATTCGACAGTCGCATATCTCGAATGTCCCTCTCGAACTTTTGAGAATAGAGACCAACATGTTTCATTCGAGTTGTGTACATGTTACATAAAACCAGTAAAACATTTCCCAGTGAGAAGTACACTCGCCTAAATGCATTACTGACTCGTGGGTTGGACCAGCAGCTACTCATTTAGGGCACTGGAAATTCCTGGACAAATGTCTGATGCAACATCAAATCAAACTGAATGCATATCTTAAACAGAAACGCGCCCCAGCCTGCAGTGCAAACGTGGCAGTGCGAGAGGAAAACACAGTTTACAGCTGGCTTTGATTTGAGCTGCTCTCATTAAAGGTTTGTACAAGAAATGACGTTGTAATTCAACGGTTTGTTTCACAATAATATATTTAGTTCCCCAGCCCCGTAAGCTCTGTGTTGCATTCTTACTCGTATCCAGAAATGTAATATTTAAATTATGTATATACAATGTAAAACCCCTCTGCATTATTCATTGGTTCCGTGCTCTTCGCAAAAACTGCTAAAGTTGCAAATAAGAGACTCAAACATTTTGAAAAGACATCAGACTGGTAGGAGGCACCAGAGCAACCCTTTGCAGATCTGTCTGAAAGGACTTCTGATCTCATCCATACTACTTGATTCCTCAAATGTTCTGCATTATGCAATCCCTTACAAAATCTGATGCAACTTCATGTATTTAATGTGTGTTTAAAGAAAAAAGTAAGCGCCACGCCATCTGTCAGCTCTTAGGAACCCCTCTCCCTCCACACACACACACACACACACACACACACACACACACACACACATATATATATATATATAAATTGGGAGGTGCTTCTCGTCGCAGTGGCTCACATTTCACAGGCAGCATCCTCCTAATGGATGTCTGGACACAAGACTCCAAATTCCTTCTGGAAGCTTCCCTGAGCCAGCTATAAACTGAGTCGCAGCGCACATCCCCATTTTGAGAAGAAGAAGAAGAAGAAGAAGAAGAAGAAGAAGAAGAAGAAGAAGAAGAAGAAGAAACAGAAACAGAAACAACAACAACGACGACGGTGTGTACTTCCTGCTGAGTGAGCTGTCTGAACAAAAATAGAGGTAAAGGTTTCTTTAGGTTCTTCTACTGTATTGTTTGGTGTGGAAAAACAATTGTGTGCGAATTGTGAATTGTAGCACAGATTGGCTGACTTTTGCTCAGCTGTTTAAGTTTGCGCTATTTTATTCTTCAAGGGGACATTTGTTTGACTATGATTGCGGGTATTTGTGTTTAAAAGAACTGCATGTGTTACATGCATTTTTTTTCTTACATGATTCGCTCGACCTGCAGAAACGCTATGATGTTTCTCTATCACCGTTATCTTTGCTCCAGTTTGTGCTCTCAGGTTGTGATCAAATAACTGGTCCCTCAATTGCACGCTGATTGAAAAAGGATTTATGAGTTCAAATGCTAACCCAGGCAATCATGTAAGCGAAGCTTGCCTCATCTTAGGCATTCCGAAATGTTGAGAAGCTTTCTATAGTATTTATGAAACTTTACAGCAACTCAGAATGCCTTGAAGTCTGCATTGCCTGATACGACGGGTTTAAAAGCTGTAAACGAGAGAATGTTTACTAACACATCTTTACTGGTCATTCCATAAGGAATTGAAATGTGTTTCACTGTAAAGTCATTGATATCAGACTGTGGGAAAGCCCAACTTTTGTGTGTGTGTTGACGTGTCTATCCTAACTCACAGAAGTATTGTCTGTATCATTAGTCTGATGTTGCTGACTGTACCTTATCTAGCACAATTTTCATGCAATGGCTTTGTTTATAGTTCACCAGTGTGGTCCAGGATGTGGCGTTTTTTTTTTTTTTTGTTTGTTTAATAATTAATAACTCTAGGGCAACTGTCATCACATAAATAATCCACTTGGGGGAGGGGAGTGTTTTTAAAAAATTTGTGAACCAATATACTTGTACTCATTGTGTTTTTCAGAATGGACTTGACAAAGATATACACCGCTTTGAAAACATTTCAAGGCATAAAGTGGATTAAATGGAAATAAAAAAACGTAGACCTGTTTAAAATTCCAGAAAAGACAAAGCCGTATTGTTACAGTGTGTCTAACAATGCATCCTCAACTTCCCGTCAAGTTTATAACTTGCATGTCTGCTGAACAGTTTTGTAAAGATTGCAAAGGGGGTTGGGGATATGCAAGAAAGAATGTCCCGAATCTGGATCTGGTTAAACCAGCACTCATCGTCCACCCTGGCTAATGTCCAGTTTGCATGAATTAATCGTCCACCCTGGCTAATGTCCAGTTTGGATGAATTAATCGTCCACCCTGGCTAATGTCCAGTTTGGATGAATTAATCGTCCACCCTGGCTAATGTCCAGTTTGCATGAATTAGATACAAGTTTGCTCTGGTTTAAAAAAAAAATTGTGCATTAAGCACTACAGTAAAACCACTACAGCACATATTTCATTTTAATATATCAGACAAACTTACATAGTGAATCACTTTGAAAACAAACACTACCTTCATCAGTACAGTCTAATGTACATAAACATAAGGACTCTTGTAAAGATGCAAGGCTGAAAATATTTCAAGAATCTTGGTAAGACCTTAAATATATATATTATATATGACTAATTAATAAGCCTACTGATGGAGCTGCCCTGAAGTCCCTTTTTCTGTTCACTTGGCAGGCTAGACGTGAGTTTCCATTCCAAGGCACAATGGCTTTGAAGCTAGCAGTTGTGTGCATTCTCTTCAGCCTCGCCAGGGCAGATCCTGTAGCCCTGAAGGATCATGCTTCAGTTCTGGCTGACAGTACCCTGAGTCTGGGCCTGAACCTGTACCAGACCATGGTGAAAGACCAGAACCTGAGGTCAGAGAACATCCTATTCTCTCCAGTGGTGCTGGCCTCCTCGCTGGGGGTGATGACGATGGGCGCCAAGGAGAACACCGCCAGCCAGGTCAAGTCGGTCCTGAACGTCGACCTCCAGGAGGACAAGCTGCACCCGGCCTTCTCCGCGCTGCTCAGCGAGGTCAGCGATGAGAAGGCCCGCAACACCACCTGGAAGATGGGCAGCCGCTTGTACGGCCCCACTTCGGTGAACCTCCGGCCGCAGTTTGTGGAGAGCAGCAGGAAGCTCTACAATCATGAGCACGCCAAGGTTAACTTCAGGGACAAGAGGAGAGCCCTGCAGTCCATCAATGAGTGGGCCTCCCAGAGCACCATGGGCAGGGTGGCTGAGGTCACCAGAGAGCTTCCTGGGGCCGACGGAGCCCTGTTCATCAACGCCATGTACTTCAAACGTAAGCACAACACTGTTACTGTTAGCATGGTATTAAAACCTGTGCAGTTTCGCTCTTACCACAGACCTCAAACCTCATCCCAACATCAATGTAAGGTCTGAGGGATTCAAGATTTATGCATATTTAATAGAAAACCACAATGATTTATGCCCCTCTTTCTACACATGTGTATGCTATTTAAGGGAGGACATTTGACACTTAGCCAGTGTCTTTTCTTTTACAGCCCACTGGGAGGAATCCTTCCATGACAAAATGGTAGATAAGCGAGGGTTCATGACCTCCCGTACCCACACAGTGTCCGTGCTAATGATGCACCGCACAGGTAGGTGATGCCCACTGCCTAATTACTGCAGCCCAGACTGGCGTGTTTATAGTTATCTAACCAGCTCAGTGAATGTACTTTCAGCTCCTCAAGGGTGTACAATGTTAAATCCCCTTCAGTAAATTACAATCCATTTGCAGATCCTCTCATGTGGACCTGAAAGCTGGTGTGCCACATTTGTTTTGTTGGTCCACTAAAATATACCATGCTCCCCATCTTTCTTGTCTAGTAAACTAGCAAAAATGTTTGTGAATTCCCTAAAGTGCCCTGTATCTTCATTTTTAGGTTACTATAAGTTTTATGAAGACAATGACAACAGGCTATATATTCTGGAGATGCAGCTGGCCCACAAGCATTCTAGCATGGTGTTCATCATGCCTTTCTATGTGGAGCCCTTGGAGAGGGTAGAGAAGATGCTGACCAAGGAGCAGCTCAACCGCTGGTTCAGCAAGCTGGAGAACAGGGCTGTGGCGCTGTCACTGCCTAAAATCAACCTGGACGTCAGCCACGAGCTTCAGGTAGGAGTCGGGAGCTCAGTGTCAGAGGAGCACCAGTGTCTCCCAAACAGTTTAAATGAACAACTGATACATAACACTATTTGGGGTACATCTGAGACTGTTGAAAGAATTCAGCTAGATAATACTTGATTTGTTATCATATCACCTAAAACCTTGGTACTAATAGGAATTTAGTGATCAAAGTGATTCATCGGAATAGTTTTTTTTGATGTTTGCATCTTTGCCTTTTCTTCCGTCTCCTACAGAAACACCTGCAGGAGCTGGGCCTGGCCGAGGCAGTTGACAAGACGAAGGCAGACTTCTCCGGGATGACTGGCAAGAAGGACCTGCACGTCTCCAATGTCCTCCATGCGGCCGTCCTCGAGTGGGACACCGAGGGCAAACCCTTCACCCAGGACATTTACGGACAACTGGAGTTCAAGTCACCCAAACTCTTCTACGCTGACCATCCGTTCATCTTCTTAGTGCGAGACAACAAGACCAACTCCATTCTCCTCATCGGCAGGCTGGTCAAGCCAAAGGGGGAAAACCATGACGAGTTGTAGAAATCCTTTTTCCTTTAAAAAAAAAAAAAAAGGGAGGGGCCTGCAGTGTTCCAGATTGTACATTCCAAGTTTTGCGGTAGTTTTTAAAATAAAAAAATAACAAGTTCAATTGTTACACACGTACAGTATATTGTAGAAGATGATAAAGGGATAATGTGATAGAGAAACATGTTTCTATACAATATGAATCAAAAAGAAAAATATCCAGAGATGTTTCCAACTGCTGACTGCAAACCATGACAATGCAATTCTTCTTATCCTTACCAGCATGGATATTGAAGTAGGGTATTACCATATACCTTTATATAGTTTAGTTGAATGTTTGCCAAGACCTAATGCAGTGCATTCCATTAAACAGTGTTGGTAATTAAAAGCAGTATGGGCAGACCTGGTTTTGAACTCCTAGTTGCTGTAGGTTTCAATGTCCAATTTCTCTGTGTGATGTGAGTTCTTGCTACAAGTCTTTGATACCAGTAATTTGCCCAGCCTCTTACACCACACAGTGAGGGTATTTCCATTGTCTTTATCAATTTCTCTTTTTAATACTAAATATTGCAAGTTCCAATATTTTTTTCTAGGGATCTTGGAAATCTCAGGAGAAAATTTGTTTTTAACTTTGTTGAACCACTGATGTTTGCATAATTTAAGATTTTTTTTATATATACATGTTTAATAAAAAGATATGCAAAATCAATTGTCAAGTTTATCTTGGTTTTATAACCCATCCCATGCTGTACCACTCGCCCTTATTCAACCACTTTCTCCACAGGCTATTAGCTGCAATACCACTTACTTTTATTAGTTGCTGATTGGCCACCAGCCAAACAATCTTAGCACCATGACTAATCCAATCTAATTCATAAGGATTGGACAAGATGGTTTTAGTATCCTTCGCAACACTGTAGTACAAGCACAGCGAATCAACTTGTTATGTTGGTTTCTATAAGTAGTGATATGACTAAGCAGAGACCTATGCAGACTCTTCCACAGAAAACTGATTCCCAGGGTGGGGACTGCAGAAGGTGCCAAGAATTCAGCCCCCGCCAGGGTTACATCCTGGGCAGAGAACATTCAACAGACTTAACTGCAGAGCTGAAGAGTTTCCCCCTCTCACTGCAAGTTCAAATTCAAAGCTGCTGGACAGTGCTATTGGTATAACCTAGTATCTGTGAAAGCACTAAATACTTCATCAATTCAATGCTGTGGAGTATTCCAGTTCTAAACAAATAAAATATTACAGTACATTCTTCAAAAGCTGCCACTAGACATTATTCTACTAGACACATCTGAAATTGAAAACCTAATTTTTTAAAAAAGGTTGTACTTGAAGATAGATTTTATAATTTGACTGTTTAGAAATCTGTAAGTAAAATGTATTTTACTCCTAATCTGCTGAATGGCCCCTAAGGTGTTAAGGGTGCAGATGGTCATCTGTGATTCATCTGCTTCCCCAGTTCTAAATACATGTTTTTTATTTAATGAAAAGGCTATTCGTTGTGTGCACTGATAGCAATTCAAACATACCATGCGAGATATGAATCATTGCGTAACCTTTTTATTTAAAGAAACAACATATTGTAAAACACTACACAGGTCAGCCTTAAATATATTTATATAAAAAAAATAGCAAAAAAATAAATGGGAACAATTCGTAGACTCTTACAAGAGTCCACAATTCTGTAGCTTTGCTTCTGCAGAAAAAAAAATGTTTTGGCTTCTAACTCCACCCAATTCCAGTGAAGATTATCAGTGGCTATATATTAACTGAATGTACTCCCAAGTTACTAACAGATCCTTATTGGTACAAATTCCACGACATTCCCTTCAGTACTGACACAGCACAGTGCCTGGGCTTTTTCAATGCCAAGCAAATCATTTATCTTGACAATGGTCATTATATATGAACTTTAGCAGTGGGTTCTCATACCCTAAACACACGTGTACAATCCAACCCTTAAACTGCCAGCTCCACTTGCCTGTTATTTATGTGCAATAAGTTTTTACACAGTATGTGCTAGAATACCTCTAGAATTCTGATTTGAAGCGACTGCCTTAGCAGCTTGCTAAGGTGGAATAAAACATAGAAATTTTTTCTAGAGCTGGACGTGCTGAAATTCACTTGACTCAATTTTCATTTTATGGTGGCTAGGTGCACCACATCACTGGACAATAATTTCATTCAATTGATACAAATTCCAGATATTATTTTTTTTTAATTAATTGGGATGACATCACCCTCCTTCTCAGTTTCACATTTGATACTATACTTTTATAATGGGAAACTTTTATAAGGGTCAATTCAGAAAAATCAAACATCTGACAGCCCATGTGCATCTGTTTAGTGTATGTATGCTTGTAAAGGCTGCAAAATGTCAGTGTCCTACCTTGGTTTAAGCATTGGGGATACTTGGATCCTCCACTATGTAGGTCAATTGGAGGTCTAACTAATGCATCTTCCTCAAACACTGGGGATTTGCCTAGGTTTCATTTGGCTGAATAATCTTAAAACAGTAGGAAACAAAGTCACCGTCTAAACATGCCTCAATCTACCCTTAAATACTCTATTACTGTATAATACTGCATTCGTCCCAAGCCTACTTGTAGGACAGGAGTATATCTCAAGGAATCAAATTTAAATGACAGCTTTTTAATCAAGATCTTTTTTTACACAGTGCTTTTCAGCAATTCTTACAGGCAAATCTCCAATTTATACTGAAGATGCCTTTTTTAAATAGAATCAAGAACCAGGCATGCGACACCTGTAACACTCAGTTTGAAGTTGAGACCTGAATAATCAATTCACATTCTGAAATAAAATAGCAATTTCTGTGTTCTGAATCCCCACCCTCACCCCTACCCCTCAACCCAGCTGAAACATTGGCCAATCAGTTTGCAGCTCGTGGTTATTTCTGTGTGTCAAATGCAGTTAACAGATGCTCATCCCCGCTGCACATGAAGCCAGCAGTAGCAGTTTATTTCTGTAGCACTAAGAGTCCTGCAGGCAGTCACATTGCTAGCCCATGTTCTTCCTGTTGCCGTAGCCTCTCCTGTGCGTGTCTTTCCAGTTGTCCCAGTCCCGTGCTCTCTGCAATGCTTCCTCATTATCGTTTCCAATCTGTCTCTCCTTCTCCTCCTCCTCACGCTCCTCGTTATCAAGGTCAGCTGCAACAGAGACGAGGGAGCCTCATATAATTACCAGGACAGAAGCCAACCACCCCCTTGTGTTACAGCTGTATTTGCTAGGCCTTGAATTTATTAATTTAGTATCCACTTTCTTATGATAGCAACACTGTATGTGAAAAACATACAAAGAAATGAATGGAGAGTCGCTGACACATTTTTGCAGTTTTATAGGCAAAGCTTATTAAACATATTGTCTAAGCCTTTACAACTACCAGTATATAAAAATGACAATCTGTAATTGAAATGTGTACTGCCTGCTTTTCTATGGTACTTTACAACTTTGAAGCCTACACTGCCATCTACTGGTAAAATTTTTTTTTATAAAAGCACACCAAAGACATCAAACACAGCATGTTACATGCATGGAAAAAAGATACAGACAAGCTTAAAACTACTAAAATAAAAACACATGTTCTGCAAAGGTGTACTGTACCTGCGCTCTTTGGGATCCCCTGGTCAGGGAGAGCTCCTTGTCTTCTGTGCTGCTCATACCAGTCATTCACAGTCATGGTTGGGAGGCTTGGATAGCCTGCTCCGAACACTCTGCAACACCAAAACACTCTCTGTCAGCACGGCTCCGTGCGGGAAATGACACGATTTTATTAGGAGCTTAATTAGATAGACCGCAGACGTCACAAGTCTTTTTGTTCATGCTTAATATAGAAGCAAGCACCTTCTCTGCTGTTGTTTAACAGTGCAGACCTGCACACCTCTAAGATAAGGCAGTCCAGGATTAGTGCTGATCAGGGTCTGTGAAACCAGCCCTGAAACTGCTTAGTTAGCTACATAAGGGTAGTCTCTGTGCAAAGTTAGTTAGTGACGTACTTGATTGGCAGCTAATTAACTAAGATATGAAAGACATACCAACCCATTAAAACATGCCTACCTGGCCTGGACGGCATCTTTTGTGAGAATGAATGGTTTCATTGGCGGCCTCTGCTGCTGTCTAGATGAGTGTGCAGAGTCCTAACCCAAACAAACACATATAAAGTCACTGCAAATAAGACTGCAAAGAGAAAACAAGCTGTTTTAATCAACATTCTACTAGGTCAAGGAGAAGCCTTCAATTCACCCAACTAACCACCAAATCACGTCCCTGTGGACACTGAACAGCAAGGGTACAATGACCAATCACGGTCTTGGAGGGTCACCCCACTCCAGGTTTAACAGGTACAATGACCAATCATGGTCTTGGAGGGTCAGCCCATTCCAAGTTTAACAGGTACAATGATATAATAACTACTTCAGGGTCTGGACAGAGGGTTAATTGGTTCAATTAAACACTGTAGAACAGGGTTGAAACAAAGACCAGGACTGGAAGGGCCAACTTTGGCCACCCCTGCTTAAGAGCTACATTGTCGTCAGTGCCTATAACCTTACCCCACAAAAGCTGAATAAAACATCAAACGTATACCTTCTTCAGGGAGCCCATCCTCTTGAGGATCTGCACCTCCTGGTCGATGCTCTCGATCTCCTCCAGTGCGATGGTAACCCACCTGCGTGCATTCAGCAGGTAGAAGTCTCGCACCACTTCATCCTCCGCCTGCCCGCTGTCCACTGCCACTCTGATCTCCGACAGTTTGGCTTCTGTCTCCTTCTTCTGATTGTATCTGTTTGTAAAAAAAATAAAATAATGAAATGTAATAAATTAAAGTGAAATTAAATTAGCTTGATTGTGTCAGCTTGCATCAGGTGTGGCCAAAGTTTTTCCATCCAGTCCTGGTCTTTGTTCCAACCCTGTTGTAAATTGTTAAACCTCCATCCAGACCCTGATGTAGTTCATTTCTCATTGCACCTGTTAAACCTGGAGTGGAATAGCCTCCAGGACCATGACTGATTGGACACCCCTGACTTACACAATAGACATCCGTCCACATCACAAATCCACCAAGCTATTTGGCACAATGACTGTCAGGCAGTAATAAATCACCTAATTACTTTCATATCCAAATAAATATTAACAAGAGATGTTAATTTAAATGAAAAGCAAGGGACATGCTAATATAATACAATAGCTTATATATGCAATTAGAAAGCCACAGCTCCTGCTGAATAAAAGTGCTTAACAAACTCCAGCATGAATCAGTACAGCACTGTGTATTTTAGCAGGTACTCCCCTTTCTATCTTGGCATTTCTGTGTACTGCCATAGCCACCAGATCAGGGGGGTTAGAGGGCAGGGCAGGAGTCCCGCTGCTCGAATCCTCCCCCGTTTCATTGCTTTCTTCGGGGCTCTGCGTTGCCTTCGGGAGCTCGAACTTCATGATGTTATATTCTTTGCAGCGTTTTAAGAAGTCCAGGAAGTAAACCCTGGCCTTCTGCACCTGCTCCAGACGCCTGGACGGGTTTGTCTCTTTCATCGTGAGCGCCCCCAGGAGAGCGGGCAGCAGCACGTACTTCAGATCTGCCGTGGCGATTTCCTCCAGCTCTTCATTTCGACTGGGGATAAATACACGACACGGTCATTATGCTTAACCCCTTATGGTACACAAGGAATTGTGAAGCTGTTCAAACAAAATACATTTGAGAGTGACTTGTATCATGAGGAAACTGACAATTTGGATGATTAGATCCAACTTGTCAGTACATTTTATGATTAGATCCAGCTTGTCAGTACATTTTATGATTAGATCCAGCTTGTCAGTACATTTTAAACCCTATTTCGTGCTCCTCATGGCAAAAATAATAAAGTTAGCATATTTTTATTTACATTTACAGGGAAGGCAATATGTTAGAATGTTTTCTTAGTTATTAGTAGCTCTTAACAATGTTAGAATAGCAGTATGCATGGGGGACGGGAATAAGACTCCCATTGCATAGCAGTTTGATCCATTTTTTTTACTATGGTTTTACTAGGAGTTTAATAAGACACACCTGAGCTTGTTACCTATACACTGGGGCTAGTAAAGCCTGGACTGCGTGACAATGCTCTGCAATAGCAGCCTCTTATTTCCATCCCTATGCATTCATCTTTTCTTAATTTCGTCTCTCGGTAGTTTTGGCAGAATGACCCACTCGCACTGAAGCAGAAAAGTTGGGTAACAGTGTTAGCGGTGCCTTCTCGTTTTGTTTTGTTTTTTCTGTGACCTGTCAATGATGATAGGGCCGTGTACAGCGACTAGACATTCTGCTATAGTACAGAAAACAACAGGACACCTAAATGCACTTGCAATCGCTTAAATAAACCGGTGCACAGTGACTACATTATCACAACATACAACTACCCATGCGTTTTCCTATAGATAGGCCTCATCCAGACCGGCGGCTCGTTTGAATCTCGCCCCCGGTGTTGTGTCAGACGCAAGCGGGTGGTACCTGAACAAGTCGAGCTGGGCCACCATCCGCGTCGCCTCCTCTAACTTGGAGACACCGCGCTTGATTTTAACTTGGATCGGGAGGGATGAGGTCGGCTCGTTTGTGCTTTCCACTTCTTCATAGAGTTTCCACCCGTTATCTATTAAATCGGAAAGTTTGGGCTGATCTGCATCCGACGCTTGGCTCTCGCTTGTCACTGCCGCAGATGCCATTTTTTGTTTCGAAAAATCGGACAGGTTTGGCTGCTCACCGCTTCCGTACACTTCCGTTACATGATTTCCTGTGATTGCTGGGACACCATAGAACTCGAAACAGTTGCAACAGAGTGGTTGCTGTACTGTGTTCCTGCTGCTCGCTGTGTGTGCCGTTATATTTGCATATGGATATTCAGTGGCGGGATGAATCAAGTTATAATTGATCTTTATAATTTGTATTTGTGTCATAGCGTATGGCGATTACTGTAACTAGTAACATTATTGCGACAATGTAAATTAAAAAAAATGTACTGTCTGGACAGATTTAATTTAAAAGACACAGAACTGATAAAATATTTGTCCACCTGACAAAAAGAAATACGAAGAAGCAGAACTGCATCACCGCGATTCTGTCTTAGCACCGCGCGTATTTCCTTTTAAATCTGACGTGTGCTTTTGTGCCAACTGACTTAGTCAACATCAATACACGCATTTCATCTTTCCATCGTTGCATTACCTTAGCGCTAGGTGTCGCTGCTGAATAAGGAAAACCAATTACTCTTTCAACAAAAGCATTCCGTGTTTCTGTATGACGCTGCAAATGTAATGCTGAAATGAATACACATTAACACCATAATGTTTTAAAAAAAACGTTTAAACATGTCTATGAGGTCATAAATAAATACATCCCAACTTTTAAAAACAGGTATAATATTTAGAGTTTTGCATCTACTGTGTAATACGTTTGGCATCTATATTAATACCGCACAGTATAATAATATGCAATAAGATTGTCTGTTTTTGATTTATTTTCACAGATACACGTGTAAAGTAATGTTGCACATTTAACCATTTACAGGATATTATTAGCACACTTCCTTATGCGGCGACACTTTGTTCTTGTTGAGGAGAGACAGGAACACGTTCGGAGGAGAAGGGCAAGACGAAGAAAACCCTTTATATTCAATCCCAGGGTCACTTTGTTTGGATTGCCGGAGGATGCGGTGCTAAAGCGTTATCGTCTCACTCCGCAGGTCATCCTAGACTTATAACTGAATTGAGGGAGGAGCTACACCTCCACGTCAATCTAAGGACCGCTATCTCTGCACATATGAGAGCTGTGTTCTCTGCACTACGTAGCCTCTGGTTCCTTTCAGACCACAATTGGAATGTCTGGAGGATTGCCCAATCCACCTTTTCCAGAGTGCTAGGCAAATTTGTGGATGTCATGCTAAACAGGGCAGGCCAATACATATAATTTCCTAAGGATACTCGCATAACTGATGTTGGCTGAGGCTTTTCCAAACAACTCTGTTTCATGATGAGTAACCTCAGCCATAAGGACTCTCAGCTCCTTCTCAGAAAGATGAGCTGCGTTTTGTTTTTAGTTTGATATAATTGATTGTTCTTTATGGAGAGTTACAGAGTCAGTCCCCGGCCCTCCCAGACTTATATGTTTTGGCTTCTGCTTTACATTGTGTAAACCTGTTAAGCAGGCAAATCTAAAGGAAGCAGCCCCCACAGGCACAGCACGAGTGCAGGAGCTGGAGCTGCATTCAGAGGCACACTCAGTCAGCCCTCCATGCAGCCAGCCACTTCCATCCCAGGGCAGGCATCCCCACAACGCTTGCAAACGCCAACGGTGATATCTGACAGATGAGCACAGGCCAGCCAGGCTTTGACAGTACCTGTTTCTGAAAGCTTTGCTAGAGGACACTGCTTGCTGTATACTGCTTTTTGAATACCCCTGGGTGTACAGAGACCAACAATGCAGTGCATAAAACTAATACTGTGCAGGCTGCCTGGATAATGATCTAACCATTCTACCATACGCTCAGTCCTGACTGTGGTACTAAGGAGCTCTTTGAAAAGAATCCTCCTGTACCCCTGACTTCAATGGGACCCTGAATGGTTGGCCATTGCACTTAACAACTGGGGCAGACCCCCTGCCGTTGAAGCATTTGTGCCGAGGCTTTTAAATGTGCAGATTGTGCTGCCCCTTATTGCATAGCCAGCAAACCTGCTTCACTCAGTTGTCAGGCTGAAAAGAAGAAGAAGGTGGTTGCTGGTGAGCCACATGAGCAAAGCCGAGGCTCCCGTTCCCTTCTGAAGCATTGGGTTCTGCTGCAGGAGCACAGAGAGCTAACCTCACATGGCTACCCTTCCACTCCAGCTAGTTCATCTTTTCACAGCTGAAAACAGGTCATCTTTGAGATTAGTGCTGGAAATTACAATGCCGACCAAGTTTTAAAATGGGAACTGCTCCGATTTTTCTTTTTTAATTCAATTTTTAACATTTTTTTAATAACAGTTTGTGTGAACTTTATGAGGTTTGAGAAGTTGCCCCTCCAAAAGTTGCCCTGAAAAAACAGATATGCATTATATATATATATATATATATATATATATATATATATATATATATATATATATTCTTCTGATATTTTGTAGCTTTAATAGTGATGGGGAAGGAGTCTTTTTGACAAATACAGAAGACAGACTGAAAATAATCCCACGCCTGTGTAGATTCAGAATGACAATGAGGACAAATATCTGAAATATTCTCAGCAGATCTGCACTGCAACATTCCTGAGGATGTTAATATTTACGTGTGTGCTGATTCGGCGTCGGACTTCCCAGGGGTTGGAGGGAGCTGTTTACGCCTGTTTAGACTTCAGAGCAGAGAGAGACAGATTAAAGGGACATCATTTATGATTGATACAGTTACAGCCCCCACTCTGTGTACACATTCAAAATATGTACACAGTCAATATATTTAGTTTGCATATGCATTCAGAGGCCCATTCTAGAAGTGTTAACTGGAGTGTGTAAAATTTGAATAAAAAAGTTTATCTTTCAGAAAAGAAATGAGTGAAACAGCTTATTAATTTTGTATTGATAAAGTGGGAAGGTGAATAAGGAAAACTAGTTTGGCTATATTGACTACAGTACAAATCTGCCCAAGTACACATCTGTTTAGCTGCCAATAGCATGTGCTTGTGAACGTATCAGTTCATCACATATGATTACAGCAGTATTGAAATTAGAACATGCAATTACAGAGGGTCTATGTCACATGTGTGCAATTACAGAGGGTCTATGTCACATGTGTGCAGTTACAGAGGGTCTATGTCACATGTGTGCAGTTACAGAGGGTCTATGTCACATGTGTGCAGTTACAGAGGGTCTATGTCACATGTGTGCAGTTACAGAGGGTCTATGTCACATGTGTGCAGTTACAGAGGGTCTATGTCACATGTGTGCAGTTACAGAGGGTCTATGTCACATGTGTGCAGTTACAGAGGGTCTATGTCACACGTGTGCAGTTACAGAGGGTCTATGTCACATGTGTGCAGTTACAGAGGGTCTGTGTCACATGTGTGCAGTTACAGAGGGTCTATGTCACATGTGTGCAGTTACAGAGGGTCTATGTCACATGTGTGCAGTTACAGAGGGTCTATGTCACATGTGTGCAGTTACAGAGGGTCTATGTCACATGTGTGCAGTTACAGAGGGTCTATGTCACATGTGTGCAGTTACAGAGGGGTAAATTCTAAGATTTTTCTTACAGACACCCAGGTACCATTATCGGTAAGTGTGAATTAGTTTCATTGAGCAGTCTCCTTTAATTCTAACAGGAAGGCTCGCACCCAACCCAGGCTCTACACACTACAATCGTGTTCCTCATCATGGTTAAAAACCGTGGCCGGCCAATATGAAAACTCCACAGCACCTCCGGGCATGCCTGTCTCTTAAATATCAGCATCCTCAGGAATCCTACGCTGACACTCTGCTACAGAATGTCTTGAAGGGCTATCTGTCTTCATTATCCCTGCCCAGTCTATGAAAAGTGTGAGAAATTGTTTTCATTGTGTCAGCTAGCCCCATCTGGGGCTCCACCATTGTGTTCTTCATCTTTTTGTGTAATCGATTTATCTGCGCCATGCAGTTCTGCGTTACTGGGAGTCCGACATTGTGTGTGTGCATTGACCTCCCACGCCTTGACAATTGACTAATGTGAGCCGAAGGGTCACAGGTTACATTTACACTGGGACCCACGTTCCCAGTAACCCGGTAGCCTGTGGCTACTGAAATGCTGTTTAGGCTATTTTTAAGCTTAATTTATTGTTGCCGATTTAGCTGTCTTAACCTGGCAGTCTTTTGTTTTTGAAAAGCTGATGTTTGCCAGGAATGCAGTAATCCCGGTTGACAGCAGGAGAGTGATACATAAAACAAGATGCCGTAGACAAAACTGCCCACAAAATACTGAAGCATTTGTTGGCGCTGTAATCTGACGGATCAACAGTATTTATGGCAGAGCTGTTGTGCTACTCACATGTTTACTAATCGCTAATTATCCCAGGCTTGCACCTAATTACTGTTTTTGTAAAATGTATCAACAGTAGCTGGTGAAAGCAAGTGTGCTTTCATGCTGTTTAAGAAAAACTAAATCTTGGTAAAATTTAACAATTAGCCTCTTTCATAAAGGATTCATATTATAAACTTTAAAATAAACTATAAACTTTAAAATAAACTACACTCTAAACCGCATCAAGACTAACTTGTGGTTACTGGATTAAACACAAGTCCCTCCATTCTGGCACTAAAAAAAAAAAAAAAGAAAAACATGGAACAAAACAGCAAAAATCTTTCAGATGAAAATCCTGCTTTAGGCTAAAAGTTAAGTTCTGTGAATTGTATTGCAGTTGGCCACACAGTGTGAGCAGATTTCAAATGATTTCATTCACAATGACAATGATCCAAGAATGTTTTGGATTCGAGCTGGCTTCAGGAATTGCAATAAATATGAAGCCTGTTTTAAAGTGTTCAGGGAGGGATCAGATAACTGCGTGCAGACATGGTATGTGAATACTTGTGTTGCTGTGCCTTTGTATACCTTTGACCTCCGACAGAGTACATTTTGTTTTCTGTAAGCAACAGGATCCCAGGGTAGAGAACCTCTCGAAGTGATCTATATTGCTGCTACCACTGTATACACTTGTGAAACATATTGTAATCACTTTCTATCTGTCTGTCTGTGTTTATACTGAGACTGGGTAGCTGAGAAGCCCTGGACAGGAGTGATTTATTTCTTCTTAATGTTTAACCGCTTTAAATAACATTTCAAAGATCAGGGGCAAGTACTTGGGGTGAAACCCTACAAACGTCAGTCCAGTTTAAAATCATTTGCTATTGCTTTCAAAAATCAGAAACACGGACGTGACTTCTGTGCTTGTGTTTAACTTACAATATGGAAAAGTTGAGTGCTTTTCAAAAAGGGAGAGTAATGCAACAGGAACAGAAAAAAAAAACCCAAAAAGTGTCTGATGAAATGTGGCACTCTTGAGGAGTCTCCTGAGCCATGTGTTTGTAAGGATCCCTCTGTGTCATTCACCTGCAGGAACAGCAGTGCCTAAAGAACATCATCTGGACTCCATTTGAAGGGATTCGCATTACTGCTGCTAAGCCTCATGAAGATTGAGATGGAGAGACAGAGGAGTCACACAGCCCTTGTTCTAGGAGGAAAGCCGTTTCTCAGAGGAATGGTAGAAATGTTTGGTTGCTGGGCTCACATCATGGGCGACTTGTAACCTGTAAACACCACAGGTCAGAAAGCTGAGGAACACCTTCAAAACAGATGACAGATTTAAGGGATTTGCGCAGCCCGGGGCAACATACTCCTTGTAATGACTTCAGAATTAAAACCTTTGTCTGGGCCGCTTTTAGTAAAGCTGTAAACACGTGCGCTAACTGCAGTGAACTATACTGACCATTTCACACATAGCACTTGATGGACTGTGACAAAAATCACAAACCACAAAGCTGAAGAGTCCCACAATCGCTAAAATGTAAACCCTTGTTGTCTGTTTGCTGTAGCAGTAAAATAAAAATCCTGTCTGTTTACTGTTATACTCTTCCATGGCTTTTTATCTCACCATGCAATCTACTTTTTCAGAAAGCAGGCCTTGTTGTCCGGTGTGTTTACAGTTGGTTTGTTAGTTTGTTTGTTTACATTTCCCAAAGGTAGCTGCAGCAGCAGAGACCCTTACTCGCTTCTCTCCCTTCCTCACTTCCCTGTGGTAGTTCCATTACCACTATGACAAAATGCAGGTTTTAGAAATATGCACTTTATTTTATTTTTATAGGAATTTCAAAGACCAGTAAACATACTTGGCAACTGATTGAGTTAATTAGACATTGCTATTGCCTGGTAATAGTTTTCATTTCTTTTATCACTTCTTTTATTATTTCTTTTGGCCACAGTCTGTTTCGCAGAGTTGCTAAAAAGTTGATGAATCCACTGCGAGGGCCTTTGGTGTCACAGTTGTGTGCTTTAATCAGTATGCTTTTCTATTGGCTCATGAAAATTGCCAAAAAGGTGCAAATGCACGGGTGCTAATTGAACACGTCTCATCTTTTCTGAATCAGGTGAAAATTGCTACCGTACAGTAGCTGTTGAACAGGGGATTTGATGAAAACATCATGCATCATTGATCAAATCTGAAATCAGCAGTGTATAATAAACCCAACTAAAACTGAACTTCCAAATTCACTAACTAACTCACCAAATAAAGGGTTAGCGATTTGGTTTTACATTTAAAAGTGGAATGAATTGATATAGAATTTGCAGTAGTAAAATGTGGCTTCTTTAGTATACTGTGTTTAATGGTATGACACTTTAGTATGGGGATGTGCAATAGTTGGTAACCCCTTTAGATGTAAGTGAGGCAGAATTGAAATTGCCTATAATGATATTTGCCTGCTATCTATTGCTACTTTAAACCTGGATGCTAATGTGCAAGGCTCTGCTATTGTACTCAACCCCTCCAGTGTGTCTGAATTGAGTCTGAATTTCTTACAAAGAGAAAAGTCTGCTAGGAATGGCGTGGTCAATGATTCCACTTTGTTTTTGTTTAAGATTCCACTGGGTGCTGTATGCTGCTGTGTAGATTGAGGTTCATTGAGATTCCACTGGGTGCTGTATGCTGCTGTGTAGATTGAGGTTCATTGAGATTCCACTGGGTGCTGTATGCTGCTGTGTAGATTGAGGTTCATTGAGATTCCACTGGGTGCTGTATGCTGCTGTGTAGATTGAGGTTCATTGAGATTCCACTGGGGGCTGTATGCTGCTGTGTAGATTGAGGTTCATTGAGATTCCACTGGGTGCTGTATGCTGCTGTGTAGATTGAGGTTCATTGAGATTCCACTGGGTTGCAGGTAGGGGTATAATTGAGTTGTTTCTTGCTACTTGTGTTATGTTACAATAGTTTTTTTTCCAGATATGGGGGTAAACAGATTTTTCAGGTTACTGTTGTGTTCCAGTATAATATAGACCCTAAACAGGCAAAAAAAAAAGCATTTTGGAAAACGTGAGAAAAAAAGCAGATTTTCCTGAGCGCTAGGGAAACCATTAATTTTGGATGTGTCCATTTTTGTCTGTTGGGCGGTAATTGTGAGTAAAATATTTACTCTCTGGTGAAACGAGAGCTGTTCCAAGACTATAAACACAGAAAGAAAAACATCTTGAAGTCTAAGTGCAATTAATCTTGTATCGGCTCTGGTTAACTTGTGCTATGTGCAAACTGAGCCCACTTCAGACAAGCACTGGAGAGAAATGAGCTGTTTAAAAGGGAGGTGTCCTCAGGCTATTACCTCGAGCTGGTGATTTTGAGCACCCTAAGGGCTGAGGCTGCTTTGTGTGACTGTGTGAGGAAGTTTAGCTCCAACTGCACAAAGGGAATTGCGTTTTCAATGCCTTGGGATTTCATTATTCTCTTCCTCTAGTTTTGCTGGGGTAACAGATGGTGCAACAAAAATGTTTTTATTTTAAGCACTAGAGAAAATACTTGATTGGAAGGGTTCTGGCAAAAGAGCAATCCACGGAGACCACAGATAGAGTCTTATAATACAGCCTGTCATAATATGTTATAGAATTTATCTTCAGTGTGGGGAAAAAAAAATTCTACTTGGCCCTTTCTAATAAGGCTACGATTGAGTGTGTTTGAAATTATGGATACATCTAAAATAATATTCAGCCCTCAACACAGGACTTCCCAACCTTGGTCCTGGGGACCCCATGTGTCTTCTGCTTTTCATTCAAACAGAGCTCTCCATTATTTAACTAAACCCTTAATTGAACAAAAAATGTGCTTAATTAGATCTTTGTACTTGTTTTCAGCTCTTAAACATTTTCAGATTTCAAGTTAGCTTTTACATTTTATAAGTAACTTGAACTCTGCAACTTTTTAGGAGATGAGAACAATTAAAAAGGTCTAATTAAGCAAATGATTAGTTCAATTAAGGTTCTAGTTAAGTAATTGAGAACTCAGTAGGAATGAAAACCAGAAGACACATGGGGTGCCCAGGACCAGGGTTGGGAAGCCCTGCTGTAACACAAGATACAAAGGTAAGTGGAAGGGTTGGGGAACTTCAGCTCTTCATAGTACTACACACAATCAGACCTAACATTAAACTACTGTCTGTGTCCTGCAGAGAAAGCAGCTTCCTTCTGAGTTTCAGAAGCTGCACTTGGTTACCATGCTGTGAGTTTACGTGAGGGCCCCTAGTCCGTTATCTTCGCTCATCTCCTCCAGCTGTCACGAATGGATGATCACTTAACCTCTGGCTTCCCAGCCCTCCAGTTTAGGGAATTTAATCTCGTGGTATGTGAACTGAGATGCAACATCTCACACTTGTACCCAGTATTACACCTGTGTGAAAATGAAACACAAAGAGGCATTCTTTAACTGGGCTACTGAAACTTCACCCTGATCAATCTAAAGCCAGAAGGAGAAGGAGACAGTTGAGAACCACACTGAGCAAGCGACAGCCCTGCTAGAGATTCCAACAATGCTGCATGCATGCAGGTAGAGGAAAAGGAAGAGGAGAAAGAAGAGGAGGACCTTTTCACATTTAAAGTCTGCTGTTTAAAAAAATTAAAGAATTACAGCAACAATAAACATTGGTTCAGACTCTTTCAGATTTTTCTAGTACCCAAAGGAAGGGCATATTTTCTAATTGTGGTACGAAAAAGTAAAACATGATCAAGGTTGATTTTGCAGGCAGAAAATCTGGAAGAAAAGTAGAATGATCACCCATAAAACCCATAGGTCACTTATACTATTGAAAAGCACATTTGTAAAAGAATGACAGTGTTACAAGAAAACAAATCGTCTTTGCCATTCCAGAAAAGCACAAAGTGAATTTCAGGTCTTCCCATTGAATTCCGTCTGCAGGATTTCCTGCCAGTATTTCTTATTGACACAGGCAGGTTTAGTGGGGAGGGTAACAAGTCCCCTTCTTAGGCTTCCCACTGAGCACCATGTCTGCACAAAGTAGGAATGTTTTACTGGCCCTGTGGGGAGGGCAAATTTTGGCCTGTTTGACTGGGAAAATGAAATGGAAGGGTAATTGAGTTTAAACACATGAGGGGAGAGCTGAACTGTTACCACTCTACCAGCTGTGGGGAAAAAAACAAAACATACATATTACAAAGCCAGGCAGTGTCCCTGTGCAGGACAGGCTCTCGCATCATTTCACATTACTTTAGACTCGTTCTTTACTGTCTCTAACAAATGAAATGTGCCTGGTGTATGTGTAGTACTGTAGCTGCCACAGAGCACAAATAATAGTGTGTTTAGGATGTGCTGTTGTACGCTTATGTTACGATTCAATAAAGACACTATTTACAACCCCATCCCATGTATACCCCAGCAGCCATGGCTTGTACAATGGCTCTGTTTACGCTAACTATGCTGTGCTTTAAAAGGCATCTTCCTTCACTGAATGAGTTTAAAACCAAGGCAGCCTGGCATTGAAACTGCCTAATTAAAGCTTCCATTTAACTGAAGTGTGATGATATTCTTCAATATTCTGTTGAATGGGTTTTTCTTCTATGCAATAGCACGCTCAACCAGGACAGTTAGCAATCCCCACCAATATGGTGGGCAACAGCTATCCTTCAGATACACAGCGGGATGTCTTGGTCTGCAGGGTCCAGAGGAGCAGAATGTGTCCCTGTGTCTCGCGGCTGCTTCCCAGCTGGGATGTGACACTAGGGTGGCCCCTTGCTCTGAGCTCTATTTGCCAGGGCATGCTGTCTCCACTGCTGCTGTCTAGCTTCTAGATGTCTGTATACACTAACAGTTTGCCTTCATTGCAGTGATGATGAACAGCTTCTACCTAATTGCTATGGAAGCAGTCCAAGCAACTGGTTAGTTTTATAACAGTAAGTACGCATGAACCGACAGCAGCGCGCGGACAGCGTTTGATGCATATCTGAATGCACAGCCTGCTAAATGACACGCAGGAGCAGTAGGTTATGAGAAATAATAGTGGCAAGGGTACCGAATAGACCAGAAGAGGACAGCCAATTCAGTGCATTTAATTAAAGCAAGATATCGGGGAAATAATCCACTTGAAAAAACAGACTCCTAGAATGCAGGGATGCATGCATGGACTGGGCTGAGCTTTAGAACATTCTTCAGCACTGTGTATGCTTTCCTCACCACATCCTCTTTATTTGATCACATGACCATTTCACCCGATTCATAACATATTTAGCAACCTTCTCAACTGCTTTTAAATTGTTATACAGCTTAACCTCTTATTAGCAACTTTATCTTGCAATAAACAGTCAAGGCGTGGAAATCTGAAATTATCTGCCCATAGCGAAAATACATGCGCCATATAGTTGCTCATACTTTGTATGGTTATCAGTAGAGTTGTGTGCATTAGTAACACACATAACTTTGAAGAATCAATAATAAGACTGAAGTATTAAAAACAGACACAGCTTTCAACTTTGATAGCAACTTGGAATGTTCTTGAAAATAGAAATGTAGTTTTTACCGAGTTTATTTTTCATAGCCTGCATTAGTAGCAGCAAGAAATTACAAACATTAGCAGTGTTCCTCCCAACATTTAAACAGACACAAGTTCACAGAAAGTGCACTGCAGTGATGCCTCGTTCAATGATAGTGAATGAACACTGCTCTGAAAGAACATGCTAAAGTACTGATGCCAAACACAACCCTTCGAATACTGTAGTTGATTACTGGTCGAAGCGGTTCTTTTTTTCAAAGGGTTCACTTACCAAGCACAGTATTTAATCAAAGCAAAAGCACATTTGATAAGGTGTTCCAATTAAACGTTTCTATTTGTTTTTATTATGCTTAGATCTGCATTACTGGGTAATCAGAGAAGACTGGGAGTAGGCTAGGTATCTCTGTAGCTACAGATGTAATTGTATTAGATTAAATACAGAATAGTGTTGCGGTGACTGGCTTCTGTACTGAAAACCCACAATGAATATGGGCAGTAGAAAGTTCTGTAGACTACCCTGCTTCTTAAGAAGACATGGTACTGCTTACAGAGCCTCTATATTTAATTAAAACCACCTCTTGTAATTGAAAACTAATGGTCCCTTTTCATAAATTTGTTTCCTGGTCTGGTTTACCTTGGCAGGGCTTGGATGTATTCGACCGATACCTTGCGACAATCTGAAATCGAATGCCCCTTGCACAGAAGTTCCCAAGGTTATTTTAAGAAGTTTAAAACAGCAAATTACTGACAGGGAGGGATTTCCTCTTTCCAAAGCATATTTTTTTTCTGTTTTTCCCAAGCTACATTCAGGCAACGGTGGGGTAAAAACTCTCCTATTGTTAGCATTGCCAAGGAGCCCGAGTCAACTGGAATTTGGAGTTTGTTTGCACAATGGGAAACTAATGATTTTGGATTCTTGGGATTAAGTGGTTTCATAATTTAAAAGACAAATCTGTTTTTCCAGCAGAAGGCACAATAATGCAGATGTCTGTAACTCATGTAAAATGAGTCCTTAGCTTTTTCTAATGCATTTATAAGTATTTCCCCTTGCATCATAAAACATGTTCGTTTGTTTGCTATGTCTACTCTGTTTATAGAGGCTCGTTGGATGGGATTCTGTTAACAAGATGTTGCATGCATATGGGTCATTAACTGTGTCAATATTTAAAAGAAATAAATCAGACTGCAGTTGCAAAAGAAGAACTAAAGCTAACTAAAGAACCATACTGATTTTCTTTTCTCTAATCTAAGAAACCCACAGCTAGTGCTGTGTAAAGTTTAGAATCTGCTGAAAGATTATTGGTTGAACCCTTTATCAAATTCTCTTCAGTGTCAATGCAGTGGAACTACAATAGCAATTCTGTACCAGGATACAGTGATTGCAGAACAGCAGCTGCAGTGTAAATGGTAAGTGGTAAAATGCTATCACACAGGAAACGGTTTCCTTTATTGACATTCTCTATGGTATCACGATACATTGGTGACCCATTGCATGAAATAGCCATCTCAGTACCACTGTGCTACAGTATCAGAACCACTTTGCAATACTGCTACTCCATTGAGTTACCATTGCTAGCAATGCTGTCATCTGCTAAAGATTCTACTAAGGTATCTTTAAGAAAGAAAAACTGGAATATTGTCAAAATCAATAATAAAAAATGGTTTTATGGAGGGTGTGCTAAAGGACACACTGCTAGCATAACCAAAACAACCTTGTTATAAAGATGGACAGAATGGTTTCTGCAGTGTGCACCTTTTGAACAATTTATTAGCAAACCTGTACATATTTGGGATTCATTATTAGTTTTTAATAGTGATTGGTGGCTGACCAATCAGAAAGAGGGTGTTTTCGGCTCTTTGTCGTAATTGGTTTTAAAGACCAAATCCATTCAGACAGCAGTAGCACTTAACTAGCAGCTCTGACTTCAAGAAACCTGTGCAGCTGTCCAAAGGGTTTTGAGGTCAGAGATCACTGTTGCGGGGTGGTCAATAATCTAGCGTGTCATTTAACTGCCCTCGTCCACCGAGTTAACCCTTTCTCCCTTTGTAGCTGCTGAAACAAAAAAGCTGCTGTCCTGTAGAAAATAGAAGCAGCTGTTTGTAGTGAAGAACTGTCACACTTTGCTTTGTAGAAAGAGACAGGTTTGATAAGTTTGCACTGCCGCTGCTAAGTATGAAAATGATAACCATGTGAAAAGAGAAACATCTCATTTTCTTATTCATTCATTTGATCCTTTCGATCAACAGGGCATGCTAATCAATGAGATCTGCAGTATGTATCTATCACAAGCACTTGTAGACTCACTGGCACTTCAGCGACAAGCAATCAAAGAATGTACCGTCCCGAAAAACAGCTCACTTGAAAGAACTGTCATTAACACAACCTCAAATAAATCGTTTTATCCAAACACCTGTTTGCAAAAATGTGTAAATAATGTGCTTTAAAGAGAAATCCATATGATACCAAATACCATTAATATTACCACAGCTTCTGCTAATAATAATAATAATAATAATAATAATAATAATAATAATAATAATAATAATAATAATAATAATAATTGATAATGGTGCTCCCCACCTGTCTGTCTGTTTACCTATCATACTAAGTAGTTGTTCTAGGGAAGCTCAGTGCTTGTGATCCATGCCACAAAATAAACCGTGTAACCCGAGGCAGCTTATCAAAACAATTAGCAGTCTCTACTCAAAACAAGGCTCTGTGTTCAAAATAATGCAGGAACTGAGCTGCTGTCCTGCTCCCTATGGAACAGATGAAGGATAAGACACACGGCAGGAGCTTGGCAATGTGTTTTACCTGGTGCTGCAATCCAGTGCACACCATTGTGGATGCTCTGCCTCTCTGCCTGATTGCATGCTCCCAGTGGGCTCGTGTCCGCGCGCCTGGGGGTCATGAATTTGAATCTTGTTCACAATTAGTTAGGGGACTAAGACAAGAATGAGGAATTTTGCTTATGTGATAAAAAAAATGCTTGAAATTACTCAGGGTCAGAAACTGGTAGGGGTGTGGGGCTCGGACAAGAATGAATTCGCTGTTGTTTGTGTGTCTTGGTGTTTTTGTGAAAGACTTTTGACAAAAGCAAAATATGTGTTAAAACAGTAGCAAAGGCCAGAGGTGTTGTTTTTTGTATTCTAATCCTAACCTTAACCCAAAGCCCGAGGCTCACTCAGTCTGCTTTTACAAAAAAACATTGCAAATGTGGATTTATGTGTGCTTCAGCACACCTGTGCCCAGCTTTGTGGGTCTTCTCTGCCCTACTGTGAGTTTGGGACTTTTCTAAAACTGTGAGCGATAAATATATCTGTCTTGCCGCAAATCTTTCTACCCACATTCACCCTTAAATACTTGACTATGCGCAAGACTGTTTCCTTAACCTCCCGATCTTAGGTCAGAAGCTCAGAGACAAAGCCTGTCGATGCATCCTGTTAGCTACACTTTCTCATGGGCCCAGATCAACTGACCCTTTTCAGTTTAGAAATCTGTCTAGAAGACTTTGTGCAGGTTATTCTTACTAACGGATTTAACAGGGACCACCCATGCACTCATAATCTTGGGAAAGGAAACACAAATGTGTGCGGCTACAGTATAGATACAAAAATGCATGACTACATCGTACTGATTCATTGCACCCATTGCAGCCCTGTACTGGTACACTTTCAAAATAGAAAGCCTGATTTTTCTGACGTGTCCTTTGGCAGGCAGCAAGGCACCAGGTCGCATGAAGACACCTCTCCTGCAGTATGTGTACAATGCATCAATTCCTCCACAGCCAGTGATGGATTGTTTGGCCATGTAAGTTAAACTACTGGCATGTACCTGTGTACAAGTGTGTAATAAGCATAGGTGCTGCAGTAGGCAATAATAACTATATGGCTCTGTTGGTATATTTCCAATACAGTTGTGTTTTCTTAAAGCAAGTTTGTGTTTCATGGTTTAACCCTGTACGAATTGGTTCTGCCTCCTAGTGTGGTTCCAGTCCAGGTTTTATTACAACCAAGCACTTAGAGTAATCTCCACTCTGCATTGCTTTCCTGCTCACTGAATATTTCTCTCATCTATAGAAGCTGTTCTTCACACTGTAGGCTACAGAGCAGAAGTCAATCCACAGTATTGTTTTGACTCACCTTGTCTGTGTGTTTCAGTGTACGCTGCACCATTTAAACACTGTCTACAGTGCAGAGCTTTACACTGAGAGTTGTGATAAACTAGATTTATAACCAGAAAGGAGCCTAGAGTGCGTTGTCATTGTGGCTGCATAGAAAAACGGCCGTCTTGGTTTTTAAATGAAACCACTTGCAGTACGTGATTGTTTTTCCGTAGGCACATTAAATAGATTTATACATTGAGAAAAGAGCTAGAAATACTCCCCTTAGGAGCTCTGTTTCCTCTTAACTACATTAACTACTGATACAGGCACACCTACATCGCCATATAAAACATGTGCTTCCACTGCTACTCCTACACAGCAGAGTGGACAAGTTTCAAGCTTCTTTCAAGTTCCTGACGTCTGTTCAGGAACCTAATTATTTTATTTTCTATATTTATAACCAGATTTATAGCCCCCTGAAACACCCATGTTAGAACAGGAGCCAGGGAGAGGTCTATCTCCAGACAGCCAAGTACTGTGAATGCTTTTCTGGATTGCCAATGAAGAGATAATGCTCGTCAGATTTGAATCTGTCTGCCATGTTAATAATCAGCACTGGAAGTTACTGAGTACAGTAAAATCACCCCCGCTTTTCTACACTGAAATTGAAATGTATTCCTTGTTATCTGCTTTTATTATAGGATGGAAGTGTATTTTTTATCACAGGAGCGAGTCTGTCAGAGATAAGATGTCAATAGTTAGCCTTGAGAAAGTCTGTGGATAGCCCTGCCATTAACGTGTTAAATTATTACACTATTCAGGAAACAAAACACCCAGCAATAAACAAACAAGCATGTGTCTAGGAGTTTGGGTTCATTAACTGTTGCTCAACGGGAGCATTGTATGGATCATGTTCAGATGTTCTCCCAGAGGTTCATCAAGTTTACAGAAGGGGCCTGAAGACGTCGTCTGTTTTAAGGAATGTTTCATCAAGGAATGTTTTTTTTTAAAGTAAATACATTAAATTCACAAAACCTGTTTAAAGTGTTTTAGAAGAGGTTATTTTAACCTAAGAAAATGTTCATAAAACACAAGGTCTTCAATAGCTCAACCAATTTGATGCCATGACCTGCTAGATTCTGAAAGCACTGATACCCTTTCCATGTGCCTAAATAATATGCGATCAGCACACATTTTCAACAAGCGATAATCGTGCAGTATTCAGGTAGGGTGAACAGGACATTAGTTCCCTTTGACTTAATGGCTAATCCTGCCTAATGCATTCACTACCCAAGCCCATATTTAGACATCAAAACACATGTCTTGCTTTGACTGCATTTGGGAAGTTATTTAGTTTTATTTCGAATGCAGCATTCTGCTGTAAGGAAAGCTCTGTATGTTTCAATTCATACAAGGACTTTTAATAGCATTGCTTCTTTCCTGTGCTCAGCTGTGCAACGCCAAATGTCAGAACAAACTTTTAATTTGACACTAACGCTGACTGCTCAGCTCTCAGCTAAGACTTGTGGAAATGTTGACACATGTTGCTCGAGCCTTCCTCAAACCTCCAGCTGCACACACAGGGGGTCTCGGGGATGCACACTGAAGCTCTGTGCTCAACACTGGAGCACCTAAACTCCCTTCTTTCTATCAGATTGCTTGGCTTTAGTGGGTGCTTATGCAGAATACATTTTCATTTATCATCCTGCCAGATGGTTGCAGATTTCATGCAAGTTAAGTAAACTAAATTAATGTATCATTGTGTCAGAATTATCGTTATTTTTCCAAATCAAATGCACACAAATCCCTGGATAAACGACTATTAAAGATAGCGCAATGAATATACATCTGTGCATGGATTGCATAACTTAGAGCAGATAGCATGATTGTTTATAGATAATAGGAGTAATGCATTTAAGTTTTAATAAAACAAATAGCACAAGTGTCATCTGAAATATTTAGCCATCCCCCCCCCCCCCCAAAAAAAAACATAATACAAAAAGCCTATTCTTTTTATTGCTAGGACTCGGATGTGTGTGTCTGCAATTTAAAGCTGACACCTATGTTCTTAACGTATTGTATCAATAAAGGCTGTAATGCTATATAGCATAACAAGCTTGTTCTCCATAAATGAAATCCATAATGAAAAGAAACAGTGTATAAATTCTCAGCGGCGCCCTCTCTGGGTTTATCAGTGAAAAATGAATCTTCCGGGCCATGTGCAGTGTTGAGTTACTTGAGCACATACTCCCCGAGCCTGCTGTGAAGCCTCCCATTCCATCACGCTATAAAAGCAAAATAAATAAAGCAGGCGTGGATTGTTTCAGGAATAACAGTGGAGGCAGCGGCTGCGGAACAGCATGGTACTTATCGGGTATGAGAGGAGCTAGTGCACTTTGATGACCTTCCTTAACAGAAGTAATGTGGTGCCTGGGTTCTATTTGTCATCCCACAATTAGATATCGTCCTCTGGCCCCAGTGATGTTGGTTTAGAAACCTCAGCATGGAGACCCACAGAAACAGTTGTAAATAATGTACTTCACTAAAGAGGTCTGTCATTAGAAGCATGCGTCCAGCTTCTAGACTGTCTGCATATTTCCAGGATCTTTACATACCAAACCCTCTTGGTGTTTATATTTGACACATCAAGCTGTGAAAAACTGAACTTGAATTGTTGATAACTAAGGGGAACTGATGAAGCCTTCAGTATTAGATTTCATATCTCACATACCGATCTGGTAATACGATCCAGGGGGGGGGGCATGAAGCAATAAAACCTGGATTTATAGAGGTGAACGCCAGTTTAACAAGTGACCAGGAGAGTTTTGAGCAGGCACATTATTTTACAGTAGTGTAGCACAGGGGAAATTTGATTTGACTTGTGTCCAAGGCTGGTCTTTCTGGTAAAATCACTGAAATGTATATTAAGTAATTTTAGCATTCCCCCCCCCCTGTAACTCGACAAGATTATATAAAACAAATATTTATTAGAAAATAACAACTCTTGTTTTTCACACTTCAGTTTTTTTTTTACTATAGGATCTGATTTATAAAACAATATACAGTTAACAGTACAAGTACTGAGCACTAAAGTTACACAAATAATTTAAACTTGGTAACTGTTCAACATTCTTTGGATTTTACAACAGCACATTTATTTCACTTATTTATGGTCATCTTTAAGATGGATGCATTGCCCAGTAAACAGCGACATGGTTCTCCATTAGGGCTAGTTTCTCTTAAATGTTTAGTTAGAGAAACAATTGCACAAGTGGCGTAATGGTGCTAAAAAAGTAAATAAAAATCCCCCAAAGCTTGCAAAGTTATTAGCATCAGGGGGGGGGGCTTTTTGTAATTCAGGTCATTGTTTCCATTCAGCCCCCTTCCCCATTTCAAGAGGGGCTTTCTTACTCCTGTAGCAAGAGCCAGCCCTTCTATTGCTCCCAATCAATCACGTCCAGCCTTTGACCCATATCAGTCTTCTCGTTCAAGACAAAGCGCTGGCTTGTCTCGGCTGAACCGATACACGGATCTGTCCAGGCAGAGCGGCCGTGAAACATTGATCAGCCACAGGAGATGGTTATTGAGCCCAGCACAGGGTGTAATAAAGCTGCTCCCCTGGGGCTCCACTTTGCCAGTCCTCTTTCACCAGCCTTCCTGGATGTGTGGACGCTGCAGCACCAGTGTTGTCTATTAGCGTTCATTAAAAGCTTCAGAAGCCATAACGCCGACACAACCGTCTTTACAAACAAGTCTTTAGTACATCTGTGTATAGTGCTTCTCCTTTACGATCTCGTGAGATCGTCCCTGTTACTTGCACACGTATCTCTCCACGGTCCTCTCGCACTTCTTGCAGGTGACGTAGCAGCACCAGTGGTACTTGCACTGGCAGCGCTCCACAATCTTCTCTGTGTAAGCGTTGTAGCCTCGGCCACAGCACATGAGATTACAGCTGTCACTGCCATTGGAGGTCTTGTTGCACTGCCTGGATGCAAAATTGAGCCAAAACAATTGGACATCAAAATATGGGGATATGCACTAAATCAAATTATGAATTTTAAAACACAAGGAGATTGAAACAGTAATGTCTAAAATAACTTAACAAAAACTAGTATGGCACATACTGGGAGACAGTCTGGTTACTAGTTTATTATTTTACTATCTGTGGAAGTTATTGAATTTTTTCAATGGAGCAAACATTTGCCAGTTCTGATATGGTACAAACGTATATTTAAATAATAATAATATCATGCCATGCATACCTGTCCTGTGTCCCGTATGAGCCTTGCTTGTCGTTCTCGTTGCAGTAATCCGGGGAGCTGACCAGGTACACAAGCTCGCTCTCTCTCACGGGCCTGATGTCCAGCTCGCGAGGGACCAGCTGCTTCCTGGTCCCGACGTGGCGGTGGATCACTTTGGTGGCTGCCAGGTATTTGGACTTGAGGTCTGCGGCGACATCATTTAGATCCTGCAGGCCCTTCCAGCAGGTTTTCACCGAGCAGGAGCCGGACACGCCGTGGCATTTGCATTTGGTTTCCATAGAATCAATCAGAACCTGGGAGACGGAAAAAAAAGTTAGTGTGCAAAAAATAAACAAATAAAAAGGGTAATAAATGGTCTATGGTATTTAATTTTTTTTTTAAATCTTCAATGTTGAGCCTGCTTACCTGTCTACCAACAGCGTTGTTGTGCAGGTGCATCAGTTTTGTAGCCTGCGAGCCTGATCGGCTCTTTTTCATGGGCGCATCAGAGAAAGCCGACCCCATCTGCAGACCGTAGCGGAGGTTGTCCCCGCAGCCGCCCCATCTGAAGTCGGGCCCGGCCTGTTCCGCAGGAGCGGGCCCGCAGGAGCAGCTCGGCAGCTCTCCCGACGCGCAGGCTCTGGAGATGGAGTGGCTCACTGCGGCGGAGGCGAGAGCGAAGACCACCGCAGATTCTCTAGTACCTAAGGATACAACAAACAGTGTTAAGCAATAAGAAAGCACTGGGGGATACTTTAAAGATATTAATGGATACCAAAATACAGTTATGGGCATCACGATATTTTGCATCGCACGAATCTTAGGATTTAGACCATTTACTTAATTATATATTTAGATCTTTATTCAGCATCATGCAACAAGAAACGCTACAAAATGATAACGGTAGTACAGCATTTTGTTAGATTTGGAAATGTCAGATTTTTCAATTGTCAGTTTTTCGTTAAGTACATGAAAAACTACAAAGCGGTATGCAATTCAATGTGTTAAAATTGACATTATTCAGCAGGTTTCATTCGCCTTTATGAAGTAAAATGAGTTAATGCTATACATAAGGCGATGCAAAAAACTTAGTGTGTTACCCCCAATGGAATTCTTTCTATTAGGAGTAAGACAGCGCGTACCGTACCTTTCTCCAGGTCGGGGGTGAAGTGGGGCGCGTGCACGATGGAAGAGCAGTTCCACCTCATATCGGAGAAGGTTTTCTGGCATGCCAGTTTGGTCTGTTTGGCGGCGTGGACAATGCTCTGCATCAGCTCCAGGTTCCTCCTGCAGAGCTGCAACTGGTCCGGGACAAGCCCGTCCAACAGCTTACAGTGATGGGTCTGGTTCCAACCCACGGAGCTACCGTTTACTGTAAGACCGCTGCAAGTATAAATGCAAGAAAAACACCACGTTAATATAGTTGAAGACAATGCAGTTAAGACACAATAGTTATAAACGCACAGTTTTATCGTCTTTAAGCAAAAATAAATACAAATTGCTAGCTTTTTAAATCGTGCAATAGAATCATTGAAAAAAAAAGTATAATAATTTTGCCTAAATAAAATATTGAAATATATACTTACAGCCAGTGTATAGCGCCACAATATTCTGAGCTGAGGAGGACTGTTAGCACGACGATAAGATTTCTCATTTCCATTTTTTTTTGAAGATGGGAGTAAAAGTTGCTGTCTCTCAAAAATAATTACAAACACCTAAAAAAATAATATATCGGTAGATGTGTGTATTATTCGATCAAAACTGATGCGCTGCTTGCTTTCTTGTAATCCTTGTCACTTCAATAATCCAATTCAATGTAAAAAAAAAAGTCTTCCAAATTGTAGAATCCAGTAAAAACACGGTGCTGAGGAACTTTTTTTCTTCCTTCTCTACCCAAATAACTGTTGGAAAGGCTCGCCCCATATTAATGAATTTACTGGCCTCTGCCCTCTCTTTATATACACCTCGTCCCCTAGCCACGCCCCTTGAATTGACTGGAGCGATTCTCAGGTGAATGTTCCCATCCCCAGATCACAACATCAACGCACAGGCTTGTACTAATGCCTAGATCACTGTCACTTTACACCTCTATTCCTACAGTGATCCTGAAATCAACATATGAGTCTAGACTCGCTTAGAAGCTGCCAATCCACTTGGCAAACATAACTTTAATTCCTACAAACGTTTTGAATTCAAAGACTTCCTGAATACGTCATGGGGGCCAATTCACCTTAACACACTGCACTTAGATACTAAACAGTGTTAAAAACCCATTTTTGTTCTAGAAGATAATATATGACAGCAAGCTTTAACAAGCTTTGTCTATTTAAAAAAGTATTTTGGACGCATTAACTTTGTAGTAGCCTGTTACACAGCATGTCTTTACTACTGTAAGGGACTGTGCATTAAAAAAAAGGTCGCAGGGCAATTAATTTTAACTTGCAAAAATACGATGCATTAAATCTAAAAGAAGGCTATAATTAAAACAAACTAATATTTTAAACGATAAACCATTTCCCTATACGGTGTCACTCCACGTTATGGTACGTGTAGGGGAATTTATGTTTTTCCACTGCTAATCCCAAAATATTAGCCAAGTATTCAGGAACACAATTAAAAGTATTTTAAAATGTCTTGTTTTGTTTCTTTCTCTTCCTGGAGTTACTTAGCGGTCTTACCCCCGGCAGCCCTGCCTCGCATTCACATACACATTTAAATGGTGTTAGACAAAAGATGTAGAGGTGTAAAGACAGTTGCAATCCAAGTGGCCTGGATCTGAAATTCTTTTGAAGTTTCCTTTGAAACGAGATCTTTGCTGGCCAGAGATCTGCATACGAATGAAGTTTAATCGAGATAAACACTCGTTGGCGCTGCCCCTTTGAAAGGACCAGACAGACAGCATGCTTTTAATATGTGAGCAATACATTATTCGCTATAGTATATTGGCAACAATCTGATAGCTGCCCTCTGCTTAACTTACAGTACATTCATCGTGAATTATTATAGCGGGCTTTAAACCACGTGTTTACAAGAGGTACTACTTTACATCCAGACTAAATCTGAGTATAACTGCCAACCGAGAGGCCAAGTTTTAAACACAATACTTTTACAAAGAACTATTTTGCAGTAACTTTCCATAAACGAATCCTACATGTGCCACATAATGTCACTGGTGTATACATTTTTTTCCTTCATAATCGGTCTGATTTTCCAAATAATACATATCGTTGCATACAGGTTGAGTCATTCGTTTTATTGTCGCATTGCAGTAGCTATACATCTCCTTTTCAAATATATTTCCTTTGAATATTTCAATTGAGCCCATATCATTAATACACTATACGCGCCAACCCGCAGCTTTTTTTTTTTATCATGGAAGTATGCATAGGCTACTACGTCAAAGTAAAATCTATACAGTCATTTAATTGACGAAACAAACGTTATGGTGTATCATAATGCAATTCCATGAGTTAAAGCCGTTTTGATAACAGGTAATGATCTTTGCACAAGATTTATTTCCAAGGTGTCATAATTAAATAATCTCTTCTAAAGTGATCCACAAACATTCCCCATCAGAGAGGCAGGAGAATTTCAAAGGCTAAATGGCAAATAGAAACCTTCAATAATCTCATTAAAACCCTGTTAGTGCTAGGATTTTGTTTTAGGGATACATCTTATGAAAAGATGTTAAATGATGTCAAGACATTTTATTCCATCGTCTTCCTGATTCAATAAAACGAGTCCCCAATAAAACGTTCAGCATTTAGAAAAGCTAATTTGGCAAACGTGTATAGTGTTATTCCATTCAAATTTAAACAGCTATTTCTAATAAAGCTGTTTAGTTATAACTAAACACGAAGGCAATAAAATAAATGAAGAAATTACGAGAATGTCCCCTGAATATTATTTCTTGTATTTGTTTTTAATATAATAAACTTGCTCTTACAAAAGTTTCAGTAAAAACATAGCAAAGTACAATAATGCATAAGGCATGGTAAATAATTGCAAATTAAACTATAGTACACTAAAATATCATTTAAAAAATGGTAAACTATGTTCAATGCATAGTATACCAAAATCCTCATTCACGAGGTGAACCTTTACAATGGAGTCAAACTACAGGCATTAGCTGCTTGATGAATGGTGTAAATAAATAATACCTTTAGTAATAGCTGCAAATGTGCCATTTAAATGCATGCATGTTCTCCAGCATATCGACACATCGGGATCAAATGAGCCAAGCAATTAATCACCATCTATAATACTTTACACATGCCTTTGAGGATTAAACGCAAGTAACCGCAGCGCAAAAACAACAGGGTATCTAACTAGAAGCCGTTTTTATAGTGGGGGTGCTGAAAGCCATTGAACAAAACTGTAACCCCGGAATATGCAGGAAGCAACCTTACTTCTGCTAGAGACACATTCCCGTCTAATGCGTTCCACGACTACTAATCGACTCTCGCGAGAGTGCAGCCGCGTGATTTATAATATCCCTAATCCCATCCCTGTTATGACAGTCAGTGCTAGTTGGTCTATTATCGTTTGTGTTCCAAAGCAATGAAAAAGGCGCAGTGCACTCCACGCACACAGCTAATTTATCATTGTATCATTGTGAAAAAAGCACAAATTCTGCGTACACTCCAAAAAAAAAAAAAAAAAAAAAAAGCAGCATTTGTGCAGTTAGTCAGTAGGGGCGCTTTCGAAGTCTTTTCTCTGGCGCCTTACGTGCTTACTCTTTGGTGTTTGTGTGCACTGTATGGGTGCTCTAACAAAAGCGGGCAACATTGAAATAATCCACTACTTATAAATATCCATATTAATTGGATTAAATATTAATTTGCACAGCATTACTTTTCCTAAAGATGCCTGCATATCATCGGCTCGTTGGTCTAGGGGTATGATTCTCGCTTAGGGTGCGAGAGGTCCCGGGTTCAAATCCCGGACGAGCCCTCCTTTTTTTTTTTTTTTTTTTTTTTTTTTAAATAAATAAATTAAACAAGAAAATAAACACCTCACTTTGTAAATAAAAGAGCATTTCACGAACATACGGAAGGAAGTCCAGGACAAAATACGTGTACCCTTTTACATTCTGGAAACATTACTTGTTTGTTAGAAATGCGTTGCACCCCACATTTAGGTTTCACTGATAAACAGCACCACATAGCACTCATTTAAAAAAAAAAAAAAATACGGAAACATTTTCTGCATATTGGCAGATTAACAGATTGTCCATTCCCCTATCAAACTTAGTTTGATCATTTAAAAAAACAACCACTGACTTTACGATGTGAAGTCCGCGCCATTAAGAAACAACGTGATACTAGAAAACAGTAAACATGCTTGAATGATACAAACAACTGCAGCGACAGTAGTGTTATTTTGTAACTACTGTTTGCTATAACTGGAGCATGCGTTCAAATGCACCCGAGAAAAACCAGAACGTGATAATTTACCTTAACGGTAGTCTGCAGAAATTAGCCCGGTGTTTCTATTTATGTTTGTGGGGTGTGTGCACGCGCGTTAAAAACAACTAATAAACAGGAAGACTGCAGATAAGTTTAATTTATTTAAAAATAAAGTCGACTGATGTATTTTAGGGTGCTGTTAAATTCAAATAAATGAATCTCTCCACGCACGCAATGGCTCAGGAGGTGCGGTACTTGCTAGGTCTTACACTTTTTTTAAAGTGGCATACTCGTCTAACACTCACTTGCATGCACAGAACATGTAGTTGCTAACTTGTTTGCCACCTGCAGAAGCGAGCAGTCCTCTACACTCCAGCTTCACAAGCGCCTGGAATATCGACGAATGATTATGATGCATGAAAAGGTGTCGTTGTATCACCTTGTACCGTGTTTGACTTAGCCACCATTGCCACTGTGAAAGGATGTGCCCACTTGAAAAGCATAAAGGGGCAGGTAACTGACTGCTCTGGATCAGTCGATTGTTCTAGGAAATGTACCGGATTTAGTTCTGATCACTCCAGTCTGTGGCAATAATGTAACACATTACTGCAGCACACGTTAGACCCAGCTACTGTGCAGCTCCCTTTTTAACACCAGTTTAATGAATAGTATTTACTGTGGCATACTGCCGTTAAATCATAGGGAAGTGTAGCATTACATGTCTGTAAGCAAAGCACACAGCATTTTGGTAACATTCTGTACCAAAGTTAAGTTAATAACAACGTTGTGTAAATGTAGCTTAATTATAGAAACAATTAGCATGGGGGGGGTGACTTTGTTAGTGATATCTGTGACTCTTTAATCGAGAAATGGAGTAAATGTCTGATCCACAATTATCAGGTAGAATCCCTTTGCTAGTTTAGCATAATACAAGCACATACAAGTGTGCCAAAGCAGATTGAAACCATGGTAAAGCAAAGGGAAGCATTGTAAAGCACACCCAGGTATGCAAAGCATATTCATAAATATTGCAAACCAGGGTAAACAATGGGAAATGCATGCCAGTGTAACCATGGGAGAAGCATGGTAAATACATATGCAAAAATACAGCAGACCTTTATAATGGGTAGGACAGCAGTCTACATGTGAGGCACTGGGCTGTATTCACAAAGCATTCACCCCCAGTGATCAGCTTTTTTTTTTGTTAGCAAATTGCTTACTGTTCCTGAACTGCAAGTAGGAGGTCTTGAGTTAAGCTCCCAGGTTATGCATTTGAAGCTTAGTAACATCGTTTTGTTTTCTTCATCAGCAACATTCACATTTCATTAAGCAGGTTCTTTTTTTCCCCCCAAAGCATCGTGCTTCTCATGTCTGTGTTCAATAACCCAAATATACAGCAAATGTACAAACCAGCTATGCTGGTACTTGTACATCTTTGACTGAGATAAAGTGCTGTGTTCCCGTCCCAATTCAGTGATAAACCTCATGCTTTAACTACAGGAATGTACTACTACAATCACTGGCTTTAATTTGATGAGTTTCACTTGACTTCTTCTTATGAACAGTTAGCCATGAGGGGGTCCTAAACCCCCCTGTTTATCCCAAGGGGCATCACCCCCCACCCTGAGCATGTGGTCCTGTGTTTTTACCCAGCCATTGTTAGGGTATGGATACCCCTGGGCTGTGGAAATGCAGGGTAACTCAGGGGACAGTAAATAAGATTTAAACAAGTACTGTGCACAATGTCAAAATGTACACCTTAGGACTATACATACACGTTTGTCATTTCATTTCTTCATGTACTGTCCTATCTATGGTACAGCAGTAGTTTCATAGACAATGCATAGCTGATGTGTGTGTTTGGAACACCGGTCCTAATAAAAGTTTTCTGTGGTGTACCTTGTAAAAGAATAACAAAGAATGATAAAGCTAGGTGCCTAGTATCTGTGAAAAAAGTATTGGTAGGTGCAGAAGTACCATGCAAAACGGGGATGGAGAAATGCCATTGCCTTCATTATACTGTGCAGCGATTCCCTAGTTACTGAGAGATGCATATTCAGTCTCCCCGCTTGCAGTGCTCTGCTGTTACTACTGTACTGTGTTTACTGCACACCAAATACAACGCCTCAGTGTGAACGTGAAACGTATTTGCTGTGGAGTTGCAGTGGAATTTGCGCGTTGTTTGCTATTTTCTTCCTGCTACCATATCTTTTCTCTTCACAGATAACCTCCTGATGCAGCTTGCAGGGGGAGGAGTTGGAATTGCACTGGAATCTTGTGTTTTCCCGGGAATCTGAAATTCGGGTGGGATCCTTGCTGGGGTAAGTTGCAAACGGCTGTGTCTGGCTGTTTGTTTGAACGCTGTATAGTTTTAAGGATGTCTTATCTCTTTCATGAACACTTGTAAGGTGCTCAGGGTTTTTTCAGAGCATGCTAATACAGCGCTGTATGAGCAGAGGGTTAATTACCGCTCCCCATGTTGGGATTACTTTTTCTTCATTCCTCTCACATGGTGGGAGAAGCTGGTCTAATCCTCTCATGTGCTCAGCTATTTATTTAACAGGCTCCCTGGAAAATAAGTACCCTATTGCTATCTTAATTACTGTTAATGAGAACATTAGGGGAGGCCGTGTTGGAACATATTGGGGTTCAGGACGCCTGGAGCTAGCCCCAGTGTTTATAGAGGAGCAGGCAGGGTGTGTAATTTGGCCCCTGCCACTCTGATGTGACTCTGTTAATTAGAAGCTTTGAGTGGATATACTGGCCTGATGTTCACAACAGGCCTCTCCACCAGCACCTGGTTTAGCAAAGCTCACTTTTTAGATGAGATTATTTTCCTAGTATTTAAAGAGTTGTGGGCCTGTTATCAAATTCATGTTATGTTTAAACTTTGATGTGCATGTACCCAATCTGGGGCGCCTCTGACATTGCATTCTGCACTTCCTACAATAGTTAACTTCACGGGGAGTGTGTTTGTCTTTGTAAACACAGAGTGATCCCTCCTCAAAAAAGCAACTTATTACATTGTACAAGCTTGATGTGAGCCAGCTTGAGGAATAACCTTTAATCATGCAGCACACAGCCCATTAACCATCACACGTTGTGTGGCAGCGCTAGGAAGCAGCACCTTTTCCAAGGAGTCAGGGGGATGTTAATGTAGAAGGTCAAATGCATGACAGTTACTCAGAACACCTGCAGAATAAGTAAACTATATCAACACTGCAGACCCATATAGAACTCTAGACTGCATTGTTAGAGAGAGAACTCAACTCAAAACAGCAGAGCAGGTAATGAACCCTCAGTACCATTCCCATCTACAGAGCCACTTAGGGCTCTAGTCTCGACACTTTAAGGACTGTTTTTAAGGACTGCTTTTTTGTGGATTTAATAACCCCCCCCCAAAGTCGATAATGGTTTCCAAATGCAAACTTGGTATAATCAATTCATTTAAACAGGCATAAAAACACACACACACACAGAAACAGTCCTTAACAAAACATTAAAGCTGTATGAAGAGGACCTGAAAGAGTTCCAATGTATTGTCGGCTTCTCTAGTCCCTGCTCTACAAGTAGGGTGCAAGAAGGGCTTTCCTTCCCAGCCAGTTGTGTTCGGGGGTGGGGGAGGCATTCCATCCCACACCCTGCTTTACTGGATGCAGAGTACAGTAGATGAGGGGGGAACAAAGCAAAAGCAAGGGGGTAGAGGACTTACAATAGGGAGGGGTCTGTGAACATGGCAACCTGCCCTAAACACTGTGACCACAGGGAGGAAAGGCTTGGAGTATTGGGGGGGGGGGGGAGGGGGAGTTTCCCTCTGAGTTTGTTTTGTGGTACTTCCTAGTGGAGTAACACAGGTTGAAATATATATATATATATATATATATATATATATATATATATATATATATATATATATATATATATATATACAATGAAACAATTCATAACCGATTTTTTTTTCTTATTTCTTTTTTTATTGTATTAATTTCAGGATGACTCAGAAATTGACCTTCACAATGCTCACAGTGGAAAATATAAAACAAACCTAAACACATATTCACCACAATGACTTATTTCTTGTTCATTTTCACCAGGTTGTATTAATCTTCTGTCTGGCCTGTTCCTAGTAAAGACATCACCACAGGAATCCCCCAGTCCTGAATTCTTAAATGGGCCCTACATACCCACTACGACTTGCGGTGTTTACCATACACAATGTATATGACTTCAAGAATGACACACTGACCAGAAAGAGTTTACAAATGCACAGTGCTGTCCAAGTTTGCAATACTGGAAAGTAACTTGCCTTTGATCTTTCTTTCTTTCTTTCTTTCTTTCTTTCTTTCTTTCTTTCTTTCTTTCACCAGGATAAATAGTAGTGTACTTATCACTCTGTACACACCTGTAGATGCTTTGTGTTTAAGTTGTGTCTTATGGATGGCTATCCAGTAGCTTGTATGCGGTGAAGCAGTAAATGGTAGCCTTTGGCTTTAGCCTTCCAGGAGTTCCTCAGCCCCAACTCTTTAGTGTTGCTTGCCTTTTCACCAAAGCGCCATTAAAAAGTTAAATGGTATATCCTTCATTAAATGAGCCTTTCCATTGAGCATGAAGTCATTTGGATACAGGGATCCACATGTGTTTAATGATCCTGATAATTGACCCCCCTTTTGTCCTTTGTCCCTCATGTTTTCAGTCCCTAGCCCAGCCTGAATGGCTCCGTATTGTCAGGTGGGGGCAATAATGGTCATTATCAGATGGAGACCTCTCTGTGACCTGGTGCTGCTGGAAATGAAATGATTGAATCCCTGAGCCCCTATTTCCCTGCTCCGCTGTGCTTCCTAACAGGGTTCAGTTTAAGGGTTCTTCTCGATGCTGATACTGCACCTGCCTGTGTGGCTGGCCATGGAGCAGACAGGCTGTCTTTCTGCAGGCTTGGTAACACGAGCTACCCTTTTATTGGTCTGCTTTAATAACCCCCCCCAAAAAATCGAATTAGTTTGTTGGGGTTCTGTAGCAGAACCTGCAGTGTTTAGGATGTCAGCAGATTCCAATGGGCCTGGGGTGTGGAGTGGAGTGGTTTGCAATCGAATGTTTCAATGTCACCATTAACCTTCTTAACCTTCATAGGGACTGAGGAAACTTACTAGAAAGCAAGTGAAGTTGTAATGTTTACACCAGTAAGCAAGGCAGCCAGGGATGGTCAATAAAAAAATCTCCAATTAAAACCCTAACCCTAACCCTAACCCTAATCTATAGACTCTTCACATCACGAATCACTATGGTTTACCAGTATACTCACAAAAGCACTTTGCCTTGGCTCTGGACTTCAAGAGGAACCAGCACTAGAGAACATGGCTTTTGTCAGTCCTGTCTATTAATACTGCAGTTTAATAAAGAAAGAGGCTGCCTTGAAGCATTCTTGCGATTCATTCTGGGGGGGGGGATTAATAAGCTGGTATTACTCGCTTATCACCACGCCTGTCTCCTGAAGCTCTGAGTCAGAGATTCCATATCTTTCACCACGGATGAGAGAGCAGCGTGGCTCGCTCTGTCTGCAGTGAGACGGGTAGTGGTGCTCCCAGCTCTCCAGGATCTGTTGATGTGGTCGGACAGTCCCCGAGGGGGCTCACTAGCTTCCTTCACAAAGATCTTAAGGCAGAAGCTTAATCAAAATCAGCACAGAGGATTGCATGCCTGCCCAAATAACGAGACAGAGCGGGGGTGGGGGTGGGTGGGGGGGGGGGGGGGGTCTGATTACATTCCAGATGGCAGTGTTTGATTTAAATTCAGGGTGTACAAGATTAGCTATCTGCTAGAGGGGTGACTTAACAGTTGAGCACACAGTGGCCGCTCAGTACCAACAAAATGAAATCCAAACTAATCACCAGTATGAACCTGTATTTGTAACTTCCACCCAACTTCCTTCCCCATTCTCCATTCCCCAATTAAAAAGACAAAACACTGAGCTATCCCCCCAATATCACTACATCACTTGTTGCTCCTTGCCAATCCACAGTAACGTGATATATGATGCTTTTATGCTGGGTGTGTGTTGGGAGGATTACCTGTGTCTTGTAAAGCTCCAGCTGTGTGTTTATTTCGATTGCTGGCTGCTGCCCAGGATGTATGCACCACTATCTCTGTCTTAATTAGATGAGCATTCTTTGTAGAAGCCATTCTTATCATTCTCCAGGAACTGAGGGACCTCTGGTCCCCTTTGGGTTGCTTTTCCAGTCAACCAGGTGACAGGTAACACCAGTCAACAGACTGAAAGGCAGACCGGCCAAGCATAGTGCAGCTTGCATTTACTTTTTTTTATTATCAAGGCCAGATCTAGCTAATCTTCTCAACCTTAGGCCATTTAAGGGAAAAAACCCCAAAGTGCCCCGTGTTGTCCCCTAGTTTACACTGGCTTGGTCTGAATGATCCAGTCGTTTGCGTATCAGATCACAGTTTATTGGCACACAGAGGGGTGCTTCAGTGAAGTGTGGAGTCTCCAAGGTGTTTCCAGCTCTCTGGTTTCTGTTTTCAGGATTCTAGTCCTCCACAGTCAGTATGTTCTTAACGGAGCCCCTCCAGCGACTGTATCTTCCACAGCTCTCCACAGGTGGGAGTTAAGCCCCCCCCCCCCCACCAAACCAGCTGCAGATGACAAACTGACGAAACAACTCCCACTGGCAGGCGGTAGCTGTCAATAATAAACCTGCTTCATTATCTCTGGGGCTCCAAACGACAAAGAGAGGAATCCCATTCAATAGGGCCTCAGACAATTTATATTGTTTAAAAGAGAATCACCAAATATATAACCCTTTCTTTTTCTTTCAGTTTTTACTCCCCCACCCTGAATGTTATTCTCACACTGTTTTATTGTGAATAAAGAGAGGCCTGCAGAATTCTTCCAGAGGGGACGGCTGTCTAGACAGGTATGGCTGTGTTGACCCACGTTGATAAACACATGGTGATATATGGCTCATAGTGGGGAGCTTTTTTTTTTATTTGCATACAGTTAGGCTCTGTGCTTCTAGCACTAATTAGGGTGCAGAAAGACACAAAAGTAAAAGTGGTCTCCTGGGTAGATGCAGGCTGCCCAAGAACAATACTGACTCCTGGGTAGATGCAGGCTGCCCAAGAACAATAGTGCCCTCCTCCTCACTAACTGTAGAGTAGTCATTTCTGTTTAACTGTGTATTCATTCTATATGTCTCCTCTAAGAGGTGTCTGCTGGTCACAGATGCAATAGTGCTCATGATCTTCCATCTCTGTGCAGCTATCTGAACCAGCTTTGCACAGCACACACACACACACACACAAACAAACAAGCAGCTTTCCTAGGAAGATTCAGAATCAAGCATCCCCCCTTATCGTGAAAGACAGCTTGGTAAGAAACTGTGAGCCCATTGGTTGGGGGTTTTGGGGTGGGGGTCCTTTCATTAATTAAAAAATTGAAATTCAATTGAGTTTAATGTGACGGGAATGTTGCTACAATGTTGCTTGTTCGATCCAAATTCATTCTTTTTTAAGCTGACCGTTTCTGGTTGTACAGCGGTACTAAGCCTTTCAGTGGAGAGAAAATCAAATCTGTCACACTTCATTATCTCCGAACGGAGAGAGACTGGAAAGCCTGCTGTCGTGTTTACTCAGAGAGGCTTCGTTCTGGGAGCGCCAGACAGAGATGTAAGGTGCGATTACTCCTAAAGGCTGCTTTCTAGATTCGGATAAGGGCTCGCTGCACACTTCAGAAGCCACGGTCCTCAGCATTTAGCATTTAGCCGACACAGACAGAGCTTTGGGATTTTATCAAGACCACAGTTTATTTTCTCAGCTTAGTGCAGAACGCCGCAGTGTTGGCCGCTTTACTACACTGCAGAGTAGACATGGTCGGAATGATAGTGTTGCTTCGGGAATGATATTGGCATGGTGTAATGGATATTTTGGGCTGGTAGTAATTAAAACCATTCTTTAAAACCCACACTACAGCCCTGCCTCTTAATTTGTAGTTGCTACCAACTCTTTGATCTCTAACTATAAAGTACTCATAAAACACACAGCTTTATAAGGAAATGTGGCCAGTAATTGGTAGGGCTGGCTTGTTAGGTCTATCGCATTTATTCTGCGGTTACTGTAGCTCCACAGATTGACTTTGTTCCCATCCCTGAGAATTGTATAGTTTAGGAGGATTCATTGAGGCAGACTATAATTAATGTACTACCCTCAGCACTGGGCTGGACAATGGCTCTTTGAAGCACATGAGCCTACATGTTATCTTGTTTTGTTAAATGAAGCTTTACTGAAAAAGACAACACACATATTTAGGTTTTGAGTCCGTGCTGTTAATTTGCCATTTGTAAAATTAATCCATTGTCCCATGATTAGTACTCGGGTGGACTCTGTAGATAGCAGTATTTTCCCCTGTGAAGAGCCTTTTGTCTTTCTTAGATAGAAATAGTTTGATTCTCTTTACTCCCCATTTAGCGTACAGTTAGAAAACTCAAGGTCAGTTAAGGGACTGGGTAACTTACTTTGTGAAGTTACTTAAAGTAAATGTATTTCTGCGTGTTTATTTTCAGGTTCATGTTTTTTGCGTTGAGCATTACTGCTCCCAGATGTAGGCCCAGATATCTGCTGGAGATCTCAGAAATGTGTGGTGTGTCTTTGAACCTTACATACAATACAATTTAAAGAAAAAAAAGGCAAATGTGAAGCTGGCATTAATCAGTTTTAATTCCGCCTGTCAGAGAACAGTGACACAGTGATTTAGTAAGTGAATGGATGGACAGTGTGCTGAAGCAGAGCTCTCTTTACAGTGAGTCCTGTCCCAGCTGCATCAGGGCTGGAACATCTCATTGTAAGTATGTGTGACTGTATTCATAAATAGCAAGCCTGTAAGTGTGGTCCAATTTAATGCATTTTCTGGCACGGGAATTGCTTGTGATGCACAATAAAAACCTACAGTTGCTCCATGAAAGCAAGTTAGAACAGAATAAAGCAGGGTGTAAATAATTCAAATAGCCATATTCATTTTGTGCATATTTAACATGGCAAGCACTGAAACAAAGGAGGTGGGATTTTGACAGGTTTATATAAAGTATATTGCAGGAAAGCCTAGCTTTGGATTTAAGGGGAAGTCTTCCCACGACAGTTAGCACTTGGATGATGATGATGTCGATGTGGGAGGTGCAGGGGGGGCTTGATGGTGATCAGGTGCATTCTACAGTTTCCGTGGTAGCACACAAACTTGAAATGCATTCTGCAGTATGGCAAAAGAAAATAAAAAAATCAAGGCCTGTTCCAATACTTTAAAAATAAAGGTATAGAAATACTGAAAGATACGTCATAAATAATGACAATCGTTTTGACCAGAAGTATTATTTTGTCAATTACTTTTGTCATTGCTTATAATTTTTTTTTTGTATTTCTAAATTAATATTTGGGGTAGAGTCAGGCAATTTTAGTATTTTCTGATAGGAATGAACACACTGTAAATAAGAATCTCCCAATGTAAACTTCAGAGACACTGTCACTGATACCATTTCAGTTATTTCATTTATTCCCTCTGTACTATTCACAGGGTAATCACATCAACTGCTTATCTGTTCTTTTACAAAGGAGAGCAGGTCTTAATGGAAACAAACAGAAAAATCACTTCACATTAGTGACATAAAAAACAGATAGACATCATAAATACACAAAAACTTGAGTGAAGTGATCAGAGTTTGATATGCTAGAGCAGCAAACCCCTGTGCTGTCTTATACAGACAGCATATACTATTTCAATTACGAGATACAGACAGCATACACTGTTGCAATTATGAGATACAGACAGTATATACCATTTCAATTACGAGATACAGACAGCATACACTGTTGCAATTATGAGATACAGACAGTATATACCATTTCAATTACGAGATACAGACAGTATACACTGTTTCAATTATGAGAAACTCCAGCTTGTCACAATGTGTGCCACCAGAGCAGTCTTATGTATTTCAAGCTTTACCCATGACCTGGATATTATATTTTACAGTAACGATAACCATGTCAACAACATGTCTGCACTGAATGCACAAACGGCAAAATTGTCTCTCCCTTTTTTAACTAAAGACCATTTTAGTTCTTGGTGTGCATGTATCCTTTCCTGGCTGCCTGACTCACACCTGTTAGTCCTCTCAAAGCCACGCCTCGATTCCTGTGCACCCTGGACCCCACATGGGAGGGGGGGGGGTTATAGGAAAGGAATGTGTTCAGCTGAAGGAGGCCTGGAGCCTGGGCTCAGCTGACATGCCATGGCAGCCTCGTGCACTGCCAGGGGTCTCAGTTCTCTGGGCTGCTGACCAGGGGAGAGTCACAGATGAAAAGCCAAACACATGGTTAGCATCAGGGTAGATCACACAGGCTGTAAAGGGATAGCTTTCAGGACCTCCAGAGGTATCCCTGCTTTTAAGTCCGACAATTAATAATGGAGACGCTCCTCTCCCATGACAGGTCACCACAGTGACTTCTGTGATCTGTGAAGCCTCAATCTCCTATTGTTTTTTTAACGTCTGTGAGGGGCGTCTATTCTTATCTTGCTTTCATCTGTGGAATTCTGTATGAAGGTACACTTGGCCCACGCATAGGTGGCCAGCCGAACTGCAGGATGGTCTGTGGTTACATTCCTGTCCTGCGCAGCACACAGAAAGTGCACTTACCACAGCAGAGCTCATGATGCACGCAGACTCACATCCACTACAACAAATGAAGTGGCTCTCTGATTAGATGCGTACATTACAAGAGGGTCAGAGACCTGCCACTTTGGACACGTATCTGGCTCTTTCAATAACCAAGTAAGAAGCAATTAAACTGTGAGCTAATAAGACTGGACCTTCATCGCCAACTCCCCCTCTCACTCATGGGAACACATTGTATTTTTTGTGCTAATTTTATACAGCTATTCCTCTCAAACTATTCGCTTGTGGGACTTTTATCACACTTTTTAAACATAACAAAATCAACCTTTCAAGCAACATAATAATATAAAAAACAAGCAAATTAAACCGCCTTGAATGAAATATCTAGCGTGTTTATTTCTAGTTTTCGTAACATTAACTTTTGAAATGCTCCTTTGTCTTTGCACTTGTTTCACAGTATGGCTGTGCATGTTTCATGTACAACACATTCTTACAGACGTTAGTCAGCTCTCATAATGATGCCTCATTAGTAGCTTTCTTTTAAACGGACTACGATGCAATCACAGCCTAATCAGAGGATCAGAGTAAAGAAGCCCACAAACCCCAATTAGAAGCACTAAACTCCGGTCCCTTACCCATTTGTAAATTATATCCAGCCATAACAAGTGATATTGATCTCATTAACTAGTTGCACCCTTATTCTTCCCCTGCCTCTCTGTTTATCTTCATACCCAATGGCTGTCCCTGTGAAGGGCTTGTCTTTGATGTGCCTGGGTATCCCAACAGGATCTGAAGCAGGGTTTGGAGGTGTGAAAACGCTCTTCTTTGTGAGTTCAGGCTCAGTTTGGAGGTGCTAGACTCTTGTGTGCTGCCTGCAGTACTACCTGCCTGCCCTGTGTTTACTGTTAGCAAAGCTTTTTAATGCAAATGCCTCTTTAGCCGAAACTAAAAAACAAAAAAGGAGCTATACAATACATGAGTAAAGCAAGCGGATTGGGGCTTCTTTAGACCAGCATCCCCAGGCCTCCAGGGCTCCAGCTCAGACCCATGTTGAGGCAGGGGATCCGCATGTTGAGACATGTTTGAGCAGCAGCGAGGGGGCGCTTGCACACACAGCATGCTGTCCCTGCACCCCAATACCCAAAGGAGGCTGAGGACCTGTATTCAGGACATGTAACGATGCTGTGTGATGAAGCAACACCCCAGTTCAACATGACCGGTGAGCTGACCTGTTACTGGAGGGAAACATTATCAATCAATCACTGAATCTGTATTTCTTATATAGTGCCTTTCACCATAGACAGACCTGTTACTGGAGGGAATCCTTATCAATCAATCACTGAATCTGTATTTCTTATATAGTGCCTTTCACCATAGACAGACCTGTTACTGGAGGGAATCGTTATGATCAGCGATTCATTTAAGGAGTGGTAAGTTGTGGTTTGTCTTTATGTTTTGATGAATTGGGTGTTTATTCTCTGGCCTTGTGAAAGGACCGTTTGAAAGACCACAGAGGGAACCTTTCACGCTAACATATTATTATTATTATTATTATTATTATTATTATTATTATTATTATTATTATTATTATTATTATTCATAATACAACAAAGCACATTCTATTAATATATGTACAGTATAACCGTGATAAGGCAGCATCTTCATCAATATATAACCAACTCAACGACGCCGCGTAAAACAGTGGAGAGTATTGAAATTCTCAATATATTCTGCAGTCACGCGTATTTAAATGTTACAGCACAACCTAGTGGTGTCATGTGGAAATAACAGTTCGTTTTTGTTGCTCATTATCAGAAAGGCAGAAGACGAGTTTAAACACCTTATATGTCTATCTGTCTAACTTGTCTGTAGTATGTAACATGTTATCTCGTATGAAGTGCTTTAAATTAAAAACAAACTCGCTATGCGCATAAGTGGATAACAGTTACCTTAATAAAAGCTATGGAGCTACATTTCATTACAGTAATATGAAAGAATCAGTTCTTCTTGTATTGCATATCGACATTTTCATTTTGGATAAATATATAAATAGGTATTGCAACTATGCAAATTGAAGGAAGCCATGCATAATTACAATAACACCTTTTCAGTTATGAAATCAGCATGTGTGCGGCGTTGATGCTGCATGCTGCCACCTCTCTACAGCGCGAAATCAACTATACATTTACTCCCTCTCATCAACACGAAGCAGCGGCGACCGCCCTCTGTACAATAACCAAAGCACCGGCATAGGAGCAAACACGTATTCTGTGTGTTTCACTGGGATTTAATACACACGATTCACAATACACAAATCAAGTGGGCTGCTGGCAGGGTATTCATCACGCATTGTGTGTAGAAATGGCAAAATCAATACACAGCCGTCGTGGAACTGAAACGATCTGCGATTGTGGAATCAGCACGATGACACGCCATACTGTTCGCAGGTTAGTCTGTTTTCTACCTGAATTTAATAATAATAATAATAATAATAATAATAATAATAATAATAATAATAATAATAATAATAATGCCCTTTGCCTGGCATTGCATTAATTTGACTGCCCAGCAGAGGGAGACAGTTACTAACAGTGGTTTTAAGAATATTTATTGTATCAAAAGTGATAGAAACACTAGCCTAATATCCAAAGTTCTCTTTCCGTACTGCTCCATTCCATGCTTTATTAATCCAATACTGTATGTAAAACTGTACTTGTTGTAAAACAGTAACAAGTATCCTGTACTGTTCAGCCAGTCTCTCCGCTCAGCACATTGTAGAAATGAAAACACAGTCCTGTGGTTATTGTGTGTGTGCGCTTCCTCTTATTCTGACCAATTTCAAAAGAAGGAGAGATGTTAAAAATACATTTCCTAGTTTTTAGTTTTATCGTGTGGCAGACTGTTTTCTTGTGTGTGGGACTGCCGTCTCCCCCACTGCCCGCGGCTTCTTCATTCTGAGTAAGTGTGGCGATCGTGCGTACCGTCGTGATTCACCCTGACTGCAAGCAGCGCAGAGAACGCCCTCGTAAATCGAGTTGCGTTTTTAATTTGCACACAGTTGGCGTCACTTTTAATCGCGAGCTTCCTGTTGCTGCTCGTATGAGCTAAACTGCAAGCTGTGCTTTTTATCATGTGACAAATCCAGACAGGTTACGGCCATTGCTGTCATGTAGTGGTGATGAGTGATGATTCATATTGTGGTATTGCTGAGAATTGACTATTGTAACTCTCTTATTTCTAGACTGGGCTGGGATCAGGGGTCAGGGGGTTCTGTACCTTATCCCTAACCCTAACACAGGGCCCTCAGTGGATACATGTTACATGCAAGTGAAATGATCCCTGCTGCCTGGTTTCATCATGCACTTTTACAATGGTCTGATGAGATGCGCCTGTGTTTGTTGCTGCAGATCCAAACTCAAAGGTTTATCAATTGGGTGCTCTCACTGTACACTGTTTTTATCACATCGTTGGTTTTTACCATGAAAACTATCTGATCCAACAGAAGCATTACATTTGGATGACTTAGCAACTGCGTCCATTCAAGCACCCAATTGTAAAAACATAATGATTACCACAGAACGCCTATGTTTCTAACATCAGTTTGTTAACCTAAGCTTAATTATTTTACTATTGCGGAAGAGGCTCTGTGTCAGCACTTCAATCTGGACTAAAAGATTACTGGGGTCCCGTCTTCAAATCTTTTGAGATTGTGCCTCAGAGGAGTAAAACTACAGCCCTCTCCGTTCCTCTGTTATCTGTGAAGCAGCACTGTGGCTACAAACTGTTGGAGGGTCCGCGTGTGCTGCTCTAAAACATGCCCCACCTGGTATAAAGGTCTGGGGACTTTCACTGATTTTTACACAAGGAAATCCCCTTATTAACATAAAAAATAATTCTTTGAATTCAGGTTCTCAGTTTATCATCAAGGGTTTTTTCTATCTTTGGTAGTTTCCTATGTTCATCCCTAATACCATCTGGTGCTGCATTTCAGCAATAATACAGCTGTAGCCCGTCCATTATAGGGTTTCACTTCTGCTTGTTTTTCTAATTATTTTAATATAATGTTTCGTATGGTATTGATAATGCTTTTTGGAATCATCTCCTGTCAGTCTGGATGTTTTCCAGTTCGCAGATTGCTTTTATCTGTCTGCATTCATCAAATTGTGCAATTGTATTCCGTGTAAGCCCACTTTTATTTGTATGCTATTCATTTAAGATAATTTTCTCCATGTCCCATTAATAAGCTAACTTCAACGTCTGCCAGTGTCTCAGTGTGCTCAGAAACCCATGAACAGACAGAGCCCACGGCCTGCACGTTCTTCAAGAATTAGAGTGTGACAGTGAAATAGTGATAGCTCTGGATCCCACATCCTCTGTGCATTACACGGTTTCGTAAGCGCTTTTTTAATTTTTGTATTTCATGTTTTGTAATCTTTATGCAAGTGATGGTTATGGTGTCATGCTGTACTTTTGGGTTTCAGAATAGAAGTCTTGTATGTTTGGCAGCAGCTGCAACACCTTGTTTATTTCTGGAATTTTTGTGAGTTTTTGATGCCTCTCGTGGAAAGTTTTTTTCTTGCTTGACAGGAACAGGTTAAGTATCGCAGAGTTGAAAATAAGACTCCTATTGCATAGCAGTTTGATCCCTTGCTGCTTTTACTATGGGTTTAATCAGACATACCTGAGCTTGTTACCTAATCCAGCTGGTAGTAAAACCTGGAATGGGTGACACTGCTGTGCAGTAGGAGTCTTATTACCAGCCCTGCCCTGATACCACTTGTGTTGGTTCTCATAATACACTTGCAGTAAAAAAACGGAAAGTGTCACGACTTGAAAAGCATATCAGCTTTCACATGGAAGTCATTTTGATTGTCTACTTTCTTTATTTCATTTTTGTAAGAAATTTGAAAGCAGGGTTTTGTTTCCCAGCTGGTTTCGAAATCGGTACCTGTACCCAGGTGTTGATTACTGACGATAGCATCGTGTCTGAATGCAGCTCTTCCCTTAGGCAGCGCTCCCTAAATAACTCATCAAACAATGGTCACAAATAAACAACTCTCGCAGCAACAAGCGATTCCATTACATGCCCCAAAATGCTTACGAAACAAAGTTTTTTTTTTTTTTTGTACATCATGTTTTAAAAATAGATATTTCACGATTAAACGTAATATTTATTAAAGCAGAAAAATAATTGCTTTGCCACATTCCAAACTGATGCTATAGAAGCGTGCGGTTGAAGCAGCTTGTGTTCCTTTGTAGCTCCACTGTGCTTGTTAGATTGCCCACTGTGATAACTGACAGGAAGCATGCTGCTGAGTGTGGGTCACTTTGCTGTGTCTTGTGGACTGGCTGCTGCCTATAGATTGCTATGGGCACAGTTATCATGCTGTGCAGGGGCGCTCCCCAGCCAGTTTCTGCTTTGCCCATCAAAGTCATATCTCTTCCCCAAACAAACTTGGGAAGTTTCACTGACCATGTCAGTGCATAACATATGACTGCTATCGTTGGAGGAAATTTTTTTGACTCATAGTACAAAATGGGAACAGATGATAACAAGACGACATCTCACCCCCAGCATGGTGAAACCAGAAGCTGATACTTGGAAATAATAATATTAATAATAATAATAGAATAACAGATGCTTATCACGTCTAGGGTGTTTTTGATGCTTTTCTGGTCGAGACTGGACATGTGATGAAAATAGTGGTTTACTATAAAACGTATTTCATGAATTCGTTTTTGTTCTATTTTTAAATATATTTTTTTCAATTCCTTATTTGGTTTAGTTTTTTGCCGCATAGTACGAGATCATTCACAAAGTGGTAATCATTTATTAACCCGACCTTTCAAGTTTATTGAAAGCAATCCAACGCTTTTGTCAAAAAAAGCTTTGCTCAATTTGTTAGTCAAGGGTTGGCTTGCTTGGGCTGATCTCCTGGTCTATTTTTCAGTTTTTCTATTTTCAGCTGCTACACTTTGTGTGTGTGTTTAGGTTTGTCATGTGTTTGTTAAATTGGACAGGATTATGGAAAGCATGTCCTGAAAGGGGGACGAGCCCCAGCAGAGCGCTCAAGGTCTGAGTGTCCTCGTCCTCTCTCACCACATGTGGGATGGTGGAATGTGCTTTGCTGAGTCATAGGTCTGTTGTTCTTTGTTTTTTATTTTTGCACAATAGTGTTGTTTCTGTGTTTGGTTTTTACAGCTGTGTTGACGTGAGGTGACGTTTGATAGCATCAGTCGTTGAGCAAGCATCCTTTTGACACATACATTATTTATGATTTCCTGTGTTCTGTCAAAAAATGTAATTCATAGAATTTGTAACACAATTTGTCTGAATCTAAGACTCTCAAGTTACAGCGTAGACTATATTAAATTATATTTATTCATTCAGACTTCATTATGGAGAATGACACTGTTAAAAAAAATGACACACAGCTTTTTTTTATTTCCCTTTAAATTATATATTCTTTATTACCAAATAGTATTAAAAAAATCACCATAACAACATCATATTATAAATAAATAAATACATATTTGTATATAAATGGATACATCACATAAATAACATTAGAACAAAGAAGAAAATAATAGTAGTAGACAATTTCAAATGCAAATATAATATTTTATATAGGAAATATCACACATCCTTCACAGCTCCCCACCTTTGAAACTGGCCAGGGACATACACATCAATTCCACTGCACAGATTATAAAGGGTAAACGAAGTGGTAATGTGGGTGATTAGTAGGGAGATTGTGTGAGTATCTAAGCATTGATGCGTTGATTACTTGCCAACAAAACTAAATAAATACTGAATTTTAAAGTATAGGGTACAGCCCCCCCCCCCCCCAAAAAAAAAAGACTGAAATGTGACTTTGCTCATTCTATTTAGGTTTGAGCTGTTCACACTTATTCTACAAAGCTTTCCTAAGATATATAGAATACAGGGCTTCTGCTTGTGTTCAAGCACTAGTATCTGTCTGCTGTGAAGAGGTACACACAATAACAATTGCAGAGAAAGAAGTAAGGCTTTATGCATAAGAGGTAGTGTTTCAGAGAGAGCTTTGTAAATAATCAAATATTATACTTTGTGAGTGAAAAATAAAATATAGGCATACATTGTTCACTCCTGTTTATATTGCTCTTGTATAAATATTCAAGTGAAGAAACTTGTTAACTCATTATCTGCCTAAACATATGTTACAAAAAAGACAGGAGCAACCAGAATGAGCTAGCTTTTTAAGTCTCAGTTTCAAATAAATTGAGTTTAGCCACCTTAGGACCACAGTCGATGTCTTGAGTATATTCAAAAGATGCCACTTTGTTACTCTTAAGTTCGACAGAAGTGCCTGGTTTCTGGTACTTTAATTTACCAATAACCACAGCAGCTGTTATAAGCAGAACGGCTACGATTAGTAAGCCTAGTAGGAATGTCGTTTCTGCTGCCGCCCCATGCGGACACTCTTGTGAATGGTCCCTTGTTAAAGCTACTGCAAGCGTGTAATTCTGCTGATAGAAACACACAGCGTCCTCCAGATCGTCGATGTCCACCTTAGATTCCTGCATGATCCTCAGCCAATCCAGAGTGCAACAATTGAAAGAGTTTCTGCTTAGCTGGATGGTCTGAAGACTTCTAGACCAGCAGGTGACCGCCGGCACATCTAGCCCGGTCAAGGAGTTGTTCCGAACATCGATCTCCACCAGTGGGGAGCATCCGATTTGCGGAGGTAGAGCGCCTAGGAGGTTGTTGGACAAGTCCAGCCTTCTTAACTCTTTCAGACAAGGCAGAGGTAAATCGGAGTTTATCATCAGGTTGCCACTGACGGACAGCTCCTGCAGTGTGGACGCCAGGCTGTCAAGAGCCTTAGCAGCTATCCTAAGGTGTGTATTACCAGCGAGGTCAAGAGAAACCAAAGGAGTTTGGTGAAACATGTGAGGGAACAGCACTGCAATGTTATTTTCACGCAGATCCAGGTGTTTCAGAGTTCCTAAACCAGAGAAGTCCACACAGTCATCATTATGGCTCACGTTTTGCAATGCAGGACCATTGCTTGCAAAAGCATGGGAGATTGCACAGGGTTGCAAGCTGTTTTTCCCTAGATTTACTCGTTCTATCTGGGGTAGGAGCTCAAAGAACCAAGGGGGCAGATAGTGGATTAGATTGCTGTGCAGATCCAGTGTCCTCATGGATGGGAGAAGAATGTGCTTCTGAAATAGTGGAGATGGTCGCTCAGGTGTCGCTTGGGTTTCTTCAGCACTTTCTTCCAAAGTGAAGTTCTGAAGGCAGTTGTCGCTGAGGTTAAGGTGCTGAAGAGCAATCAGGTCGTGTAAAAAGTGAAACGGGAAGGACGTGAATAGATTGTTGCTTAAATCCAGGTGAACCAAGTTTGTAAATGTCGTGTTTGAATAAAGCTTGAAGACTGTTTTGCTGTTGGGAGTATCTAATCTTGTGATTTCTTGGTACAGAGTTCTTACTTCTGAAAATGCAGATCCAAGTGTAAGTGAACCCATTTCGTTGTTCTGTAAATACAGATATTGTAAAGCACTCCTTTTGGGGAGCAGGGGAAAGTAAAGCAGCCTGTTATAACTAAGGTCCAAAGTTTCAAGTTGATACATGTCTTCATTTTCACTCGTCACAAAGAACTCAATGGAGTTTCTGCTGAGGTTCAGGGTAAGCAGTTGTTTCAGTTGAAAATCGGAGATGCAGCGCAGTGAGTTGAAGGCCAGGTTTAACACCCGGAGTCTCTTCAGACCCTCAAAGGTTCCCTCGTCGATTTCCACAATGATGTTGTCTTCAAGGCTGATGCTCTCCAAGTTGGGGGATTGGTGGAATAATTCTGAAGAAAGTTTTGTCAGTTTGTTTCTGGCTAAGCCAAGGTGCTCCAGCGAGGACATGTTCTTCAGATACAGAGCGGCGGTATCGCTGTTCAGATTGTTCTGGGACAGCTCCAGCACTTTCAGGCTCTTCAGCGATTGCAAGGCTGCACCGTTTCTTTTCCTGTTCCTATCCAGGTTGTTTCCTGTAAGATTAAGACTTTGAAGCTGTACCAAGTTTCTCCAAGCGCTCCGGGTTAATAGATCTAACCGGTTGAAACTTAAATCCAGCTCCTGCAGTGATCTTAGTGTTGCTGTGGATTCCTCGTTGAGAGTTCGGATAAAGTTGTTGGACAGATCAAGTTTTTTAAGTCCGGATTCCAGGTAATTTGGAACAGATGAAAGATTGAGAGAGGAGCAAGACAGCTCCTGAAATCTGCGCTGTAAAAAACAACAAAAAAACAGAAACAATTGAAGCACATAACAAAGAGACTGCAGACAAGTTTAGTTTCCAACTGCCCAGTGCCCACGTCTCTACTGGAACATTCAATATCAGCTTTCTGTCACCTGCTTTGTGGTTTGTATTTCCATACACTGAAGGAAAAATAAAACCAAACATTACATTTTTTGCTAAGAATAAATCATTCTGAAACTATGTTTAAATAAAAAATAATGTATAGCTTTTTTTTTTTTTTTACGTCAAATACGAATAAAAAATTTACAATAGAATTATTTTGTGCCAGTTTCCACACTGATGATGAATAAACTAAAAAAAGGAAACACACGACAAAGGGTCTGATGAATGTTTAAATAAATAAACACTGTATGTAAATGTCATACAGCTATATCTAATAACATCAATAATAATACAAGTAATAAAACAAAGAATATTTTTCATGTCATCAGAGCAGAGGTAAAATAAAACCCTGTTAAGCACCATCAGAACAGTGTAATACATTTTAAATGACCCTACCTTGTGACAGATGCTCTGGTTTGCATACTGTTCAGTGCTGGAGCCGAATGTGGATGAAATGCAAGAGCAGTGCAGTAGCATAAGCCAGGTCAGGATCGAGGGAGTCATTCTATCTGGAGTGTTCTGTGGAAGAGCAACATGACTGTGGGTTCTGTAGCCCTGGAGCATGCTTATCCATTTATAGCACTGTTATTAAAAAAAAAAAAAAAACTTTCCACAGCGTAGGAGAAATGAGGAGGAAATGACCGCTGAGTGTTGTTAACTCTTCCTAAATTAGCCTGAACTTTCTGTGTGCTGTTTTCAGTATTCCATATCTGTCAGTGAACTGCCAAGGCAGACTGAGATTACACGTTGCATATAGAGACTCCACCAGGTGGCGCTATGCACCACGGTAAAAACCCCATTGGAATCAAAGATGAGCAATTTTTCTTTTAGAGACCAACAACATTTTCTTACCACTCTTTATAGCATTTACAGTCACTTATGATGGGTCTTATCATTTAGTTGACCAGACTTTATGTTCACTCTTTCTGTTGTGAAACTCCCTTTGCTGCACATAGGACTTCAAGTGTGACAGGTGGAACTCTAGTTCTTCAGCGCTGGAAAACTTAAAGCACTGGCTTTTACCCATTCAGAGTGATAAAACTATTTGGGTAACACTTTATAACAAGTGCCAGTACTTCAATGCAATTAGAAACGGGCTGTTGAATTCAAAGTGAATAATTAATAATAACGTTTTCCACGTCTACGTTACACAGCCAGGACTCGTATTTAATCGTAATACATTCATAATCTGCTCACCGTTTCAGAAGGCAGAAAACAATGGTCCCTGAATGTGCAATGGTGTGCCTGAAACATCACACTAGTGCACCAGCTGCCCTCCTCCTGGGAAGGGAGAACTGCTGAACTCGTTCCAAAACCAACAAGGAGAGCAAACAGTGTGCAGGAACTCTTCAGAGCGGAATACACAAGGAGACAGAAATAGCCATCCCACCGCTTCAAACAAGCCCTGTCCAGGACATCCCCTCCTAGGATTTTATGCAAATAGTGGAAACTACCAAAGAGATGGAAGGAGTGTTGTGAAGCTGACCCCCTGGGGTGGGGCCACTAGTCTGGCCTGACGTGGTGGACACACCAAGCTGGGTAATAATCCCATAGTCGTGGCATTCAGGGTAACCACATTAATCATACCCGCCTGTTCATCATCTTAACCTATAGAGCATATACTCGGTTGCTAATGGCTTTAATGTCACTTGGGCAAAGGAGGGGGTGTTGAAATAACAGCTCCATTGTTAATCTGGTGTGTCAGTTTTTAGAAATCATTGTCCCAGGTATTAACAATAACAAGAGCATCTACTTAGAAAAGCAAATAAAGAACTAGATTTTATCTAATTGATACAATATTTAAAGATTTATTTTTTCTCCACATGTGGCCTATCTTGTATATGGTTCATAGATGCTGTATGTTCTTGTACCTTACATGAGCTGACATGATGATTGCTGTAGGACACCCTGAACATTGAAATATTAGTGATAAGATATCATGTGTTTGGGTTAGCCCTGCAGAAATGTTACAATGGAGTTCAAGCTTCATAGTGCCACTGGCATTAAGAGCTGTACAGATTTCATTTACACTTGCTGCTATACTACAGTCTTCACACCAGACGTCCGTTATATTTAGTCATTGAAATGCATTGGCCGCTGCACCAGTATGGAAGAAAATGTTTGGAAAATGACCTTCTTTGCATAGCTCGTCATTTTGATGTACCGTACTGTATAATGACAGAGAACAGTGGGCGTTAGCAGCTTCCTCCTCGAGTATCTGTGCTCTAATACTGAGAGTGAGCCCCAGGAAGAGGAAGCAACCAGGCCAAGACAGTTTATTAAGTGAATGAGGCAGGACACCTAGTGGTGGAAATCAGCATTGCAGCTCCAGATGTTCTGAACAGAGCCGTGCTCAAGAGCCAGACCAGTGAAACATTTGGCTGTTTAGTGAAAGAAGTCCAGTACTCCTTTGTGTATATGTTTATTACATTTTTAATTCAGCACGTGATTCATTCGAGTGCAAGTGGAAAATAAATAAATAAAAATAAATGTTTACAAAGCATTTTCAATTTACAAAGCACTGTTACAGAGAATGTTTTTAAACACTTTTTAAAATAACATTAACAGTCCTTAAAATGTTTTGATTGGGGTCCAGTGTCGCATTGTTTCCAAGCAGGCTGGTGTTTGAGTCTTCATACCTGTACAGATGCGGGTGTGAAGTGCACAGTGACAGGGAGGGAGCGTTCACATGGAATAATACAGCCACAGTCTGTAGTCCTGCCCGTGTCTAAACAGAGCAATGCCGCAGGGCGTCAGCGAGACCACGGCTCTTTACACAATAGGAGCCGAAACAGACAACTTAAACAACCTGTCAACGTTGGCACTAGCAAAACCATCAAGAAAGAAACAGCCCATGCTTTTGCTTTTTATTACATTGTTTTTTCACCAGGATCAAGAAAAATAATGAGGTAGCTACCTCTTTTACAAGAGTAATCTGATGCCAGTATACTTAGAGTTTATACAAAAATCAATAGGAAGGGTACGTTTTATACAAATATAACAACAAGAAACCAACACATATTGCACTTTCAGTAATCATGTTAGAGTACATTCAGTTCAGGTTTATATCTGTTGATAAAAGTTTAATAAATCCATGCAGTATTTACCATTTATAACTTAGTAGCAATTTCTGTATTGAAAGGGTCTATATATAAATATAAAATAAAATATAAAACTAAAACAGACAGAGACAGAGACAGAAGCTTTAACACCAAAGTATGAATACTATTACTGCACTGGCCAGCCAGTGTGTGGCAGGTCCCTAATCCAGAGTAATTTACAGGAGTTGTATAACGCCAAAAAATGTGGAGTCGGCATCCATGGAGATTTTAGCGTTCGGTCGGTCGGGGATTACCAACTCCAGCTCGTCCCCTTGGTCCAGTTTCACTACACCTGATGAAAAGAGAGAAAAGAATGAGAGAAATAACTGCATATATATACAGGGCTGCCCCGACGGTCTCTGATGGGACTGCTCCAGGGTTTGCAGTGCTGCTTGAATAGGAGCATGAGCCCGGGTCCAGTCATACCTGCAGTGTAGCAGGAGTTGGTGCTTCTTTCCTTTGGCATTTCCTGCACACAGAGAAGCAGGTTTGTGTATCTCTGCTCTGTCCCGACTACGTTGGATCTTCTCCTCTGGATAAGATAACCCATTATATCCTGAATCCCGGGATTCAGGAACAAAACCTGCAGGACATGACAAAACAGGGGAGCTCTTGCAAGCATTTGGTGAATTGCGCAGAATTCCCTGTACTTTTGAAGGATATTTCCAGTGTGAAGCAGTTTCCAATGCCATGTATTCATGAGGCTGTACCACATCCAGACTATATAAGGAAAGCAAGGTTATAAAATCAGGGGTGCTTTCCGTATGTCGTTATAAAATCAGAGGTGCTTTCCGTATGCCGTTATAAAATCAGGGGCGCTTTCCGTATGCCGTTATAAAATCAGGGGTGCTTTCCGTATGCCGTTATAAAATCAGGGGTGCTTTCCATATGCCGTTATAAAATCAGGGGTGCTTTCCGTATGCCGTTATAAAATCAGGGGTGCTTTCCGTATGCCGTTATAAAATCAGGGGTGCTTTCCGTATGCTGCCCGTTTAAATACTTGTCAGTGTGAAGAATAGATACAAGTATGACATGTTGGCATTGGAAGGCAAGTAAAAACACATTTCTCAAGAAGATACTGTTAGATTTAAAGAAATGTATGGTCTTACCTGGCCATACACCATGTAATAACCATCTTCTTGTACAATCATTTTATTATCAGCTGTAGTCAGGCTTTCCCCCCTTTCAACCGTGACTGCCCAGGGAATGATGGTTATATCACCTTTATACAATGATAAATTGAAGCACAATTAGATGTTTTTTAATGCAGTCTATAAACAAACAAGACCATGCACATGTACTGTATGTACGTCTGTGTACATTTTAGAAACTGCCCTATATTTAACATGACCGTCCCATAACAAGTCTCTCATCATTTTGTAAAACTCATTGTACTGAATATGAAAGTGATACATATCACAGCATGTTTCTCAAAAAGAAATGTGCATCATTCGCAACACTGCAGAAGGTTAATGCAAGTACATTGTCTTTACGATTTAAGAGGACTCCATAGGTTGATGATGCTGAAGGAACAGGGAATGGCGATGCTGAATCCAAGGTGAACTCACCTTTCTGAATTGGCTCTGCATCTTTTACAGCTTCCAGCTGCATGAACGACTGATGTTCTGGAAACAGAATAAAAGTGTTACCATCATTTGTTCTGTACTTTTCAAGTTATTCACCGTACAAGCTGCAAAAGGGACAAGCCTAGGTCTATAAAGGTGCATGATCCAGGGAAAGCCGATTTTGTTTTTTTGGCTGCACATCCATTCCCGATATATTTGTTAGTATGGAATAAACCTTGGTGCTTGGTTGTATGGCTGTTCAAGACTTGATATAAAACAACAACAGAACATGCAGGTTACTCACTTGTGGAACCTTTCGCTTCTCTCCTCGTTCTTATCAGGGAGTTCAGTGTCTGATATTGCTGTATCTTTTCAAAACTGCTTGAACTGCTTGGCACCAATTTCTGAAGAAAAACAAAAAGGCTTAAAGAGGTTTCAGTTACCAGATGGTGCTTGCTAATGAACACAACTCTGCCTGTGACCACAGGCTGCTGCACTTCACCACACCAATGACAGGAGCCCGCTCTAAACGGCCCTATCAATCTGCAGCTTTGCTAACTTGCTTATCAGTTGCTGTTAACTGGGGGAGTATAAATCATTCCTGTCGGCGAGCTGACCCTGAGTATTTCAATCCACTCTCCACAGATTAATGGTAGCAGTCTATAGATTATAATCCTGCCATGGAGCTGTGTAGTTTACTATGGCTCGGGGCGAAACGTTTCTGATCTCATTAAATCAATCACTGTACTGTAATATCGACTCACACTCATTTGATTAATTATTCAATACACTGCATTCAGTTTCGACCTGCAATGCGCCCGGACTCCTTAATTAACTGAGGTAGTGCTTCCAAACTGTTTGCACTCCCCTCAATCACTACAGAAGAGCTCTGAAGGCCTGATTAACTCTTAACCCTAAACTATGCCTTACCGGTTTCATTTGAAGTTAAATCTTGTCTAATGCATAAATGGCGCATGTTGTGTAAAACGTTTTCTCAGTTCATTTTTGGCATTCACATTTTAATAGCTGCACTTACCGGTTCCCTTGCATGCACTGTTGGGTTCTGCTCTGTTGCAGGCTCGTGGTTTAGGTACATATGAATTTCCTTGTTGAGTTTCTGCAGCTCTTCTCTTAACGTGCTAACCTGGTGCAGTAAGAAAACACTGCAAGACAAAGCCATGAGAACGATCATTGACAAACTAGACTGGGAGAGGACCAGCCTCTTGGATATGGACTTCTTTTCCAAATGGGAGCCGAACATTCTTGCCTCCTTCTAGCTTACATTACAGTGTTCACAATCATCACATTGACACAGCTAATGAAGCGATTGCATCACAGGAAACACGCATGATGAGTGTTCTCTTTTAAAAATAGGGGAACTTGCCCGTTTTGGTTTAGTGCGCTGTGGTAGCAGCTTCAATTGCTGATGAAAAAAAATACAAAACAGCTTTTAATATTAGATACTTGCGAACCATTGCACATGTCCTATACTTACAGCAGACTTTGAATTGCTTTAGGCATAAGAAACGTGTATCGATGTATTTTAAAAACTTCAAATGTACAATTCTGTCTCCCGATTAATTCAGTTGGGCTCCTTCATGTTTTTTTAAAAAGTGGTTTATATGCACCATGAACACCTTTTTATAGCAAGTGATTGGAATACTAACATGAAATAAACTGAGGCGTTGGAAGATTAAAGATTTAAAATGCCTAATTCACAAGCCCTTGACCCTTTATGCAAACTGAATTGTATTTTTTTTAATTCCTGAAAAAGACTGTTGTTGTCCTCTTTGCCTAGTAGTTTCATTGATACCAGTTGACAACATTGAAACTATTTAGTTGATTGAAATCATGACAGTAAAAATGCATTCTTGCATTACACACCATTAAATAAATCTAACTAAAGAATTTCAAATGGTTGAAAAATAAATAAAGAAATCTGAAATTTCTATTGATCTGTTAAGACAATGCTGATGAGACAAAGATACTAAATTAGTATACACATTATAATTGTATTGATGCTATTCAGCAGCTGTACTGTGCAAACAAAACCAATAAGACCCACATTGTATTTATTTGGAAACAAAAGCTTTATTGTATGGTTTGAGAAATAAAGACCATTTACAAAGACGCACATTCTATTTTATTATATACATATATACAAGACAGTATACAAAATGTACAGTATATCTGATCAACGAAGAGATCAAAACAAAACGATTAGATCACCATTAATTTACTACACATAATCCTTGTCTTGTTTTATGGTTTGGTCTCAAATTTAAAACTGCAGTATTCCAGTGTTTTATCCATAACTTTAAGCACTTTATCAGAAATTGAGAGGTTAAACTTATCGAAACACCAGCGGAAACATTTGTCTGCTTTAGCGGTTGATTTGGTTAACCTACACCTTGCCAGGATAAGCCAGCCACTGCTGGGTTTTATTACAGCACTGGTGAATCCGAGCTCGTCGGGATGAACCACATGGGATTGTACTGGAGCGTTCAACAACTCCGGGGAATCCTCCTGGATTGCATTTCCCACCCTTTTTAGTTGTAATCCCGGGATAACCGCGGATAGGTGCTTGGGATAAACTTTTATTCCTGTATATGGGTTTTGGGGTTGATATCATATTCATGTAAATACTGGTCCAGCAGTGAATGAGAACACCACCTTTGTTTAGAAATAGAAACCAGAATACTGCATTTTCAACATGCCCTTTGGGCTTGCGGTGCAAGGTCTGTGATACTACACTTCATGTCATTTTTATAAAAGCGATACATTTTGCCACTACTTACTATACGTGAAGGGTTTTATAAATACCCACGTAATGACCAAGAAAGGCACCGTATTGTCTGTATTTCTCTCAATCTAACGATTTCCCTTTTTTTTTTTTTTTGCTGCAGTCGGTTAGGGAGTGTGGTTAGAGCAGCATGGAAGTGGATTAAACTCTCCACTGGAGCAAAGTCAGTAGACTAGCTGTGGAAGTAGCAGACTCTTCACTGATCTTTATTGGGCATAAACTAACCTATTGGAAAATGTTGCCATTTATATGAATCAATTAATATCATTTATAACGTTATGGCTAGGGAAGAGTAAAGTGGTCTTTTTTAATGACCTGTAAAGTTGTTCAAATGTTATTCTGTATCTAATAGGCATCTGGATACAGAGCGAAATCAGGAGGAGGGGGCTTTGCAGCAATTCAGTGTGCATATATTTGTAATTCTTTGTGCGTTCTTTGTAAGGGACGTTTTAAACAGTGCAGTTGCAGTAATCTCTAGATACAAATCCCATTAGAATACAAGGTGGACATGGCCACATTATTCAGTCTGAGTTTATTTTTCTTTATATGGAAGATATCTTATTGTTATAAACATATTAAATCTCTTACTATTATGAAAGCTATTTATTTAAATGACAGGCCTTGTGACAGAGAGTGAGACTAGCAATAACATACATTTTAATCAAAGGTGAGGGTGGTGCTTTCCCCATAGCGTGAACACCTGCAGGACAAAACAACTTAGCCTATTAGCCTGCGTGATGGAAAAGCTCTTGAGTTTAGTTTAGTTTTGCTTGCTTGTGTGCTTACACTGTGTTCCGATGGCTTCCAGCTGCCACCCTTTCCAGCACAGTGAGGAGCCATGCAGGGAACAGGGATCCTGCGTTGGATCAGCCTCTCTGAACGAACAGCGCCACGAGCAGAGTTACCTCGAATGAACCCCGCAAGACACCATCACTCTTCCAGAGGCAAATTACTGCAAATTGCAAATGAATAAAAAAAAAATAACAAAAAAAGATTTTAAACTCCTTCAAACCAGTCAATGATTTTTTAACAAGTAGTTCTGTTGGCGATCCGGTTCTTTAAGACAAAGATTAGGCTGGAGTGATGAGTGTCTTTCCTCGGAAGGATGCTCCAGGGCCAGGCGTTCCTCCCAAATTCATTATGGAGATGTTGTTCTGTATCTTCAGTGCACTCCAGAAGAGCCCACAGCAGTGGCCTCTGTGTCTGTCAGCAACTACACTGCTTCAAGGCTGGCCCTCCCCGTGTACGTTTTAGGCACACCCAGGAATTTATTACAAGACCTCTTATTTAAAAAGGGGGAGGGAGGTGGGCTCACATCTGCCTAAGGGTCTGTGGCGGAGTGTCCCGCCCCTATTTATTATTATTTGTATTTTTGTTTGCGGCGCGGGTAAAAGCGCCGCGTCTTTTATTGTTATATTTAAAAACCCCGTGAGGATGCATGGCTGATCAGCTACTGATTACTTAAATAGCTGACAGTCATGCATCCTTACCAAACGCGTGCAGACTCTGGCCGGGGGATAATAAGATAATTACCAACTAGTTAATCCCTCGGCCAGAGTATATAAACCTGCAGCTCTCTGCACTTGGGGGAGTGTTGAGGAGAGTACGGGAGAGCGGAGAGAGGAAGAGCGCAAGGAGAATAAGAAAATTAACAATTGCTAAAACGTGCTGGATTAGCCAGCACGACACTTACTTGTTTGTTTGTTTATTCGTTTGGCCCTTGTGCCTTTTTGTTTTGTGTTTTGTTTAAATCTTTTGTTTATTAATAAATACGCTGAGTGCCATTACACTCAGCTTCAACCGCCCATCCACTGTTTGGTTTCAGTTACTTCCTGGTCCGTGACGTCATCACACATCACCACTGCGAGCCAGACTGCCACATATGGTGTCCGAGGTGGGACAAACAACGCCTCCAACAGCCGGACCAGGAAAGGATAAGGACGTTTTTTTTTGTTTTTTTCAAAAAGTATTTTAGTGTGTTTTTTTTTTTTTTTTTTTTTTTTGTTTTTTTTGGAAAAAAAATAAATAACTAAAAATGGGGAAAAGTAGCCGGAGGAGAAAGCAGCAGCAGCAACAACAGCAGCAGGAGGCGCAGCAACAGCAGCCTTACCTAGCCACACTGGACGTCTGCCTCACCTGCCTGAAGGGTGAGGAGTGGTGCTTCGCGGTTGGTGAGGTCGGGCACGTGGCACCAGACCACCCCCCTCCATGGCAGGAGATGGAGGAGCCTGAGCGTCCGGCGTCGGGGGGAGAGGGCCCGCTGGCTAAGAGGAGTTCACTCTCCTCTGAGGGAATCTGGGGCTGGCTGGTGGAGCCTGGGAGGAATGCTGAAGAGGCCCTCCCTGATGTGATCAACCTCCTGTGGGCCAGAGATGGAGAGCGATGGGAAGCCTGGGAAAAGCAACACTGCCCAGTGTCCCTCCCGGAGGTTGCAGACATGGTAATCCGCTACCTGGCTGCAGATATGGCAGGGTTACCACTATCTCCAGCTCCATCGGGAAAAGCCCAGCCACTGCCTTCTCCAGCGCCAGAGGGAGAGGAGCCATCGCTGCCGTCTCCAGCGCCAGAGGGAGAGGAGCCATCGCTGCCGTCTCCAGCGCCAGAGGGAGAGGAGCCATCGCTGCCGTCTCCAGCGCCAGAGGGAGAGGAGCCATCGCTGCCGTCTCCAGCGCCAGAGGGAGAGGAGCCATCGCTGCCGTCTCCAGCGCCAGAGGGAGAGGAGCCATCGCTGCCGTCTCCAGCGCCAGAGGGAGAGGAGCCATCGCTGCCGTCTCCAGCGCCAGAGGGAGAGGAGCCATCGCTGCCGTCTCCAGCGCCAGAGGGAGAGGAGCCATCGCTGCCGTCTCCAGCGCCAGAGGGAGAGGAGCCATCGCTGCCGTCTCCAGCATCAGAGGGAGAGGAGCCATCGCTGCCGTCTCCAGCATCAGAGGGAGAGGAGCCATCGCTGCCATCTCCAGCATCAGAGGGAGAGGAGCCATCGCTACCGTCTCCAGCATCAGAGGGAGAGGAGCCATCGCTACCGTCTCCACCAGCAGAGGGAGAATGCCTGCTGGTTTCGCCTCCACAGCCTGGGGAGGAGCCCGAACGTCCTACGCCCGAGTGGGAGGAGCCCGAACGTCCTACGCCCGAGTGGGAGGAGCCCGAACGTCCTACGCCCGAGTGGGAGGAGCCCGAACGTCCTACGCCCGAGTGGGAGGAGCCCGAACGTCCTACGCCCGAGTGGGAGGAGCCCGAACGTCCTACGCCCGAGTGGGAGGAGCCCGAACGTCCACAGCCCAAGAGGGAGGAGTCGGTGCGTCCACAGCCCAAGAGGGAGGAGTCTGTGCGTCCACAGCCCAAAGAGGGGGGAGTCGGTGCGTCCATAGCCCAAGAGGTGGAAGTCTGCGCTTCCACAGCCTTAGGACCCAAGCTGCAGTCCCAAGAGCCAGAAGGGGAGGAGTTACAGGCTCAACCCCCTGAATTTTTCTGGGGGGGAGAAGGGCAGGATGCTGGTGTTCCCCAGCAGCCTCTATTTATGCTGCTGAAGGGAGCACGGCACCCGCCAGCCCAGCCGCCACAGCAGAGGGAGCCAGCACCGCCACAGCCTCCCTCTGAGTGGCCAGCATCCGCCCCATCGCCTCTGCCTCCACCACCACCAGGAGCAGGGCAGCAGGAGCTGCTTCTGTCTCCACCATCACCAGGAGCAGAGCAGCAAGAGCTGCCTCTGCCTCCGCCACCTCCACCAGCAGAGGGTGAATGCCTGCTGGTTCCACATCCACCGTCGTGGGAGGACTGCTTGCCCCTCCCACCTCCACCAGCAGAGGGTGAATGCCTGCTGGTTCCGCCTCCACCGTCATGGGAGGACTGCTTGCCCCTCCCACCTCCACCAGCAGAGGGTGAATGCCTGCTGGTTCTGCCTCAACCGTCGTGGGAGGACTGCTTGCCCCTCCCACCTCCACCAGCAGAGGATGAATACCTGCTGGTTCCGCCTCAGCCGCCGTGGGAGGACTGCTTGCCACTCCCAGCTCCACCAGCAGAGGGTAAATACCTGCTGGTTCCGTCTCAGCCGCTGTGGGAGGACTGCTTTCCCCTCCCACCATCGCCATTGCCTGGGGATGGCTATTCTGCATCGCCTGGGGCTGCCTTTTGTTCTCCACAGGACACAGGGTACGAGGGAGAAGTGGAGCTCCCGCTGCCGCCTCCATGGCCAGGGGCTCCCCTCCCGAGTTCGCCTTCCGAGGGTCCGCTGCGGCTGCCGTCGCCTTCCGAGGGTCCGCTGCGGCTGCCGTCGCCTTCCGAGGGTCCGCTGCTGCTGCCGTCGCCTTCCGAGGGTCCGCTGCTGCTGCCGTCGCCTTCCGAGGGTCCGCTGCTGCTGCCGTCGCCTTCCGAGGGTCCGCTGCTGCTGCCGTCGCCTGGGGTCGCCAGGGATCCTGCTTCGCCTGGGGTCGTCGAGGGTCCGGCTTTGCCTGGGGTCGCCAGGGATCCTGCTTCGCCTGGGGTCGCTACACGATGGCCGGAGCTCCATGAAAGGGAGCTGCCAGAAATGAAGAAAGGGGGGGAGGTCAGGAGACCAGCTCCCCCAGCCGCACTTTCGCGGCTGGAGATCATGTGGTCGGAGCCCCACGGAGGGGAACTGCCGGCCATGAAGAAGGGGGGAGAGGTCAGGAGACCAGCTTCCCCAGCCGCACTTTCGCGGCAGGATAGAGTGTGGCGGGAGCCCCGGAAGAGGGAGCTGCCGGCCACGAAGAATGGGGGGGTGCCAGAGATTCCACCATGGCCACCCCCCAGAAGTAACTTGCTTCCCCCTCTTCCGGGACTTTAAGACTGAGGGGGGAGGTGGCCGTTGGGGCCATGTGTGCTGCGCACAAGGGGGGGCATGTGTGGCGGAGTGTCCCGCCCCTATTTATTATTATTTGTATTTTTGTTTGCGGCGCGGGTAAAAGCGCCGCGTCTTTTATTGTTATATTTAAAAACCCCGTGAGGATGCATGGCTGATCAGCTACTGATTACTTAAATAGCTGACAGTCATGCATCCTTACCAAACGCGTGCAGACTCTGGCCGGGGGATAATAAGATAATTACCAACTAGTTAATCCCTCGGCCAGAGTATATAAACCTGCAGCTCTCTGCACTTGGGGGAGTGTTGAGGAGAGTACGGGAGAGCGGAGAGAGGAAGAGCGCAAGGAGAATAAGAAAATTAACAATTGCTAAAACGTGCTGGATTAGCCAGCACGACACTTACTTGTTTGTTTGTTTATTCGTTTGGCCCTTGTGCCTTTTTGTTTTGTGTTTTGTTTAAATCTTTTGTTTATTAATAAATACGCTGAGTGCCATTACACTCAGCTTCAACCGCCCATCCACTGTTTGGTTTCAGTTACTTCCTGGTCCGTGACGTCATCACACATCACCACTGCGAGCCAGACTGCCACAGGGTCACTAACAAGGGACCAGCCTTTGAGATAAACACACTGTAGGGGGCCTCCTTGTTTAGATAGCAAGATACTTTGCTCTTCAGTCTCAAAGGTATTTTAAGCTGCTCAGTAAAACGATAGCATTTGAGAACAGAACTTTACTGTTTGTCAGTCTGGGACAATCTGGGGTAGCAAGGTTTGCACAGGAAGGTACTGACTTTAAAAAACAAAATGACTCTTCTTGTATAGTTAGTGGTGATTTCTTAGACAGCATTACCATACAATGCCTACTTGATCCACTGAAGGGGATACTTAATCTCTGCCGGACTTTCATAAATACAGTCAAAAATATATATATATTTACAGATAACACGCAGTAGTTATATATATTTTCTCACATGTATGTGGTAAGGTGGTGGGTTATCTAAACATTAAAATGATGGGGGCTCCACTATAAAACATGAAAATATAAATAAGCTTAAAAAGACAAATAGGAATCTGCAGGTTCTGCTGCTTGAGCTCTTGGGGTATCCAGTGTGTGGATTGCAGCTGGGCTGTTTTCCTGGACAGCAGCGATATACTGCATCAACACATGGCTCAATATCTTCATAGAGATTCTGAACCATCCCATTGGGTTTCAGTCCCTTTCACTGTTCTATTTCCAGCTCTTGTACTTGAGTGCGCACTAGACAGATGTCCTATTATGACACAGATCACAAGACTTGGTATATAAAATATGTAAAATGGTTATAATGAAAATAAACGGTTGCCCGTTTCCCCACAGTGAGTGCGGCGTAATGCAATCTCATCTCATGCAAGTCCTGAGGTCAGAGCTGGTCCTGAAAAGGCAATGCTTCTTTAGCAACAAGGTCCTCCAGCAGGACAAAGCAAGGACCAGAACAGTGTCTCTGCTGGTGAGTGCATTGCTCATTCCCTTTACTGCTACACTCTACATTAGCAAGGTCCTTTTTTATACCTGTGATAACTGAGGGAGCGATAGGACTCCACCGCTGTTACATGCGAGTAGTTCCATTCCAGAACGTACAGCCTCCAGAGGAGAACTCTGCTCCTTCATATACATTAGCAGGGTCTACGGTATTGAGGACTCTGCATTTGAGCATTTCACAAGCTGGTGATCGCTTGGGCTCCTTCATCCTCTGAGTGCGAGCGAGAGGCAGGGATTAGGGACAAGGACGCAGACAGACATTAAGGCTGGGTTATCCAATATATCTGTGATGTGTTTTTTTTTTTTTTTTAAGATGACGGAGCCTCCCCGAGCCGGATCGCCCCGAAGAACGTTGTGTGCTTGCTCATGTTGATGGAGATGTCTGCGTGGACCATTTTGATCGCTATTCTCTGCCTCGCCCTCAGCAGGCAGACCCCAGCGGTGTAGCAGGTGTTGAAGTTGGTCTTGCCGGTCTCAATGCTCCGCGTGCACTGCAGGAAGGGGGTCTCATCAACCACGACCTCATAGCTGGCAAAATCTGTGAAGTTGATGTAGTATACCTGGCACCAAACCACCAGGGAGAGGGAGAGGGAGAGGGAGAGGGAGAGGGAGGGGGAGAGAGAGAGAGAGAGAGAGAGAGAGAGAGAGAGAGAGAGAGAGAGAGAGAGAGAGAGAGAGAATTAAAAAGAATATACATGACCAATCACAGAAGAATCATGCAGTTTTGGCTACCTCTATTTGTAACCCATGGCAAAAGCATTCTAGGTAAATTAAAGCTATCATTTTTTTTTTCACTTATTTTACTGTCAGTATTAAATTATTGCAAGTACAAATCTACATGAGGAAGACGCAGCACTGGACATTGCCTGTTGCTGTGCAATATGTAGCATGCAGTGTCCCCTTTCAGTATGGTAGCTGAATATTGACACAACTGGGCTAGAATGGATAAGAATTAATACTGGAGAATATCCTAATAAGTATTGTGAAGGTCAGTTTTATTTTTTGTTTGTTTTAGTTTTGTCCCGTTTAAAAGCATTCGAACCAACACCGCTACATTTCAACAATGATAATCCCACTGCTGAAGACATCACCATCTGTGGGATGAGTCAGTGCTGTGGAACGAATGCTGCTCGGAAACAAAGGGAACGCGAGTTCATCTTCAAACTCGGAACTTTGGAACCTCTTGGAATGAACATTCTATTCTGACATTTTCATGACGTCCTTTCTACACAGCTGAAATTTATATATATATATATATATATATATATATATATATATATATATATATATTAATCATTTAAACCTTTTGTGTACACGCAAAAACTATATAAATAAAATGAAGCAGCAAAGTAATTTATGAAGTGAAAGCTCCCTATTGTGATGGTGAGCTATTCTAAATGTTCCTGATCGAGTTCTCTTCGAGTCAGACAAGATCCAGGCGCGCTCTTCTCAGTGGCATGCAGTTGACAGAGTTAGGTCCAAGACCATACTCACTTCTACCTGACTATAGATGAAGTAGGTCCCGTCGACCAGCACCTCGAGCGCCCCGCTGCGCGTGTGCAGCTTGAACACCTTGGGGTTCATGGAGATGCGAGACCAGTCATTCAGCACGCCCCCTGAAAGATCTCAGCGTGAGAAGAGGGCAGTCACTCAGCATCAGTCATCATTAAACAAACACAAGACAGTCTTACTTCATTTAATCAGCAATGCCTTCAAACCTGGAAGAGTCAAGTGGACAGACGCTACAGTGTACCAAGGAACTAAAGTACTAGCTGAAACACAGACCCCAGTCCATTTTAATAGCACTCATTGTATTCTTTACAGGCATTTCAAATATTTAGTTAAAGTGTTACAATTGTTTTTAAATATCTATATGTATACCTACACACACACACACACACACACACACACTCATATAACCTCTGGAAATAAGGACTCCCATCACTAGAAGTATTTCATCTTATTAACAAAATGTTATATGACCCAAACATACACAATGTCTACCTCCCTCCCCTCATCCTAGTGAAGCAGATGAACACTTGATAACTTGTACTTTAGTTTCTTCAATTTAACTCTTACCATTCTTTACTTGAATTGCTGATCCTTGTCCTTGCAGATGTACCACAGCTGGCTGTAAAATGTCCAAAAATAAATAAATAAATAAATAGATTTGCAGAATTATTTCCACACACCAAGTATTTTATCCGTATGAGAAGTGCAGTACAGTAGAGCTCTCTGAATGCAGCTGACAATACTGAGCTCCTACCTGCGTTTCTCTGGCCCCTGCTTTTTCTACTGCTCCTGTAAATGAAAAAAAACAATAAGTAACTTGCAGCATGCACAGCAGCTTTGAGTCACTTACAACATTTAAACACTGGGTGGCAGTGTGCACTCTGCACAGATCCTTTTGGAATTCCTCAATACAACACATGATCTATCATGCTCCCTAATGTAGATGTTTGATGCATGGCAGGGTTTGTTTCTGTAACGGTGTTACCTGAAGGTCCTGGGAGCCCGGGTTGACCCTGTGGTCCCGGAGGCCCGGCTGGCCCAGGTGGCCCCATAGCGCTGGTTCCAGGGATGCCGGGAATTCCGGGAATTCCTGGAGGGCCTTGTGGTCCTGGGGGCCCCTGAGGGCCAGGAGGGCCCGGAGCACCAGGAGGTCCTTGTTTTTTGCCTAAAGAAAGAGAGAAGCATAAGTTTACAAACTTTAAAATGGGGTTGTCTCGAAGGTTGCTTAACTATTGCTGCAGGTAATGCATGCCTAACTGCAGTTCAATAACAAGCTGTTCTTGTTTATCATTACTGAGTATTCAGAGGGAAATTGCATTACCATGCTTAGACCAGGAAAATGTGTCAGGAATTTCTTACCTTTTTTTTTCACTTTTCCTGTTTTAGTATTAGAACCTGAAACGACATCAAAATACAAAATGTAATCAAATATGCTGTGCGGTGTGTGTGTGTGTGTGTGTGTGTGTGCGTGTGTGTGTGTCCATGTAGGGGGTGCTCAGGACAATGCCTCACAGGTCATTTCATTGGGGTCTCATAAGATGCCCATATGCCATCAAGAGCAGAGTTCCTCTATGTAGAGACACCAGACTTTGTTACAGTAGACTGCTTCTTTTACAAAGATTGCCAAAGCTGAATCAATGCGTTCTGCCAGTCCACAGCTCATGTGGTTCTGGGCATGGCTAGCAGGACGCACTGCAGAGGAGGCAGCTCTCAGAGAGGCCTCAGAGCAGCAGCATGTCCCCAGATGGATGGGTGAAACCACTTTGTTCCTGCTCTGTCGTTTCTTTTATTAAAAAAGGGATGAGCCCAACATAAAACACACTTCAAAAGCCTGATTAATATATATTTTTCGGGGATATGAAGTCTGCACAGCTTAACTAATAGCGAATACTTCAGAACGGCTATGAAAGATATTTGGAAAGCCCTCTGAATTTTCTCTTTTGTTGTGGTAAGTCAATTATTTACTTATTTATTTTTTTAAGCAAACTGATTTACAAAGGCTCTGTTTTTTTATGGATTAGCATCTCTCTTGGAAGAGATAATGAAATTGCACCTTAAGGGTTAAATCTATGTTTGCCTTTCATTCTGGGAATCCTAATTTAAACTGTAAAATAAACCAACTCTGTCTACCAGAATATGACGTGAACAGTCTGGATGGATCGTTTACCATTTTTCATAAGGAACTGGTTACTGATCATTTCAGATTAGTGTAGAATTATTAAAATGTGTTACAGTGCTGTCTCTTGATAACTCTGTAGCAATACATATGGCAATAAACCGTACATATCAGGCTTATCCAGTTCCTTCGAAATGGACTCCCATATATTACCTTTCAAATCTGTATCTTTAAAATTGTGATGTCATAAAGCTCTGGCTATTATAGTTTCCTCCGTCATTCTGGAGTATATGTTCATTTTGTCGCATTGCTGCACAGTTTCGCTTGTCGCATTGCGTCTGGTGGGTAGCAGCCTTTAGACAGTGCAGTTTATGTCTGCCCCATAACTGGGTATAAGTTGAGCGTTAGGGTTAGGGCTAGGGAATGCATGGCTAATGCAACAATGAAATATAGTTTGCTGTAATAAAAAGAAAACCATTCAAATCAATCCAGGGTAGCTGTGCAGAACTATTATGAGCCAGCACTGGACAGCACATACTGCACAAACATAGGCATAGAAACAAGTGCAGCTTCGAAACAGCAGCCACCAGAGGGTGCTGTACACCACAATGACTTGGAGTACACAGAGAACACCGAAGTAACACCTTCCCTCTCCTCAGTCCCTGCTGTTACGCAGGGACGTTTATACTACATAACAAAATGCTTTACTAGCGCACTGTACTGTAGGTAAAATGAAAAAACATCTCCCTTCTTTCCCTGCAGGTTAACAAAGAGCAGCTGCGAGTTCAAGTAGACAGTATTAAACAGCAAGGACCTAGCTCAGTTTGTTATTTCCCTCGCAAAATCCAACAAGTACATCAGCCTGCATTTGAATGAAAGTTCTCCCCCGTTGATGAAGATAAGCGCAAAGCATGTTCATGTATTTACATTGCTGTTCAACAGCATGGCAAGTCGTGACAAGCAAGCTCAGCTTAATCAAAGCTTGTTCTTGAGAGGAAAACACAAGTGTGCGTCCACCTAGGCAGGTCGAGGAGGGAGTTTCAACACCAGACTCACCATCTGACCACTCATCGTCCCGCAGGGTCAGGACAGACGGGACAGAATCACGTAGCAACAATACGTGCTGCAGCTCACAATGCAAAGAACACGGACATTATATTACCAGTTTCAACCACAGGGATTGGGATACTTTCCCATGGGGTGCTGCTGTAAAGCACTGGCACCTCAGTCCATTGAACTGAATGGAAAGATGGAGTGCAAACCTCTTACCACTCAATTAGAGAGCAAGCTTTGCAGTCGAGAGGCAAGCACGTACATTAGCTGATGAGCGCTCTGAGAAGATTCACTTCCGTGTGCGCACGGTGTATATGTGATTTAATGGGAATTCACTCCGACAGGAAAGTGAAAGAACGGGTTAATAATGCTAGCCATCATTTCTCTCTCAGGGATGTTTAACCCATTTTAAAAAGCTCTATTCATTACTGTTCTAGCTGTACATTATAAAACTGCTGAACTATTTCCCCATAATTAGCCACAGATGGTGGGTTCTGGCTTACAGAAGGCATGCCATTCTCAGACAACACCGCCTCTACTCGTGCCCAACTTCACTTTCGAACACAGCCGGCGCAGCGGTGTCGAACCTGCGCTAGAAATGCAAAACAATTTATCATACCAGTCATTAGATCTACAGTACAAAGGCTGTTTAACCTTAAATGACCAACAGTTCAGGTCTCAAACACATGGCAAGTGTTTTATTTCTGCCTGAATTACAGGACTAATTTGCATGCTTTTTTCTTAATGAGCAACCTATTCCAGCTGAGGTATGTGTTAGGAGAGTTTAAAAATAACACACACCACAGCTGGAATAGCACAGTGATCTGCTAGCAAAGAGGCTGGGAGTCATTATCAACAAGGATTTGTTCTGATTTTCAGCAGAACAACTCATAAAGGGTCTGTGTTAATCTAAACACAAAGTCCAAGCCCAGGGGTATGCTGCTCTGCTAGTGTCACGTAACACAGCAAATGCAGGTCCCTTTGCAGCACTTGTTGACTCCAGTGATGGAATAGGTGATGGAATTTCAAAAGTGGAATCTGTTCGTTAGATTCAGCTTTCACGTCTTTTGACAATGCCAGGAGTCCACCCATCTCAAAAACTTCATCTAAAATGATCAACACATAACTTTAAAACAAACACTTGGTGATAGATTGTAATGTTAAACTAAGAAGAAACTTCACCTTTATGTACCGATAGATTTTCTAATAGGATGTCATCCTATCCCTGCATCCCTGGCATTTCTGCATTTTTTTTTTTTTAACTATAAAAACTGTGAAACTTCAAGCCTAATTTAAAGTGTTAATTCAAAAACCTTACACTGTATCGTTTACTTCTACTACTTGTGCTTGAATCAGTCGCTTCATTTTTTTTTTTTTTTTTTTTTGATGGAACGCCATTGCTTCTGCCCCGGTAGGGTGCCAGGCCCATAGTTTGAGAACCACTGATTTAAAACCCTCAACACCGATAATGAGAAAATACGAACACTCACATGCGACACAACGGCTGTCTTAAATCCCTTAACACCGATAATGAGACAATACGAACACTCGCATGTGACACCGGTGGTCTTAAAACCCTTAACACCGATGAGGAAACATGAACACTCGCACGCGACACAACGGCTGTCTTAAAACCCTTAACACCGACAATGAGACAATACGAACACTCGCACGGGACACCGGCTGTCCGTCCTCACTGCAGCTTTTTGCAATGCCATAAACAATAACTAACATTAGCACTTTTTCAAATATACACGCTACTTGAAAAGAGTCCTGGGATATCGTGCGTCAACACCACACACAGCAGGGCCTCTCAGGCATACTGTTTACTTCATTATGTCTGTGAGGATTAAGCTTGTAATTGCTTAATATCATGCACAATGGGCCCCGTTCCATATTTAGCTGAAAGTGAGAAAACAGTTGAGAGAAAAAGACAGTAATATATCCAGGTTTTACACCCGCTGAATCCAGATGGCTCAGTCGTCTGCACTGAACTCTGAAAACTACCTTGACGAATACTGTACACCACGAGCAGGAAAACAATTCCAGTTCCACCAAGCCCACGGAAACCTGGGGTCATAACTATGGCAACAGGCTTAACATACAGGAACACGCAACTGTTCCGCTGGAAAACAAAACAAACAAACAAACCTACAATTCAGCTTTATTTGAACATGGTTGTGGTTTGAACCCCCACATGTGTTTCACAATACTGTTGTTTGGGAGGCGAGGTTATTCCCCCTCCAGCTGGACCAGGAAAGTAGCGAGGCGTCTCTCACCTCCTCGAGGAACTCCTCAAAACTTTGACTGCCAGCATGCCTCTTGGATTATTCAGCTTTGACTACATTTGCAAAGCATTCCTTTCTAATTGAATCTTGTAGGTTAGTAAAGCTTCACCTCTTCCATTCTGCAGGAGCAGACCATGTGCAAGGGGGTGGCAGCTTTTGATGCAGCAGAAGATGCCATGACATAACCATTTCAAAATGGTACGTTTGGGACTCAGTACAATAGAGATGTAGATCTGCATCTCACAGGTAAAAAGGTTCCATTTCAAGCTGAGTAAGAGTTGAGGAACCGATACCCTGCCTGGGTCAGATGCAGGTGGATTATTAAAATACTGGGGGAATCCTATTGGATCGCAGGAAAAATTCTAGGAGTAACCTCGGGATAACCACAGATAGATAGTTCAGGGTGATGCTAGTAAATCCATTGTGACTTTTGGTTGAACAAATCAACCCCCAAGTCACATTTACTATATACTATATAATATCATCATATATTCTTGAGCATGCAAACAAAGGCAAACCACAGAAAGTTACCCTGTGGTTGTAGAATATGGTCCTAAATCGCTTTAAGAGGAGGGTAAGCAGGTCCCTTATAAAAGTTTGCCACAGTATTATTGCACAGTATTTCTGCAGGTTTGCCATGCTTTTACCCTGGTTATACTGTGCATTTACCCTGGTTTGTCATGTTTACCATACCTGTTCTTTAGCATGCTTTATTAAACTTTGCTAGAGATGACAGGCGAGCCATCTGTGAATAGGAATTGGTTGTTTTATCACAGCATGGAGGGATTAAAAAAAAAAAAAAAGTCTGGAACAATCAATTTGCTGTGTTTATCCAAGCGTTGTATGTTGTCCAAAATGCCTGTCCCTAAAAGGGTTGCTTTCTTGAAAGATTCACACAGCCTCATCTGCAACATATTTCGACTAAGAAAAAAAAAACAGTGGTAAAACTGTTTAATGAATGGAACAAATTAGCATCAAAGACTGACTTGAGATTGAGAACACATTTTCACAACACATACAACAAAAACACATCTGTTGTAAAAAGCTTGCAAGGCAAATCGCACATTTATTGAGGGAAAATACATCTGACATGAAAGAGCAACGAGCTTTTGGCAAATTCTCAGTTACCGACATCTTTGTCCGAGAAACCTGAGGCCTCCTTCAGCAAACTTGTGCGAGTCTACAGTTCTTTAGAGTTGGTAGATGCAATCACTCACTAAGAGGCTCATCAAACTATTAGGCAAATCCCTACAGAAACTGCCCCATGAACCATACTGCCTGAACCAAACCAAAACCTTACATTTACAAAACTGAACCCCCTTCCACCCGGGTACGTTAATCGTGGTTACCCCTAAAATGAATACCGCTTAATGGAACACAATGGTTTCCCAGGATTCCCTCCTGTGGCCTCATTTGCATGTGCCTGGCATCCCAACCTGATGGCCCATTGTCTATCAATCCATATACTTTACAATGAAATGTTAATATGCACAAGTGACTTGGTTCCTTATTCCCTGGGAGCATCTCCTGGCATCCATTTGCCAGTGTGGGTCTCTTAATTGCATTGCCAACACACTGCATGGATTGGAACTATGCACAGCGTGGTTTGGCTGGTCTGTGTCTTAACCATCCCTCTGTAATCCTGGCTGAGCTACTATCAGGGCAGACATAATCTGTTTGCAATCGCAAAAAAAAAAAACCCAAAAAACAGGCACATTGAAAAGACAGGCTTGCTGTTCTCTGACTTTAGCGTTTTGTCTAAAGCTATCAGCATTCACAAACACAGTAGCTTGGGTTAACAGGTCTTTTCCCCACTGCTGTTTCAAGTAGCGATTAAAACAATAAAAAAGTAATGTGCAAATATTAAAAGCAGTTCTTATCTGAACCCTAAATTATATTGCCAGCCAACCCAGGCTGTAAACTCTCCTTCTGATAACAGGCTGAACATGGAGTGGAAGCAAAGCCAGGTGCATTTCCATGGGTTAAGAGCTGACAAGAAAACAACAGTGCACCGTTTCTCCAGTTCTAAGGCAATAATAATAATAATAATAATAATAATAATAATAATAATAATAATAATACATTTTTAAAAACACAAATCTAGCCCCGGCACTGTTCACCTGTGTTGCAAACGGTGTGAGAGTGTTTTTGTCTAAACTAATATTCAATCTTCCATAAAGAACGCAGGTGCCATCCTCCCCTCACAAACCAGGTGCGGAACTGTAGAAGACGCACACCACACTTCCAAAGCTTTCCGGAAATGTTTCCAATTAGATCTGCTTTGAAATGGTATCGTGAGATTATTCAGACTCTTTCAACAGTTCCAGGGCTTTTGTTGAGGTCTCCGGTGGGTGCTCCGGTTTGTTCAGTGCTGCCGTACGTATTCTATTATGTAATGTATGTTTCGTCTTGAAAGATCACCACATTATAAACATATTAAGCAAGGATCCATCCTTGATTGAAAGTAAAATAACACAGAGTTAGAAACTAGCTGCCCGTCTGACAAGACCTGGACATAAAGTGATCTGACAATCTGCAAGTCACAAATGAAAATCCTGGCTGGCTGATTATAAAGCCTGGATAAGATACCAGTGGCTTTACAGACAGCAGCTGCAGTCGCATGCTTTTAAGATGTGTGTGTAACAGTACTTACAACTCTGACCTTCTAATCCCACCCCGTGTTTGACAAGCAGGTGAAAATGACTACCACTCTGTAGCTTTCAATGAAGATTGCTTATGAAAGCACAAGCATTCCTCTACAGGTTCAGAGTTCCAGAGTTAATAGAACTAATGATGGGGAGTATTTTATTACTGAACTTGAGCACGGGTACTGGCATGATTGGTTACCTTTAAGTAACGTCACCCCAGACTGCATTGCACTCTGTGGAATATCTCTCTGTTGCGAGGAGGTGCAGCATCAGGTGTATCTGGCATCACGTGGGTTAACTAGTGGGGTAAATAACAGGAGTACCTGACTGTGTGACTTGCATGTTATAGAATGGGACTGTGGAACTTGGTCTGAAACATTAAAGTACTAAAATAATTGTGCTCTGTGCTTATACCCACAATCAGTGTCTAGACTCCCTACACTGTCTTCTGGCCTGGATTAACATCAAACCAGCCTGCCCATTCACAGAGCAATTACAAGGATGAATCCTGGGGCGCCGTTATAATATGTTCATGATGCAAGATGCCAACCATACCACCCTTTTCTCAACAGAAAATAAAAGGAAAAAAAATGCAATATTGTAACATGCCCAGACTCTACAAGTCTGCCAAACATTTTTAAGGTTCTCGTATATTAGCTGTATTTCAAGTGAAACCACATGTTAGCTGCTTCAATACAAAAAATGTGTAATATATATAAAAAAAACCTCTATTGTTTAAAATAAAACCATCCCTTTCATACCAAGAACATCTGCCAACTCTTTCAAAAGTGTGTTTGCTTTTCTTCTGGATTCTTTAAAGTCTCTAAAACTTAAAAACCGAGGAAACACCTTCCGCTTCACTGCACAATATCGTTTGACAGTTTGGTTAAGTAAACAAACGGCCCTTTTCTATATAAGAATGTGTTGAGGTTTCTGATTCTTTTATCCTCTGCTGTGCAGCTATTTCTTAATTGCTGCTTACAGGAATCCCCTGCGGAGGTGAATAAAGATGGGCTCAACTAGCCTCTGTGACACAAACGTTGTGTTGCTTTCCCTCCAGCCTTCCTTTAGATTGCTTTGAGGACATGCATTGTTCTTCTACGCCCGAAACACCACTTATTAATTCTAAACCCCAAAAACACATTTACAGTGGCTTCTAAAAATAACCGAAGCTGCACACGCTGGATTTAATGACAGCAACGCTTAGCTACCGCGGGTTAACCCTTTGAAGAATGTGTAAGTATCAGCACCATGTGCCAAATTTCTTCAGGCTTACTGCTTCTTAATGGCAGTGTGAAATACTACTTTTATAGTACATTAGATCACAGACACCAAGAACTCATCTAAACGGAGGCGCTTCTAAAAGAGTTTGGGCACATTTTTGGTGCATTACAGCATACAGTGTTAATTGCTGTTACAATTACGGGCAGAAATCAAACACTGACACAGAAACTCAGGTATGCGTCTCTCACGGCAGTAGGGAAAGTCATTACTTCATTCTGGTTAAAACAATAATATTGATACAGGTTTTTGTGATGAAATATTGATTTAGAATGTATCATAGAATACTTACAGCTTAAATGGTACTTAATGGGTTAAACCAGTCTAGAAAATTCTAGGATTAGTTGTCTGTGAAAAATGTATTATTATTATTATTATTATTATTATTAAAACACCACCACATGTTATCAATAGTCTGCCTTTAATATCCAAAAAGTAATTCATTGAACAATGCTTTCTTAAAAAATGAAAAAGAAAAAAAAAACATCTGGTATCATTTAAACAAATGGCCCAAAAAGGTCATAACAGTGTTTAGCGTGGACTGAAACCCGCAATCATAACAGTGTTTAGCGTGGATTGAAACCCTTTGCCGTCTCACCTTTGATTAATAAAAACATCACTGATTAGTCTGAAATCTGTCCAGGGAAGATTAAGACAAACAAAAAAAAAAAGATCATAAATAAATCTCCACAATTACTGTTTCATGGATCACATGTTATAAATTGGAACAAATTGAATTGATCTGCAGAGAAATCCCTGGAAATACATTAAAAGAGAACAGACGACTCCCCTTGTAGCTCCAAGGTGCACTGGCTGCTTTTAAAACAAGGAAAAACTGAATTTCCCCAACAAAAGCATGACTGAAGCCTTGGTAATGACTTCTCTGCTTCCAAAAGTGCATCACTATTGAAATCAATGGCCCCTCTTAATGTCAGTATGAAACACCTGTAAAATATTCCTTGTCATTGGACCACAAAGCATTCAATTAAATAAGAAACTTACAATATATTCTGTTTGACCCCAGATCTTCAGGGTAAATGGTAAATGGGTCCAATGAGTAATGGCTATCCTTTAGGCTGGTATTCACATTTTAAATTGACGTGGCACGTTTCCATTACTAAAGAAACACGACTATTTGAATATTCCAAGCAGTACGAGGGATTGAATATCCATCACATGGTATCCGGTTAAAGCACTGACCAGAGGAGATTTGGTTGTGACAATTGATAAAGAGTTTCTTACATATTAGGAATAAAGTCTAAATCGTGCTCAAAAATTCTAAATTAGCAACATCATTCTGTTGTACCTTGCATTTAAATACACAATACGTCTGTGCATACTGTTTTTTAAATAACGCTTTTCAAAGCTAATTCTTTAGCAGCATTATAGGACATTACAACCATACATCCTAATCTGCATATCCGCTATATTGATACCAACATTCATTTATTAATACAGGACATTTCCAGTTCAAGCGGGCCAAGGGGTTGCTTGACCCCTCGCCACATGAAGATGAATTTGGTAAAAATGAATCGTCCACATCGTGGTACGAGTTCCACACCTCCTGTCCAGCACACGCACGCACGCACGCACGCACGCACGCACGCACGCACGCACGCACGCACGCACGCACGCGCACACACACACACACACACACACACACACACACACACACACCACAGCCTTTTCTGCATCACGTGGTTTACGGATCATCAACCGCAAAGAGAGAAAACTAACCTAGAATGTGGTCCACTGGAGCTGGAATGACCCTAATAAAAAAAGTCTTCAAATATGTAATAAGATAAAGCTTTGTGAACAGGGCCCATTATCCACAGAAACTGATAATCCCTGCTTAGGCGACTTTACAATAGTTACAAAAAATATGATATGGGTGGAGCAGCATAATAACTCACACGCAACGGCAGACTGGAACACTTGGATAGTGTTACTTCCAGCCATGCCAGTTAACAAGTCATCACGTCTTCCTTATAGCTGTCTGCATGCAAGCCAACAAAACTGAATCCACTCTCTCGACAGGAAAGCCAGTCGTCTATTTATTTTGACAGGTCGAATCAGAAGAGTTATGTATGTATTTATTTTTTGTCTTTTGTTGGTCAAGTTCTTTCATCAGAATGTGTTTAAACGCATCGTTAAGCTGTAACACTAACAAGTCTTGATTTCATCTTTGTCTCCCCTTTCCCTGTTGTGTGTGAGTATATGTTTTTTTTTTCATTTCATAAAACAGAGAAGTGTTACATGACAACCCATCATAACATCAAGGATTGGCAACGAGAACTTTAAACAATTGTTCCTTTTTTTCTTTACATTTACCGAAAAACTATGACGACACATTGACAAAAAAACACCGTTAAACGAAATCTTGTTATGAGACCGACTTACCATATGCAGTTTACAGGTCGAACTCAACAGCATATATTGGGACTCCCAACACAAGAGAGTAAATAAAATTATTTAAATGCACATACCTCCTTCCCCATCCCTGTCTCTATTTTGACTTCTTTTTGTTCGGTGAATAGGTCTCTTATTTTCTTCTGGGAGACGAGGATGATCAGCAGCGTTGAATTGATTTGACCGAGCCAGCTGAAGGATAAAAAGAAAGCAAGATACAATGAATACTGTGAAGGTCTGACCGTACGGCTTGGAAATCTCAACAGGAAACAGGAAACCCATCGTTTTCACTGCAGTCCCAGATTCCACTCTGATCTGTGTTCAGTTTGAACAAGATGGAAAAAACACCTTAAAATCAGGACAGTGAGGGCTTTGCTTGGATTTGGGAAAGGTGAATTTATTATTTTTTTATTATTTGAAGTCCTCATCCTTTAGCTAGGAGAATTCTGGTTTTGGTAACTGTACCAATAGTTTTTAAAAATAATTTTGGAATGCATCAGTCTGGCAAAACATCACTCACTCAAAACTATTCCAACAGGGACACTTCTCCATGGCTCTCCAAGGTCCAGAGAGTAAGTTTCAAGACAGGTGCATGTGTTGCATTAGGTCGGCAATACTTTACTCCTTTGTTTCCTTAATGATTCTGTGGACATCACCACATTGCAGGAAACTACATAGTAATGTAAATACTCCAAAGGAATTTCTAAAGAAGCCATCAGAATTAGATCTAAGACAATTGTCACTATAAAATGAACATGCGCTCTCTCTATCCCGTATCTAAGTGTTTATAAATCACCCAATGTGGCAGACAAATGTTCTCAATGGTTCCAACATGTGTGAATTGCTGTGCAAAAATGTGGCAACAATATTAAAGATGGCAGTTGCTCCAGTGGTTTTGTATTTCACAACATGTAAACTTGAATCAACTGAGAGGTTTGGTATTTCACACATGTAAACTTTAATCAATAGGGAAGGAGCTGCGAAGGTTTTCTAAGCTGGGGTGCACATTTCACTGCCGTCAGTGAAGATTTCTGTTTCTTTGCTTGTAAGGGTTAAATGAACAAATTAGCTTTGCAATGCCCATCTTAATAACTGGATGGGTTTTATTTTTCCACAGACTGCAATGAAATGTTCTTTTTTTACACAGATCAGCTTTCATTACATGTCGCAATGACTGATCATTTGTCATGCAAAACGTTGAAAGCATTACAGCTGACATAGTAAAACTCTTTCATATAACAATATAACTCGAAGCTGGCAGAGGTGGTAAAAGGTTTCTGTTAAGAATTGGAAAGCGAATACCCATATTTTTTTCGGACTTGCTTAACATAAAATGTGCAGAGACGAATGCTGTCTGGAAAACGGACTCCCTACTGTGAGCCATGTTTTGTACTGATCGTAGATAACATCCTCTGATTCATTAGACAGGTATGATAAATGGAGAGTATGATAAAGAATGGAAGCTCAGCCCCGGAGGTGTCAGCTCCTCGCGTGATGAGGATTCCTGGGGTTTGAGTTCCAAGAGGTATTTGGAAACGCCAGACTCTGCAGAATAGGAGACCGAACGGATGTGCCGAGCCTTATCAACATCCTATCTTCCTTTGTTACGAGACAGAGACTGAAGCAGCTGACACACACCTGAATGGAATGGAAAGTAGACATGAGACACAACTCATTAGCAAGCCTGAGATGTGTAATAACAGCTGGCAACAGAGTCCTGCTTCTGGTAACAGGAGAACCCTTTGCCTTTCCTTTCTCATTTTATGGTACATCAGTCAAATGCTATTCCCCAATGCACAGCAACCTAACTGGTTACATTGTGCTATTAATGTATTTGATTCAGTGCCTGTCTTCACATTGAAACAGCAAGGTCTACACCACCAATTGACTTAGTCTGAGTATCACAGACAGCCGATCAATAGGTTTTCATCTTGCCTCCCTCCAAGGTTGGAAACATTCAGTTGATTCCAACTAAATCCTACATTTCCAATGCGTGTGAACTGGACAATGTGATCAAAGCCCTTCTTTTATAAGCATATTTTCTTTTAATGCCGCACTTCTCAAAATTGCAGCCAGCCTGTCCAAGAGCCTGTCTTATGTGTGTTATACAGGTTTGTCTATTTATACAAACAGCTAACCTGTTTTCCTGCATAGCCTTTAAAGGAAATTGTGTGTGTCAGGGTCCAGCATAAATCTGTTATATGTCGAGGGCCACGATATAGCGAGAGACCCATAGAAAAACAAATAGGCTAACAAATACTGTACAACCACTCCCTCGTTTTATTGGGGGCGTCAGGGTCCAGTATAAATCCTCTATGCAACCTGCTTTCTCATTTTTCGTATAAAAAGCAGCACACTGTTTTAATTAGTACAGCGGAGGGTAATTGCTTCTCATCAACTTCAGTCTCCAATTAATTTCACGAGCCTTTCTCAAATGCACAAACCCGCTGCATTGAAAGAATCCATTCCCAATATAGGAGGCTTGTTGCTAGGGAACTGACGTCACTGCCTTGCTGGTGCATTGCTGCCACACGTGAACACCTCATTGCCTAAAATAAAAACCGCTTCAGCACGTAGATATTTAATTTGCTTTGTGTTATTGTGCAGTGCGTGTGTATATGATAACAGTACGATATTAATGTTTTGTTTTTAATTGCTTCGTATATTGTTGTTAGTTAGTGCAGTATGGAATAAAATGAACAGTAATTCTAAGTGCCTATGTATATTGCAGCTAAGACATACGCAGTTAGACAGTAAAAATGGGGAGCCAACTCCAGGACCACAATATATATTCGAATCCGCAGTATAACGAGGGGCGGGTGTATTACAAAACTGCTTTAGTCACGGTAGGATACAGTCCATTTAGCAGACAGTGGAATTACTGTAGCTCAGAACAAGTGAACCAGCATAACTGAACCCCTTATTTTAAATGTCTTACTAAAACAAACTGCATCGCTTTACAGGGCTATAAATACGTGGTAATAAAGCTTTAAAAATAGAGGCCCCCTAGGGATTCAAGCACTTAATAAACTAAGCAACAACTGTGGGGAAAAAATGTAACGCTCTGCACAACACAGTAATGTTTTCAACCCACAGAAGGAGCAGCCGCTGCATAGAAGAACAGTATATGTGAATACGACAGCATGTGCACTTTGCTCAGTGATGATGAGAGGGCAGTGATGCTCGGAATCCACCCAACATAAGCACTGCAAGACTTTCCATACACATTCTCTGTCATGGTCACACACATTCCAGACAGACGTACAAGACCTATTGTAGATTCTTGTTCAGGCAGGTGTATATAAAATATACAGTGGTCCCTGATATTGATGCGATTCAGCTACCTTTTTGTATCGGATAGTTTGTATCAGAAGCTCCTATCGTATGGCAATGAAGATCTATCGGTCAGAGTTGGATCTTATTTTCTGAGCACCCTGCAGATGGAGAACACCAGTCTAGAGCAGGATACCAGAAAATGAAATTCTCTCTCTGTGCATGTAGCTGTCGCTTTGCCAGAAAAGCAGACACTGTCCCCCAATATCAATCTGGGAATATGAAAGTCATAACAAACATTTGTTTTGGATTGAAGTTGGTTGTGCCATTGGTTTTTGATTTGACAGGCAGACAAGCGGGACAATGGTCAGCTCCGTGCATGTTGTGTTTTTTTTTTCTTCTTAAAAGGAGCTTCACTGTGCTTACAAAACAAAGACTCTCCTGTATGGGCGGCCTGCCTTAATCTCCTGGTTCATGGTTGGCAACCTAGGCATAATAAACAAAAAAAGATTGACACTTTGCATGGGTTCAGTAATTGCATTACTACATCAATAACATAAGCCCTGTGTACTGCTCCTGCTGTTGCTATAGAACCTGCCTTTAAAACATCTCTTCAAATGCTGTTCCTTTTGAAAAGATCTGTCATGTCTGCATGACAATAACCCAAATGGAAATCTCCGACGCCTGCAGGCGCAGTAAAGTTAGCGCTCAGCAGTTTCCAGCAATAAAACCAAAAATCCAGCTCTCAGACAACTGCTGAGCAAGCAACGTACAAATAAAGCTCTTTAAAAGAAACTATAGAAAGTGACAGGATAACAGATCCCTAATGATCCTTCAAAGTACTCATCAGGATAAAGTATTTTCTTTCATGGAAAAACACTGCTTATTGTGCCAGTAAACAAAAGGGCATCATTCGGAACGGAACTGGCACATATTTCTATACAATGACGATGCACCGCGAACGACACAGAATAATAAGCAGGGTGGGATGGAAGAATCATTTTTGATATCTATAGAAGGTAACTCTGTGTGATTTGATTTAAAAGTGCTCTTTTATTATTGCAACCCGAGGATAACAATTACAGGCTTACTTTGTGCAAACATTCCCTAATCTTTTCATTCATCTTGCAATCTCAAAACTCAGAAATGGTTTTAAGACCTTGCTAGGCTGAGTGTACCGAAACCCACATCACTGATTGGTTGGGTTACGAAGCTAAAGTCATTTATTTAAATATTATCCTTGGATCATTTATAGCAATACCAGACATTAAACTCAAAAGGATCGGGTAAACATGAATCAGTCATTTTTAAAATCAAGGTTCATTATAACATCCCAAAGCACTTTTGTACGTAATGAATGCCAGTTGCAAGAACAGTCCGATATTAAGCATAAAATGCAATCTGTGTTTATAGACGACCCGAAAAATGGTAATAAGAACAAATGTTGACCATGAAACTTCACCCTACTGAGCCAGGCACTCAGAACAGTGAGACGCACTGTCTAGACTGGGCAACCTGACTCTGTAACCAACACCAGAGCAGGTGCCAGTTTCCTTTGAGTTATCAGAACACGATATAGTCTCTCATCCGGTTTGAGGTCTCACCAACCCAAAGTACTGTAATAAGAAATACAAAAAGAGGCACTTCTCACACTTGCTTTGTGAATAGGTATGCTGAAATAACAGACAACCAAAAAAAATTGTACCGTACTAAACACTGTACACACAGGTTTTACAGCACCCTACCTCGTCGCCCCTGATGAACTAGATATTAATACACGAAAGACCTCCAATGATGAACCCCGTCCATTATATCAGTAGATCAGCCGCACCCTGATCACCCAAGGTGTGGTCCCCTGCATCTCCAGGAAGGCTTAAAAAACTAGCACAGTCTGGTTCGAAGACCATTCTATCGACCTTGCTGGTGACCTGCATGGAGTGCCAGAGGGCAGAAGATGCAAACTAAGTTGTTGAATAATTAATGAGATTCGTGCTGCAGAAGACCGTCTGGGGGTTTCACTTTCAGTCAGGTTCATGCTGTATATTGAGTGGAAGAAGAAGGGGGGGTAACAGTAGCCTGGATCCTTCAGGGTCATCTCAGGTCGATCAAGTGAAAAACAAATGAAAACGTCAAACCAGCTGTTTGGGCGTCTCCAGGGAGCCCATTTCTAATGACAGCATGGATCAGGATTTCTTCATTTCAGTCTTGCAGCGACGTGTACAACGTTTGCTGGCAGGTACAATGGTAATATGACGTTTAGGAATGCTACAGAATACTGTAGTAGTAGAGGAATACTGTAGCCCCAGGCCACTGCTGCAGTAATTAGTTTGGTGTACTGTAGCTATACATTACTCATTTTCATATTTCAGCAGCACGGGGCTAATCTGACACTTCCAGCTTTGCTGATCAACATCTACGGGCTTAAATATCAACGAAAAATCAAGTTGTGCTAAATTCCAGAAAGAATACTGGTTTTGGGCTCTCGGGTCCCACTGAAATGTCAGTGTTGTGCAAGACATTGTAAACCACTGCAGGCACTTACAGGGGTCCTCTTAATCATGTAATAATCACACAGAACCTGAAAGGTACCCTAATGCAATCCGAAACATCTATACAAGGTTCATGATGAAAGTGTGGTGAAGACCGGTGCAAAATCAAGTCAGTTCTGGTGTTGTCCAGTGTGGCACACGGACAGATGGATGGGCACCATCAGCACATCAGGGTTCATATTGTTTCAACGAGGGGCCTAAAAGAACAGGTTGCAACTACATACATTTTTCTGAACATACAACCTGAACAGGCAAGACATTAGAAAAAGTACAGCAGTTCTCTATGGCTCACATTACAGTTAACATTTTTTTTTTTTATATCCAACTGCTGACAAAAAAACAAATTCCAAAAAGAAATGCTGTGCAAAGACAAGACTATTCTGGAACAAGCAGCGAGCACCCAGCAGCTGTAAATAAGTACATAAGTCTTCTTTTTCAAAAGCTTTAAAAAGGATGGGGCTGAATTTGGAAGAATAGCAAGAATTAGCCGGTGGCTAAAGATGTTAGGAGTGGCATTTTTCCAAGCACAAGAACCTTCAGGAGAAAGGTTGTGAAATACAGACGTGCTCAAATTTGTTGGTACCCTTACAGCTCATTGAAATAATTCATTCCTCCTGAAAAGTGATGAAATTAAAAGCTATTTTATCATGTATACTTGCATGCCTTTGGTATGTCATAGAATAAAGCAAAGAAGCTGTGAAAAGAGATGAATTATTGCTTATTCTACAAAGATACTCTAAAATGGCCTAGACACATTTGTTGGTACCCCTTAGAAAAGATAATAAATAATTGGATTATAGTGATATTTCAAACTAATTAGTTTCTTTAATTAGTATCACACATGTCTCCAATCTTGTAATCAGTCATTCAGCCTATTTAAATGGAGAAAAGTAGTCACTGTGCTGTTTGGTATCATTGTGTGCACCACACTGAACATGGACCAGAGAAAGCAAAGGAGAGAGTTGTCTGAGGAGATCAGAAAGAAAATAATAGACAAGCATGGTAAAGGTAAAGGCTACAAGACCATCTCCAAGCAGCTTGATGTTCCTGTGACAACAGTTGCAAATGTTATTAAGAAGTTTAAGGTCCATGGAACTGTAGCCAACCTCCCTGGGCGCGGCCGCAAGAGGAAAATCGACCCCAGATTGAACAGAAGGATAGTGCGAATGGTAGAAAAAGAACCAAGGATAACTGCCAAAGAGATACAAGCTGAACTCCAAGGTGAAGGTACGTCAGTTTCTGATCGCACCATCCGTCGCTTTTTGAGCGAAAGTGGGCTCCATGGAAGAAGACCCAGGAGGACTCCACTTTTGACAGAAAAACATAAAAAAGCCAGACTGGAATTTGCTAAAATGCATATTGACAAGCCACAATCCTTCTGGGAGAATGTCATTTGGACAGATGAGTCAAAACTGGAGCTTTTTGGCAAGTCACATCAGCTCTATGTTCACAGATGAAAAAATGAAGCTTTCAAAGAAAAGAACACCATACCTACAGTGAAACATGGAGGAGGCTCGATTATGTTTTGGGGCTGCTTTGCTGCACCTGGCACAGGGTGCCTTGAATCTGTGCAGGGCACAATGAAATCTCAAGACTATCAAGGCATTCTGGAGCGAAACGTACTGCCCAGTGTCAGAAAGCTCTGTCTCAGTCGCAGGTCATGGGTCCTCCAACATGATAATGACCCAACACACACAGCTAAAAGCACCCAAGAATGGATAAGAACAAAACATTGGACTATTCTGAAGTGGCCTTCTATGAGTCCTGATCTGAATCCTTTCGAACATCTATGGAAAGAGCTGAAACTTGCAGTCTGGAGAAGGCACCCATCAAACCTGAGACAGCTGGAGCAGTTTGCTCAGGAAGAGTGGGCCAAACTACCTGTTAACAGGTGCAGAAGTCTCATTGACAGCTACAGAAAATGTTTGATTGCAGTGATTGCTTCTAAAGGTTGTGCAACAAAATATTAGGTTAGGGGTCCCATCATTTTTGTCCATGCCATTTTCATTTGTTTTATTATTTACAATATTATGTTGAATAAAAAAATCAAAAGCAAAGTCTGATTTCTATTAAATATGGAATAAACAATGGTGGATGCAAATTACTTTTGTCAGTTTCAAGTTATTTCAGAGAAAATTGTGCATTCTTCGTTTTTTGTGGAGGGGTACCAACAAATTTGAGCACGTCTGTATATATATTTTCTACATAATAAAAATAAGTGTAATTACTATTGAACCACTTCAGTGTTTAGCTAAGCTAACTGACATTAATGTATGTCACTTCAATGTAGGAGACTGTGTGGTCCAGTGGTTAAAAAAAAGGGCTTGTAACCAGAAGGTCCCCGGTTCAAATCCTGGCTCAGCCACTGACTCATTGTGTGGCTCTGAGCAAGTCACTTAACCTCCTTGTGCTCCGTCTTTCGGGTGAGACGTAATTGTAAGTGACTCTGCAGCTGATGCATAGTTCACACACCCAAGTCTCTGTACGTCGCCTTGGATAAAGGTGTCTGCTAAATAAACAAATAATAATAATTTCTAGAGTGAAGACTGCAAGGCAGGGTGGAATAATATATGTTTGATTACATTTGAGATAATGCATTTGTTTAGCTCCGTTTGCGTCTCTCCAAAGTAAGCAAATCTAAGTTAGCTGTGGACAGCTTTGCAGGAGAGCCCAGATGTAGTTACAAAGCCTCTTTATCCACCAGCTTACAGGAAGTGTTCCTCAACACTTTACAAAAACAAGCAGTTATGTATAAACTGAATAAAAGAAACCCCAGAGGGTATTTATTTTAACATTTCTACAAAAAAACAAAAAACAAAAAGGGTTTTAAAGCTGAATCCACTCAAGAACCCAATGTGCTCTGTGAATGGAGGAATCAAGTGAATCCCCTTTTAACTGATTTAGAGGGTGCTTTTCATGAGTCATCTCGGGTCAGAGCACTGGCTATCAACCTTTATTAAAAAGAGACACTGTCCTGGTTTTACAGCCAGATTTAACTGTATAAAACCAGCAATATATAGCTTGTGTTTTGAGAAGTTTCATTCATAAACGTCACTTTGCGCTGGCTTTAAAAACTTTTAAAACTTGAAGACTGACCATGGACTCAAAACATGTAGCAGCTGCTTCAGCGTTTGTATGTTTTCACAACTGTCATACCCAGCACTCTGAAGACAGGATGAAGCGAAATGTTGGTTTTCTTGATAGGATTAATACAGGGACTGATGTCATGCTAATTGATGAATCAGAAATACAGGGCTGTTTTTAATTACAGATCAAGCAAACGCAAGTAGTGGTTAAACCCAAAGGGCAAAGACCAGGAAAACCTGGGAAAAAAATCCTTGCTCCCTCAAGAAAATTTGTTTTGTTAAGAGGACTGCCGATGGGAGGGAGTGTGGGCCACTGTATAAAAATAGACGTTTTCACGAAAGAAGCTAAACCAAACTGGTTTGAATAAGCAACTGTTTTCAAGGTCTACGGTCTGATATACTGCAAGTTGACATTTTATTAGGTTGTCTTTTAAGAAGCTCACCGTAGCTCCTGGCACAAATACATCAACACAATGTCATGAGCAAAAACAAAAGAAAACCAGCATGCATTACATCAAACATGAAACATTAGGGAATCTGGCAGAAGTGCTTGTTAAAGTCAATTGGCAGTATGGGATTTTATTACCTTCCATAACAAAGGCATTTATTTCTTGAGGCAAGAGATTTGTACATTATTACTGCAAAACCTTCCCAAGACTGACACCGACTCTCTCTTACAAGATGCAGTCTCTTAAGTTCAATCATTTTCACTGCTCCTGTATCTAAAACCATTATCATCCATCCCCCATCCACCTTTCCAGGAACTAGAGCTTCAAAAACAATTTTTTACCTCTCATCAGCAGAACAACTTTCCACTCTCGTTTTCCTGACAATTGTTTAGTTTTCCAGACTTAATTTTCTCTTTAAAATGGGGTGCAGTTCATTTATCCTGCCACAACACTGTAGTTTTACTCCCTGTAGGGATCCACCTGACCCAGCGTTAGCTGAGGGTTTGTGAGAGGGGGGGCACATTTCAGACAGGGTCCCATTACTGCACACCGGAAGTGAATTCAGGGTCCCAATACTGCACACCGGGAGTGAGTGTGGAGCGAGGTTAAATGAACTTAACCAGTCAAACCTGAAACGAAATATAATATGGAGGTGTGGTCTTGTGTTATAAACAGCCAGCTTGTTTAATTGACATGTCTCTCCGTTTGTTTATAAATCACTAGAAACAGTGCATTTTCAAAGCCCCCCGATTGTGAAACCCGACTGGGCCGTGCTTGGTGGGTGGCTGCGTTCACAGCGCTTACACCACTGGGAGTTACAGTTCAGATTAACACTTGGAACGCATTTGGCAGCTAAAGAAATGCTTATTCTTTCCTTCAAAAACAAACTAGCCACGGATCAGGAGAAGTGACATGCTCTTAAGAAAAGGCGCCGATTCAAGCCACCTGCCTCACCTCTAGTTTTCATCAGTTTCAAATGGGAATCATTTTCGTGCCATGAAAGAACTTATTACACCTGAAAAGTGGCCCCTCAGCACCTGTCGGACAAAGCCAAACAATACTGCAGAGCTCCGCCCTTTTCTTTTTCATTTTATTTTTCTGTTTGAGAAATTCCATTTGCTTATAATTACAGTAGCTCTAGTCCCTACACATGGCATACATTTACTATTGTAAGCAATTTAAAATGAAGTGCTTTCCCACTTGGGGCCAGCTGGTATGCAAACACAGAACACAGTACTGTAGTTTCAAATGGATTCTATTGTCACAATAAAACGTGTGCATGGTAGTCAGTGTGTCAAAATGTGCATCAGCTAAGGAAACCACTTGAAGCTTGTGAAGGAGACAGATGAAAGTTGTGAAAATTGAGTGTTACTTGTGCCTCTATATGGATGTACACCTGTCCCTGTGCTAGAGTATAATCAATTACACCACCACTACTGAAGGCAGCAGCTTGCACTGGGATGCTGTTCTGGCACTGTATCAAGTAACATTAATCAACACCTGTGTAAGGGGATCTTTACAACGACTGCATCTGTGTAATCTGTCAACACTAAGTTACTTTGCCACAAGACAACCCTGCAATAACCAATTCAAGAGTTTCAGTGTCTAATGGAAGTACGTCCTATACAAATTATATTAGGGCATACCCCAATACCTTGACTTGATGAGAAGTCAGTTATTTTTCCTAGGCTCTTTAGAGGATGGCAGTGTTGAAAGGGTTAATATCAAACCATATCCATTTCCAGATTTGCCTACCTAACCCAACAATTCCACACAAATACTGGGTTTAGGAGTTACAAAAAGGAAAAGTTGAAATATAGGCAAAAGTTTCACAATCCATTTTTCCCTCTAATTTGAAGTCTTTCCAGTGCTTTCAAGACAGCTTTATTTGAATTGTAGAAATGCTGGTGCTGTCCCTTTGTACTGTACATTGCAGACAAAGTGAAGATGTCTCCCTATGTAAGAGAAACATGCAATGCTTAGTGAGTTTTATACCGTGTGACTGCTCGGATAACCAGCAATAACTCTTCTTTTGCAGTAGTGGCAAAATGCATTTAATTAAGTTTTCCAAGCTTTGAAGTTCATGAGTCACATTTTGACTTGCGTTTTCCAGGCCCACAGCATGTACTATATATACTGTCTGACCTCGAGGATTTATTCTGAGAACAACCAGGGTCAAGCACAGAAGTATTCTTGACAGAGGAGGCCTTCGTGGCCCTAACATCCGAAACTAAGCCCTCCTTGGACTGTGGTGTTCCATGATCATTTGAAGACTCCCAACTCACCAACAACAATTTAGGTATAATTGTAACACGTGACCCAGAGGAAGCAGACTATCGTGGTGCCGGCCACAGCCTGGCCCGTCTCTTTGGTTTACCACTGCGCCTATTGGTAAATAGACACCCCGGTTTGGTTCAGTGTCTTCTCTTTTCATGCAACTGTGGTCGGGATGAGAAATTATATTTGTAAACAGCAGTTTTCCCTGCATGCTTTCCCACACCCAAGCTATAAGTAATTGGTCTGTTTGGAGGTTGGGGGAGAGAGAACGTTGACCAACGTGCATTTCTGACACATTCATCGCTTTGCAGTCTCTCTGGGGTCAGGAGTCGTCTCAAGAAGAATCTTTTTTCAATGAGGCTCGCTCGGGTTTCTTGTCCGACGTGCACAACAAGGTCAAAACCAGGAAAACATCATTTGGGGCGGAACTATTTTAAATAATTAGTTTCGAGTGGCTACAACAATGAACCGCCACACATTAACTAAATTACTAAGGAAACAAAGCTGTGTGGCCTGCAGTCAATATCCCTGCCTTTTCACTACTCTGCTGAAGGGCAATGAGAAGCCAGAAGAAACCCTAACACAAATAGAACACAAAAGAGCATGACTTGCAGTCACTGAATGGGACGGTTCAGAAGCTCGGAGCCTCTGCAGCACGCCACAGGCATGACCATGTCCGACACAGCCGACCACACGTCAGGCAAGCTGAAATGAGTTACAGCCCTGTCGCCAATGTGTTCTCACCTCATAAGCCCAGGGTTTCTCCTCACAATGCACACTGTGATCGAGGGTCCCGTCACGGCAAAGACTTCCAGATGTTTGCTTAGCCAGCCGCGCTGGCCAGATGGTGCACAGCTGTATCCACAACTCAGCATTGACTGCTGGCAGTGGATTTGCACGACAGCGGTGATGTGAGTGTGAGAAAACACGACCCTCTCCCCAAGACATTAAAGATTCAGTCACTCTCTCTCTGTCTGTCTGTCTGTCTCTAGATGGAATATTGAAGCAGCAATTCTGGTCAAAATCTCAATGCAGACAGTGTGCTATGACCAAGAATAGAGTATGAATCAACATCCTTCGCTTGATATGCCGCAGATGAGGAACAGCAAGCCACAGCGCATAGCATGTCAATGCCTCATAGTGCTGCAAGTTTAGCTCAAGAGCTATTGCACTAGAATCCAGTGCTAAATGTGGGAATGAAATATCAGTGTTGTAGGGTAACTTTAAATACTCTTCAGGTGGGACCTCTCTGGTTTTTTGTATGCTGCCTTCAGAAGTAATACTGTAACTTCACTGCTGAGAAAGAACCCCCTCCACAGATTCCAGAATAAGAGTGCTTCTAACATGAACACTAAACACCTCAATATTCAGATTTCGCCTGAGTCTCTGCTCAGGTGTTCCTGCTGTATCCACTTTCCACCAGAGGTCCTCATAATCTCCATGACCTACTTTGGCAGGGATATCTGAAGATGGGACTTTGCAGTAACAAGTACAGCTACAGCTGCTCCCTTCTCCAGCCACCTCAGGCTATCCCTGTCTGGGAACAACACTACCCTCAATACCAGACACTACAAATCTGAATATTCTTCAGTGATTAACAACAAAAACACAAGTTAAAAGTACACATTGTAACAAAAGGCTGAATCATGTTCATTTAATAAACTAACAAACAAAACATTTGCATTTAATTTGAATACCACTTGGGTGATTTTCACATAGCATTAGCAGGCACTTTCTTTCTTCTTAAGAGATTTATTTTATTTGATTTTATTAACTTTATTTTACTGTGTACATAAACACTGTCTACAGCAGATAAGCTTTTTAAATGTATTTTGCATATACGTGGAGACTGTCCCTATTTAGCCAAAGCACTTGTTCAGTCCTTTTTTGCATGTGTTCTGTACATACATGTTCATATGCATAAAATAATAATAATAATAATAATATTAATATTAATAATTTATATATATATATATATATATATATATATATATATATATATATATATATATATATATATATATATATATATATACACACAACGAGAGGAGGCCATTTGGCCCATCTTGTTCGTTCGGTTGTTGGTAGTTTATAAATCCCAGAATCTCAAGCAGCTTCTTGACTGCAATTCTCCAGTCTGTCAGTACAACTCCTGTACAATATGACCTGTCATCACATTACCAGATATAACCTATCCTTTAATTGTCAAGCATTTTATTAAAGCATTACTCACATACCACTGCACTCCCAGTTTTAATTATAAAGCCTTTCTTCAAGTAACCTCAGGTTCCAATTGCAGTACATTTTTTTGTCTCCTTCATAAAGAAAACCCGCAGTTTGGGCACAGGATCAGTCAGGCTATTTTGGGCTATTAACCAAAGTCATCCATGAATTGCCTTGTCCAAAACAACTGGGAAATAACAGAATAAAACATATGCATCTTTGTCTTCAAGCAAAGTTACTTTGATCAAAAAAGAAAAAAAATAAGCTAATGACTTAAACATTGCATCTTGAGCACTCTATCCCATAATATCTTCTCTAGCTGGAAATGCTGATATGCTACAGTGCAAGGAAAGTTGGCTTGGGTGAGCAGTTGGCTCATTTGAAGTCAGTAACCTTTTGGCAACATTTCACTGAAACACAGTTCAAACACCTAGATATATTAGCAGTGTGGAGTAGTGGTTAGGGCTCTGGACTCTTGACCAGAGGGTCGTGGGTTCAATCCCCAGTGGGGGATACTGCTCTGTGAGCAAGGTACTTTATAAATGGGTAATTGTATGTAAACGAAATAATGTAAAAATAATGTGATATCTTGTAACAACTGTAAGTCGCCCAGGATAAGGGCATCTGCTAATAAATAAATAATAATAATATTCTTCCATTTTTCTCCACTATAACTTTAAAAAACAGCAGTTTTACCCCAAGCAGCATTGTATTTAATTACACTCCAGGGAATTCTGCACAGAAAAAAAATCTAAATTATGCGATATGTATGTGCAAAGCAACAAAAGTATCGGAAAGCCTGATTATTTTTATTTCAACCAGGCTCAGCGCTGCCACCTGTGCTGACTCGGGAGAGATGAAGATGGACACACGCGTCCTCCGAAACGTGTGCCTCTAATGACTCGAGATCATCAGCCCTGTTGCCTTGTCTGTATTCTTTAGCCCCCAATGTACTTTTAAAAGGAGAAAAAGAACACCACTCACTCTCGTTTCAATTAAATTTAAACTGAAAAGCAAAACATAAATCTGTGTTAAATATGCTAGTAGACTAACACAAGATGTCAGTGGGGTGTCTGAATCACCTCAATTATCTCTTACAATTTGTACATGAGAAAACGAGTCCAAATGCAATTATTATCCGTTAGTTTTTTGGCCTTTCTACAAAAAGAACCAAAGTAGTTCTCATTACTTTACAAAACCCATCTCAACTTTCCAAAAACCCTAATTCTATCATTGTCTGCAATGTATTAATTGACCTCGATATTTATAAAACACATGAATAAGGAAAATATGACAACTTCATGACATCTGACTGTCTGCACAGCCTTTGAGAAAAAGTGGCGACAGGGATCATTCATAGCTCTGGAGTATCTAATAACTGGTTCTAAAACGCTGAAAGGAGGTTTCCAAGGGATTAGAGGCAACATGTATTGCTCATAGCAGGATTTTTACAGGCCAAAGCTAATAATCTGGTCTTGTGATCCGTTGTCAAACACGAGAAGGTTTAACTGGTTCATTTCCAGTTCTATATTGGTTTAGCAGTTCACGTGAAAGAGGGGCACATTTTTCTAGATCACAGTTATCTAAAACTTCCAACCACAGGTTCTGCGTTTGTATTCGACTACACCGACTCTAAAGAAAACAAGAAACAACTTAAGACGATTTAAAAGCTCCGAAATTAAATATCTGAGTTGTTATGTCTGGTTTGGTAACTTTATTGGGTGCTTTTTTCCCTTTCTGAAAACAAATGATGATTTGAATCTAGCCCATTAATCTGCATATATACCCACAGCTTAGAAATGTGAGGGCATGTTGAAAGCAGGAATTCTCTCATGCATGCATGTATGTAGTTCAGAATGGACAATGGACATAATGAGATTTAAAAGAGGGAAGAGAAAGGCAGTAAAATAACTGCACTGGTGTAACCTGGGAGCCACACAAAACCAAACTGTATTGTGGTTTAGCACTGCAGAACCAACGAATGTGTATGTCATGCAATGTCATGCACCGATTTCATCAGCATGAAATTAAAAACAATCGACACAAATTGGAATGTTTTCAAGAGTGCTGTTCCTTTTAATTATAGGTGTTACTTTTTTTCCCTAAGCCTGCCTTTAAAACGATTGAGTCATAGTAAAATAAAATTCTTTTGACACCACACACAGACACAGGGGACCAATACTCCTAACACGAGAGATCATTCCAGATCTCATCTGCCCCAGCAATACGGTCCAACTGTGTGGCTCAGAGAAATAGCCGGCATTTCACGCACATTTTCGGTTCTGGTTTATAAACACAGTAAACAAAGCTTATTTGGTGCCAGCACTACTTTCAAAATGCATGGCTTTTTTATTTCATACAAAATTCTTTTAATTGGATTAGAAACATGTGCTCAACAGACCCGCACTGCTTACAGATGGACCAGCTGTGCATGTTTCAAGCAAATCCAATCATCTTTATATGCAGCAGAAAAGCACTGGCTTGGAAGGCACAACCCGTATACACAGCTTATGGGAAAGGAAACTGGGTGCGTCACTGCTCTACGATCACTGGTAAACTCAGTGTAGAAAAGTCAACGTCTTAAGTCCCGTGTCAATTTTTGTAAATGTTAGATTTTTTCTGCGCACTAATAAAGAAGTATTATCAACAACAAAAAAAGTGAAAGAACTTACTTAGAGCAATGTCTGTTGTTGCAAAAATAAATCTGATGTCTCCAGGCTTGCTGTGGCTTGAGGTTACCAGTTTGCAATGATAGATGATCGCACCTGAATTGGACCTTCTGAGATGATTATTACTTGCTTCGTAGCATTGGTGCAAATTGCCTTTTGGTGCAAAAACCGTGATAAATCAGGTCAACTATGTACCTGAACTCATCATGCAAAGGATAATCAAGTCTTTGTCGAGTTACCCGACATGGCCACTATGAGCAAGAGCCTCTGTATGGCATTAAACACAATACCTACAGAGGTGATATTAAAAGCAATTAAAGGGCTGTACAGCATTCAAGCATTCTCCTCTTCAACATTGGGCAGCAGTGTGGAGTAGTGGTTAGGGCTCTGGACTCTTGACCGGAGGGTTGTGGGTTCAATCCCAGATGGGGAACACTGCTGCTGTACCCTTGAGGAAGGTACTTTTCCTAGATTGCTCCTGTAAAAACCCAACTGTATAAATGGGGAATTGTATGTAAAAATAATGTGATATCTTGTAACAATTGTAAGTCACCCTGGATAAGGGCGTCTGCTAAGAAATAAATAAATAAAAAATAAAAAATAAAAACATGAAAAGAAAAGCATATCACAGATCCTGCTCAAGGGTTCGTTGTCTTACGCAAGAGAATGAAATCAATCAATCAAGCTACGAACAATCATTTCTATTAGGTTTTCCGACATGACAAATGAGAAATGTTTTGTCATGAGCCAAGCTGCCCTGTAACTGACATCAGACATTTCTTCATATTAGCAGTAAGCCCGGGAGACTTCAGACGCACGCTTTATCTCATCCCGTTCCAATAATGCGGCACAGCTGTTTCTAGTCATGAAAGCACGAAGGCTTTTGGACATCAAATTTGACAACGCTCTGGATGATCATAAGCGGCTTTTAGTGGGACACGGCTGTCTTCAGGGGGTAAAATTAAAAAGTTCAGAATGAGCCCCTTGCCAAGCTTCATAGAAGGATCTTCCAGCTGCCCACTTCCAATACAAGTAACAGCTGACTGGTGCTAATCCAGCCAGTACAGGGGCCTGGGTACGGAGGGAGGCAAGCTGGCCAGCACCACATCTACAGGGGATCTAGGAAATCGATCAGTACTTAAAAGGTGGTCCAGGAAATCAATCTGTACTTATAATTGGAGCCACAAAATTCCATGGGAAGTTTAAGGGAAAAAAAAAACAGCTTTCTGATGCTGCCAACCCTGATCATCTGTGCTGATCGCATCCATGTGCAGTATGTATCTGTGCCACGTAAAAAGAAAACGACTGCATACGATTAAGAGCGGTTCCAGAGCACCCCTGTAGCGGTTCCAGAGCTCCCCTGTAGCGGTTCCAGAGCACCCCTGTAGCGGCTCCAGAGCTCCCCTGTAGCGGCTCCAGAGCACCCCTGTAGCGGTTCCAGAGCTCCTCTGTAGCGGTTCCAGAGCACCCCTGTAGCGGTTCCAGAGCACCCCTGTAGCGGTTCCAGAGCACCCCTGTAGCCACATCTTGTTTTCATTGGCTTATATCCAGATATCAAATGTTCATCCTATTCTCCGTGCTGAGTTCCCTACCTGAACCTTTAGGCCACGGCACTCTTCAGAGCACCTGCCAGCAAGCCTGTTAAATGTGTTTTTCCACCTGCTGTTTTTCCACCTGCTTTTTTCTTTTTTTCCCCAACAGAACAGCCAGCCCTTCCTCCTGGCAGAGACTACGCACGTTGTGGCTTTCAGCAATCTCAGCTTGAGAGAACCAGAAACCACATGAAACACATTCTGCAAAGTGGCCCCACATCTGCTGAAAAGCAACAGCAAGGGCTGATTTTCACTCCTCCGCCTTTTAGAAACCTCTCCTTCTCTGACTGGCTCTCAACGTCACAAAGACAGGAACGCAATCCCACCTTGCTCATCACAGAAGCACCTGTCCATGCTTGAAATGCTACAGTTTAGGCATGGTAAAGAGGTTGCTTTTGTTTTATACAGTATTTAGATGATATTTTTGCAGTAGTGGCTGTAACAACTTGTCAGAATTAAGAAATGCATGCACTTACAGGTCATATGAGAACGCAGTTTAAACACTTAGAAGTTGAAAAAGGTCAGTGAACAGCATATTTTAATCTATCAATATTTTTTTCTCTGATTTGGATGAATTAAACAAACAAAACAAAAAAAGTATGTCACTGATATACAAACCCCAACTTACAAAAGCACTACATTTGAGCTCTTCCATAAAGTAAAGTCTCGGGTACGCCAGACAGAGTCTCATATACTCCTAGATTGTGACACTAGCAAAACAGCTTAGCATGTAACAGTGCGTTTGAATGAAAGGTTATTTGGCATGCCAAAGCATGACATACGGAATATGCATCCCCAGCAAGGGGATGTTAAATTAATCTCACACATATTTCCTTGTCTCAAATTCTGGGTTACAAAACAGATACAAGCATGACATGTTTCAAGGGAGTCCCAGCTCGTGCTGCGGCAGTACACCTGCATTTCCATCAGGCAGCCACGAGCGCTGCAGTTCAGCACACATGGTTCACATTTGTCGAACCAACCGCTGGAAGCGAAAGCATTGCCTGAATTAACACAATTCTATTGCAAACTGAATTTGACTCTTTTTTCATTTACAGAAACAGATGAGAAACAGACATAAACAGTAAGACTGGATTAAATATGTTATGATAAAGCCACTTCCAGCAATAACATTTTGAAAAATGCAAAAAAAAAAGCTGTCATGCCAGTGTTGAAAGGGTTTACATATGCCCAGCACCCTGTGAGGTTTCCCGGGGTAATTAGGACGATCATTTGTTTTCTTTTAATTACTTGCTGAAACAAAAGTTAATATTTCAAGAGCTGGAAATGAAAACAAATCCTCATGTAGTGTCAAACACTGTCAGCTTCACTCTCTGGACGAGGGTATAGCAATGGAATTCATCCAACTTTTTTTAAAAAAATAATTAGGCTTTCGAGAAAGACAGACCTTTTTTTTAATAATTACACTTTTCGTAGGAGTGAAATATTTAGCCTTAAGCAGGTTTTTTTTGTTTTTTTTGCGAAACGAACTGAATTTACAGCCAATGCATTCAAACTAAATATACCAAAAGGACAAGACAAAATCTGAAATGCACCTGCCATAGCACTGTCAATAGGAGTGTAGGGCCCACACGGGTTACACTCATTTACAAGATGTTTAAAGAGTTATGAAGGGACACTGTGCATGACCTTTATTAACCTTGTAACCATTCATCACACCTTGTAAAAGAAGGTGGCAGAGTCTACCATACCTTCAAAAGAAACATCCTCTTAACAATCCTATTATAAATCAAAAGGTACACAACAACTTTTTAAAAAAAGAGGGGAAGTGAAAAAAAACACCACCCTATTTATTTTCTTCTGCTCAACCCTGTATAAAACTGAAATCCTTTTCATTCTGCCATGTCTTCAGCAACACAAGCAAATAGGTATCTGTATCTAGAGATCACAAACTGTGCCACACAAAGAAAGACCTCGTGCATAAATGAATACATGGCATAAACAAACCGCAGAACAGAAGCGAACAAAAGAGAAACAGCAGCCAAGAGATGCAGAGCCTTGGAGGACGACTCCAAAACAAGGTCTGAAAAGAACGGGTTAAGAAAGACACAGATTACTTCTAATTAATATTAATGCCCCTTTGTTCTTTTCTGACTATGATTACATGTCACTGGCATTTTTAATTTCATTCCTGATGATTTTTTGGAAGACAAGGTGACAGCTCTCTAGTAGAGTCTTGCAGAACATTGGTACTGTTACCCACAGTCAGCTTGCCAATGCACATGAAAAACTGCTGAGATGTGTTTTATCAAGAGACAAGGAGACTTTCCTGAAATCATATACCATCAAAAGGCATTTCTTTTGTCAGGAATAGCATCACTTTGCTGGCTGTAGGGAGACAGTTCACAGCCAAGTTATATAAAAAAGAAAAGAAAAGAAAAGAAAAAGACAATCCTGTATACTGGTCTCTGTGCAGCACTGATATCAAACTGGAATACTGCAATGGGCTGGCACTCAGTGGGGTATATCAAGTTATAATGGGCTTGCTTGCTTGTCAGCTACTCTTAGGAAATGAAACTCACTACCTACAGCACAGGTCATGAAATGGGACACATTTTAAGCTCAGATTACAAACCTCCTCTCCATGGAACTGACTTCGAAATATATATATTTGCTACAACATGTGTTTCTTTCAAAACTGCACATGTGACTCTCACAGTATGTAGCCAATGCAAGTGCACGACAGGTGCGACTTATGGAACTATTTTGTTCCAGCCACTGTAACCCGCTGCGCAACACATACACCAACCTTTTTGTATTGTGTTAATTAGTATAGCACCTATTGAGAAAACAGCTTGTTATAAATCAACGTTGATTTGGAAAGGAAGTATATTAAGGGTGAATGGCCTTAAATGGTAATGACTACATATGTCAAGATTCAATTTCAATGAATGCAATAAGAAATCTGATGCCTTATGAAATAAACATGTAAAAAAGAAATACTTTAACTACAGAATTTCAATGAAATATGTTAGTTGTTATAGGAAAATAAATGTGGTATTACCAGGCATCACATGCTATAAAGCACAAGACTTGAAAATCAGGCTTGTTTAATAAAAAAATTAACAATCCAAAAAGAATAGTAACCATACAGCCTTGGACCAAAGAAAGAATTATCAATCATTTTGAAAAGAAGAGAAGAAAGATACAATTTATGACCTATCTAATTAGTTTCTCACAGCATTTCATCTTTATGCGGCAAGATACTGGCGATGTAAATTCATCATAAAGCCCAGCACCCTTTGGGTATTGCATCAATCTTTCTTTTCCTTTTTGTTATTAAATTCAGAGGAGTTGCGTGACAGAAATATGGAATGTGTGTTGCTGTCAAGGCAACATGAGCCGAGTCGGTCTTTGTTTAGACATTTTCGTAATATGATGAGCCCAGCTAGATGAAAGAAAGGATGCAATCAAGATTTTTTTCCCGCATTCTTGATTCCAGCAATAACTTATTCGGCCGCACTCACTTCCAGCTTCAAGTGTAGATCTTTTCAGAAGTATACGAGAGTTACAATCTTATTCGGCCACACTCACTTCCAGCTTCAAGTGTAGATCTTTTCAGAAGTATACGGGACAGTTAAGAGTAAGCACTTACTAAGCAAACTTCAAATGGACACTACTGATAACAACATAGAACATTGACTAATCACAAACTGAGCTTTATACAGGTAAAGGACACCAAAAACAATGACTTTAAACTCTTATTTTGAACATTATTTGGGTGAATACTTTTCTGCAGTGGAAACATAAGATTGTAGTTAAAATACACAGGAGTGCCCTATGTGAAGAATTGTATACAGGTTTCCAAATGGAATTCAACTTCAATGGAGTTTGCAGTAAAAAGGCAGAGTACGATCACTCACTGAACTGCAGAAGGAACTATTCCCTCTTCAGTAGTTTATTAATGAGGCTGCTGTACAGAGCTACAGCACTGTGCAATGAGCCTGGCACACATGAATCATGCACACCCCCTGCAGAAAAGAAAACGAAATACTATTTATAACAGTTCACCCCTGCCACATACAGAACCGCAATGATACTTGTAGTTTCTCAGTGCTGCTGTTAGACTGTTATATTAGACAACACTAGGAGTAAGTAGAAGTAACAGATATGAAAGGGAATCCAGCTCAGAGCACACTGAAGCCCATGAAGCACGGGTGGCTCTTTTGAAGTTCTGCAGCTGCACACGGATGTTTGTTGCATAAGGGAGGCACACTTCATGTCTCTACCACCAACACAGAAACATCAGCTCATTAAGCAATCAAAACTCACCATGTAATTAGGTTGTAAATAAACCAACTTAGGGCCAATCACTTTGATTCGCAGCGGTGGGCATGAACGGCTGTTACTTTAACCATCTGACATTTAAGCATATCTTACTTGTTTGGACTGTGAAAATGACAGCAAATCCACGTTGCCCGATAAGCTCCATGCAGTATGCCCTGACACACTAATGCATCAAGTCATTTCTAAACCTCTTATTACAGCGTTCTCAAAATCCAAATACCACCTTTATTTCAGATCTGCCCAAGTTTTGCATCACCTAGAATTTTACCATTGAGACAATTTAAAAAGAAAAAGAAAATGTAAAATGACTTTATACACAAATTAGATCTTTTATTTAACATGTAATGCCAAATGAAAATATGTGTGGTTCCGGTTACCCGACCAACCCTATTTTTTCCACCCAACCCTAAATATTTTTTGATGATAACGGGCTACATTTTTCAGAAACCTCGCGCAAACAAGATCTTCAGTTTCACATAAATTGTCGGTGTCTGAGTATCGTCAAGTACTGGTGTCGTGTTATTTTCAGGTATGCGGATTAAAAGTGGTACGTAGCACACCGTTTCACGCATGCCTAAACACCTTCAGAACGGAAGTGCCCGTTCAAATCTGGTACGTTATGTCATTTTCAGTCTTTTTCATCTTTTTTAATTTAATTGATCATATTTTTCCACCATTAAGAAAATAGTATGCAAATATTTATCACATGCGATACATTGGGTCTTTGACAACTTTGCAGTGGACTTCTCAGCGTCTTGTCTAAAGCTATCAGCATTGTTTGTCGTGAATTGTTTTTTTTTTTCTTTTTAGAGAAATTGATTTTTTCCAGTTTTCTTAGCAGATGCCATTATCAAGGGCGACTCACAATTGTTACAAAATATCAGAGTACAAAGTATTGCATTATAAAATATCACATTACAGAATATCATAATACAGATAAGAGCAGTTATGAAAGTACAATAAGATCAATTCAAGTAAGAGCAAAATAAAGAATACAGTAAGGTATAAGAGCGAGCAAGTTTGACTCCGAGCAGTTATAACATAGTAAATATTTTCTTATATAAGTAAAAGTATCTGGAAAACTACAAAGCGGTATGCAATTCAATGTGTTAACGTAACATTATTCAGCAGGTTTCATTCAACTTCATGAAGCAAAATGAGTTAATTCTATATAGAGGCTGATGCAAAACCTTTGGTGATAGCTGCACATGAAAAACATGCCAGGTATTATAGATTATACAACACACAGTGGAATTGTACAAGTAATCATCCTGTGCATAAATCTACAGACAACAGGGTTCCCTTGTGTAGAAAACCATGTGTAATAAGATGCGATGAAGTACAGAAACCTCTCAATGTCACTGCAATTGGATAATAAGTGCGCAATCACTTTGTGCAAATGAGGATGATGATTCAAAGCCACAGCATCTTAAACAGTGTAACAGAGCCTGCCACTCACCCACTCTCAATAGCATGGATTGTTTTACATCATTACTGTTTAAATGAAGGAAACCTTTGAAATCAGTAACATTTCTCAATTAAGAAACGATTGGAGTCTCTTTGTTGTGATAAGCGCTCACAGTGCGCCCTGAGTGACAGGTTCTTCTGTGCCAAGTGCTGCAGAACAATTTCCAGGGAGCTTTGGCAATGCTGTGGCTTCAAAACTGATGCCAAATGATTTCCGCCCTAGATTGCAATTCCTAATTAAGACAAATGATGCTGACATACTTTTATTTTACAAGTAAAATGACAAAAAACTCACTACAAAACAGTAACGTTTCTCTCTAAGATTACTACGTTGCAAGTTCCCCAGACAACCAGACACAATGGATTTCAAATACTCAAAGAACCCTTTCTTTTAATGACTTGAAGGCAACATCTATGGTATAAGGAGGGACAAATCAGCACCGGTTTCATCCAACAAACCGGCAGGCTACCCCAAATCCTTCACAACATGAGTCCCAGGCTACAAAAGTTATTTAAATCTCAGAATCGCTGAGACACATGCTCTTGTTTTATTTTATGTTTTTAATACTGCAGAGACTCCATTTCCTCAACATTATAAATAAGCTTGTTTGCACATTTGAAGTTTCAGCACAACAGCTTAAAACAAACCACAACATACTATCTAACAAATGATCTGTCCACAAACAGTGTGGTTTTCCCAAAACACATGTAACACTCCCCTTGTACAGCTTGACATCACACACGTTTATCAAACGCTAGCAATTGGGACGAAGGGGATGATGCTCAGATTATTCTCTTCACATCTGTTAATTTCTGAAACACAGTAAAATGCTGAAGTTCTTCTTACCACCCGGACACTGCTGACAGGACCGCCTCAGAGAGAATGGGGATTTTCATTGCTAGAATAACTTTCCCTGAAACTCTATTCTGCTTCTAGCTTTACCCAAGAAAGAGCTGAAACTCAGACACCCAGCAATGTGTTTCTGTGGGACATTTAAATGGAGGGCCAGTATTAAAGGAAAAATCAAGCAACACTTGGATAGAACATGTACGGCTGGTTTCAGCAGCTTTCGTCGAAGCGTTTGCCTATTAGATTAAGATGTGCACTTCACTCAAAATGCATGTCATTATCTCAACCAGATGATCAAATGAACCAAACAGTGTGCATTTGCATGGTTTATTTATAGTGTTACTTTGTAAGCAGGTAATTGTGGCAGCTGTACTCAAAAGTACAGATATGTACTGTAAGTAGCAATTATTGCATATAAAAACATTTCTGGGAAGATCTAGGAGAAGAAGCCAAGGGTCCCAGAACTTCCTATGCTGAGCTTTATACTTGGATAACCTCTGTCCAACATCCCAAGAACGTACCGTACTAGAGCATTGCTTCCATAGGTCTATACTGCCAGCAGGCAAAGGCATTGTACCCTGCCTTCCTCCAAGTCCTTATAAAATGGATTCTGATGTTTGAACTGGAAAGGTAAAATGTTTGCAACTAAACTACTTTTTTCCTGTTCTTTTTTTTAAAATGGAGGAATGCATTTTTCATGGCCCAAATAAAAATGTGTTTTTGGTTTCATAGCAGAAGCTTGTGTAATTTTTTTTTGTATTATTATTATTTTTTTATTTACCAAGAATGGAATAACAAATCCTGTGGTGGATTTACTTATTTTTCATAAGGGAGAATGAATTTCTCATTTGTTATTCCCTTAATCAAAACAGCAAAACAACGCATTCTTGCTAGGCCCTACTTTGTGTATCGTTTACACTTCAGCAGCTGCAAACATGTGCTTACGTTGTGCGGGTCATGCTTATTTCAAAAGGAACTGGGGCAATTTATAGCGGTTATGCAAAGAGCTTCTTATTTCAATCTCCCCCAAAAATATCAAAAGTAAAGGTTTTTAATAAAGCTCTTTTTCAAATTCTACTGTTTTTAAGCCCTATTCGACTGCCACTCGCCTGGCACTGCACTACGTTTCCTCCTTTACATTTGCCAAAGGATGACAAAAAAAGAATTCATTTGCATTCAGTTTTAATCTGTTTTTGTAGTTTTTAATTTGCCAACTTAAGACTAAGCCTGGTACCGCATATACAAAGGCTCATTGGTTATCATCGGACCCTTTTTCAGCTGCAGCAGTAGCATCACCTTGACGAGTTTGCTGTGTGTGTTGGTTGTAAGCCGTGCAGTGAATGGTCTCTCCAGTGATCCAATCCCTCCTTCTGTGCAGTTCCATTCACCAGCCGCACTAATCCTGCTAATGAGAAGCTTTCCTGGTTCTCCAGCAGGGTGTGGGATGAGAGGAACGCTGAGCAAGGAGGACGGCAGCCTCAGAGAGCCCTTCCTGGTTTCAGGAATGCCAGCCGAGTCTGACTGTCACCAGCTTTCACACTGCCTCTCTCTGACTGATGAGGCTTCCAATGATAAATACCCAGACGACCACCAGCGAAACCCCAAATAATCCCACAGCCATAGGGAGCTAATATGGTACCGGATCTCACCAGCCTAAACAAACACAGGCCTCGTGAGAAACAGTCACCAGACTAAACCACTGCTCCCACTGACACTTTGTGTTTTTGTTGTTTACTTTAAAAACACTTTTAAACTCAATTTTATTTTTTCTTTTCAAAACCAAAACGGATTCATTCGTACTGAGAATGAACTTTCCGGGCCCCTTTCTTTCTATTTGTTTTGATATGACAAATGTTTGGACTGCCCAGCATCGCTCTGCTCAGCTGTGTTCCAGCGATTTCCAACTACAGCTACGGCCAAAGGGTTAGCATCACCTAACACTTCAGGTTTGAGACATTAAAAAAAAAAAAAAACCTATGTGAACATCATTTTGATCTTTTATTGAACATGAAATCAAAGAAACTACAAAATGATAATTGCAAAGGTCTCCCCAAAGCCATAATAGTATTACAGTATTTTATGTTAGATTTCAAAATGTCACATTGTGTAATCAAATAAACTACAAAGCTGTATGTAATTTAATATGTTAACATAAAATTATTCAGCAGGTTTTATTCAACTTTACAAAGCAAAATGAGTTAATTTTCCAGAGTGATGCAAAATGGGCCAGAGCTGTATTCTGCGAACGGAGAGCTGTTTTCACTGACTTTTCTTTCCTCGCAATATTAGATGGAGTCCCATACTTCAGCTAAGCATTCATTCTCCAGCAGTTTTACAGCCATATGAACACAGGGCTGTTTTATGAGCAGCGCTGTTTCCCAGTTCTCTGGTGCTTTTCAGTCTACCGGAAATCAGAATAGTAGTGCAGTATTTCATGTTAGATTTCTAAAGGTCACATTTTTCATTTTTTTTCATTCTTCCGTTAAGTATTATTATCAATTTCTTAGCAGACGCCCTTATCCAGGACGATTTACAATTGTTACAAAATGTGCTTTTCAGTCAGTCCCTAGCATTCCAGAAGCCTTTAATTGAAAATACGCACATGCCACACCTGGTTTAGGGATTGTTCAGATCCAATGACAGCCTTGTTATGGTTCGGTAGACTCTCAGTAATCCGATCCAGTTGGGATCTGACCCTGTTCCGGTTAGAGATTTGTTCGAGGTACTGAGCGTAGTTAGTACTATGTTTTTGATTCTTAAATGTAATAAAAAGAATCAGTAATAACTGTTTCAAATTAAAATACAGAGGCATCTGTAAATGTTTTAAATACTTTCATATAAATACAATATTGAAGTTTTGTTAATACAGCTGCTATCAGCATGCATTTCATTAAGGTAGCACAGTTCAGCTTATAGGTCAGTTCGGACTAGTTAGACTGGCAAGACTGTACTGTATTTTATTTTGTAATCAGCCTTTAATAATTTTGTTTTATGGAAAGCAAGAATCAATTAGGCAGCTATGGGTAGGTACATACAGTACTTCATATAAATATTGTGTGTCTGGAGCACAGAACACTTTCAAGGCAATGGACAGTAAGGATGCCTCAGTTACCTTGGATGAAATGCTGGAAAGACAGACACTCCCCAGCAAAGCGACACATATTGTATTCATTCAATTCTGTATTGGTTGCAGAAACCAAGTCAACTGAGACGGGTGTAATTCTCCAGAATAAAAACCTTTCTAAATAAAGCAGAACGTACGTCATGAATGTGACCACAGCTCAGAGTTATTATGCGTCAGGAAGCTGTGGTCGCAGACAAAAGAAAAACAACGACAACAAAAAAAGATACTTGCTAGAGACTTGAGAGGAAAGCAACGTAGATCACATTGCAATAACTCCGAAAGCCCTCACTGAAGAGCAACACAACCCCACCTGACTAGAGCAGCAGCCCCAACTGAAATCATTTCATTTACAAGTTGCAGCCTGTATGAGATGTGCTGTCTGACAACAGCTGTTTAATATAGAGACACAACCTACTGGGTCTATTTTAAAAACTCCTTCTCAAGTATTGGGCTTTATTAAAATGGGTGCTTCCATACATTTCGAATAAATATACATAGTATTCAGAATTGAAGAGGCAGAATCCATAACGACAGTGTCTCATACAACACTGTCTCTCTCAACACTAATACAATTGCAGGGTGTTGAAAACTATAGTGAGAATCTCTGGAAAGATGCTCAACACACACACATAGCACAACTTTGCAATTGTATCCACTGCAGCTCCAGTTACAACACAGTTAATGCAGCTTCCAGCATGCATCTACTACACTAGCTTTATGCCCTGCTCCCTCCCCTGCATTATAACAAAGCAGAGTGCAATTGCCCCTTTGCACAATGGAGACATTAAGGTCATTTCCTGTGAGGGATCGCATTCCTTTACAGAGCATACTGTTTGATTTAATTAAAAAGGTAGTCCGGTCCTGGTGCCCTAGCCTTCCACTGCCTTCCCTGGGAGAGTTCAAATAGCTTTCTGGAGGGCTGCCACTATGCCCAAGGTATCAGATCAGAGGAAGTAGATTATTTACCCACTGCATGCCAGGGTTTATTGTGCCAGTCAACCGTGCCCTGCTCACTCAGAATTCCTTCCACACAAGGGTCAAGGTTTCACATGCACAGCAGCCATTGGCTAGCGCATTTCAACAAGTCTGATAACCTGTTTAACTCACCTTAAGTAAAACTATATAAAAACTATAAATGGAAACATCATCATCATCATAATAATAATAATAATAATAATAATAATAATAATAATAGTCAAGTAGTTTCAGCTTTACACTGATGAAAGTACTAGCTGGAACGTTTGACCCTCTAAACTTTTACAGATTGTACCGTATCATTTTATGATTTGATTGCATTATTATTTTAAGACACACAACGTCAGCTGCATATTCACTTAGCACACCAGCACACGCACAGGATGCTCAGACAGCATCTGTAAACCTCACAACTCTCCACTATACTGGACTATATGGAACCCAATTGTACCAGTACTTGCATCAGCTTGTACTTGCACTGTCGTATTCTATTACTGCTCTTAATTATAACTACTTTGTGTGTCTTGTATTAAACTTTACTCTTATAGGTATCTGTATTCACAGTTTTGTAGTTGCTGTTATTTGAAATCATTCTCTTACATGCAATTATTTACTGTAGTCTCTTTTTTTTGCTCTTATCTGAATTTGATCTTTTGCTACTGATTTTATTGTACTTTGCTCTTATCTGTAATGCGATACTTTACAATGAGATATTTTGTAATAGGATACTTTGTACTGTGATATTTTGTAATTGTAAGTCATCCTGGGTAAGGGTGTCTGCTGATAATAATAACAATTGTTTTTTTTTTATTTTTATAATTATTATTATTTTTATAATTATTATTATTATTATTAATAATAATAATAATAATAATAATGTCAATGCACTGCATTCTGTTAAGAAGCAAGTTCAGAAAGAAAGTGAATTCAGCATTTTTTCCGTCACAGCTGTTAGGAAGGTTAGAGGCTAAGCTGTGGTATCTGAGGCGGTTCCAGTGACAAGCCTGTGACAAGCCCTGAAACTCAGTGTCTGTGACTGCAGTGCTGGCGAGGGCCATGTGGAGGCTGTACATTTCCTGTTGTGTTCTTTCATATTTTTTTTTCTTCCTTTCTGGTATTTTAACTGCACTCAATTTCTCAAAGCTGTCAGCGTTCCCGTCAGCTGATATTTGTAGAAAGTATAAAGACAATGATAATGACTTCCCGTCGTTTGTCTAAATTGCTACTGAGCTTATCTTTAGCGCTGCGCCACTTATTTTATGATTGAGAGTTTTTATGGATGCATTGATATTTCTTTGAGTGAAAATAAAAGTATATTCCTCTTATAAAACAACCACTCTGGGACAGAAGAATAAAGCAAAAATCTCTTGCGATGTTAGTGAAAAATACAGACGAAACAATAAGCAACACTACGCCAAAGCTCTAGAGAGGTAGGGACAATGAACTCAGACAGGTTCGCTTTTGCATATTACAATGCCACTAAACCGTGGTTATCTTTTTCTTGGCAACCTTAAAAAAACCAATCCTTCTTTTTATAGCAACAGTCAGATATAAATGTGTCAGGTGCGTGCCGAAGTGCTTGGCTTATCTGCTGTTCATGTGTGCCCACATTCTTGTGGCATTCTATTCGTGCTGCATTGTTCTCCTAGTTGAACTTGCTGTGCAGGAAGTTTTTTCAAGGTGTGGAATTTACTTTTGCAAAAGCAGGGAAAACTTGCATTAACTTTAAATCTTCATGAGTGGATTGATCACCGACTCCAATCTGTATTTAACTGCCTCAACAAAGCAGAAGCATCTCCCGGCCTAGGAGATCAGTTTAACGTGAGGGGATGCAAACCACAAGCAAGGACTGTTTCCTGTCCTGTTTACTTAATGACCTGTTTTCCAAGGTGCATCTCTGACAAACCCAATGCAGTGCCATTGACTGTCCTTCATGACCCAGAATGCTACAGGCCATTTTCATATCAAACAATCATTTAGGTATATTTGCATATTGGGATTCTCAGAATAGAAGCATCACACTCTTGTAGTTTCAAGTTGCCCTGTGTTTCCCCAATGCCAGAAGTTTCTTGTGACAGAAATGTCATGGTCAAAATGCAATGGGTTTTGTCATTACAGTCGCACAGCAAAGGACTTCAATTGTGATGTTGGTTTGGTACTTGACATATATTTTATTTTGTGCAAGGCTTCATTTCTGATCATTCTAGTACAAAGCATATATGGGGCTTGTGGTATGTTATGGTTTCCTTTGACAATGTATATATATATATATAGCCAGAAACTAAACCAGCTGTACCATTATACATAAAGCACTGTCTGCCAGCTTCTGATTTCGCACAAGGCAGCAAATACACAGGGATGTGATATTAAAATGTATTCTATCAAGTTATAGTAATCTATGTGCAGACTGCAATTTATCTTTTATTACTGGCACGTCCCATTTCTCCAAAGATTAACACCTGTCTGCTTTAAGATTATAACCTGTATAATAAGATTGAAAAGCTGTGTGTGCGTTTTTTTTAAGCATTGTATCCTGTACTGTGACATTTCGGACTGCAGTGAGAGATGGGGTCTGGTTATGTCACGTGACTTGCGTGGCGAAGTAAACTGGAAATTGTTCATTAAGTGAATTTGACACACTGGCCATATGCAACACGGGGCTTGGAACTGCAGTTAAACATGTTAATAACACCAGTATCTCTCTCTCTCCCTCACACACCGATCCCACAGGAGGAAAAGCAGCAGTTAAGTGCCTGGTCTTCTGTGTCACCGACCTCTCAATGCTACAGTGTTTCAATGGCCGCTGTAAAAATGATAAGTCTTTCTTTCAGGTATGAATGCCCTCACCACCTAATTAAAGATTCTCGACAATTTTTAGTTCTATTTTTGTGGATATGTGTGCTTGCAAGCATTACTGAAACAATCATGACACTGGTAGGTAGGTTAACTGTGCATGCATGCTTTGGTAAAAACCCCGCGACTATACTCCCTGAATGATTCATGAATGTATTTCCCGGTTCCTGTGTGGTAAAATGACAGGAACAGTCACCTTCAGTTTTCTAGAAGTAGGTTTGCAATACGTGACAGGTATCGGCAGCAAGACTGCACCTGGCAATACAGTTCTTTATTTTTGGAAATTCCACTGCATTATAAAGAATGGTTCCTTTAAAAAAGTACCACTCATGACATTAATCTGAAACACATCTATATTAATGATCCTTAATTATTCAGCCACTGGACACAGAAGCATATTTTACAGGCTGTGCCACTAGTATTCGGTACCTAATGACCACACTGAAAGAGTGTTTACCTCGTCACCCTCCAGCAGTGCAGAGTAGTGAAGGTCCGAAAGCTCGACTCCGGGAGACTCCTGCTCTTTAAAGTCATGTGCGTCCGGGGTCACGAATTCCTCTCTGTTTTTGTGCAACAGCTCGCGTTTCACCTCAGACCTGAGATCCCAATAGAAAAACAGAGTGACCAGATGCAACCAGAGGGACAGCACGAAGAACCCCAGGAAGATCTTGCAGTTGTTACATTGTTTCCGGCACTTGCAGGTTACAGGAAGTTCGGGCTTCAGGGTTTTCTGCTCCAAGTTTGTCAACTTTTCTGCAAAGCTCTTAGATGCCATCTTTTTTATATAAATGAAGTCAGGCTTTGCTATTTCACCATAATCAATTCGTTTCTGGGGTCTGATCCGCTAATGAGCAGTGATTTACGTGGCGGTGCCTGCATGAAATACTCTTAGCGCTACTCTGATCTTTTCCCTGATCAGTAAATGACCAAGCTTTGCAAACCGCGTCAATCATTAGCGGCAGGGCCGGTATTTGGAACCGCCCCGCGAGCCTCTCATTGGGTGCTGGCGGATACGCAATTCCACCCCCTCCACTCTTTTGAGAATTCAGTGAAAGTGGAGGAAGTTGTAGCTTTTGAAATGTGCCATATATATATATTATTTGGTTTTTCATATTCAAATCTGTCATATATTAGGAATTAAGTTCCCTATAAAAATAAAGTTATGGTTTGTATGCATATACCATTTTATTTTAACCAAATCCTACTCAAAATGAATAACCTCTTTCAGAGGAAAATACATTAGGTAAATAGGGAAACATATGATGCATTGGTTTAAATAGAATAGAACCCACAGCTCAACAAACAAAGGCATACCTGCCAAAGGTCACGAACTCTCAGTATATGTACGGAGAGTAAGTGGGGCTGGCAGAGTTCCGTGGCCACATGGCATCTATATACATGTTGAGAAATATATATATATATATATATATATATATATATATATATATATATATATATATATATATATATAAAATATATATAAACATTACTTTTTTTACGGTACTCTTTGGTGTGTGTTTCATTGGCTGCATGGAAGGGTTTCCTCTGTAGAGTCGGGACATTAGTCAAACTGGCGATAATAACCTGCTGTATTGTCATTGACCCTCCATCCAGTAGCTAGTTCATTTTGTTTGATCATTGTGTGCATTTGTATTGCTCTGTAGCTGCGTCTCTGACCTGGCATTTCTTACTTTGAGTGGATAGCCTCCACGCGGGGTTCATTCAGGGATGCAGTTTCGTTATAAAGACGGCTTTCCCTGTGGAGGTTGCATTCTTCATTCAAAGTGCTCTTGTACAGTACAGAGGAGCAGCGCAGTGCTGTTCCAAACTGCAAGCTGCTTGTGTGTGCTCAGAGGATGTGAAACAAGCCAAGGAAAGAAAATCGAGTGGAGAATAAATACCAAATAGGGCTGCTGGCTGTTGATAAAAAATATACACACAGTCAAAAGCAAGAGTGAAAACCAGAGAAATAGAAACGAATTAAGGAATCGTAGAATTGTTGGAGACCGCAATGTTAGATAATTGGCTTGTAATCATGCAATTGGGCACAGCTATGTTGTTCTATCCCTGAGTTATAGCTGACAAACTCATATATGGCATTGAGGATTTTATATACAAAAAAAAACAAAAAAACTTTTGCTATGTATTATGCTGGGATTAACTATTTAAACAGAGGTGGATCTGAATGTGTTTTGTGAACCCCTATCCACTTTACAGTGTAGTATGGTGGACTGGACACAGAGCTATGACTTGTACATTTTTCTGCGTAGTTAGAAAGTCTAATACAACGTGACATTATTAATTTGTGAGTCCGGAGTCCAGAGTGTGCTGTGCTTTAAGCTTAGGGCTGTCTATCAAGCTTTTTATTATTTAAAGAGCAGGATTTAATGTGCAGGGCACTAAATATGAACTGTTGGGAATGCCAAGGGATTTCATAAGATTGGTGTAAGTTAAATGCTAAAGGATAAAGCATGTGTCATTTTCCAATTACAAGTCCACAGACAGTCTGATGCACTAAATCCATTTGTATTCGAAATAGATTAAACATCTGGAGATAAGATATAAACTGCTGAGTAAACACTTGTGTAATGTACATTTAAAATGTATGTTTAATTGACAGATACATTATACCTTATGGTTTGAGGACATTAACAAGACACAGGAAACAGGGAAAAAAAACGTTTAAACATTTCTGTGTAGCGAATACAAAGTGATTCAAACAGGGATATTTCAAAGCAGTTTATATACTATGATTGCTAAGAGGCACAGCCACCTACCATTGAAAATGGTTTTGTTTTTGTGTTTGCTAACTGGGCAACCACAGCAGGAAAAATGCCAGTTCCTTCTGCTATTTTCTTCTCATCCCAGATGGGATTACCCAGCTAATCTATAGCAGTTGCATTGTTAATGCACAGGCTGGATTCCAATTTGGAGAGGGTGAGGCACACATCATGTTTATGTATCTTGGATATATGAGTAGTTATTGAAAATACAATGTTTATTAAAGTTCCATCTGAAGAGTCACAGCTTTGACATTCCTAGCAGCTGTCGAAACCTCAATAGTTTGTACTGAACTTGAGGATACAGGTTATTTTCTGCAGTACCCATTCCATCCTCTATTGTAGTGCATTTTCGTTGAAAAATGTGCCCTCTGTGCCAAGTGTAATTCTTAGTCATGCCCCTACAAGCCTTTACTTGATGTTTTGTTTCGCAACCTCTTCAGAAGTGAGTCACTCAATGCAAATTCTTTCAATGCAAATACACAAATATGTACAATACAATATCATTTCATAAAACCTGTTTTCTAAATAGCAAAATAAATAAATAAAATAAAGTATTACAATGTGTATTTTATATATTCTAAAACAATTACAATTTCCCCTATAGAAAAAAAAAACATGTGTCATCAGCATCCAACAATATATCCATTGCTTTACTCACACGTTCATAAGAATACTAAAAGTTAGCTTAAAGTGTCTCATGGAGTGTGATGTGACAAATAGCCTCCTGCACATACACACACACATGCAGCACTGCAAGTGGCAGCCACTGTTCATTTAAAGACTACTCTGCCATAAACCTAAAAGTCCAGGAGACAGATATAAATTAGTCCCCTTGGAGCAGGTGGAGCTGGGAATGCTGTAATGTGGTTTTATTTGCAAAACTCTTTAAAATCCAAACCAAACTTTCCACTGTGACGAGATCTCAAGACATATTTTAATCTAAAAATAGTGTTTCTCTTTCTGTAAAGACTACACAGAGACAGGAGTCCTGCACGATGGAGCCGTGCCAGTGCTGGAGATGTTTGCATTAGGATCCCTGCTTGGAGCATGTGGGTGTCCTTGCATACTCAGTAAAGGACATTCTGTAAATCTGCTCCAAAAACTCAAAGGCAAAAAACCATTTCCAGTAGGGCTCAGTCTACCAGCATATTGACCCCCTTGTTAGTTTTTACTTCAGTGCTTCTGTATGCTGGAGAGTTTACAGGAAAGCCTATCAAGGAGGCATCACAGCCTTCCCCGCTGTATTACCAGCTTTCCTCAGTGCACTGCCAGCTGGCACTAATACTGTTTCCACAGTGCAGTCCACAATGCAGTCCACACATGGTCTAGAGCAGCTAGCTGTTAGTTTACTGGCCATAAAAGAGGTAGCCAGAATTATTTATCAGAGTCTGAATGGTGGTTGTGTAGTGGGCACCCACCTAGTCAGCACCGGGGGCTGCAGCTGCAACTGTAGAAAAGCAACGGTCCCTGTGCCATCCATCTTCAAGGAATTACAAATGCCTTAGAAGACAGCTACCCATCAGTCTACTCTCTGAGTGGTAGGAGGCGACTGGTGACTGGTAGGGAATGACACACACTTACCAAAGCGCTGAATACAAAAGAGGAGCCAAGCTGCCCTGATGCAATGAAGAGGTGATTTTGCACCTTATTTATTGGTCGTTTCATGTTATTGATTGGAAAACAAAATAAAAAGTAGAAATGGCCACATTATGGGTGTCTCCAGAGGCTCAGTGAATGAAAGGACTGCCATGTGGTTTGAATTCCACTCGCGGCAAGGTGCCTGCCTTGGATAGGGAGCCACAGAGAGTGCAGCATTGACCTTTGTGATTCAGCACTCTTCAGAGACCAACACTGGTCAGGCACCCAGCGTGTCCAGGGGGGAGACTCCTCATGTCCTGGCCTTACCTCCACATCTGGGAACATCTGCCTCTTAATAAGAGCCCATTGACATGACAGTGGAGCCGTGGTACTGCCTGCTGATAAGGTAAGTAGATTGCAGCAGGATTTCAAATAAGAATAAGGTTACATCTTTCCATCATTCTATCGAGTTTTGAAAGGCTGTTGTTTTGTTGATTTTGAGTATAACATCCTTGCCTGTCATAAAACATTTCTCTGTATACACAGTAAACAGCTGTGTTTACCTCTCCTTTTTTCTGACTGGTTTCAATAAAAGTTGTTGTAAATATGACTTTGCTTATACAATAGAATTTTGTACAAATGCCACAGCTCATTTTCTTTGGAAACGGTGCGCCCTAAAGGATTTATTTATAAAGAAACCCTTTTTTTGTAGGGGTCTAGTAACTCTAACTCTAAATATTGTAGTTCCTGGAAACTCTTTTTTCTTTGTAATTTTTTTTTTTGTTTGTTTTAACATCTCGAACATTGCACAATTACTATGTTTTAATTATAAGCAGAGGTACCACCCATTGTACAGCGCTGCACTGCAAGCCCTCGGGATCCATGCCAGATCTGAAAACAGTTCTGTTTGGTCAGGTGGCAATGTTGTCTAATGTTAAAAGGGAAACATAGTATTTACATGGTGTACTTACATATAATTACAATGTTATTATGCATAGTTACAATGTACTTAATGTGTAGGAGAGGGGATGTGATTGTGGAGACTCAATTGCTTCCTACCTCCAGGTGTAAAAAATAAAACACATCAGTACAAATTAGCATCCATCTGCAGAAATATCACTTCATACAGAAGTCATTGACAGAGCGGTCCCGTTGACAGGTTTGTCTAATTCTATAGTTTTTAACTGCTGTATGGCCTTCAGTTTGTGAAGCACAATGTTAACCGCAAACCAACCTTTTTATCTTCGGTCCTCTCCATCACAGAGTGCTGTCATCTAGAAAGATTTTACCAGGAGGAAGGATTTGTGTGATTGGATAAAGTAAAGCCTCATTGTCAAAAATCACCCAATCCCAACTTAAACCTTCTTAGATTAGAACAGTGTCATCGTCAAACACCAGTTATAAATATACACACAGCAATTTCCAGTAATTCACAAAGATCTGTCAACAGACTTGTTGTGGTGTTTCTGACAGACCTTTGATGCAGTTTCTTTCACATGCTGAGAACGGGATAGTTTCAACATGAAGGTCTTTCTTATTCTGTACTCTCATTCCACTTGGGATCGGTATGCTAAGGAGGGTCTTATCTTTCCCCCCTCTGGTATTTTAAATTCTCCTCTTGTGTCCTCTGAGATGTTTCACTCATCTGGCAGCACAGTACCAGGATTAGTGTTAAGTTAAATACATTGTTAGAGTGGCTCTCCAAGGGAATACGAATCATGCAGAAACACAGGGCATCACTGAGTCATACAGTACACCGCAGCTATGACAGTACTGCTGTTATGTATTTCTTTCCTGGACTTGATCTCTCTATGGCCCCCTCTGCTGGAAGCTTAAAAGTGTTTTTCTTCCTTTCTCCCCACACTTCAGCACAGCCCTGCTTCACATTAATGTGTGTAGAAAGACTGTGTAAAGTCTGTCTGTCGTGAGTCACACACAGTAATGAATGCATAGCGCAGACCAAAAATAAACCAGCCAGCTTGAAGTCATGGTTGTTGCGAGTGTGAGTATCTAAAGACTTTTTTTCATTAATTTAATTCATTCCATTATCAATCTAGTTTCTTGTGATCAACCATTAGAATAATGGAAAACCTTAGAATACAGCTTAATAACCCTTAGCAAGTATTGCATTGTGCTTGTGTAATCACTCTAGCACGACTTACTATTGAAAGTACACTTTTGAAATAAACCAACTTGTAATGGAATGGAAGCATGCAGAAACAGTTACAGTGCAGGAATGCACTTGTGAATAGCTTGTAAAATAGCACATATTTTTTGTTTCCCTATAAATAATAAGAGCAGTGCCATCTGATACCTGCAGGCTGTCTATTTCTCAGCCCAGTACGACGGCTTGTTTGCACCGCACAGTCCACTTTATGTCAGATCTTTCACATTTCATTTTCAGATTCCTCTCATGGGTATTTGTGAAGCGGCTTCCATGAGGTGTCCATGTCTTTGTAACGATAGTTTTGCCCTACTTGGAGAACAGATTTATCACGTCCGCATTGGAAAACCTATTCAGGTGGCAGAGAAGTTTCCACTTACCCATCACTCCCTGCAGGTACTTGTTAAACCCTGTGCTGTCAGCTGCAGAAACCTGCTATCCTAGAAGGGGCTGACAAGTACTGTAAAGTCAATGTGCTTTTTTCAAGTATGTTGAGGCCTAGGTGGTGCAACATGGTAATTCACTAGCTACTCATGCCCTTCACCTCCGGAGGCCTGGGTTTGCAATCAGTCTCTGCTTAGTGGATATACCAGTACACATCACAAGCTGCAACACTACTTTGTCACAATGCACAGCCGCTGGCAGACTCTGCTTACAGCCAAGGATTGAACGACAGTATTTAGGTCAGGATTAAGGTGTGCTTGCTGAGCTGTGAGGGAAAGCCTCACTTCAGAGGAGTGTGCAAACAAGCAGTTCATCTTTACAATACAAATGGCCTTTCTCCAAGATTGCACAGACGTTTGGAGCACAATGTAGTAAAACTTCAAACCCTCTTTAAAAAGCAGCAAAAGGAAGTTTCCTGAGGATCAAACTGCATTGAACTAACCTAGACAAGCCTAAAGATAAAAAATAAAAAAGGTTTGTACATTGTTCAGCTGTTTCAGTTGAAAGACAATGTCTGCCATTGTAAAGGCTAGAAACCACATAGTAAATCATGAGTGAGGATACCCACAGGCAGCTGCTGCCCTGCTGGTCCTTGCAGCTGTCCCTGGTGAGGACAATGTCCACAAACACTGGGACTGGGGACAGCTGGAGAGCTGGAAAACCCTGCACCACTCACAAAAGCTAATTAACAGTCCTCTACGACTTGGCCTCAGAGACATAGGTTGTGGTCTTCCACTGGGTCCACCTGGATATACTGGCACACTTACTGTACAACACAAGCATTTGTGAATGGAGCCAGAACCATCTCTGAGTTTAAGAAATCTACATTTTTATTACAAGTGACTCTCATCTTTAAGACTACAGGTGGGAGGGGGCGACCAGAAACGAAATCATGAAATGAAATCCCACAGCTAGCTTAGCACTATGTAAATGAACAAAGCTTGAGCTACATCTCAGGGTGAGAGAGAGAGAGAGAGAGAGAGAGAGAGAGAGAGAGAGAGAGAGAGAGAGAGAGAGAGAGAGAGAGAGAGAGAGAGAGTACCCAGAATGCCCTGCTTTTCTGGAGTGTTTTAATGACAGGTGACTTTTGAGAGAGAACACAGGCCAGACATCAGTTTATCCTCGTTCTAAAAATGAACACATGTATTCGATCATTATTTAGACATTAAACTTCAGGTGCTTTAAAGTAACAACATGAAAACATCATTTAATTACATTTTGTTTAGTCCATCAGAAAACAGGAGGCTGTCGATGTATAATGAATGCTTGTGTTTCTTTATTAGGGTTAAACATTGAGCAGCGGCTGTCTGCCCAAAATACAAGAGAAACAGAAAACATTACAGATACAGGTAAAGACTAGAAACACAGATATGATATAATATTTGTTATACAACTGAATTATATAGCACAGTTTTTTAAACCATCTCCAAAAAAAAAAAAAAAAGTTTTTAGAACTAGTGCAAAAAAGTTCTAAACATTAAAGCACAGTGTATAAAATGACATAAGAAGTAACCCCCTTAAAGAAAACAGTCTTTTTCTCAGCGGGGGTATCCACAACGGTTTCCCCTTAAGCTTGGTTTGCCTCTTATTAAGATGGTCCCATCATGCCTGTGGTCGGGAGTGGCGCCCGTATCACACGTGTGAGAAGGGTTTGAGCACACGTGGCCTCAGCAAGGTGCTTGTGTACTCGTGTGTTTGAAAAATTCTTTTAAAAACTTTTCAAACCTGTAAAATCATCCATGTGGTGAAAGAATATAGACGGAGACTCTGGCTTTTTGTTAATACATTACTGTTATTATGATGGTAACACTTTACTTTAAGTACCTTCTCATGTGGTTACATTATTATTATTATTATTATTATTATTATTATTATTATTATATGACTATTGTTGAGCCAAAAAAGAGGACTACATTGGCTGACCAGTAGGTTCTGTTTTGCACACGAGTTCTGCTAAAATAATAATAATAATAATAATAATAATAATAATAATAATAATAATAATAATAATAATGTGGCACCCACATGTTAATTGTCTCTCCCAATACCAAAGTACCTTCTACTGTATAAATGGCAGATGTTGTTTTAATGAGCCCTTGAACTAAACTCACAACCAGGCTTTTCTCTAATTTTCCTGATTATGAAATGAGTTAAGAAAGATTGAGAACTAAGAGCAAAACCCTTTGTACTTGAAAGCTGGCTGAGCAGCTTGGCCCAGGCACGGGTTACAATCGCCTGGCTCCTTGCTGTTAGTTTGAGGAACGCGCCATGTGATCCGAGGAGTCCTTGTCCAGCACACAAGACACTGTGCAGTGCCAGGACTCAACAGCATTCCACACACAGAGAAGCAGCAAGTGACTTCACACACAGCGACTGTGGTATTTAAGCATTTTGAACTGACATCACATGTGCTTAACAGATCCCAAGATATTTCTAAGTGGAAACTTCATTGTTTACAGTGTGTATTGCTATTACAAGCTGTGTGTATTAAGCCAATAACGTAATAACAGAAATCAACCTTTGCTGTGCTGTGTACCCGGTTTACCCTGGCAAACTAACGCCAAAGCGTTCAAGCTGGCATTGGCTGTATCGGTGTTATCACAAAGTCAGATTGACTCTTCATGCTAATAACCTTCACAGCCCCACAGATCATGCTTGTTCCAAGTACCTTTAATGCACCTTTTTATTGTTTGTGGCTGAGATCCGGTGCCTGACCTTATAGGTAATCAAAGACATATCACATTACTGTCATATAAAAGACAAGGTCTGTCACAGCGTCCTGAACCCAAAGATGAAATAACCTTGGACTGTGAACAGCCACTCAGTGAGTGGGGGAGTCACAATAATACCATACTGCAAAGAGGATTGCTATCTGAGTTAGCTAGGTCTGTATTTTTCATCTGTGTAATCTTTTGTGGGAGATGAGGATGACAGAGAGAGAGAGATGGGGTCTCTCTAACCCTATCCACAATGTAAATGTGTCATTAATCCTAGCCCTAACCCTTACTCTATCCCCAACCATAACCCTAACCCTATCCACAATGTAAATGTGCCATTAATCCTAGCCCTAACCCTTACTCTAACCCCAACCCTAACTGTAACCCTATCCACAATGTAAATGTGCCATTAATCCTAGCCCTAACCCTTACTCTATAACCAACCCTAACCCTAACCCTATCCACAATGTAAATGTGTCATTAATCCTAGCCCTAACCCTTACTCTATCCCCAACCCTAACCCTATCCACAATGTAAATGTGTCATTAATCCTAGCCCTAACCCTTACTCTATCCCGAACCCTAACCCTAACCCTATCCACAATGTAAATGGGTTCCAAGCAGTAGATTTCAAGTGGGGTTTACCTACATATTAAAAATGCAAAAACAGTAAGTAACCAGACTTCAGGGTCTATAGACTGGCAGGTACAAGAATCCTGAACACATGGAGCAACTGACAAGGGGGGAAACTAGACAGAGGGATTTTTCTTTAGTCTTTTTGAAACAAATCACTCCAAAGATTATGATAGCAGACAGATGACAATCACACAGTTTCTGCAATAGTACTGTATTGTACCGCAATGTAAACTGGAAGCAAACGTTGCCCTCTTTTTTGATGTTTGTTTATTTTCTTATATGAAACTGAACAGTTTTAGTACAAGAGAAATGTGTGATTGTTGCTGTACTGAAACAACTCAGTAGCTCTGATTCAAACAAGTTTTGTTCCCTTAAAACGGAGATATCTTGAGAAGTGTTTCTCTTTTCCTGCACTAGGAATTAGTTTAAGTATTAGTTATATCTGTGGATTTCATTTCGTTAGTGAGTTAGAGAAATCTTTCTCAAGCCATAGCGTGCACATAACTATGTACATTCATGTATGCATACTAAATATAAATATGGAATACTTATAATATTCATTTTTAAATCTGCTGACAACAAAACTATATTTAACAGCCTTTTCATTAAATAAAATACAAACATAATATTTATAATGTATCATTATAAAGGCAGCGGCTTGCTCAACCATCTCTCTTCATATCTCACTTTTCATATATAATTCTATAGATGTTATATACAGCTATGTAACAGAACAGTATTTTTTATATAAATTATGTGGTTTTAATATATATTTCTTAAACTTAAAATTAACCTTGCATTTAATAATTTGCTCAAAGTTTTAAGCAATCATATACTTTTTTATTTATAAAATAAAATATATACAGGCTAACTTCACTATAACGAACCCTTCTTATAACGAACACCCGTTTTTAACGATCCCAACAGCAAGAACCGATTTTTTCAATGCAAATTAGCCCTATTTAGAACGATCACGTACAGGATCGACCCGGATACAACGATCTCAGTACTGACTAACACTGAACTTTCTCGTGTCAAGTGTGTTATTGTCTCAGTGAAAACAAAGACCATGGTTGACTAATTCAAAGATAACGCTAATTCAGAGGTGATCTATTGTAGTATGAATCATGCATGACGAATGCAATCGTTGCCTGGCCGTCATCTTCACACAAACTGCAACCAAGCAACGGGCGTGAGGAGCAATATACGCTGGACAGGTTTTTCAAGAGAAAGGACATGTGATTACTGCATCATGTAAGTGTACATTCTTAACTTTTTCATTCCTTTACTGTTTTCTCTTCAACATACCACAGGGGGAATTAGTGTTGGTGTAATTTATAAGTGGAAACGGGTTTGTTTTGTGTGCTTTTTGGAGTTGTTCTGTTTGATCAAAATGATTGTTTACAGACGGGCGCTCGATTGAGACTTGCTGCCTGCCTGTCTTTTTTATGTCCTCTGTGCGTTACCATCGTTGGTAGCGTCACATGACCCGTTTGTTTATTTTCTGTTTTAATAAATCCTGCGCGCACATGTGACATGAGTACCTTGTCACAATACCGTTTACATTTTGGTCAATGTAAAAGAATCTTAATAAAAGTACTATATATTGATGTTCAATTCAAAGTTGCCGTTTTTGTCATTATTCTGATACAAAAAAAATGCCAAACCCTATTATAGTGAACACCCTGATATAACGAACATTTCTCCAGGTCCCAGGGGGGTTCTTTTTAGTGAAATTAGCTTGAATTTCTCTTTTTGATTGATAAGCAAGCAATATTTTCAATTAAAAAAATACACAAATAAATCAACAAAACTCTAAATAGAACAAAAATACAATTATACTTTTTTGTTTGTTTGTTTGTTTTTGTTTTAATTTAAACCCTCCAAATCAAAACACAAATTTCGGTTAAAGACAAATAAAACAGTAATTTAAGTAAAAAGTCGAGCCATGTGGGAGAGGTTTATCTTAAAATATTTTAGCTTGCAGTACCTTTAACAATAGTGGCACCATGCCTTAATAACACATGGCCAAAGAAAACAAAACAAAAAAAAAACGAAGAAGAAGAAATCTAGGATTTTGTTTTGCAATATGCTTTTGTGCTATGCAAGCTGTACAACAATCTTTGCCAAGGCACCAATCCAGCTTAGTTCCTCACAGTGAATGTAGCATATAGACTTACATCAGGGCCCTGGGGGCTAATTTAGTATACAACAAAAAAGCTTTGCTTCCTGTGATGGAAGAAAAAAACTTGGAACCTGTATATAGCAGGTCACTTCCAACCCCGCTTCATCACGGCTGCATGGATAATTCTACAAGAATGACCTAGATAAAGACTCGAATCACGGAATATTTGCCAGAGCACAGGACAGCTTTATCAATGTGTTAACTGGTTTCCTTCTGTTATTGCCTGAAGCTTGAAGCTTGTTATTATTTTTTTTGGTCACACTGTAAATTAAGTGTCTCTAATTACTGTGTATTTACATAGCAGTTACTTCGTATATACCTGTGTACTTACACATAATTACAGTGTTATTATGCATAGTTACAATGCACTTAATGTGTACATCTTTTTGCACAATATAACCCTAATCCTAACCATTTTCTGATACAATTGTGTACTTGCATATACCGTGTAAAAAGATTTACATGTTGGGCTCCCGAGTGGCGCATCTGGTAAAATCGTTCCACGTGGAGTGCAGGACGCACCCTATAGCCTGGAGGTCGCCGGTTCGAGTCCAGGCTATTCCACTGCCGACAGTGGACGAGAGTTCCCAAGGGGCAGTGCACAATTGGCAGAGCGTCGCCCGGGTGGGGAGGGCTCACCACGTATCAGCGACCCCTGTAGGCTGGCCGGGCGCCTGCGGGCTTGCCTGTAAGCTGCCCAGAGCTGCGTTGTCCTCCGACGCTGTAGCTCTGAGGTGGCTGCATGGTGGGTCTGCAGTGTGAAAAGAAGCAGTCGGCTGACGGCACACGTTTCGGAGGACAGCGTGTGTTCGTCTTCACCGCTCCCGAATCAGCACGGGGGTGGTAGCGGTGAGCTGAGCCAAAATAATAATCATTTTCTATTTCAAGTTGGGAGAAAAATGGGGTAAATATCAATTGCATGTTAAGTACATTGGAATTCTGTGTAAGTACACATGTATTTACTATGCAACTACCTTGGTCTGCCTGGTCTCTCACTATTAGGTAGATGCTTAGCTGATACTGGACGGTGACAATTATTACATTGACAATCTTTGAAAATACAGTTACATATACTACACGGGATTTCTAATGTTGTTTTAACTGTAACTGCCACACAGCATTGTATTGTTAGCAAGGGCCTGGAAGCTGCTTTGCTAACCTTATCTCTCTCCACAGTTTCGTAAGGAATAAACCTACAGCCGGTTGCTTTTTGCATGCTGATCAAACACCCCAGTTAGTCCCCACATTATGGAAGTGATTAAATCCACAAAATGCCCTTCCGCTGTAGTCGTAATCACAGTATAGCTGTGCAGAGCACCGCTTCAACAAAGAAAGTGTAATCACTTCCACAACGTAGTTGTCACCCAAGTACTTGAAAACGAGACCACCATTTATGACCGGTTTGTAGGTGGCCTGTCAAAGTGGTTTTTGCTCACCAGGGATGATTGCAGCTGTTTTATCATTCACTGTCTCACATTTTTCATTTGGAAGGGAAAGGGATGTGATTCTTGAGTGTACAAAAGCCCATATTTCATTGTGTTGCTAACATTTTCTATATTGGATTGCTACTCTTACTGATTTCTTATGACCGGTCATTACACTTTATATCCACTTAGGGGTTCAGTTTCATTGCCAGAATATCTAGGTGTAATTATTATCATAAAATGATATCATATATATAAAATGATACATAAAAATGATCCCCCTATCTCTGCTCCAACCTGTTATCTCCACACAGCATGATGAAGTTGATAAAAGGCCACGTGCATCAAACCCTTCTCCTGACATTGCTTATTACCTTGTTGGAAAAGAATAGTCATCAAGGTGCAGAGAAGAAACAGGCATTTACCTATTTCTGTTCTTCTTGTTTCCATGTGACCGTGTTCTCTCTTTTTTTGTCATGCCTTTGTTTAAATTAAGGAACACCGCGTGCCTCCTTTTGAAAATAAACACTTCCTGTTTTCCATTTCGTTTGAATTTTGTTTTTGTCTGGGGTGGGGGGGGAGGGTGTTGAATTTCACTCCTCTCTTGTCGAGCTGTCCTCCATTGTGGTAAGAGCCTCCAAGCTGACTCCGCCATTGTTCTGTATTGTAGAAAAAGTGACGACGGTGTGCAGGAGGATCAAGACCAGCACACACAGTTTAAGTCTGCTGTTGCACAGCCGCGAGGCTGCCGATACAGGTAGAGAAGTCCGATGGTGATGCATGCTGGAGTCCATGAATTTGGTAGATGCGTTGTAGACACCGTCTAATGGTGGACCACAGGAGCTCCATCTGACATCACAACATTCTGGTTCTTCATTAGTTAAATGGTCTTCTAGTAGCCCTATTGCACAGATAAGAGAAACCAATGGTTACTGTGATGTACAGCAGTAGTGAGGAATGGGTGTTAAACAAGACAGGTTTGTGAAACATGACATTATTGGGCTTGTCACTGCTGTTACACGCTGTATAGGGTCTAAAAAAGCAACTTCAATTCATCTTTTGTCCCGTGCATGTGTCTTGCTAATTTCTCACAGTTAATATCTCCCATAAACAACTGACCTCTTTTTATGGCCTATAATGTAATGATTGTTCTTAACAGCAACAAAAACAACCAGAAGGATGCATTGAAATGAATCACTTCACTTTGTTCTCCTTCATAGCCCCATGGAGGTGAATCTCTTTCAATCAACACAACATACAAAGCAACACATTTCTCTGGTGTTTGTGTCGATCACTAATCTAATGGCTATCTGAAAATTTAAACAAGTATCGGTCACGGTTTTAAGACTTTAAAAGCTCACTTCATAATAGCCTTCTCTTCTGCTCCAGTTTTGTATTTATTTTCAATTATTTTTCAGCTAGAATAATCTAAAAAAACAAACAAATCTGATTTACGGTTGTATGAATTTAGATGTTCCTTTTATAGTAGCCTCATATTTTTTAAGATAGGTAAGCTGGATGGAATGCTAGATAAACTGAGATGTAACATTTCATATCCTGGGATTTGCCAGACAGATTGCTGCTTCAGCTCCTGATCTGAAGGACAGCTCTCGTCATGCAGAAGGCTCCCAGTACTTATCTGGAACCGGATGAGCTTTGAGCCACTAATGGCATTTCCTGCAGCACTTGACTTTCCTTGCATCTCAAGTATTGACCTGGCTCATTCTTGTTATGAAGACAAGAAAGCAATTCTTTTAAAATGATAATTCACAAATTTGATGTATTCTGCTTTGTTCTGTTTTAAATCCCTTCACCAATTCACAGGAGTGTAAGTCAGTGAAAAAATAAATGAGGGAGCTCTGTTTTATAATAAATATTTTACACATACATAAGACAGAGTCACTCTGCATTAATAGAGTCAAATAAGGTTGCCACTGTTTGAACTAACAGTGATGGTAAAAGCTACTGCTGAGAAATAGGTGCTTTCATTTGGGAATTAAGGTCTTGTCTCCATTCGGCAGCCTTTGAAGCTAGATAGCACAGGGGGAATTGAGAGAGACATGTAAAGAGAGCTATTCAAGGTCTCATGGCGCATGGACAATCACACTACAGGGTTTCTCATTGCTCTTCCATTGTGTCTCCTGCCCCCAGCCTCCTGGAAATACTTACTGATGAATCAGTCTGCACTGTCACTCCTTATTGACTTCACTTAGAACTCCTCTACCACACAATTTAATAGTTATTAATTTGTACTCTGGAGGTGATTTTACAAGGAATCAGACCACCCCCAGACCCACTTATCCCTTGGCGCAGGACTAATCCCCTTGAAAGTGTATCACAGAAAGTTGTTGAATTTTCTCTGATGTAAAAGTAGGCTTCTTCTCAATCGGCCCCCTGGCTACCAGTTACCCCCCCCCCCCCCCCCCCCCACCACCACTGTGGTCTCTTCACTCACCTGTACAGATGAAACTTGATAATCCACCATAGATAAGGTCATCATTGTCTGGTAACACAAATGGACAACTGGTCTGGACTTCCAGACAGTATTGCTTGCAGGGAATTCTGTTCTGGCACTGGCTCTGGGTGGCATTGAAATACTCCGCACACAACCAGGCTTTGTAGACTGCCTGGAGGAAAAAAAGAAGCAGCCAATTAACATGATCGAACCTTCACTGGCCCCATTAATCAGAGGCCAGGTTGTGATACCCTGAAGAACTTGTACTGCCAATACTGAGTTTCATCATAACGGAATGAGCTGTTCTGAACACGACACACCCACATATACTTCAGTTTGTTAGTCGTGCCCCTAGAGAGGGCAGAACTTTGGGTCAGTCCATTCAGACTTAATAGAAATCTACACTATCTCGCTTGCTTGACTGTGTAATGTTGTTTTCTTGTTCTCCCTACGGCATATTATATGTGAAATTTAAACATTTTGATTGGCTGTTCAGGGGATCTGTGCTTAATAAGTCTGCCCAGACCCTAATGGACTATTGTCGCAGGATGATGTTACCATTTTTTACAAAGCTTGTTTTAAAAAGCTGCTTCAGATGTAGGGGTTATTACCTTGATGAATGTGACCGTGTCAGGTTGCTGGCAGGGAATGTCTGTTTAGCTCTGCTAGTGGACTTTTGATACTATCTGACACTGGCTGTGCCACTATACTGCACTTCTCCTTACATTGTTGCAGTATTAGTTATTAGTAGATGATGGATTTTCTTCTTACATTCTCAAAGAATTTCTGCCAACATTCTTCTACTTCATTAAGATATGAGGTTTCCTTTGAAGTCATGCTAATTTCCCCTTGGCTACTCTGTGTTACAATACTTTCTCAAGCTGGCAGGATACTAGAGTTTCCATAAGATGAAGGTTGACATTTGATTTATTCATTAACATGTAAAAAAACTTGCAGCTGTGTCACTGATTTATTCATTCTGAGAACTAATCTCGTACTGTGGATCTCAGAAGATCAATAAGGTCAAATTGCTCAGCTCTGTCCATTTTAAAACACCACTGCATCATATTGAAAAGTTTGCGCACAATGCTTTGTACATTAATTTAGAGTAGCAGGTTCTGTCTGACGCTGATGGTATTATTACACTGTTTTTGTGTGTGTCAGTTTATGGGTATAATCACCACTAAACACAAAAAACGGACCTCATTGAAAATGTGCCTCGCTACGCACTGGTCCTGTCCGTCTGTCTGCCTGTCTGTCACATTACATGATGGACACGATAACTGCCTTGAAAAGTATCCAAACATTTATCATAGATTTCTAGAATCATACAGACTTTTCAGACTGTAATCATGAAAAAAAAAAATTGAAAAAAAAATTTGCAACTGTTTACACTACACAAGTGTATGGGATCTGTTTTTTAACAAATAACAGCCTTTGAAAAACAGCCCTGTAAAAAGGATCTTTGATATTTAGGCACGGTTTCAATCATGCAGCAGGATGACAACTATATCACTTCAGATGGCTGCTGTCATGGCAACGGTGTCAGTTAGGCTTATCATTTCATCATTACATTCATCATATCTGCTGTAGTGCTTCATTGCCCAGTGCAACTCAATTCACTGATAGTAAGTTTTAAGGCAGCATCATGAATGCACTTTCAAGGAGAGATGGCTTGTAGCAATTCCCATGCTACATAATGTGGGTGTAAGTCTCACCCACCTGTCCCTTTAATTAGGGTCAGTAGCCTGGCCAGGTCAAAACTTCATTTCCCATAGTTCCTTGCAACCACCCTCTGTTCATCCTCTCTCCCCATTGGCTCATTCAGATTTCCACCCCTCCAATCTCAGAGCTCCTTAGTAGCCAGCAGTTGTATTAAAGCTGGCTAATCAGGCCTGAGGGAGACTCCCTTTCTCAGAGGAATCCATTTAACTACAGCATTTTCTCTACTTAAATTTCAGTGAATCCATTACCATCCTTAGATAATTCCAGTGCATCCGTTTATTTTCTTTTGTCACTGCGCTTTGTCTAAACTGCTCTTTTTGTTTTCACTGTTACTTGTTTAAGTTTAGCTGTTTTTCTAGGTCTGTTTAGTGTTTGTTGTTTTATGTGTGACAGCCTCCATTTTTTCCTGATCCTCCTGATTTTTTCCAAACAACTGTTCACCATTCAACTCAACACTACTGGACAGTCTCAACAATTTCAACGTACTCAATGTTTTCAACCTTCTACAATCACCATCATTTTGGGACACTTTGCTGGACTGCCTTATTTGTGGGTGAGATCATTTCTTTTTTGTTTGGATTTTTTCTACTTTAATTTGATACTTTGTTTCCTGTATTTTTGTTATTTTGTTACTTTGTATGGATTTCAATTACCCTGCCATTACTGGACTTGTTGGGCCTACCTGTCATTCTCCCACCATCTTTTGTCTATCTGTGTGTGTTGTGTTTGTGAGTGTGGGTTTATTGGAGACCCTCCGGACACTACATTAATTTCTGTTTGGTGATACTGTTTAGCCTTCTGTTTGTCCCTACATACTTATCTGTACCATCTTATTTCTTACCTGTTACCTGCAATTATTTGAATTCCTTTCTTATCATTATTCATTTCATTTCATTTGTTCATTTTTTCATTTGTTGACATTATTGTTCACAATAATAAACTGATTGTTCGTGAAATTGACACCTCTGACGTCCCTGCTTTTGCTGTCTGTCACTCTTGCTGACTTATTTAGCTATAGGAATAGGGCCAGTAGTCTCTCCTTAGGGAGGACAGTGCAACTGCTTCTCAGTTGTGCAGAGTGATCGTTACAGGCTTTCCCCCTGATTGCCTTGTACTCAATCTGAGAAGAAATAATGGCTTGATTTCCACTACTGATACGAGCTAGTCATTTTTCACATTTTCACTGCTGGTCTTAAGAAAAAGGCTCAATTACAATGTTATTGTGCATAGTTAAAATGCGCTTAATCACAACTGTAGCAGAAAAGGTTTAGGGTTAGGGTTTTATCTTACAAAATGATTTACACATTAAGTACATTGTAACTATACATAATAACATTGTAATTATGTGTAAGTACACACATATTTACTAAGTTACTATGCAAATACACAGTAATTAGAGACACAATGTAAAGTAAAATAAGAACATGGCTTTTACTGCACTGGAATGGCTGCACCTGTAAAACAGCTCGTCCGAGCGTCTTGACCACTGCACTCTTTCCCCTTTAACCTTGGTGCACAAGAGTTTATAGAGCTTTTCACCTCATTTCTCACAAGCAGGGGTCCGAATCTGTAACAGCAGTGCATCCCATATCACTGCCCAGTATACTCCGTCGTTGGTATATTGAGCCAGCTGTAGTGCATTCTATCCCTAAGTTAAAGTGTCAGCATGGGGGAAATCATTGAACAAGCCACATACAGCAAACAGTACCTCCGGGGGTTCATCCAGACAACATGCAGATGCAGCTTAGTTAATATAAATCAGAGAGGACACCCAGCAGCTTCATGTGCACTTGCACTGCTGGGTGCTCATGACAAATGACACTTTCATCTCTGTGTCGCTTCTTTTAAATTGATCCCTGTTTTAAAGGAACTGGAATAGAAGCTGCCTCCTGTAATCAGTGTGTTATTTTGACCATGTGGACCCAAGGGTCTTGTTACACTATACCCACTCCTAATTGCACAGCGCTGTGACAGACCACAGAGCAGCCTACTGACAATGTTTATCACCCCTCTGTCAACCATTACAAACCACGAGTGTGATTCACTTAACCACAAGTGTGCCTCAAAAAACCAGTACACTAGTAAGGGTACTACCTCAGAAAATAGCACTATTTGCATTAAAAAATAAAACATTTTGATTTTCGGTTCAGTTAATTTTATTTAACTTGGGGTTGCAGAACTTATTTTTATACGGTGTCCTGATGAAATAGCTGCATATTTTAAAAGAGGACACCAGGAACACTGTTTCATTTGTTTTGCAACCTGTACAACGACTTCATTTCAGAGTAAGAGTAATCAGTATATTCAAAGATGTGGACCTAAGGCTCTTGTTACACGAGTCAATGCGCTGGCAACATAAATTGTAGCAACGTGTTGCCTGTGACGTCACCGCGGGGGATTTAACCTGTTACACGATACAACTAACAGTTAACTCGCATTCGATACAAATTGCCTTTAATCCAAGCAATATCCAATCATATTTAAGAACTGCGTCACGTGGTTCTGGTTTTCAGGTCATATACTTACAAATACCAAGCATCAGTACAACTATTTAGTATTTCTGTCATCTTTAAATAATTGAACAACTAATAATTATAATAATAAAGTAGTAACGTTTACAGAATAAAAGCAAATGAACCAAATATGTAAAACTCAATTTAACGTACAGTACTACATGTAGATAAAAATGAACGATAATTCTTAATTTCTTTAAATGCTGTAAAATACCTATTGTTATATGCTGTTCCCATGCCATTAACACCTAGAATCACACTGAGTTCAGAGAGTTTTGCCTCTCGTTTTCCACCTCGCTTTCTTTTTAAATCCACCTTCATTGCAAAAAGCAGCATATATATATATATATATATATATATATATATATATATATATATATATATATATATATATATATATATATATATATATATATATATATATATATAATGATTCAAGGATGTGGACCTAAGTGAGGCTGAGAGTCATGATGCATCAGAATAGTTCTATGGAGCTCCTTGCAGTATCACGCTCAGAATGCTTTGTTTAGAATAGTTCTACGGGACTGCTTGCAGTATCACGCTCAGAATGCTTTGTTTAGAATAGTTCTACGGGACTGCTTGCAGTATCATGCTCAGAATGCTTTGTTTAGAATAGTTCTATGGAGCTCCTTACAGTATGATGCTCAGAATGCTTTGTTTAGAATAGTTCTACGGGACTGCTTGCAGTATGATGCTCAGAATGCTTTGTTTAGAATAGTTCTATGGAGCTCCTTACAGTATGATGCTCAGAATGCTTTGTTTAGAATAGTTCTATGGAGCTCCTTACAGTATGATGCTCAGAATGCTTTGTTTAGAATAGTTCTATGGAGCTCCTTACAGTATGATGCTCAGAATGCTTTGTTTAGAATAGTTCTATGGAGCTCCTTGCAGTATCACGCTCAGAATGCTTTGTTTAGAATAGTTCTACGGGGCTGCTTGCAGTATCATGCTCAGAATGCTTTGTTTAGTCAGTATCCTCTGGTGTGTACAGCACTAATAGTCACAAATCAGGACCTCCTGCTTGTTCCTCCTTGGTTAATGCTCATTAAGAAGGGGGGGGGGGGGGGGTCACAAAGGCTAAACCTTTAAGCTGGAGATCAGGCTTTTTCAGACAAACACTCAAATCCAGGTCAATAATAACAGGTCAAAATCAAGCACGGGATTCCCAAGAAAAGTGTGTATTAAATGATTATGATAAGCTAGCAAAGTGGCGCAGAAACAGTTTCATGTATTCTAATTATATGCTTGTATCAAACAAAAATGTTTGGTTTTGGTCACTGGCAGGTCCGCAACAGACAGAGAGCTAATGTAGGGTCTTATTCATTGTGACAGCATTAGGCGTTTGGAAGGGAGTTCTGACGTCACATTTCACTTTCATAACAATGAAAAAAAGAAACACTCCTCCTACAGAAAGACAGCAAAGATCTCTCTAAAATGCTTTATATCTCCGCTAACACGGAGAAAATACTAGTGCTGCAAACCCCAGCTGCTACACTATTGATCCTCTTCACATACCCTACCCTGTAATTGTCTTTGTAATTGATCTTGGCTTCCTCCAACGCCCCGCTGAAGCTTTGAAAGCCACAGTCCAAATAAGAGCAGTACTCTAGAACAAGTAAACTATAAAGACTCTCCAACACGTGTTTCTCTTTTGAAGTTAAAAATGAGAGTGCATATTCTACATCAGTCACTACAAGGCTATCACTGGCCTGTCAGAGACCCCTGTACTGTTTTAAAATGCTACAGCTACTTTGATCTGGATTAGTACTGCTAGAAAACATTGTCCTTTGAAGTATGATGCAGGGGTGGAGGGTTTTTGAAGATCTCAATCAATGTGAAACTGTATAATGCCATATGTATTGCTTTGTGTATATCTCTAGAGTAATTTAGTCCACATATCTCTTTGTTTAATTTGCACTACACAATCCAATGTTAATTCACTTGTCAATGTATTATAACGTGCACTGAGAGACTAGAACTCTTTCTGCTTGAACTGAACACTTTTGGAGCTAAAGAGCCAAGAAACAGCATGGGGTTATTTTCATTCCCATGCATAGTGGTAAGACCTAGAACTTGTCAGCGCGTTTCCATATTACTCAGACATTTTGAACCGAGGAGACACATCAAGACAACAGAGCTTTCAGACATCTTAGCGCCACAAATGGGAAATGGAAGAAAAGCAAAATCCATTCCCTCCCACAGGCTAACTTGTGTCTTTTGTCTTTCCAGCTTGCGTGTCAGTGACAGCGCTGAAAATAATAGACCCTCGTAAATAACAAAGCAGCCTGTGCTTTATAAAAGGCTTTCAAAGCCAAAACATTCAACTTTGATCACAGACAGAGACATTTTTGTAATTTATGTTTCTTGTTGATTACGTTTAATCTGAATAGCATTACTCGTTTGTAATTAAGAAATAACCTCATAAATTTGCTATTTAGCCATTTGGAAAATGTGTACCACATGTTTTTTTAGTGGGTTGTCCACACTTCCTCAGTACTAGTCAGCTGGTCCAAAGTACATTTTATTCTAAATAATCAAGTACAAATACAGAAACATACTAAATATCTTTTATTAAATTTTTTCAAGCAAAAGGCGTCACCAAAAGTGGTTGAAAATGCAAGAATAATGAACGAATGACAAATAAATGTGTAACTGATCTGTAATCGATCAATGATGTGGTATGATCACAATTCCAATTCCGCAGGAGTCCCATGGTTCAGCTCTAATTACAATTACTATTGTATTGTGATTGCAATGAATTCCAATTGCACTTGAAACCAGGTCTGGTCTGTACCAGTGGTGATACGCAGCTCTGTAAATGACCCCTGGAGGAAAACCCCAGCTGGATTCAAGAGTTAAAGAACAGTGGTATCCATATACCTGCCATGGTTTTGAGTGGTTGAAATAGACTGTTGTGCACTCTGCACGCCACCTGACTGGGAAATCATGCTCTTGCAATCAAATTCTTAGCAAGCGGTGAGGTTTTTTTATTTGATGTCTTTATCGCTATTTGCAAAATGAGCAAGCTGATTCACCAGAACAGCAACCAGTCATCTTAGAACTGCAGGCTCCTAATGGTTTACACCAGTCGATAGTTTTTAATTAGTAATTCCCTTGCCTGCAGATACTGTATGAAAAAAAAAAAAAAAAACTAGTAGGCACTGACAATCTTCCCTGACCCGGCATGGCAATATCACACATGATTAAAATGATGACAACATGATTGCGACTCAATTTGGCTCCAGGGTATTGGAGTTTAGTTCCTGCAAAAGCAGAATACCAAACATGCAATCTGAGTTGAACTGAAGAGCCGCTTGACTCTGCAGTGCAGAAGAGCACTGCAAACATTTCCACCAAGGGGACAGTGGAAATGAATTAACGAAAGGCCTGTGTGTTTTAATGACCGCTCCAATACAGCTGTCTTTATCACTTTACAGATCCAATAAAGCCACTGGTATCCACATGTTTACTAATACTAGCTGTATAATTGTCCCTAGCCCGTAAATCAGCTCTCCCTGCGATGCTGTGTCCTCAGGTTTAGTCCAAAGCGACTAATCTGAAAGCAATGCATATTAGCTGTTGACAAACACAGCTATGCATAGTGCTATCATTGCTCCAGCATCAAGCACTCTGTTTAGCTGTACGGTACGTAGTGATCCATCAATCACACTGTGATTGCGTTCTCTCTGTTGCAAATCAGCAATCAGCATTGCACTTTCACAAGCCCTGCTGGTCCAGGGAGAGCTCTCTCTCAAAGTTGCATTATGTTGACATCCACAGATTTGAACTCCTCCACCGGTATTTAATTCCACTGACTGATGGGCTGCTAAAGATACACTCTCATTTCCCAGTGCATCAGTACCCTGGAAGGGATCCCCTGCCAATCAACCCTGACTCTAAAGATTGTAAAACTGTTTTAAAGGAGGGATAACCAATGCATTAAAATCCGTTTTCTTACCCATTAAGCAAAGTGGTGGTTCAGGTAGCGAACTCACTTTAACCGTAGATCAAATCACGTAAACAACAAGCATATTTTAGGCGCTTCCAATACCAGAACAACTCGCCAGTCGAATAGCTAGAATCTTTTGTGCCTTTCGATAAACAATCTGTCCAGTGATCTGCAGTTTTTTGGCTTCATCTAAGGAGGAGGGCAGGTGTCCTGCCCCCCTGGCCATACTTTCCACGTATCTGAAAGGGGTACCTCAAAGAATGTAGTGTAAAAAATATGTAGTTGTGTTGTCTAGTCAAAGCTTCAATAAATGAGTTTCCTGACTGAACTTGTATTGTGCTGCTTAGAATTTCTCTTGACTTACTTTTTAAAAGTTAATTCAGAATAGGAAAATATTTTAAATACTGCTTTACCCTGAGTTTGAACTGCCCCTACCCCTAGTAAGAACTCAGCCCGTGCCCTTACACATTGCTAGAGCATGTTGTGCTTCTGGACTTTAAACCAACCTTCTGTCTATACTGTGGGAATGAATTAATGATCCTGTGACACTGTTCAAAGGAGAACGGCGGTATTAACTGTACTGGATAAATTCCAACATGATTTAAAAAATAAAATCTGGTCTAGCTAAACCACTCTTTGTGGTTAATCAAAAGTCATTACATCAGTTAACCATAAACAAGTGGACATTATTGGAAAGAAGACACTGAAAGGAATGCAGCGCTGTTTAACCCTGTAATACACTGCAGGTCTCTGGAGCAGTGAATCACCACCTGTAGGTCAGGTGCAAGTCAGTCCTGACTTTGGTGCACTGAATCAAAAACAATAACCCTCACATTGACTTTAAACTTAAACGCCTTCTCAAGAAGCCTGGGAATACCTGAGGGCACTTTTTTTTATGTGATTGGGGTCATTGTTGCATGTGCTGTCAAAAGGTTTTGCTTGCTTGATCTGAAAACAGAAAAGGAACTTTCATAAACCTTAATTCATTTAAAAAAAAAAAAAAAAAAAACTACCAGGCGACTACCATAACTTCTGGATGAGAATCCAAGAGAGCATTCTTCATCAGTGCAAATACTGAGATCCTTAAAGAAAGCTCCATCAAGAACATGGTGCCCTTACATATCAGCAGAATCAATCTGAAAATCACTTCCCAAACCCTGGCAAAGGCAAAGCATACTTGGCATTGGGATCTACTGCTCTGTAACGATAAGGCGTGACTTATTTAATTGTGTACACCTGTTTTAAATGATCCTTTTCCTCAAGTTGTACTTACTTTCATATGACGTGTCTCGCAAACCTGGATGTTTAACTTATGGGAAGGTGCATTCTCAACACAGCATGGAAATTGCAGCCGTCTGGCTCAGCTTCCCATGAGAACATCTCCGGCTGGACTTGCATTCAATCGAACTCTCTTTCCACCACTTTGGTGTTTCCTCTGTAATCAGCGTGATTAAAGAGACAGGAATCCACCAGTGTAATCCAAATAATAAACATCCAATGATTTATTTATGCATACCATAAAAATGCAAACACTTTTCATATTATATGCATTATATTGTTGGTGTGCCAAATTTAGTGCATGTAACACTAACACTTGTAAATCAATAGCATACTGACACATGTCCAAACCGATCTGGTATCTGCAATTTCTGTACTTCCTGCCTCATCAGAACTAATGCAAAGCAAATGGTGCAACATGGTTGGCATTGATGTGTGCCAGGCACCGTTGTGATCAACACATACCCTTTATAATATGCATCACCAAAGATGCTAGTTCCTCAAATGGAATGCTTCGGATATGAAATCTGGGTTAATGCATGCTTTTGCAAGAGCTCATTGCTCACTGTTTTATCATCTGAAACCAACAGAGGTCAAATTTCCCACATAGAAAAGATGCAGCAGTGCTACAGCAATCCTTCTTGTGGTGAGGCATTTATTACTGTCTGTCAGCCCCTTAGATTTGTAATTCATAGGCACTGTAGGCAGCTGGATGAAGAAGCCTAATTTTTATGGGCTAGGGACGATTATACAGCTATTAGACCATCGGATGAGACGTAGAATCGAGGTCCTATTGTAAGCAGTTGTGATGCATAGTTCACCCCCTTGTTTCTGTAAGTCGTTTGAATAAAAGTGTCTGCTAAATGACTAATTATTATTATTATTATTATTATTATTATTATTATTATTATTATTATTATTATTGCATTGTACACATTTCATTATAGCTGTTTATGTCCAATAACTGGACTACTACAGTATTAATAATAAGCTTTACCTTATTTTGGTAACATGTTACATTAAGTGTCTGTAATTACTATGTATTTACCTAGTAAATACAAGGGCACTTACACATAATTACAGTGTTATTACGCATAGTCCCACCTTGTAGAAACGTGCAGCCCTGGTTAGCTGGCAGGACTTACAGTATATCCCGTATCGTGCTCTTTAAGACAGTACCGTTTGAAATTCTCAAGGGTTTTCTGGCTTTGTCCCAGCAGATTTGACAGTAGTTTCACATTTCTCAAATCACACCTAATTCTTTAGCTGACGGATGTGGTCTCTGGTAAGACAAGAGTGTACATAAATCCTGTCTGTTTTATCATTGTTGCAGTCATTTAGAAACGCTAGCGCGTAAAAAAAAAGAGACATTTCACTTGTTCCAGATTTGCCCATATCGATTTTTGTTTTGAATGATTTGCACATATTCTTCAGGTCTTTATTCTGGTGGATCAGCAAACAATGTAGATTGATCTAGTGTAGTATATTAAAACAATCTATTCTATGATCATACACTGTGCTTTCAAAACTGTGCTTTCAAGAAAAGGTGATACATTCTCAAAGCTGTTTACTCCAAATCATCATTAGCCAAAACAAATGTTAGAAAGGAGAAACAAACCCAATGAAGTTACCAAACCAGATAAACAACTGAGATGTTTAACTGAGGACCCTGTAAGTGGTCTTAAGTCTGTTCCTATTCGTTTCAGAATTGTAATGGTGTTTTTTTTCCTGTCAGATAAAACTGGTGCTGATTTGGAGTGAATACGTTTGAGAATTGAACCCCTAGTCTTCCTCTACACTGAAAGAAATCTCCGAGCCTGACTGCAAAGGGTTACCCGAACTTTCACAGGTACCCATGTGCTCTGAAGAGACATTGGTTTGTTGTTTGCAAACTAGCAGCTGCTTAGCTTCCAAACAGATGACCTGGTGAAGGAGTTTAATAAAAGACAAGGAGAGGGTGCTGTGGTTACCATCTGCCTGCTATTACAAAACAGCACCTTGTATTTACAGGGAACATATGCGCTAGGAAAACATTTTTAAATACAGTACACTGACCAGAGAACAAACAACAAGCGTGCTCACAAACTGAACAACGGGTCCTATCATTTAATAGAGATCAGCTGCTAATAGTGAACTCCCAGTATCTGGAGTATGGGCCGGATTCTCAAAGCTAATTCCTCCTCAAAATCGTCATTATCTCAAAAGATACATTATTAAAATGAATACGAAAACAACCTGAAACTGTTTCCTTGGCCCCTGTAATAAAAGTTGTTTATTGGGTGCATGTTTCCTAACCCCATACGTTGATTAGTCCAACCATAAATTAAAAACCGCTTTAGCCTTTGGTCACAGCATCTCTCACAAATGGCTTGACCCCCCAATCCCGCTCCATCCCCTCTTTGATATCTCATTCACACCACTTATTCATGCCTATTAAACTGTCACCTCGGCTTGTGAAAATGGTTGCACTGAGAGTTAGTCTTTCGACAGACGACCTCGGGCCAGACGCTCTGCTTCCAAAATGAGAGCTATCAGGAAGCTGGGCTGCCGGCCTGTGACATAAGTGATGAATGCTCCTAATGCGTGGCACCCTTACAGCTACTCACGAGAGGAAACACTAAGCAGCAGTTTTTACATACAGGATACTTCATGTCCCCTCTGCTCTACAGTAAGGAAGCTGTATGTACTATGCAGTTTTAATGTGGCAGCTTTAACATTTCCTTTTGAATCTTTGTGAAAAGAGACGAGAACACATGGTCGTTCATATTCTAAATAAACTCTCCCTTCCCTAATCATCTTCAATGGCAATGCATTTACTCAGCATGGCAAGAGGTCAGCTTCAATGGTTGAATGAAAGCAGCATAATAAGTTACCTTTACCATTAGGATTTGATTAGAAGTGGAACTGCTTGGGGTCTTTTGTGGGGTTACTTTTGCTAGTAAACCGGTAATAAACTAATGCATTGCACAGTAACTTTGAAAAGCAGCTGTCTTTATGCATGCTGTATATAAACTTTGTAAGTCCTCTTGAGTCTTCCCCTATTTGAGCATTGCAGGTTTTGAAAGCATGTATTTTATGACACTATTAATACTAGTGCACCACACCACAGCTAGACGCTGTGCGGATTTGAAAATGACTTGCTATTATTCAAACTGGGACCTGCTTTCTACAAGACAAATTCTCGTCTGCCACCTAATCCCTTTAGATCTCCTCGGACAAGCCAGGTGAAATAAATGTGCTCTATTAGCACGCGATTCTGTAATATTGCATCTGCTTCAGTGCTGGCTGTTTAAAACATGTGAGCTCGGTGATAAAGCCACCAGGCTGAGCAAATTACATTCTGCTTTGCAAGGCAGTTGGCATTGCTATTCTTCAGAGTAAATTCTGAGGCACTGCTGGCAAGCTTGGTGATTGCTCTGTGTCTAACGCAGGTGTGAAACTGGGCCATTTAGGCTGCTGCTGTAATGTAGGTCAGTTCGTACTTTTAAAGAAATTACTTTTTAAAAAAGTTTTTGAAATGTTTTTTTTGTGGCCTCCAGCATTTCAAAATTAAAACATTGGAATTGATTTTTGTGTAGGCTTTTTTATTTATAATTTTTTTTTTACAGCCATAAGCAGCAACATACTGAACTTAAATCAGTGTCCTGAGGCTACAAGGCTTGAGCATCAGCCCAGGATTTCAGCTAACAACTTTATTTGATGATGGCAATTCTTTCATAACTATAACACCCCTCTGTGATTGATTATAAGGACAAACTAAGTTAGTGCCTTAATCTGTGTATTACTATACAGTATACTTGTCTGCTGGACTGGTATTTGATACATTTTACCATTTAATGGTGGCAGCGTAGCCTAATGTACTTTTTCAGACAAACTGCTGTGCATTTAGGGATAGAATTTACAGGGGAGTCTCTAGAATTCTTGTATTGGGTGTGGATCATTAACCCCTTGATTTTTGGATGAGCTCACCAGGAAATGCCATAAACAGACAATTGCCCACATATACAGAGAGATACTCTACAGGGACACCCCTAAATTCTTGCTAATGACACCCCTAATCACACGTGTCTACAGGAGGAAATAAGCTAAGGTAGATGCAAAATGCAATGCAATGTTACAGTATTACCCTTTGTACTCTTTCATTTCACAGAATACCCCAGCCAAGGGCAAGCAGCCATCAATTTGTTTACAGCTATTTTCCATGGATAACAGATTCAGCAGCATGACTATATTAAGCACATCTCTCACTAAGAGCTGGGAAGAGGTGAAATTAGGATTCCTGTGGTGATTTTGCCTTGCAAGGGGGCAATGTAATCCCTTGGAATTTCACACCTTGCAGGACCTATAATTCGCTGCCTTTAACAAGGCAAAAGATTACCCTCTCTGGCAAGTCCCTGTGATTCATTATTTCAACAGGACATGCTTTAGTTATAGTCTAGAAAAAAAAAAGTCAAATAACGATGTCTGATACACTGTCAGAAAGTTGAGTTTTGTTCAGTCATTGTCTTTATGTCTATTATAATCATACCATTTCACATCACCACATGCGTTTACTGTGTAGCACCCAGTAAAACCCAATCAATGTGCAGACATTCCAAGATCTAGAAGCGATGGACTGTCAGAGTTAGGATGTGCATTCTGACATTCTGAAGCATTCAGTGGATTCTGACATTCTGAACCATCCTGTGGATTCTGACATTCTGAATGGAAGAGGAAGACTGGACATGCTCTTAAGGATTGCCCAGATTCTTACACATAGTAATTTGTTAGGTTCAGGTGTTTTAGAGGGGTAGGTTAAGATACAGATTTAGTGAAAGATAAGCCTTAAATGTCTTCGCATGCGTTTTTCACAGATTTGTACCCTCTAAAACCATTAAGTAAATTACATTTCAGTACTAATGCATTTTAAAACCAGTTGTGTACTTTCCCAGGTTATGTACAGTGCAGTGTTAAGTTTTTCTTTTTTTTAACAGAACAAGGGCTCTGACCCCTACTTTAATCTATTTAACAAAATGCCTTTCTAGGCCTTTGAAGCTCTGATGAAGAAACTTGCTTACAAAAATACCTGTTTATTATAAGTAACACTTATCAAGTGCCCCCAACTGCACTGTAACTGCACATTGGTGCTTGCAGTTACAATGCAACAAAATGCTAAATACAATGTATGCACAGTAGCATTTGCCTTGATCTTGATACTCTCCACAACAGAAACCACAGACACAGTTTGTTGCCTAGAACAGGCAGCTAAACGCATCCTAAAGCACATGTAAATTCACCAGCTGTGGGGACCGCTCAAAAGCACTGTGAATAGGTGAACACACATAACAACCAACTAGCGACCACCAGCATGGACATCCAACATAAATCCATTGAATACATTTGATGAAGCACAATAAATCATTTTATTATTTTCTTATTTAGCTTTATAACTGTTTATCCTTGCAGGAAAAAAAAGGGTTCAAACGGTGGACTGCTGTAAATGAACAAATACGTTCAGGCAGAACATCTATACCTACAACATAAGCCTTCCTGCAAGATGAAAGCTAGTGTGGAGAGTGCAGAAGGCTGTGTAATACAGTGCTACCGTTCAGTAGCCTCCAGTAGGGGTTGAATTTGTAGTTCCATTCACTGTGTAATAAATAGTACTACTAAGCCCACTTTATAGCTGCTTCTGGCACAGTAAATGCCAGACACATAAGGAACTGGTTCATAGGCGCTGGCACCCGATAAACGATGGGTTATGCTTTCTTAGCAACCAAAACCCTGTCACAGTTTTTCCAGCACAAGTAAATACAAATGACACTTCTTTTTCTACGCAGGTCTTTGGTCCACCAACCAATAGCGATGAAAACGACACTATGAATAATACTCTAATAGTGTAATATGTATGTGTTTCTGTGTTCAGTTTAGCAGGGAAATACACATTCATGGTGAAAGAAAATCTTGTGGGGCATTACTAACCAATGCTAACCGTTATTTTCCCCTGACTAGTTTCACATCCTGTAGTATAATTTGTGATGTTTTCATAGCCAACATCTCTAAATGCCTGGCGCTCTCAAACAGGGGAAAAGCAGCTGTGAATTGTCTTTATTGCCCTGAGTTTTAGACTGACGAGAGGGCTGTTTGAAAATCGTTAAATGAATCTCTTGATTTGTATTTTTTAAATCGGTATGACAGATCACGATGCTTGACTGCTAGCCATACTGTAAACATACAATAGACATACATGTGCAGATACAGGACATACACAATATATACAGGACATACACAATATATACAGTACACACAATATATACAGTACAAATAGGAAGCTGAAGATAGGGTGACCTGAATCAGTGCTTTTAATTTGAGTACTGACAAATTATCGTGGGAGTTAAGAGTTCCCCTGGATATATCATTAGGGTGAGCGAACATTCAGAATGCAGAACAATACATAACAGCGACTGTAGGCTTTAAAGTAGAGAAAACCAGGTTAATTGCACTTGTGTTTTAATAAAAAGTCAGTGCACTTGGGTTGGACATGTTTTTTTATAGAAACTTTTGCTTTGGGGGCTGAGGAGGGCACTAACTATCTTCAAGTCCCCACAGTACAAGCAGCAGTTAGGAAGAATGTGATGTCTAGCTGCTCTCTATATGTACTTTCATTCTGTTTCATTTTCCTGTGATTTCTTTATCGGTCCAAAGTAAAGGCAATGGCTCGTGAAATCCCTGTGGGTGTGTGAGAAGTCAGGAGTGTCGTCGAGGCATATTAATAACGTGCACTCCTCCCCGCCAGCCCTTCACAAATCTAAACAAATGACCCGCAAGAAACTGGGGTGCGTGGAGGCTTTACAAGAAAATACTGACCCAGTGCGAAACCAAAAAACAAAATCAGATTTGTAACGCCAAGGGTTGCTCAAGTAAACAATATTAAACACACATTAATTTATAAACAGATCTTTCTGTCGGGCAAATAAAGCTACTTTATATGGGCAGAATGACTTTTCCATTTGAACATTGCTTTATCTCTTGAAGGTTACATTGGAAAGCACATCCATTACAAAAGCCAATTGCTATTCCGCTGCCAGTCAATGACAGTAATGAGGCCTGCTCATATCTCACTTAGATGCAGAGTTTTCACCAGTTAAGGTTTTTTTTAATATAATGTGGAGCTCTGGGGGCATCCCCCAGGATCTGATTATGTGCTATACGTCTGTGTACCACCACCTTTCAAACATAGTTTAATCAGTGAGGCTATCATGATATGGCATTTCACTTTTATGGCTTGTTCTGAAGTCCTCGGGACCCCCGCTCACTAGTAAAACAGTGCTGGGTTGACAGTGCCTTGGTCTGTATAGAAGACTTGCATCACAGCTTGCTAAAGGTATTGCAAGTTTATCAGTGGCTCGTACTTATGCACCATTTATTAATACATGAATGAATCCGCCCATAGTAATCCCATAGGAAAACAAAGCAAGGTAATGAAGCGCAGTGATAGCATGGTAAAGTATAGGTAAGCATTGTAAAAGCACAGAGAGATATGGTAAAGCACATTACAAATCATGGCAAACTAGGGCAAACTGTGGTAAACGCATAATATGATCATGGGGAAAGCAAGAGAAAAGTAAAAGAATAGCGTGCAAATATGCCGCGGTAAACTTTTGTAAGGGTGTGCATGTTTCATTGTCTTGATTAAAACATGTACAGATGTTAAAGGTCAACGAAGGTATTTAACCAAACAGCTAAAGCAGCTCAGACCTGGCCAAATGATGGCAAATTCCATATTTGCTCATCTGCCTAAAAGTTGTAGATATTTGACCAGGTTTTGCAGAATGATTGTAACTTATGTTATACATTTTATTTATACAGTATATATTTTGTGTAGTTAAATAATATTGTAAAAGCTTTCCCAATTTCCCAATAAACTTAAAAACAAAATTAAATTGAGAAGATTATTACAGCAATAACACCCAACACAGGGGAATAACCAGACCCTGAGCCTTTGCTAAAGATCCAATCCATTATTCTGGAAGATCAGATGTGACAGGTGATTGAAGATATGAAATAGAATGTGTATTTAAATGTAGACATTATTATTATTATTATTATTATTATTATTATTATTATTATTATTATTATTGATGCTTTTCCTTTTATATTTTTCTACAGGAGGAAAGTAATTCTTTTTATTTGTCTTCGTTCTCCTTGTACTGTTTATTCTGGCCTGATGGTAGATAAGATGCACCAGTCTTGCTTTTGTTTTCAGTAGAGAATCAGATAAAAAGGACACAGTATAAACAATGTACTGATTACACGGGGAAGCAGCAGAAGCGTATTAACTCTCCTACTTGAGTTCCTGGTATTTCTCTTAATTGTTAACCAGGAAGCTGTTAATTACATGCGAGTAGGTGGAGATACTGCATAGAATTGCCATTAGAACACTCTTCATCAGCTGAATTTGTTATTGTAGCACTTCCAAAAAGACACTGTTAGGGATACCATGATTACCCCATTACCAGGAGCTGTGCTCTCCAATGAATCAGGCTCTTCCTTTTATCAACACCACCTGCTTGTTCTTGGCTTTTAGTACTTCAAGGCAGACTCCGCAACCAGCTCCCTTCGGCTTCCAGGTGCTAAAAGCTTGGAGATGACTGAATTACAAGAAGGCTGCAGTTCATTTATATTTTATAATAATAATTATTATACATTGGATGAGCAACCCACTGGGAGGAGGAGGGTGGTGGGGCACAAAGACCTTGCACTAATCCTGACATACCTCATAGGACAATGTGTTGAGTGCCCTACAGGTTGATAAAGTGACTTCACAAAACAAGACTTTAGACCATGACTATAGTAAACCAGCATTCTAGATGAGACCTAGCCACCTGCTGGGCAATACACACATTTCAGCTACAATAAGTGAATTAAGCAACGTCACTGCTTCCCAGAATACTAAGGCTTACACAGCATTGGAGATGCACCCACCCCCAGTGCAGTCTCTCTCCAGGGCAGTGTGGGGAGAGCCTGGGGTGCACCACATCTTGTCAGTAACACAGTTGGTCACTGCAGCAAAGTTAGTCCCACTTTTACGAGAACAGATCTGAACACCACAGAATCCCAACATGGGGCAGCAGTGTGGAGTAGTGGTTAGGGCTCTGGACTCTTGACCAGAGGGTCGTGGGTTCAATTCCCGGTGGAGGACACTGCTGCTGTACCCTTGAGCAAGGTACTTTACCTAGATTACTCCAGTAAAAAAAAAAAAACTGTATAAATGGGTAATTGTATGTAAAAATAATGTGATATCTTGTAACAATTGTAAGTCGCCCTGGATAAGGGCGTCTGCTAAGAAATAAATAATGATTAAGATGGCTAAAGGAGAGTTTCGATCCATTTTAATGAAGGCTTCAGCTGTGTAATCCTCAGGTTATAACAACTGTTTTAAGTGGTCCCGGAGGAGTCGGGTCAAAGAGATTTCTGTTTTGAAAGGAATGAGAAACTACTGTAGTTAATAGAGCTACCTATTCCAGTTCATCTCTCAATCACGACAGCTCCAGGGTGTGAAAGGCTCTGAATCTTTTAATTTATTGTAAAACGTGGGCTCATAATGCTGCATTAATGCTGAAACATCTACAGCACTAAGCAGTAGCCTTACAGCTGAAGAGCCCCACCCTACATTAAATTGCATCACCCTACATTAAATTGAATCATCCTACATTAGAAAGGGCAACTACCCATTTTTATATCGTCCAAGATGTGTGTTTTGTAGCTCTGTCTCCCTCACAGACCCCCATCCATCTTTGAGAAGAGACACAGCCACAGAGAAGGCAAAGCAAAAGCCACTCAGAGATATAACAAGACCTGCAGAGATCCTGTCTTCATCTGCATCCCCGGAGGAAGCCAACTAACCTAATTACCAAAGAGACTAGAGACTAGGAGCCTCCCAGCCTGCTGCCATTAAGCACTGAAGTGCCTTCTCGTGTATGCTGAGTGTCCAGGTTTCACATTCGAGACTACAGCTCTCTGCAGCACAATGGTGGCTTTCTTTGTATAGGAAGAGATGCAAATGTAATGTGTTAAGGTATCCAGCAGGTGGTGTTTGTGTATATGATATGCTGCTCAGAGTCAGAAGAATATTGAAAATATTACTCCAATACCCAGAGATATTTTCCCTATTACATAACCCTAACACTAACTCTTTATGAGACTCTTGATAGTTCATAATGTATACATTAACTGAAGAGAGAATCACTAAATAGGGACTAAGTCACAACAACTGGGACAATAATGCTACAAAATAATAAAAAAATAAAAAAAACATTGGCACCCATTTCAGCGTAATTAAATTCAACAGCCCTCATTGCTTAGGCTAATCATCTGATAGGGGAGGTCGGCCCATTGGTAATGAAACACTTCATTCTAATTAAAAGCTGGGTTCTGGTAATTATCACCATAGCAACTGGGCCCAAGCCTGGTTATTGAGGAAATGGGATCAACAGAAAAAAAAGAGTGGAAGATGAAACAAATGAGGAAGTACAAGACTGCTCAGGGAAAAGAAAAGGAAGCGATTGCTTAATTAAGATGTTTGTCAGTCCCATCTCAGAGAAGAATCTTAAGCAGTATGTTGTACAGCTGCATGGCTGGACACCAGTTACTTCATTAGGGGACTAAATGACTCAAAAATGGGGTGTTAGAGAAAAGAAGAAGATGGAAACTCACTTTGAAAAAGTTTATGATGCATATAAGCAAGATACTGTGCAACCTTTTTTTTTTTTTTACCAGTTTTATATCTGCACTGAATAGAGCACCATTAATGAATAGTGACAGCAACTGGGATGGACATTACAGAGATCAGTACCTCAAGGACAGCTCTTTCACTCAGCCGGACACCCATCTGCCATCATAGCTTATCCAAGCCTCAGTGTTGTTCTGTGTATAGATGTCACCAGATATTGATTAACCTCCCTTCTCACTGACCCCGAATCACAGCTGATTACCTGCAGAACCTGACACCAGTACAGGTAAATAACTCAGATTGCTATTTAATAGGTTGTCAATGACTGTACAAGACTTGCACATGATGCACCCATCTGTAACTTAACAACTGTGCAAATGCAGGATCCAAATAGTTATCTGAAAGATATATAGCATTCCCTCTATAGTCCATGGTATCTGACCTCTCATGGGGTAGATATCAGCTTGCACCCAACACAATATTCTATATACAGGAACACTACTTGATTTAATACTATCTTAATACTAGGTGTGCAGAATAGATCTTGAATTTCCTCAATGTGTTTTGAGGCTTGAGTTTACAATGCTGGTGATCTGGAAGGAACTGCAGGTCTGTCTTTTTTCTAATTTACAGTCGACCACTACTGACTGATTTGTGTCTGAGGACCATTTAGTTGCAAATGGGTTTTTTGATCAATTCATCACCTGTTTGTTGCTACTACAGGGACTATGAGGCTTTAAACACGAGTTCCAGATTTAATTAACTTTTTAGATAAGCACAAAATAACAAGGTTATTTCCATTCACCAATCAATCTACTGGCGTACTTCAGCCCCCAGTTCAGACTGGTGGCGTTATGAGCTAATGGGTGACATTTAGAAGGTCAGTCAATACAAGCTGGCAAAAGGTTACAGTAAGTTGATACAAGCAACACCAGAGTGTTAGTCATACCGTGTATTTACCCAGCATTACCACATGGTATTTACAATGATTTAACATACTTCTCTGTTCCTTTGCTCTGCTTTCACTACGGTTTACTATGGGGGCTGGGGGTCAGAACATTACCTATGGGTTGTTACAGCAGTTTGGTCATGGGTACAGATTTAGTTTCTTTCTGTCTTTCTTTATTTGTTTCAGTCATGATGCTCGCACGGGTATAGAGCTGGATTACACATTATACAATACAGTATCTTCTGCTGTAGAATGCTGTAGACTACTAGACCCTATATAGACAAGCAGGCCTGTGTAAGTGTGTTAAAAGGAATCTTCATTAGGATTTGAGACACGTTACACAAATGAGTCATCTGTTTTCTAGGTGTCGCTCCCATCTATTGCTTTTCATGCCCTATATTGTTCACAGCCAATCAGAATCCCCCAAACTGTCAAAGGTAAGAGTCATTAAAGAGCTGTTCAGAGGACTGCCTGCCTCTGATGCAAGCTGTGTCCCAGATTCCAACACATTCATGAAGTGATCTTCATTTCCAAACCCAATCACCTGACAATTAAGCCTAATGAGAGAGTGATTTGAATAGGCACACAACAAACCTCTGCAGGGTATGAATAAATATTTTCTAAAATGCCCGACGTGATGCCACTTGAAAATCTAGTGCAAAAGAAAGCATTTAAAACACACTGATGATTAAAGTTATATATTTTTTAACTGATAGCATGGTGCATGTCCCACTTTACATTACATATTGATATTGCTGCACAAAGACAGCTGTTAAAAAGCCCATTGAATACGGGTCATAATGTTGGAAACAGTTAACTAATAGTAATGATAGCAAAATAAATCTGTGAAAAAAACTAATGAAATCAATGTGACTTAGCCTGCATAGTTTCAGTGATCAAAAGGAGCAACTCGAATGAATTAATCTGTTTGAAGCTAGCGAGGCGTGCAGAACTGGACGGTGAATGGAACAACAAAGTATTATAACCTCCCAGCAGCTGTGCTCATTGACAATGATGTGTAGATACAGTAATTATCCACATATTACTGGCTGAAAAACTGTCCGTTCTCATAGTGAACATTGCAGCCCGACTGAGGAAAAAGAGAGCAGCGGAGAAGTCCTTCACGTTAATTACCAGCGAGCAGGGGCACAGCACGGCTTGAGGAAGCTGTGAAGAGGAGAAGCACAGGCCAGAACTGCATCGACCAGCAGGGAGAAGTCATGAAAGTAATGAAAGAGAAGATGTGAGAGACTGAAAGGGGCCAGTGGAGCAGGGTCACGTAAAACAAGCAGGGGCATCAGTGCCTGGTGTAGGCTTCATTCAATTAAACACAGACAAGAGGCTTGAATTCAGACCTTCCCTAGCAGGCAGGCTCATGAGTCATACTACTTTCTGAGTAACTGCAGCGAGTGGGTTCATTTGGGAAAAGGGCTATTTGCCTCTATCCCAATTTAAAGCATATTTTGTAACAAAGCGATTCATTTATTTATTCTAACTATAGTTTAGCATGATCTCTTATTATGTGTATTCAGGTCTTTCAGAGGTTGTGCTTGTAATCTTGATATTGCCCATGTTGTCCTAATTACAAGGGGATTGGATAGGGAAATAAATATCACTTTGTGAGATGGTTGGAATCTGGGACACAGCTTGCAGTCTGGTGCTCCTCTGAGTAGCTTGTACTAAAAAAAAAAAAAAAATACTACTGCCAAAATTCTCTTGCTGGGTTCTGAGAACTCTACATTAGATGCAGGAGTTTGGCTTTCTAGGTAAAAGCGCCTGTTAGTCAGGGTAGAAACAAAAGGTATACTGTATAGCCAGAAGCTCCTGGGTGTCCCCTCTGGGTAAGACGAGAGCGCTGTTGTTTTCATGAGTAGAATGAAAGGTGCCGGGTTGCACTTTGATAAATATATGACTGTAAGTGCATCACTGTTCAGCTCTTTGCCACACTGTAGACCTTGACAGGATTGTTATTTTTCTCAAAGCCCATCCCTGCCAGGTAAGACTGCAAACATGGCTGAGTCAGATGGAATTTTTAGATGAATAGCTTTTGTCAGCTGCTGTCTTGGTAAACTTGAATGCTTCTGTTCCATCGTCAGGCTAGCTGAGCTGCTGGAGCAACTTGAGACTCTACAGGTAGGCATGTTGTATTGCATGCTATTTTATTCCTGTACTCTTCTAAAAGCATTTTCTAGCCTGACAGCTTTCAAGGATAACAGCGATATTGAAATCTCAGTAGAAAGCGATCAAGATTGTCTCTTTATAAAATGTGGCAGGTGTTGCCCCAGAATATTCATTTTACACTTTTATCAAACCTGATTTCATCTAACCAAACCCTAACTACATCACATTAGCGATGGAAATGAAACTCCCATTCAGCAATCCAAAACATTCTGAGCTTTGCTGTGCTCTTAATTAGACTCATCTGAGCTGGTGACAGTGATGGCTGGTGTAATAAGACTCAAGTACAGCTTAATAAGCTCATAGTAAAACCTGGCATTGCTATAGGAAAATCCTTGAGCAAAAACAAACAAACAAATGGGGAAAAGCACAGCAGACAAGCAAATCAGACTGTGAAAGGGTTTAATAAGCCGGAAGTCATGATTATATTACTTTAGGGATCACTGACACACAACAGAAAATGACATTTGCTTTTTAAACTGACACTGAAATCCTCTTTCAATGATTTTTGCCCAGGGCTGCTGCCATATGCAAACATCACTGAAACAGAATAATACATCCGGGACAAAGTCTTCATAAACAACAGAAAATATCACAGCAACCAAGACAACGAAAGCTTCAGATCTGCTTAGAAACCACAACACGCAAATAATGATAACGAGCATAGTTGCAGGAAAACTCAATCAAACCGAATCCATGTTTGCAGAACAGAACTAGCAACAATGCAAATACAATGCAATGCGAACTCATGCACTGCCTTCATGTGTATTGATGCATCTCTATGCTTCTCTGTCACACATTAACACACACACACACAATCTCCAAGCATGATCATCTTTTCTGATTGGGCTGCCTTTCTCTCCAAACTGATCGCCGCACACAGATCTGTTGTAATGATGTGAATGGCATCCAATGTTAATTTCAGATTCATTCTGCTTTATCGAGAGCATCTTTCAGAGCAGAATGATAGCCAGTTTGGGTCACCATAAAAACAATCAGGAATTACATCAAGTTGAGAGCATCGGGCAGCTAGTGCCAAGTCATCCACCCTGGCCAGCATTAGAGAAGAGGAGACAATGTGTTATTAAGTGGTCATGAGGCACAGTAGGACTTGGAGGGCATGCATCTCTTCCCATTAACGACATTAGAAGATGTCCTGGCAGATGCAACAAGGCTTAGAGCACTTGGCTAAGCTGTCCAGCCTGAGATTCATGATTCAAGCTTAATAGACTTACATGGCACTTAACAAATCTAACCTTTCTTTGATTGTGCTACAGCTTTTTAGTGTGCGGCCCGTCAACAGGCTTGAGTCTTGACCTCAAAAGCTGGATATCGTTCGCAGACAGGCTCCTTTTGAGTTTATGGGAATTTGAGCATGAGTTAAAAAAACAGACAAACACACCTTAGATGCAAGTTCCATATGAGCCATTTTTTTACAAACAGTGCCAAAATATTTGAGTATTTTACATAAATGCATACTATAGGAGGGGTTTTTCTCTCTGAAAATTACGCATTGCTTTCTGTATGCGATATGGACTCGCATTAAACTATTTCAATTAGTATGATCGATTCCGTCTGTATGACTGGGTAGATAAAAGTGATCCACCAAATTGTTCATATTTACATTTCCAAAATACTTTGATATGCAAATAAAATGGTTTACAGCGGACTGAATTCCGAGGAAATCATTTCAATACTGTGTTTCTAATAGCTCTTTCTGAGGAAATCATTTCAATACTGTGTTTCTAATAGCTCTTTCTGAAGAAATCATTTCAATGCTGCGTTTCTATTGACTCTTTCCAAGACTTGCCCCAGGCACAAAGTCCTGGGAGCATTTGCAGAGTCTATGACTGATAGGTTTGCCACTTTTCATCTGAAATCTGAATCGTAATGAAACCCATTTCTGAAATCGGGTTTGTGACGACTGCACGCTGCAGTCAGGTTAGCTGCAGCTGTATGAACACAAACTGGAGGGCGTTTCAATTGATTTGCATGCCAGGCACAGACACTCCCACAACTATAGGCAAGCACTATAATTCAGAATCTTGCAACAATATCCAAAGCAATTTTTTTTTGTAACAGGAACTTGACCTGTACTCAATGGAATGATATGGCCTCCCTTTAAAAAACTAACCATGGTAAAATTATAATAGCCGTATGATTTACCAACTAAGTCTCTTCAGCGTTGAATTAGTAACTGTGGATTTGTTGCTTGCTTTATTTTATTAAGAAAGTTTATTGTGTTTTTTTAATAAATAAAAAAAAACCTTTATTAATATGACTAAAGCTGAGAATCAGCGCTACTGCTTAAGGTTCTCCAAGGTCGTCTGTGTAAATAACGTTCCGAAATGCAATCTGCTAGACAGCACAGCCTAGCATCCAGAAAGGTACCTATGTTAAATACCAGTGAAATCATTTCAAATGCAGTTTGTAACAGAATGCTTTGTGTTCTATTCTAGTGAACATCTCTCCATGCTGATCGGCAATCTTATTCAGCTTAGCTGCATGAAACAAAGTGTTGGAAATCTGAACCCCCGTTAATTATAAATCAGACTGATCAAACTCTGCCCTTGAAAAACAGCCAGCTGGCCTACTTCATAGCTGTAGCTGTGGCTTTTTATTTATTTATTTATTTATTTATTTATTTATTTTGGCCATGCATTTTCTTTTCAAATGTATGTATGAAATAAATGAGAGAAAAAAAGATGCTTATCTCTTTCCCTTGAATAATGTTATTTTCAAATTGAATCCCAAACCATATTAAAAAGAGGAACTGGTAGTCAACTAAAATGCAAAAGCGTTTCACTGTTAGAAAATGCGCAGAGTGGTCATACTTCTTGGTATTAAAATATTCAGGCGCAGCAGACACAGCTTATCTCTGTGTAATTGTATACAACCTATATTTCACTGAAGCCCCAAATGGCTTCCTGTTGTGTGCATATAAATGAGTGGCTCTCAATATGGTCTTGGGGTAGGAGCTGGAAACTGGGAGTGCTAAGATGGAAATGTTTATGACATAGAGCGACATTTTAAACCACATAAGTACATCGCGGTGTACTACCACTTTATAAAATATGTGCTGGTAAAATAAATAAATGTACTTTAAGCATTATACAGATCGCTTCCAATATAGTTACCAAAATAAGTAACCCAGACATTTCATTTCTGGACTTCTACAGTGAGTGATCTCACCCCATGCCCACTGCTGCACACATTTTATAATTCTCTCTCTGTTACCAATACAACATTTTGTGAGTTATACATTACAACTTCAAGCCACCTGCAAGGTGCATGGAATCAGTATTTATGAATATGAATGAAGCACAGAGGATGTGAGGTGCTGAAAATGCAGTTTCCAGACACAGCATTCCTCTCTCTGCTGAAGGTAATCAGCAGGGGCAATAAATACAGTGCCTAAAAAAAAATGAATCTGAAAAATAAGTGCAGTAAGTCAAAGCACTCTGCTTCAGTCTGTAGTCGGTTACCCTTTTTCGTTTCGTACAAGGATTATTGTCTACTTACATAATTATTGGTGTAAGTAAATCTTTGGTTACGTCTGCCTGTTTACTCATTTGCATATGTGACAGAGCAAATCTTTAATGGGATGCGTTAAGTGTTTGGGAAAGGTTGGAAAGAAGTTGCAGACATTTCTTTTTAGAGTCTTTGCATGACTAATGGCTTGACATAAATGGAAACTGGATATCCGTGTAACAGGAGACAGGTCCTATACGTTTCTGAATGAGCTCTGTGTTATTTTTGCAAAGGTTGCTAAGCGCAGAAGCCAATAACCATGACAACGACAGCTACCCTGAACTAAGTGACTGAGATTCCGTGTGGATCTGGCTGCATATTCACAACCCACTCCACACTGCAGATTAGTCAGCTACAAGGGATGGTGACTTGATATAAGAATGCCTGGGGATATCCACCTACTGCACATAGCAAGCTGCATAGACTTCACTCCCAGCTAAACTGTACCATATGCGTACATGAAAGGTTTGTAAAATACACACTAGTGCACATGCTGAGAAGCAATTCCTTTTTTATGTCGCAAGCAAAGCAGACATGGATGCAGACAGTCCCTTGAAAACAACAACACCAAAACATCAAACAAAAAACAAACAAACCCAAGCAACATAAACTTTTGATCCTTGGGGAAGCTCTGGTAGATTCGCCAGAGCAGAAACATCAGTACGGAATAGTAAAATGGGGAATATGCACCTTTCTTGGCAAGGTTTATCCTTCATATATCTTGTTTAAAATAACTTGAATCTAGAGATACTCCTTTGGGACAGCTCACAATGATGGAACGAGACAGCTGTCCTTTCTAACCAGCATGCTGTCCAGTTGTCTGACACCTAGCACACAAACCACATGTGAAGTTACTTAATTGTCACCTGCCTCAGCACTCTGCAATGCAAGGTCACTGCTGACACAGAGGTGGGCTGTTGAGAGCCGTACTATGGTGTGGCATTCTGTGAGCAATAACACGACTACTCCCATAATCCAGAAAATGTACACTGTGCTGTAACAGAAAGGCTGGACTGTGAGTTTGACTTCATTATTAATTGTGGGATGATTGACTGGGGTTCATACGACATGCATCCCACCCAATTAACAGTGCAATCCCACTGATACTCTAACAAGCCAGTTATTTCCACCAGTTAGTGATTGTGTTTTAAAAGCGATCTGCTGCTGGCGTTAAACAGCAAGGGAGAAGATGTAAGGTAAAGTGGTGGAGCTGTCACTCACTGATTTCAATCCAAGGATACAGAATGCATGGCCAACGACATAAGCCAAAAACTTGCAGCAATAGGAGGGTACTCCATAGAATGTGGAGATGATAGCGCAGGTTATAATCCGGGATTGCTTTTGTTTTTATCCAAGCCCTTTCATGCCAGTTTTTGCAATATGAATTGGCATCCTCTGCTGTAGTTCTTTATCATATCATATTATAACAGCTTTCGAGAGTGGAGCCCGGGATACACTGAGCCCCTTTGTGTTTGTCACTTTCCTCCACAATTCAGTTAAAATGCTGATTAGAATGGGAGAGGGTTTTCAATGGATCATGTTTTGTCTTATTTGCATTTCAATTCCTTTTCAATGAATGGTGCCTGGGCAAAGTGGCTGTGTCTATTAAACTTCATTACAGCTAAACACACATCTGCCCCACTGCACAGAGCGAGGGAGGGAAGTGGCCAATGAAAACTGCACAAGACAATATAGTTCTGATTCATTTAATTACTTCTGTTCTTACTTCTGTTTTGCTGAACGCTTATATGGTGCTGTATGGATATGGATGGAAAATAAATAAAATAGGATGATAGAACAAACAGATTTGCTCAAATTTCCTGTGGATGCTGTCAATCGCATCAGCAGAAAACTGAACATTTCGTCTGTGAAGGGCTGGAAACATAAATTGTTAATTTTGCTCGATCCTGACAGATATAATTAATGAGTTCCTCTGAGCTGCTTAACAGAGGCCAGGGGTGGCACACTTAGTAAGAATCTAAGCTTGAATTAAAAGCTAGAGTCTCCCAGCCCTCAGTCCTAATCACCAGGGCGCTCCATTTGAGAAAACAATGGCAATTATTTCATTATGCAGCATACTTGCATACTTACTTCACTCTGTTTCTCGCACTGTATTTGACCTCAGTATCCTAACTGCTGCATGCAGATTTAAACAAAAACAGAAACAAAAAAATCATTCAGTACCTCCACTGTTTGCTTTGGTCTTGAAAACAGCTAACAATGATGTCGTGTGGCTGGCTTTTCTGAGCTATCAATGCACTATACGTGAACGCATGGTAAAGCATAGATAAGCATTGTAAAGCACTGAGAGGTATGGTAAAGCATATTAAAAAACATGGCAAACCATGGTGAATGCATGTAGGTAAAAGCATATTATAACCTTGGGAAAAGCATAGCTATGATTGAGCACTTAAATATAATTTGCCAAAGGTTAAAAATTCATTAAAATTATGAGTATCAACAATACAAAAACTAAAACATGATTCTGGGACCTTAAAAGACTTAAAACCTTTGCATTGATGTTATTTTGAGCTGAGCTGACTGCTGGCTGTTCAGTTCATGCCAGCTTCAGTCTGCTTTCTGCTTTTCTCTCTCTCTCTCTCCTCACACTCTGGCTTGCTGCAGTCCAGGAAAGCCCTCCCACGCTGGGTGTGAGCATACAAAGAAAAGACATTCCTCTCCTACATACTACTGTTTCCCTTCTGCTTTAGAAATAAAGGCTACACCCAGCAACACTGGCACAGAGTGCCTGGAAGAGCTCTTAATAAAGAACTACACCCAGCAAGAGCTCTTAATAAAGAACTACGCCCAGCAACACTGGCACAGAGTGCCTGGAAGAGCTCTTAATAAAGAGCTACACCCAGCAACACTGGCACAGAGTGCCTGGAAGAGCTCTTAATAAAGAGCTACACCCAGCAACACTGGCACAGAGTGCCTGGAAGAGCTCTTAATAAAGAACTACACCCAGCAAGAGCTCTTAATAAAGAACTACGCCCAGCAACACTGGCACATAGTGCCTGGAAGAGCTCTTAATAAAGAGCTACACCCAGCAACACTGGCACGTGCCTGGAAGAGCTCTTAATAATCATCTGTGTTTGACTGCAGCAGACAGGGAGATAGTTAACAACATATAATAGAGCATATTCTACTGCTCCCTAATCTGTTAATGGACTACCTCCCTCTCTGTTTCTATTTTAGTTATCATATAGCTTCACAATATGTCTGCTCAAATTTAACCAGGTTAATTGGGAAGGTTGTTATTTATATTACTACAGTTCTGACTCATAGTAGACACCTCCCACCCTTATTTGTTATTTCCTGAAATATAGAGAGGCTGGCTGCATGGTTTCAGGTGTACTGTATATTGGTTACATTAAAGCTGCTCCCAATGGCCTCACCATTCTGAGACTCAACAAGCATGACTGAATGAACTATCTGAGAGTTCCAAGACCACACCCATTGAAGTGGAAGCACAGAAAACAGCAACCGAAACTCCTGAAGCGCTGGCTGATTTAAAAAAAAACAAACAAAAAAAAAACGAGACCATCCTAACAACAGTCATGCAATGAATATATCATAAACGCAAACAGGAACCCGTTATGCAGCAATGCAGCACACTATCAATGTGTAACACGTTTAACTCTGTGGTCCCCCCTGCACAGGTGTTACTCTCTGAAAAATGGTTCAAAGTTAAATGAGACTTCCAATCTGTCTTCTGGCTTAGAAATGTCATGCTGTTACTTCTGTAATGGCATTACGGCCAGTCCTTTCACTTAGGCACATTTGTGTTTGCAGGTCAATGTTCTACTTTTATGATAAAATAATCCAATTTTGTAATATCTCTTCAACATCATATTGAGTAGTCAGTAGCATCCTTTAAACAGGTCACTGGATTAAAACAAGTCTTTAAATAATAAAATAAGGAGAAGTTTTGCATCTGGATTTTCCACCTTCACAAATTGCTTTCCCCTTTTGCTGTCTTCGTTAATGAGATTGCTGAGTAGGAACTGCAGACACAAGCGAGAGACGCTCAATCAGCTGTGACATGCATGGTGAATGAAGAAAGCCATTTAAAGCAAATGTAAGTCCCTCTGTAGATATATCATTTCAGAAATAGCTTTTTTTCAGTGACAAACGTTTGCTTTCCATCTCCGTGATGCCTGGATGAGATAAAGAAAAAGGATACTGATAAAACCACATTAATGTCTGTCAGCTGAAACAATTGTTGGGGCTGCCCCTGACTTATTTACTGTCATTCAAGCTTTCTCCAAGCAGCACACTCTGGCACTGAACAAACAGCACAGACAGCAGTCAACAAAAGGAAACCAGAACTACAAAGTGGACATATCACATGACGTTTCGCTCCTCAGCTCTGTAAATTAGTACAGTGTTTTGGCGATCCGCAAAGACAACACCCAAGGAACAATCGCTCTTTCACTGACATAAACAGCAAACACTTAAAGAGCAAAGAGTATGACAAATGCATTTGAACAGTTCTTGTTTTCTAACAATATCTGTATTGTATAGTTAATAAGGTAGGAACCTTTGGTATTGGGGTTTCAGTTCCACCTGGCAGTTTTAATTGGGGAACATTAATATATGCAATGGCGGGAGATATGGGAAAACAGTGTTGCCCTTATGGAAGATCCTACTAAGGAACAGCCTGGTTTCTCCTCATCCGGACGACAGTGGAATGCTCTCAACTGCGTCCCAACAACGCACGAGAGGCATGGCTATTTCTTCCACAAATGGAAGATCAAGGACTCGGCAAGCTGTGAATGCGTTGAGGTGCAAACCATCAGGAACATCACTGATGATTGCGCAATACACACGGATTCTGGAGGAACAAGTGGACTCCACGCAGCCACCCAGGATGCCGTGGAATGGCTTACAAAACTAAAATTACAACTGTAGCCCGTTGCTTTTCAAACGCCATACGAAAGAAGAAGGAAGAATATACATATAGTAAGACCCTGCCAAGAGTCTGAGTTTAGAGAGTGTGTCTGGAATCAGCAAATAAAGAAGCCGTCTGCAGTGTTTGATTCTGCCCTAAATAAAGTGCGGTGAGTAGTTTGTTTTACCGAACCCACAATGTATAACAGTGTCGCTCGCTGTTTGTGAGGTTTAAAAATCAGTCTTGACAGGCACTTGAAACCTTTTTATAAATGTCTCTGATGGCATGAGTACTTTACACAGTCACCCCAGGGCTGAGTACATCATGAAAATAGACAGCTATTGCATTTTCTGTGTGTTGCTTTTCAAACCCTTAATGACAAGGTTCCCAATAACCTACTGTATGTGGTCTAGTAGGTATTGGAAGCTCTGTATATACACTCTCCATTCTCAATACTTGAGAACTTCAATGTGTCAGCTTGCCTTTGTGTACCAAGCACTTCACTGTTGGAACGCTCAACTGTTACAGATGCTTCATCATTCTCTGAGTTTAAGCAATCAGTCTTGAAATTGACGCTTGGCACTTTTTAGACTGTAATTTTCGTAATGTTGTAACTTGGACCCTCTCACAAGTGTCTGTGTTATAGACAGGATAGGGTAATGTTCAGGTGCATGTTATACAGAAGACATGCATTTTGCAAGGGCTGAAACTCCATGTTTCTCAACCATGGACTTTATATACAGGCTCAGATAATGACAGTTGCTTTGATTTATTTAGGGTTATCCTAAATAAATTAAAAAAAAACTTTAACGTTTCACTTTTTGGTTTTGAATTACAATAACTACTTTGGCACAGTTTACAAACTTGAGTTAAATACCATTCACTAATTTAATAGTTTCAATATTTTGTATGTTTTTGACATAATAAGAGGGACTTTAAAAAGGAAAATAGAAAAAATCTGGATGTTTTGTTCATAAATGTTCTTCCTCATCTAAATTGCTATATACCTGTGCTTCTTTCGAGTGGTTTCATTTAACTGTCCCATGGGCTTGGCAACTGTCACACACAATACAGAAGCTCCTTCATACAGACTGTCACCACTAGCAACAAACGGACACTGTGCCAGATGAGAAGAGCCACAAACCCTTCAAGGCAGACCAGTTAATTTCGAGTTTGCTCTGAAAACAGCCAGGGAGCCAAATATTGAAAGGCACAGCCCTGCAAAACTACGCTTTAGGCAATCCTAAGCAATATGGAGAAGGCAGGTGGATTATATTTCAAAACCTCGAGCAACGTCGGTCATTCTGTCTGCGGTTACTCGAGGACAATAAATTCAAACTTGACAAATAAGCGGAAAGGACAGAATCTGGGAAGGAATGGTTAAGAATGTCCTACAGCATGAAATAAGGCAATGTAAATCATTAATGCTGTAGTCATTTGGAAGGTGCCAGCATTGCATTGAAAATAAGTCATTAAAGAGATATATTAAAATCAAACTTCTACAAGTAAACTGGATCTTGTTAGCGAAACAGGTACTTTGTAAAGGGGTACACAGGAACATTATAGAATTCAGGAACTGACATTTTTATATATAATATTGTTATGGTGGAGAAACACTTGTTTGTAATTCATGTGAACAGAAAGATTACAATATCAGTCGCCCATTACATTATTTGTGAAAAGAACAGGTCAAAGAGCATTGTAGAATCCCACGGGGACTGGCTGTTTAACGTCATGCATACATCTCGTTAGGACTATGCTGCGTACAGCTCTGTGTCCAGCCTGCTATGTTTACAAAGGGCTTTCCCCCTGGATTCTGCCTAACTGTGAAATGGAAACTGGGGAAGCCTGCCAATCTCTGCTCACTCCCACCTCCTCCGATCACTCTGAATATAGAGCCGGCCTGTGGAGGGATGAGGGCTGAGCGGCCCTGGCTCTCTGAATGCTGCAGCACTTCACAGCTATGCCTTCAAACACAAATATGCCTAAGTGAAAGGACTTTCTCCCTTCAAGTAGCCAGTTCCAGCCTGGATTGGAAGTGATGGGAATGTGATCATTCCTTTGTAACTCACGCAGTCCTCTGACTTGAGCCCTGGGGAGCAGAAAGCTCACCCTGGTGACTCCAGGGCTGGGGATCAGGTGGGCTAGGGATGGAGCTGAGTATATGAGCTGGTCTGCCTCTCCATCACTGTTGCTCATCAGCTTCAATCTAATTGATACTACGGCCCTGTTTCCTGTCTTGCTGGTTCACACTTCCTCTTCTGAGCTGGGGCTCGAGCTCATGCAGCACCACTGCTGGGTGTACCTCTAATGTTGTCACCGACAGCAGCATCTGCAGATATCTCGTTGGATGCATTTCTGCTAGTTTCTTCCTCCTATGCTAGACACCATGAGGATTTGATTCACCTAATAGCCCTTACTGACTGGTACAGCCCTTACATGACCAGAAAGACACAGCAAAACCATTGAAATAAGCTTTTCAATACCACTGCCCTAAAACGAATCAAACACTAAAGTAGCAGAACTATTAGTATTGCATACCTTTTCTGGTAAAAATGAGATGCTTTACAATCATTCCTGATTAGCCCCTTTGGATATTAGCAATGTTCTTGGTTTCAAAGCCTGATTACAAGTACCCTGCCTTATTATCTGGCACGCTGACTACATTGATATGCTGAATGACAGACAAAACGCTACAGTTTATTCTTTAAATGTGCAAACAGTAAATACACAGGATAACAAAGAGAGAATTGTTTTGATGAAGTATAGTGAATACAGTACAAGAATTGCACTCAAAGCTTGTAGTGCATTTTTATGCGACTGCTTCCTCAGCTGTTGTAACATAAGACACATCATTCTGACAAACAAAAGCCATACTGAATAAATAAAACACTGGTCCTGCAATTCCAAATGTACCAAGGCAGAGTATTGCAGATAATAAAACCTGCATGCTTGCACACCACACTGGTATCAACCTCATATATCAAGCACATTGTACAGAACAGTGTCAGAGAATTGCTCTTTAAAATGCTGGTGTGCCTTAGCTGAAGTTTCCAGAATACCATATCACCGTGTTCTCAGATCCATGATTTGAAGGCCAAGTGCATTTAGCTATTGCATTGTAAAGCCAATGCAGAAATGGGTCTGGTATTCTGGCTCATTTTGTAACTAGGCAGGAGTCTGAGGACACGTTTCTCTGTCTCCGAACTAGTAAATTAAAGGCCACAATTAAATGCTCAGGTATATAGTGAAAAGTGTTGAATTTAAATCAAGGAAAGTAATGTTAAAACTTTACAATGCATTAGTAAGACCTCATCTAGAATACTGTGTTCAGTTCTGGTCACCTTGCTACAAAAAGGATACTGCTGCTCTAGAAAGAGTGCAAAGAAGAGCGACCAGAATTATTCCTGGTTTAAAAGGCATGTCATATACAGACAGGGTAAAATAATTGAATCTATTCAGTCTTGAGCAAAGAAGACTACGCGGCGATCTGATTCAAGCATTCAAAATTCTAAAAAGTATTGACAATGTCGACCCAGGGGACTTTTTCGACCTGAAAAAAGAAACAAGGACCAGGGATCACAAATGGATGGATATTAGATAAAGGGGCATTCAGAACAGAGAATTGTGAGGGTCTGGAACCAACTGCCCAGTAATGTTGTTGAAGCTGACACCCTGGGATCCTTCAAGAAGCTGCTTGATGAGATTCTGGGATCAATAAGCTACTAACAACCAAATGAGCAAGATGGGCCGAATGACCTCCTCTCGTTTGTAAACTTTCTTATGTGCTTAATTGTTTTTAGTAGCTTTAGAAAGAAAGAAGGAATGCATTACCTGATGGCGACAAAAAATACCAATATAAATGCACCAGTGCCAACTAACTGTGCAACACAATGTCCCTAAAATGACTACTATGCAGCAGTGTTTTCATGCTCAGGAATCAAATGCTTTTTATGTCCAAATAAGTAATATGTTTTATAGCATGTACAAAGAGTCCCGCCGGTCACGTTAAAAATGTCTTATATTGTGAAATCATTCAATAACGCAAGTGGTTTGAAGCAGAAGCTGGTGTTAAAACAAGATACCAAGATTTAAGCTTTTTACCGGATAACCTTGCTGGTTTGACAGATGCATGCCACATGCTGAGACTGACTACATCTACTTGAAGAAGAGCGCCTCAAAGAACAAATTATAAAAGTAAAAAACCTCCATGAAAGCATCTACTGTAGACATAAGTCATACTCAAGCTGCCTGTTTGAATCTTAGGCAGGTTGCAGACTGTCCGTGGGTACTAATCCACTCATTGCTTTGTTTTTTGTTTTTTTCTGGTATTGTTTTTTACAGACTGGGAAAAGGTTTACGAGTTGTCTGCATACCTGCTTCAGTGTGGCACCTTGCCTCTGCTCTGAGAAGAGAGGACCAGATGCCCAGACAAATCAGAAACATTTCAAGTGAACAGGATCAGCTTGCATTGACTGCTATTCCACAGGCAAGCTGCATTCACTTAATCTGGGTCAAATGAGCAGCCTCATGTTTCATAGGCTTTATCATTGTGAAGCATCCTTTAACCCATTGCAGAAGGACAACAACAACTTTAAAAAAATATAAAGCTCAGTTTATTTGGCAAAATTGCATTTCATTAACTACACTATAGCCAATAGAGGTTTTGATAATCAGCCTGAGATATGTATTAAAACGTAGGCCTGGAATTCAAACATGCGCATATGCATTATGAGTCTTCTATTTCAGATCATGCACATAACTCTATTTAACTGAACTCCAATAATGTTTCCTAAAAACAAATCCTCCAAATGAGTGAGACTTGACATTACTGCCCCGTGACCTCTCAGGCCCAAAAACCTGAGTAGAGAGAAAAGCGTGACCCTTATTTTACAGAAACAGACTCTCAGAGAAGAGCTCCCAACCCTTTGCCACTTTTAACACAATGAGAACATGCTTGATAATAAGAGAACCCCATGATCTCAGCTGAAATGCATCACAGCATCGCCTGTCAACAGAAACACTTTTGCGTCACAAGAAGCACCACACTCCTAATAGCAAGGATCTGGGATGCATTTCTATTTCCTGTAAGAATCTTTTGGCTCATATTTTGTTGTTGTTGTTGATCCTATTGCCTATATTTGGATGCCCCATTGTCTTGTGCTTGAGCAAGGCAATTATTATACAGATTCTGGAAGAATACACAAAAGGAGAGTGTGGCCCAGAGGTCAGCACTTCAGCCTTGTTTGCTATTGTCAAGCACAGCAGCATAATTTTCTCTTGATAGGATTTTAAACAGATAATCAAAATGCGGCTCTGCAACTCCTCTCCCATTGTATTACTGAGGGGCTGGCAGCAATCAGAGACCTGACACCGTTTCCTAGGCAACGCACAGGAAGTAAGAGGCCTGGGCCTATCTCTACTTAACTTCAGCTGCAAATGCATGAGCTGCAAATGCCTTACTTTTGGTACAGTGCATAAGGCACTGTGAAACATCTAATCCTCTTATTTTATAAAGAAACAGAGGTCTAAATTAGCCAGACTCAAACTCAATTTATGTGTGCATCTTATTTGTCATGCAAATTACCCCATAGACCGCAGTCTGGTACACAAATACAGCACTGCACTCATAGAGCAGCTTTAACACTAGACCACCTTATGAAACAGTAATTATAAAACTGTGAAAGCAGTTCTCCTATACCTGCCAAACCAACACAGATACTGTACGTGCATTATGAGAGCAGAAATATAAAACGGTTTCACTTACAATCACAGGTTTGTCACTGTGTTTAACTCACAATGTCTTTCGATATCACTTAATAATTTAAGGATTGCGCTTGAAGGAGAGGTGGCATCAACAGCAGTAAAAAAGACGGTCAAACCCATTATTTTAAATAGCAAGCTCGGAAATTATCTGACGCTGTCTACTTGTAATCGCTTTAAAAAGTGGATCTAAATTAGTGTTCAGCCCAAGCCATTGGGATTAACCATACAATATTACACAATGGATAGGAGTAAATATAAAAAGATTAGGTTTAGGATTAGGATTAGTGAAAAGTGGCTAAACGATGAGGTTTACATCAATACATCAAGTTAATAGCTTGGGTGCATGCCTTACTAATACACATCATCATTTCAGTATCTTATCCAGGCCTTAAATGATATAAAAGCACATTACAATGAAATGACTGGATGTAAATACCATGTGAGATAATGGCTATAAGAAATGTGGCAGTTTCTACTTAGTGAAAGGAAGGCACGAATCCAAACAAGCAAAAGTTAAAGAAATGAATAGCATAGCTACAGCTGGCTATGCAGAGCACCTGAGTCATTTGGATGACCCAATTAAGATTGTTCTTTTACCATGGCAGAGTGCGAAGCGAGCACGTCTTTAATACAGCTTTAAAGCCCCCATGTATTTCACTTAACAGCTAATACATTTGCACAGCACAGTCCATACTGTGGATTAATGTTGTTGCTAGTAGGAAGAAAAAAACAAAATCTTGGGCTGTGCTTATACACTAGCACACAATTAGAAGATAAGTAGTGCTTATCCCAGGGGGAACCCACCTGGAATAACTGGTGCAAATCAGTTACTGTCACCAATCTGTGTGATGGGAGATATGCAATACACAAGCTCCCATAGTTTATCCCCTTTGGAAACCATGCAGTGTTTTGTGGATTATGAGATTTCATGCCTTATTTAATTTAGCACAGCGCTGCTTTGTTATTTTGCTACCTGACATGAAATATTGAGGGCGGTGAATTTTGGTACTGTGAAGTGTAACACAGTATTGCACGTGTACTGTATTTATGGTACAACATTTATATTTTACTGTACAGTATATTGCAGTCTTACTCTGTGGGTGATGCTGTGCTGTTCTCACGTTTACAATAATATTATGAAACAGCATTGTGAAAGCAGTTCTCCTTTTTCTCCTATAGAAATCACACCAACATAGATATATCAGCACACATGTAAAACAGTCCCTTGCAGTCTGGATTACCTATTTGCAGTCAATGCAGCTGTTTCTGAAAGTGACTGAAATACATTGAATCCCAGGATCTCCCAGAAATGTGAGGGGATTATAGGACTGCGAGGAAACCCCAGAACGAGAATGCTGTAAAATAGATAGAAACTGTGCTTCCTGCTTAACCTCCCACAATGAGAAGATGAGGCATCATTTCATAAAGCCATTAATAAACCCATTTGTCCTTAGGATGCATTAGCTGCGTTAAAGGACGCTTATGTGATTAAGAAATGGCACGCTGATGAACAGAAAGCCTTTTCAGTGAAGAAGATGGTAATTTCCGATAGGTCTAACCAGAACAGGAAAGTGTTGGTAATTTCATTTTCCAAAGATTATTCCCTGTGAATTTAACCACAGAAACACAACTCAATGCTCAAAGATCTACTAGGATGGTACATAACTATTTGTGATTTGAACCATAGGGAATCACAATACATTTATGTATGAAAAAAAAGGGTTGCTTACTCCTTTCATCCAAACAGGACAGAAACCGTCTGTTATTATGATCTATTTCTTAAGGCTGCTTGCAGATTGATTTCACAGATATCACAGAAATCTAAAAAGCATGTGTCACGGGGTGATTCATGGGCTCGGCTCTCCATCCAAGACTTCCTAAATGATCAAAGGCCTGGCCTGAGATCCCCTGCAATCCCTGGCACGGTTCACAGCAGCTAGAACTCAGTTAACTATTTCAGGGCTGCAGCTGGTCTTCCGATCATTTTTAACTTGATACCAAAATAACATTTGCAGTGTCTTTGAATAGAAATACTAAAAAAAAACACTTAATTTAGGGGACAAACATTTCTACTACAAGACAGTGACATGGACTTCTAGTCGGAAAAGTGTGTGTGCGTGTTTAAAACCAGCACTCTTCAGAAGGTGGTTTACATTCCAGTTAGTTTACAGGTAGCATTAGCTGCAGGGACACAAGCTTCATCGCCCATTTACAAATCAAGCAGTCATTGCACTTCGGTTGCTAGAGCAACAGTAGGTTTTGGGCCCATATTGTGTCAATAAAGCCTTTGTTTTAGGTTTCCAGATACACAGAATGGTACATTCTACACAGCCTGTTCACAGGGAATGCTGTATCTCTGTTCCCCAGCGATTCCTCCCAGGCACGGACCTCTCTACATGAGCTCTGTGATTCAGGGCTATCAGTCTGATCAATGTGTGGCGGTGGAATGAACTCTCGGCTGTCATCCATCCCTCTCGCACTGTAATCAGGATATACATATGTATACAGGGTTATATATATTTGTATTTCGATCAGAGTTGCAACCTAATGCTAATCCCGACAAGCCTGTGTGCAGTCACTGGTCAGGTGTCACCTTGCTCAGACCCTGAGCTGAAAGCCACACTGAGCTCTGTCTATCGTATAATTATTCACAATGCATCTCCAGACTTCACATCACGCCTGCAACACTGCACCTGATCGATCGTCTGCTTTAAATAATTGTGTTACGCTTACAGTAATGCTGCCTCACACTGAAAATCCATTCCGGGCCAGTTTAAATATTGGATTGGGGAGTGGGGAGGGTCAGTAGACATGAGATCCTCATTTATTGTATCATTTTATTTCCGTCTCTATCCCTTATGGCCCTACATAACCGAATGCATGTCAAAAATCGCAACCAAATGCCAAGCAGATGCAAAACAGATGCTGGGGAATTATTAATGAAAGGCAGTGCCATAAATTGTGAAAATGGTTTATATTTGCTGACATAAACTCAGCGGCCCAGGTGTGCGGGCTGATTTGTGGATATGATTCAGGTGGCAGATCGAGAGGAGGGATTAGGCATGAAAGAGACTGCGAGTGTGAATTCAAATCACAGGATTCCTAAGAAAGATATCACAGCAGCAGGTTTGCTCCATCCTCTTTTCCCATCCACTGTCCTCGTGTCCCGACATTTTATCCCAAACCTTAAAAAAAAGTCCAGTTTTGCAATGGCTCCAAATAATGTTTATTACATAAACAATCAGCAATCATATTCATGGTTACAGAACACTATTCTTCATGTAGATTACTACACTAAATTAAATGCATGCACAATGATAGAAATGAAGGGTAACATAGCAGTACATACTATATGGTTAGAACGTGGAGTTAAACTTGGGCACAAACTGTAAAACTGTAAAGTGTCTTATACATGTGATCAACATCATTTGTTACTAAAAAAAATAATAAAAAAATTGGAGTTCTCATCCTGACAGCCACTGGAAACAACACCTCAGGTGTTGACAATGGAAAATGCCGGTTCTGTGTACTGCAGGCTTGCTGGCCATGCTGTTAGAGGTTTTCCCACAGCTCTCAAGCAGCGCTCCTTCTGTTGTTGTGGACCACACAGTGACATTTTTACAGCAAGGCATAATGCTCTCCTGAGAAATCAAAGTAACAGGCAAGGAAGCATTTCACAGCATAGGTGAAAGACTCGGGCATTTTAAATGTTTCAGCACTCGCCTCTCGGGGCTTATAGTCAAGACTGCAATATTGTCAAAATGAAGAATGAAAAAAAAAAGTGAAATAGAAAAACAGTTTTTTCCTGTGTGTTGTTTTGTTTCCTGCATATTGTAGACTAGCAGCAGTCACAAACACAAATACAAGTGGAAGGGTCAGCTTTGGCAAATCTTTCTACTGCCAGGAATGAGTAAAATATAATCAAACAAACAAAAAAGCTGCTCACAGGTACATGTGTGTGAGTGAAATGAATCACAGGTTTGATTTAGAGCAGCCTTTGAGAGGCTGAACCAGGCTCGGAGCCGTTTCCTCTCCCAGGTTATCATTGAAGTGAGTGAGGCAGAGCCATGCGGTGATCTTTCCATACCGCATCTCTTTTATTGACAGTCTAGCCGGCACAGTGCAAACCCGCCCGTGCTGCTGCACCTGTGCTGTCTCTGTCACTCTGCCCTGGATGCCTTGGCTACAAGTCTGATACTGAAAACAAACACCCGTGTCCAGCTGGTTTGTAACCTAATGCCTGGCATTACAACTCAGATAATGAAAGTGTATGCAGCTCACCTGTTTGGAATGTCGATAAACCTCAATGGAAATAATACGTGGTAATCATTAGCATAGGAAATGTTATTTTATCAAGAGCGTTGTTTTACTGATGCAAATCAGGGCACATATAACAACAACAACAGCAACATACCAAAAAAATCAATGAAAGTATGTTTATGCATCATTTTTCAGGCACTGGAGGGACAGTATGTTGACAGAAAGAGCTTGTCTTTGGGATTGTATGTAGGCAGAGGGTGTTCATTTAAAAGCAATGGTAGGACTGTATTTGTCAATTTGGCACAGGTGTAGATTCTGTAGGGAGCAGGAGTAATGCTAGTAAAAGAGCTAGAGCCGCACACACACACACACAGGGTGCCCTGTGACTTCAGATCCCTAGACAGGATGGTATAATAGTGAATCTGAACATGGAGGTCAACAAGGGAGGACAGCTGGCAAAAAAAGGAGATAAGATGTTAGCTTGTATGTTTTTTGAAGAAAAACGAATAGAACCCCAAAGTTAATCATGATCTTGTAAGTCAGAAGTTCTTTACCACGTTTGCCAATACCATTGCTTTCAATGTGTTTCACAGCATTTACTATAGTATAGCACAGCCCCATTTTAAAAGACCTATGTGTGGCTGGTACACAATTAAAGCTAAACTGTTGACCTATTTCCTCTTTCCTTTTGACTTACACTACATAGATAACCTAGTGTAGCTGTGCAGGACTACATGAACAGAAGCTGAAGGGCAGCAGTGTGGAGTAGTGGTTAGGGCTCTGGACTCCTGACCGGAGGGTTGTGGGTTCAATCCCCAGTGGGGGACACTGCTGTTGTACCCTTGAGCAAGGTACTTTACCTAGATTGCTCCAGTAAAAACCCAACTGTATAAATGGGTAATTGTATGTAAAAATAATGTGATATCTGTATAATGTATAATGTGATATCTTGTAACAATTGTAAGTCGCCCTGGATAAGGGCGTCTGCTAAGAAATAAATAATAATAATAATGAAGGCAGTTGTTATGTTGACTTTCTTTTTTCAGATTGGATATCTTTCCCATGTCAATATCACTCCACTCATAGATTTCCCTCAAGCATGTGCAATGCCCAGCCTGGGCAGGGTATTATAGAGTTGCTGACACTAAAGGAGGCTGGAGCAACTGAATCATTTCCATTCCAATTAATGAAACTGGTTCATGCAACAAGTTGCTGCTAGAAATAAAACTGGCTGGCCTAATTATTTTTTTGGAGAACAAAATAAAATACAATGATAATTGGTATCTGGATTTGATTCCAGTAGAGTTGAACTTACCTTACTGTACCTGAAATCAACATCTTGTTTGGATTTGTCCATTTTAGTGGCCTCAGTCATATTTACATGTATGGGTGTTCAATGTTAAAATAAAATAAACAGACCCACAATTCAAACTCAGCAGGTTACATTGTAATTACATTGCAAATATAGTCCAGTTACATAAAACATTAGCAACGGCTGAGTGTAATTAAGAACACTGTCCCGTTGTAACTACACACCCGGCGGTGTGTAATTAAGAACACTGTCCTGTTGTAACTACACAACGTATGTGTGTAATTACCATGCTATTACAGTGTAGTTAGAGATATTTCATGTAAACTGTTACCAGAAAAGAAAAAAATATTAAAAATAGAAACTAGCGTGCTGGTACAATAAGAATGGCAGCCATGGAAATAATATTACTGACAGTTAGAAAGGCAAGGAAGACGGATTTCTAAAACATTAGGGGGTTCAGTTTAAATGCCAGCTCAGTGTGACAGTCAATGAGGAGTCTTGCACCTCCACATGCCTGTGCTCTCTCATTGCCTGAAGGTGCATCACTCTCAGTCCTCTGCTGTTTAATGTTATTAAAGTGGTACACCCACACTCTCACTGTGGGTGTACCACACACATGGTATCTGGCTATGGAATATATACCAGCACTCTCAGAGTGCTGGTATATATTCTATAGCCAGATACCATACCAGTCTATACGACCTTGCACTATTGTCCAATCTGACCTCAGAAAATGTACATTTAAATGTACCTGATCTGTTCGATACTTCATGCAGAGGGTGAATGGCAGCTTGTGGGGATTTATTGGAAACAAATTCAATTTTTAAGTACTTTGGTACAAAAAAAAATGCAATAGTTAATTTTTTTGCATGACCGCACTGATCAATAATTGTTATAGAACACACAATTGAAATGAGAATAATCATTGATTGCAAGTGCGGCATAACCTTAAACATCTATCCTCCCTTAAAATGATGGTGATGTAATCACCTGTCTGGCACTGTCAAGTGATAGCAGTGGGGTAGCAGGTTCACTCCCCAGTCTTTCTGCCCTAGCTGGTACTATGACATGACCATTGTTGGTAAGATTCCTACCATGTCTTTCTGTTTTTCATTGCTTCACCATCATGCTCTCGATATTATTTACCGCACAGGTCTTGTTAAAGGGGTTAGTCATACTCCTTCTCTGGTGCCAATGAAACAGTAGGGTCAGATTCCCAAACAAGCTGACAAGCCCCTCAGTTAAATATCCAATGGGTTTATTTATTTATTTGGTATTATTAGTGTTTTTCCTTTATGAATGCAAAAAAAAATGGAGTAAAGGTGTTTTGAGAATCCAGCCCCACCTGCATCCGAATTAATGATTATAATACAAAAGCACGAATAGTAATGGGGTCTCGTGCTCTGAAGCATAGCATGCATGACACTTTGCTGATACTTCCCCTTACCTCTGTAAATGTGTTTCATTAAAGTGATATCTCAGTGAATGCGGCGCTGAAAATGAATGCAGATAGAGCATTTCCTTTCATATGATAACCAGCCGATGTTGCTCATAACTACACAATAATCAACCCTGGCTTCATCAGCCTCCCTGGGGATGGGTGTGCATCGCGAGAGGACAGTGCACATGCATTGTATATTACAGCAATTGAAGCAACACGGAACAGAGGGGGCCAAAGTTCAGGTTTTTCTAGTTCTCTTTTCTTGACAACCATCGCCAGTGTAATTCTATCTATAGTAGAAGGTCAGAGCTGAAGAAATTAATGAACAGGATTAGCCTTTTAACTCCGCCTGAATCTCTTCATTGATAAGAGCAACTCATTGCGAGACGCTAGCGTGCAGATAATGTACAAGATGACTATTAGTCATTTGTTATGATAGCGTGACAAGAGGTTAATGGTGTGTTTGCTAGCTTTCAAACAAATAACAAATGGATCCGAACACAGATGGTTAAAATAATCTTAAAGAACAGGTGAGTCGCCATGGTGACTTGCCAGGGTCTATGTCTATTTCTAAAAAGCCGAGGACTACCGGAGCTGTAATAAACAGCTGTTTTTAAGTGTTTCCTCGTTCCTCCTGAATATCCTCTAAGCTTTATAAGCCTGTATAGAGAGTTGTGCTAATAGACTTCTGGGACGCATTAATCTTTGAGTGATGACCTAGCGCTTATTGTTCAGCTTTTAATTACATCCCCGCTCAAAAAATGCTATTTGATGCCTTGGTTGCTGAGCAACAAGTGATGTCATCATGGTGTTGTCACCCGATACCCTAAGAAAAATCGCTTCGTTGAAAATGTTTTTTTTTTTTGTGAATATCGAAGTGCTTTGGCTTGGTATTTTATCCCTGATCGTGAGCAGGAGGTTATGAAGAACAGGCATTGATGAAAGGAGCCCCTCTGTCACAGGAGCGTCAGTCATAGGGCAGCCTGTAGCCTTTCTAACATTAAAGCAACATGTCAGGTTCGTTTGATCAGTCCTATTATAAATTGCTCAGAAAAGTAGATACAATTAAAAAGGGGTAACACTTTACAATCCTGTAGGTGTCTCTAATTACTGTGTATTTACATAGTAGATACTTAGTAAATACATGTGTACTTACACACCATTTCAATGCTATTATGCATTGTTACAATGCAATCTGTATTTTTTTTGTATGATATAACCCTAATCCTAACCCTATCGTTATCCCTAACTCTAAACCTAGCCCCTAACCCTAACTCTTTTCTGATACAATTGTGTACTTACATATATTGTGCAAAAAGATGTCTGTGTTAAATAAATTGTAACTATTCATAATAGTATTGTAATTATGTGCAAGTACACACATATTTACTATGTAACTACGATGTAAATAAACAGTAATATGAGACACTTCAAGTAAAGTGTTACCAAAAAAGGATAGACTTCCCACTGAAGTTTAAGGATTAATTTATAAAACATCTATAAAAGTGGTACAAACGACAGTTATTAGCTAGGAATGTATTTCAATAACATTTGAATTAGTTTAAAGCTGTAAATGAATCATAAGGTTTCTTATAAATCCCTTAATTACGTGTTCTGAGGGCACTTCATTTATTGCTTGTTATAACTGTCTAATATTGTTTACACATTTTTAATAACCCAATCTAACGGATCATTATGCTCAAGTCTTACAGTAATACCTGTCTAAATGTAACATCCAGGTATTTATTTTCCTGACCACTGCTGTGCTTGCTGCTGGGCATGTTACTGAGCAAGCTTCCTCCACAAGCATGCTGTTAAATTCTAATATGGGTTTGTGTTTGCAGTACTTCAAAGAGTGGCTCTGTACTGCTCAATCACTGTTACGTTATTAACAGCACACTGACGGCACCTCCCAGTAAAAGTATGGTTACTGTTGGAAAATATTAGCTTTGATGTAAAAGACACATTCTGTCGGATCCAGAACAAACTGGACATGTTGCCACATTCTAAACAAAAAGTATTTTTGGAAAACTGTCAACATCTCTCGAGATAGCTGATGGCATCCATATGATTCTGGAAAAGTCTTTTCTTAAAAATCTTCTGTTTACAGTAGGCTTTCTAGACTTGAGGAAAGTTATAAGCGCTGTGTTTATGCTGCCAAGGCAATAAGCAGATAATGAAATGTGCCGCTGTTTAACGTTTATTGAAAAAGAACATGAAACCCAAGAGCACCAATACCTAGACAAGATGGGGTTTGGCAGTTCTGAGGATGAAAATATCTTCTGTGAATTTCTTATTGCTGCACACAGAGACGCCTACCTGGGGTATAGACACATCCTGAAGGTGACTGCAGCAGATTTGGCTTGAGAGTTTCAGAGGTCTGTGGGACAGCTGAACATTCAACAGTTTGTGTTTCCTTCTTACTTTCCATTTAAGTCAGATTTACTGTAATTTCAATTAAAAACATGTAAACAATGGGAAATTATTACACATTTTCAAGGGTAACAAAATGTAATATAAATGGACGTGCTATGCAATTACATTTTCAGTCAACATTAGGTTAACATTTAGCAAGAAACCAGCTATTGCATATTTATCAAAAAGTAATTTAACATTAATTTAATATACCATTGCAAATCTATTTAATATTAATTTATGCCATGCAATATAAAACGTTACCGACTGATTATATTACTTACTGTAAACCAACAGGGCTTAAAGGGGCTTGCTCTGAGTGAATTGGTGTGCAAGTAGGTAATACCTGAAACACAGTTCATCAGATGCTATCCATACCAGTTATATATCACCTTTCCGTATGAAAACCAAGGCACGGTTGTAGGACTTTTAAAATGTGCAAGGAAATGTGACAATTAGCCCAAAAGACCTCCCCGCAAGTATGGATGGTAAGTAATTAACCCATTTTTGTGAAGTTTTAACAAATATAGAAACATATTTTGCAATTATATTTAACACACAGTTTTTATATTTCTTCTATGAAATAAACATGGATTATTAGTTGAGCCTTGTATCCAGTTCGATAAGGGTAGTTATTAAGACAACACTTTTTGTTTTTCTTTCAAAGGTAGAAGTGACAAGTCATGTCCACGACATTAACCTTCATAATACAATAATACAAAGCTTTCCATTTGCTGCTCCCCTGAACGAGGGAGCAATCAATATGTGCTATGCAGAACTTGTTGAGGAGCACAGCCATGTTTAATATGTATTTGCTGCTTTCATGCCTAATAAAATAAATTATACAGAATAACCCTTTTTAATATATATAAAAAAATAAAGAGCACTGCCATTTGAGGACATTTTTTTTTTTTTCCCTGAGTCACTGTCCTTCAAATGACAGCTAAGCTAAGCTCACACTACCTCGCACCAGACATGAACAGCATTCTAATGCTTCTAGATGATAGCACAGCCAGGAAATGAAGCGCTGGGCCCAGCTTCTCCCGCTTTGATTGGACAGGTGACGCAGGCTCCTAGCCAATGGGCTGTGCCTGGAGGCAAGGCAGATTTGTGATGGTTTTAGAGCAGTCTTGGATGTCGCTGGAATTTTAACAAGTCTCATTGATATTCTAGAACACAACTGGCCAGTTGTACTTCTCGTGTGATTGACACTTCGTGCTTGTATCCTCACCCCTCACCTACTTCCTGCCAGGCACAGGCCCTCCATCACAGAACACAGCATGCCACTTCCATGACATTCTGTACAATTTCCCTACACTGCATTGTTTATGTGAAATGCCCTCCAAATGACATATTTTTGCAAAAAAAAAATGTTGAATTGCAAGACATGCTTCTTGATTTGGGTACAATACCCTTAAACTAAACTACATTTGTACAAGCACATGATATTAGTCTGGGTTTTTTTGGTGTCTGATACATAGCCTCATCCCCAGTATCCAAGCTAATTTCAGAACTGACTCGCGGTGGTATATTGTTGAGCACAGAAGTTTGACAGTTTCAATCACACAACAAGACTCAAAGCCTAATAACTAACAAGAAAACATGCCTTTACAACTAAACTGATATCACAGCTCTACAAGGGTCTTTCTTCATATGTAATCCACTGTTAATTAAATTGCATAAATCAAACATGCTGTGTACCCAATATACTATGAGGGACCTAAATGTACTTTATCCAAGTGTAGCAAGATTCATTATATACCATACAGTACAGTAGAGAGCATGTATGGAAATATATATATATATATATATATATATATATATATATATATATACACTGAAAGGCCATATACAGTACACATGCAGCACACACAGTACAGAACTGATTAACAATGTGAATTTCATTGGCCTGGGTTCACCTTCATTTTGCTTAGTGCGAGCACAACCATACATTGCACAGCAGATTGTACAGCTGACTCCTCCATCTATTTCAGTCACAAAAGCGCAGTCACTTAAGATTAGTGATGATTATTTGACCTTTAGCCCAAAGACATCCCAGCCCCAGCTCCAGAGATTGTGCGGCTATCCCGGAATGGAAGGGCTAATAAATGACTGACCACAGGGTCAATGGAATGTTTTAAATCAGGAAAGCAAATCCTGAACACCACTTACAGACACAGCCTGTGCTGCGGCCTGTACATTTCAGTGCCTAGTGGCTTCTCCTGGGTTTATCAAAGTTCAGTGAAAACAAGCTCCTTACAGTTGTTGAGGCTAACAAAATAATGACACTTCCGTTAGCTACATAGAACTGAAAAGCAAAAAAAAAGCACACATTATTGTAAACTGTGTTTTCAAATTAAAACATGCGTTATTGAAGAGCAAAGAGCTTTGATTCCAAGTTCGGTTTCCTGCCCCTTTATCTTTATATGCTATTTACAATCACTGTGAGTGGTGACCATATACCATCTATTTACAATCACTGTGAGTGGTGACCATATACCATCTATTTACAATCACTGTGAGTGGTGACCATATACCATCTATTTACAATCACTGTGAGTGGTGACCATATACCATCTATTTACAATCACTGTGAGTGGTGACCACATACCATCTATTTACAATCACTGTGAGTGGTGACCATATACCATCTATTTACAATCACTGTGAGTGGTCACCACATACCATCTATTTACAATCACTGTGAGTGGTGACCATATACCATCCAGGCACACGCTGTTTTCTAAGAAAATGTACTTACTCCTTTGGTTTCATATGTAAGCCATTAGTGCTCTCACAGCTGAAACGAGACTCTCAAAGATGGTTATACATCTCTGTTTTACTATACACCAGCATGTATAATAGCATTGAGAAAGACTACAAGAAATCCTTGGAGTTTTTGATAGATTTTTTTTTTCTTTTCTAAAAAAAGTGAAACATAAAATGGCCTATTTGCATGATTATACTATATGCATGATTATACTATATGCATGCTTATACTGTATGCATGAAGAGTTATTTTGACAGCCAGCTACTACCTACCTATAGCTTTAATCCCAGTCTCACTGCTGCAATCGTCTCCTGCTTTTCAACAGCCTAAAGCTTCAATATCCTTTTTTTTATTTTGCTTTTTGTTTGATTGATGATTATGACAAGATCCACTGCGAGGCTTTAACTTTCTGATTTATGTTAAAAATATATTGTGACAACAGCCATCAAATGACATGACTGCCAACTCCCAACGGGACTGATATGGCTGAATATCACATATATTGACATGGCATGTCATTGCATTCTGTAACGCTAACTCATCATAATCAGGTAAGTAATGTTTTATTCATGCGTTTTTAAGGGCGATTGTTACTGATGTGTACACATCTACAGTATTTACATTCAGGAACTGTTCCGTTAAAAGAGTTTGACTGGACAAGTACACTGAAGAAATTAACCGGCCAATTAAAAGCACACAAAAATCAGTCCTTAAAAAAACAAACATTCCTTAAAATGAAGGTAAAGATCCTGCCTCAGTTATCGTAAAAGCCAGAATTGTCCTGTTTCTTGTAAATGGAATGCCACAGTACATTATTATAAGTGTGAATTAAGAATGAGTAATAAATTACAGCTCATTAATCATTAATAGGGAACCATTTGCCTGAGATGTTATCATAGAATTAGCTGGAAATCAGTCTGGGATCTGCCGGTCGGTACAGTCTATAGGTACAGTGCAATCTGCTTTGTATAGTAACGTGTTGGTGGAATCAGACTGTCAATGCGATCAACACAGAAACATGCACAAGAACCTATAAAGATAATAGGTAACAATGGCAGTTCAGCACAGACAGTGCTGCAATCATCTTCCTTTGCCAAAGGTATTTAAGTGTTCTAATGTGGAGAGCAGTACAGTGATACACAGTGTTCTAATGTGGAGAGCAGTATAATGATACACAGTGTAATATATGTACTTGCACAGCTTTGTAATCAGGTCCACCTAGAATTCAAAGGAACGAGTCTCGCTGGGATGCCTGCCCACCATGCTGCCATCTCAAGTATTACTACAACACCTACAGGAGCCAGGGAACAGGTTCCTGGCAGTTCAGCCTGTCTACTTGTCTGTGCTACAATGTGTCTTCAGGAGCTGCAGGCAATGCTGCTGCAACAAATCCATGACCAATCCACAGCCTTGCCAGCAATTGCAGTGTGATAGTCAGCCGCCCTTGCCCAGGCCTTGTGTGAAGAAACGGACTGAGCAGTGAATGACAGTACACATTGCAGGCAGGAAAACACGCTGGCACGCCATGGAACAGCACAGTCCAGTGGAGCAGAGTGATGAGGAAGAAGGGGGGAGCGCTGTTAGAGACAAGCTGCTGTTTTTCCATGTTTGTAGCAATACAGATTGTGTTTTTCAGTAAATAAAGCCAAACCAACAGGACACCAGAAGTCACAGAAAGTAAAAAGCTCTTGACAGCCAACATTAAATGACTTTCAAACCAGAATGTCAGTAACGTACATCAATTATATACAGTATGTATACTGTATATACAGTATCTTTTTCACTGTTCTATTTGACTGAGTACTCTGTACTGTATATGGTAGCACTGTACAGCATACACCATTAAAATGATCTAAGAATGCTATCTGACCCGGAAGCATATTATATTCTCTCTTATCAGAGCTTCATACATTTATGATTCTATTCTTGTGCCCATGGGAGATTTGGCGTGTCCAGCACTGTACTGTACTGAAGCTGTGTTTTCCTAAAACCTTTATATACAGCTTGTAGGTTCCAAGACCCCCTCAGCAATAAGTCTCTGCTTGCAAATTACTAACTGCTTTGATGTGAATACATAAACACATTTGGTTCACAACAGGCTGTATGAGTCCAATAGCCCCTCACTGCTTTCAACCACGCTTCCACTTTTTAGCTTCCGACATTTCTTACACAGAACACATCCGGCATCTCGTGAAGCTTGAAGGAACTTTCTGTCAATACTCTTGACATTTCTGGGGAATTAGAATACTGGACAAATATTTAGATGGGTGCTATTACTAAAGGTAACACTTCACATTAAGTGTCTCTAATTACTTCTAATGGTACCTAAACTAAAGTGTTTTCTCTATGGTTTTAAATACTGTTCCTATTTCTATCTCTCCTTTACAGAGAAACCCAGCAAGATTCCAAATACGGCAGGCTTCGGGCTACCAGCGGACTCTGGCAGGAGAATCAGCTGCTACACTCTTAGAGTCTGAGACAGTGCATGATAATGACACCATGGCTTTTTGCACTCGCTCAGCCCTGCCAAGGAAATATCGAGCACTTCAGAGCTCCAGAAACACACAGCATCACATTTATTTTAAGCAATTTTGCCTGGCAGTGACTGCAGAATGCTGTCCATTTAGCTTTCCCACCACAAGCTCTGTCCACTATAGCGATAAGCTAAGACACACTTGTAAGTTTGAATGTGTTTTAAAATGTTTATTAGAATACGATAATGGGGGAAACATATTGTGGGAAGATAAGTAGCTATAATAGATGTACTTTTGATACTGTTTTGGTGTTCACTGTAAATCTTTTTTAAAGCTGCTGTTTTTATTTACATGTTAGATGCAAAATTACCCGATAGTTTGCTAACATAGTGGCCATATTCTTACTTGAGCTGAGAGTGTGGGAGGCTGCATAGCAGTTAATTGCTGCTTATAACACATACTTGCTTTTTAGAAGGTAGTTTCTATGGAGACAAACAAAATCCACAGGAGAAAAAGAAAGTTGAAAGGCACCAAGGCCAGGATAAACTGTCTTGTTATGGCAACACTGTCTGCAGCAGGCTCTTATCAACTCAACTAGCCTTGTGAGGAACTTGTGTTTTATGTACAGTATACGGAATCACTGGACCTGCACTGTGGATCACAGGTGTTAGAAATGACCCCTTCTAAAAGTGTACCATGGTAAAAGCATGGCGAAGTGTAATAATGCATAGTAAATGCATGGTAAAGGAGGTAAGCATTGTAAAGAATAGCCAGGTAGCTACGAGGTATGGTAAAGCACATGTATAAGGCATGCATTCATGCATGAAGCAGGGATTGTAACAACTGTTAATTTGTGCATGCCTTACACATGTGATCAACATCAAAGAAACATGGAATGAATATGAGTAATTCAATTCACGTGAATTACCAGGGCTGAATTCAAAATGAAGGGCATGAGATATTCTGGTGTTATCTCTGTGGTGATTCAGCCTCAATACATTAGGAATCTGTGGCCCTTATTTTAAAGTGTTATCCATTTGATAACACTTTACATTAAGTGTCTCTAATTACTGTGTATTTACATAGTAGTTAATTAGTAAATACATGCATATTTATACATAATTACAATGTTATTATGCATAGTTACAATGTACTTAATGTGTAAATTGTATCAGAGAAGCATTAGGATTAGTGTTAGGGTTAGGTTTAGAATTAGGGTTACAGATATGGTTAGGGTTAGGGTTTGCTCATGTGTACAGCGCCCACATTTAAAAAACGTATTCACTCTAGTGTTCATGTGTAAAGTCTACAGGAAATCAAAATACTATAGGTGTTTGATATTGTGATTCTTTATGATAAGGGAAGTTAGCCAGTGAAGATTAGACTGGTTAACAGACTGGAATGTGTGTTTTTTTTCTTGCCTCAGTGCCATGGCTCATTAATGTCCACTAAGTAGACAGGACGTTGGCAATGCCATATAAAAATGAACGTCTACAATGATATGACTTCCAAAAGCAGCCATCTACCCCCATCCCAAACACAAATAAATCAATTATTGAGTGTACACAGTCAAATACAATACATATTCCCCCCGGACTTGGGATGTATGCAGTAATTGCATTAAAAACAACGATTTTATAGAAATGGTAAGAAAAGGATGATTGGGAAATGTTCATGCCATGGAGATGTCTGGTTTGGGGGAAGTAAACTTTGGAATTGGCTGAACCAGATCCTGTGCAATCCTATGTTTAGTGTATATGCACTTACTATACACACCAGCACATACATGTGCTATACATTAGGTGCATGAATGCATGCTAGAGTTTATATAACACATAAGAAGAGCACAGTTAAGATGCAGGGAATCGATGAATGTGCACACGGTACAATACAAATAAAAACAATTGTATAAATTAAATGTATCATTCTACATTGTCCACATTGTCCTTGTAGCTGTAACAAAAAAATAATTAAAAAAGAGCATAATTCCAGTGATTTACTCCATTTACCGGACTCAAGCCTGGAGCAGTAAATGACATCTCTATAGGCCATAGTATGACACGAGCCACCAGTCATCAAGGGAACTGAATGTATTAACACACAGATAAAGGATATGCACTGGGGCCTTGGCAAGCCAGGGGAGGTTTTTTATATCTACCATTTTAATGCACGACCACAAAATCAAAACACTGTAATTGCCAATCTGTTTAGCCGTTACCCTAACAGGCCAATTCATTGATGAAACTCACACTCAACACAACACTTTAAGCAGAAACCGGTTCCTTATTTATTTCCTGTTGTAGAAGTTTAAGCGGATTCAGTTCCTTTTATATGTGTGTAATATATCATTGCTAACCAGATTTTTTAGTTGTTTGTTAGCCTTTTTGTATATTTTTCTTTTATCACTTACTAAAATGATACTATTTTATTGTGGTCTTATTCCCCAAGGCACTCCGTGTGTATATTTTTCCATACATAGATGGCCTGTTGCTAAGCAGTAGCGTTCAGCTGGATCTGGTTGACCTGTCTGCTTTCAGAATATTTAAGAAATGAAGAAGAGGAAACGACACACACAAGTAGAACACAGCGGGTCCCTTGTGGTTGCTTCGCTCCTCTGCTGTCTGTTAGTATATCATTAAGAGTTATATCTGCTAGTAGTACAGTTCTTACCGTCCTAGGGGATTAAGTGCTGAAATTCTGTATCAGTACATTGACCACTTGTTGCAATGTAAACTTTCCTGTCCAGCTAGGGGTGCTACTAAACTAAAACCAATACAAAAATGAAGAAAAAACAGCAGCTGCAAGATTTATGAGACCAGACCGTTATGATGTAGTTATTGATCGGAATGAATGGGATTGTTTAGTAAAGACCTCAGTTCTTTGCTGAGAAATTAGCATGTCGTATTAACTGTTTGCACTAGGTTTATTTAAGTAAAGGGTGTGTGTGGTTGGGGAGGGGGGTTGTATTCAGAATTAAAATAAACCATATAAAAGCAACATCAGCAAATATGTTTACCTTATCCGCAATTGTTTTGTATAATAATTTTTTTTTAATAAGGGTTCGGCATTTTGGAAACATGCTGAAGTGACTGGTGGGCGTTTGTTTTGCACAACACGAATGCTTAGACAGATACAAACGGCAGTATGCAAAACAGCGACAGCGTGTGTCGTTCTCTTGTGTGAAGCCAACAAACAGAATCACTTACCTTACAGTCGCCTATACATGATCTCACTGAAAAATCCTCTGATTGTAAATATTTGAGAAAGAGGAAGTCAAACTCCTCGTATTTTTCCTGAGCGTGCTGGTCCAGCCTCACATAAGCCTGGATGCAGTTGCTGCAGATATCTCCATCGTCCCCCCCGCCTCTACCTAAATCCCGAAGCATGTTCTGAAGACTGCAATCCAAACCGTCTGGGCTAACCATACCCACCAGCAGGTCTGAGACGGAATACGAATCACAAAAGGAAAGGCTCAAATTCCTAAAATAAGACAACAAGAACTCTGTAGATGACGGTGATGGCGATGCTGATGCTGATAATGAGGACCCAAAGCCTGGCTGTTGCAAATGCAATTTGGTGCAGGCTGACTCCAGATCTAGGTGGTCTTGATCCTCAGTGCAGCGAGGACTAGGAGCAGCAGATTTGGTCGAATTGCTTAGAAAAATATCACACCTCCTTTTATTTAGTACTAGTTGATCCCTTAACAACGAAAACGGCGGATTTGATGCGAATTGTAGATAACCCACATCAGTTGCATTGCCCCACGTTGTACGGAGCCCCCTATCCTTGGACCTCAGCTTGGCTCCAGCACACAGCCAGAGGTGATCAGAGAGAAGGACAGTGAAAAATAAGAGGGATGCCAAAGACATTCGCCATTTCTGTGCCCTCTCGGAGTCGGCGCAGGGTTTGTCGTTTTGTTTGGGTGCACAACAGATTTTTAACACGGCATCATCTTCCCTTCGATACATCCAAGCACCCCTGATCATATTTTAGGGGGAGACAAAAGCGATCTCCAGTTGGGTTTTCTCCTCTCCAATTTCCCCCAAACAATGTCACCTACCTCCTTTGCAGCATGGTGATGGGAAGCTTTTTTTGTTCGTGTGTTGAAATAAAGAAAGCAATCCTCTTTCCCCTACTCTGCGTCTAATTTTCAGGACGATCCATTGCAAAGGGAAAAAAAAGCCCGACCAAATCTTCCCTATACACCCATAATTTCAGGATGTTGCAAAATCCTCTTTAGCATCCTTATCACCCCTTCAGCAGCTCTCGGGAAACGCAGAGCACTTGCAAAGATGAAATAGCACAACTGTCATCTTTGGACAAGCGGGTTTCTCTTTGATTTTTTCTTCCGTTTCTGATGCAAAGGGGTGTATTTGCACCTCTACCATCCTGATTTCCCCCCTTTGCTCCCCTTTTTTTCAGTCTGTCGCCATCTTCAGCTTTGCAGAGAACACCTTGAGAAATTGATTAAATTGGGGGGGGGGGGGGGGGGGGGGCGGCGCCTGCGCGCTCGATCACTCCTCCAAGCTCAGTCTCCCCTTTCACTTCCCCATTCACACCATCTCCGTTCATTCACCACCTCCCCTTCTATTCATTCATCTAGTCCTTTACCCCCTATGTGGCCTGTTTCTTTAAAATCGGAAATTATTACATGCAACCTGTTAAAAGCGCCACCTACTCATTACTTGCTGTGTTATCAATAATCACGTCCACAGTCCGCTTGTGTCTGGTTACAGCTTGGATTCCTGTGTGTGTGTGTGTGTGTGTGTGTGTGTGTGTGTGTGTGTGTGTGTGTGTGTGTGTGTGTGTGTGTTTAACTCTGACTGATAGGTAATTATTCTGTTTCCTGTGACTATTGATTTAATTTGCTTGATGGTTATGAATCTGAAACACAATTACAGGTTTCCGTTTTTATTCTAGAAATGGCCATTACAAAACGATATATTTGGTTTGTGAGAGCACACAAATAATAGATTTGGGATTGTTTATTAGTTGTGTAGACTCACGTTAGAAAACAAAAACGCTATGTTAATATATAAAAACCTGGTTTATACAAGGCTTCTATCCCGCATTAGCTGATTGCATGCTCTGTTGTTCTTTTCTGTTGATTTCAAACACTGCTTATTATTGATCGAAAAATCGTTAACTTCTCCATCAATACAACAATTTAAATACATATATAAAACATTCTAATTGTGGCATGGAAAGTAGTTGCTAAGAATGGGAAGTAGTGTGTGCTGTATTTATGCTTTTGTTAATCTTTTCCCTAATGATTGCATCTCCTTGTGATTAGTATATTTAGTCACACCATACCATATTTATTACTACAAAAAATAACAGATAATACATTGTGGCCCGTTTTCTCTTTAAACATATTTTAGACTGGTGTTTTCATTTAGAGCAGTTTCAAGGGGAATTGCATATTTACCGTGGTTTGCCATATTTCCCTAAAAAGAAGAGACCGTGGTATTAAAGCTGCGACGCCACTACATCACTGATGTGATTTAAAGTATTCTAACCACAGCTATTTGGGAATCGCAAGTGGCTATTAACATCACAGAAGATTACTGACACAATGTTTAATGCGCGACGATTCCTGAAGCGAAGTGGCCTCCACGCGCGCTGCTGTTTAATAATGGTGCTGAAGGACAGCTCCTGAATCTAACTGCCAGAGGTAAAGGGTGCACGTTTATTTACGAGTCGCTGTTCTGACACAAGCACTCAGATTTGTTGTGTATTGCATTATTCCGTTGTTCAAATGTTGGCCTATTAGATGGCTAGATATCTACCGTGGAGACAAAACTCTTTTGTCGTTATTATTACATGCAAGCGATGATGCCTATTGTTAGTTTGCGGTCATTTCTATGAAGTAAGCACCCGTTGATAATGTATTTATTTAAAAAGAGACCCTGTCACGAACATGCCCTTATTGTAAAGTGTTACTCATTTATCTGATGGGCAGCGATTCATTGCATTAAATTAACTATTCCAATCGTTGTCTTAAGAAGGCACGGTGTAGGCAAGTGTTTAGCATCACGTTATAGGACCATTTTCTGTATTAAAACCACAATTTCCAATAAAAGAAAAAACAGTTTTCCACGTGTCATAAGAAGACAGGATATAGACTGATTGCCCATATCTCAATATTTACAACATCACGCAGTATCGTAGTTTGCCTAAAGTAACTGTTTTTTCTGTGATCGTAGGTCGCTCAGAGAATAATATATAATTCATAAAAGCCATGATTGATTGCACGAGACTCATGTCACTTTCTGCCAGAGAAACAAAGCCTGGCGATACAAAGCCCGCGTGAGCTTTGTGATGCAGAGGCGGCGTTGCTGGCTCTAACCTTCCAGCGACTTGAATGAAGTGTCATCTTTGACGGTTGGCATGTTTGAATTTCCAGTTCATTGAGTGTACCGCATCTGAAAGCGTATTCTCGAGGGCAGTTTCCTCACCTGTGCCAAAGGTCAAAGTGCATGCGAACACTTTGTTAAAAATAAAAATGTTTGATTTAAGTCTTGCATACTGTAGGCTGATGATATATGTTTGATTTAAGTCTTGCATATTGTAGGGTGATGATAGGAGTTCATAAATGTCTGAAAACAAACACACACATATATGCCAGTTATTATTATTATTATTATTATTATTATTATTATTATTATTATTATTATTATTATTATTATTATTTATTTATTTATTTATTTTTTGTTCAACAGTTACTATCACAAGTGTTAACAAGAACAGCACCGGCACCTAGAGATTTCCTAAGAAGTTAGAGTATCGGCGTTGATTTGATCATTTTTCAATGACTGTTGGTGGGTGTCAATAACTTTATATATGACAGATGATGTAAAAATCATTGGGACCAAAATGGAAAATAATATGAAAAAAAAACACTCTCAATACAAGAGGATATTTGACAGAGTGAAAAACCAACACTTCTTTGCTAACCCTTAGACAGACTGAATATGTGTTAATGGAACACTGACCTTACGTTTCATTAGCACATTAATAACACAGGCATTTATTTGCAAGTTACTGATGACACTATTATCGTTCCCACGACAGAGGCGTGCGAGTGGTGCAGTTTTTACAGATATAAGAATAACGATTATCAGTGCTATAGAGCTGTGTAAATATTGTATGTACCAACACTGTTACGATTAATATCCGTTTCTAAGGCACCAAATAATGTTCTAATACAACACATTTTCTGATCCAATCAACTGAAAGTAATTGGTTCATAAATAAAGGTATCCGGCTTTGATTCTTAGCATGGCCGGCACAGTGTGTTTGCAACATCTGTGCTACGATGTTGGTGATCCCCTCCAGTAACGTCAACAAAATGAAATATGTGTTGCTAAGTTATACTCTTACCTGTCAAGCTCCCTATACTCACAGTGGAAACTGCATTTAGAAGGTGCCAAAGGCTCATCTAAGTGAAACATTTGGAATACAATTCGAACAATTTAACATGAAACAACATATTGAAATAGAAATACAATTTCATACAATACCCAGAGATTATTCCTATAGTTAGCTGCATTAACAGAGTAGCTATTTTCAATTCCGTTAAAGTTATTTATATCCAGTGATTACCACACACGAAAGGCCTGTTTACCTGTTCATTCTCTAACCACTGGATACAGCATTTCAGATGTGTCCCAACGTTTACAGCCGTGTATAAATGCCTTTAACCAACAATGCATGGTTTAGAAGCCAGAGTAATGGCATCTACTTGCAGCTAGCTGCTTCTTATCGGTTTTGTAACAGGAACGTTTTTCTTCTCAATGGTGTAGGAAAACTTAGAGGACCAAGCCTGGAAGGTTGAGTCAGTGAAGGGGGATGCACAGGCAGTGATTCTCTTTTGAGCGCACAGTTACACTGGCTTTAGCGTCCTCAAATAAATGTACAGGAGCAGGTCAAAGAGCCCTTTATGAATGAAAATGCCCAGGCGTTTAGTCAGTTTAGAGTTTACTTTCCTGGTGTCTCTGGTTTCAAATGACTTTACTACAGGGTAAGAGCTATTCCTAAAGCCCTTTTCTAATTTAGAATCGTACAACTGAATGGAGGGTGAAGTGACATGCCATGCACCTTGCAAGACCAGTTGAACGCTCTAGCCTGCATATATCATGATGTCATGCTTCTCTTATTTTGGTGGTCTGTCTCTACCTAGGGGGGAACATTAAAATACAGATTGCTTCCTTGATTATTTCCTTGTTTTGTCTCCTTACCCTCCTCTGGCCTCTTCCGACACCACTGCAAAATAGCGACACCTGCTGGGGGAAGCAATGATGCTTTCACTGTTCAGACATAGTAGAGCGTGCTTTTGTGAAACAGTGAAGTTTAGTCTTGCGATCTCTCCACCATTGTAAGCCTGCTAGCTTGGACTATTTCTTCTAGCATGTTTGAATTGAGGTTTACTCGCAGTTTTTAAACATACAGTGTGCTGGGCACTACTGATAAACTGGCCCAGTCAATGTCAACCTGAGGAACATTAAACATGCATAACCATGGACAACTGTTTCAAACTTATATTATAATAATAATAATAATAATAATAATAATAATAATAATAATAATCATTCATTTGTTTTATTTATTCAATTTTTTAATCACCATGGTATAGTTAACACAGGGAGGCGTCAGCAGGCTTACAATTGCAATATTTATCTGTTCTTCCGTAAAATCCATACAACATATTAATTAACACAAATTACATTTACCTATAGCACACAGAACCTGGCTTCCTTTTCCAAATATTCCTTCTTTGCGTGCAGTTGAAGAGGCTGAGCAGTCAGCATGCATTAATACAACACGATGCAGCCCTTGGGTTCTATGGCATTAACCCTGCAGGCTCCATGTGCTCACTGGGCTGAGCGGGCAAAGGGGTTTGATCTCAGCCTGCAGATAACATCAACACATCTGTAGCTGTGTGCTGTCTTCAGTGCAGATTGATCTGTGTGCTGGGTGTTTGAAATCCTCAGCTCTCCTCTTGCAGGGCATGTGGCTGCTCCCCTGCTAGCAAAGATATACTGCTGGCCCAATAAAATAGGCATTGCTTGATATTTTATGCAGGAAATAATATTGTACAGAATGCAAAATCGCAAAGTACAAAAAGTGCAGCTCTCTGAAAATAAGACTGTAAGTTGTGGTCAGCAAATAATGTTAAGCGAAACAAACGTCTGAAAGATAGATTAAAAAAACATAACAAGACGGTTTTTCCCAGCCGGTCTGATATTTATGGGTAAATTTGCCAGCTCAGATTAAGTGATATTTATAAGCCTGGCTGGATCCTTGGATCTGAAAACACTGTAACACAGCCAATATTGCCTCAGTACCAACCTACTGCGCTCTGAGCTAAACCCAAGCCAGCTCTGTTTAAGCCTATTTTTCACACTTGACTTTTCAAGCCCTCAGTTGTGGCTCCAGTTCAAGATAGGAAAAGCATGCACAGTGAGCGGCTGCTCCTTGCTCTAGCATTAATCTTTCCTAAACTATGTTATAAATCCAAGGCAGGCATGTCCTGAATTCTTTTTTTCCCCATTTGTATCCATTTATATCAATTGTCAACACCTGTTCTGTGATCTCCAATTTCAACATCTTGGCTTGATCACAAATAAAACCTGCTGGACTAAACACAACAATGTGTAGCCTACCTATTGGGTAGGATAAAAGTATTCTGCCTCAATATGCTGATTTTAAATGTATTGCAGCCTTAGGGAGAGACAGAGTCAGTGTGTTGTACTTGACTGGTGAATGCCTTTACAGATGCCTTTAACAATGGCCTGGTTAGATTTTCTCACATGCATTACCCAAAGCTGTGTCTAACCTGCATGCTCTCTTCTGGCACCATTTGAATTTTGCAATGCGAACACTGTGTTAACACCCATGTCTTTAAACACTTCATCATAAGATATACAGCACATCAGGTAACAGGTACTGATTTATGTGTGGTGCTTTCATATAAATACAGCACATTGATCTAAGTCTGGGTTTTAAAGACATGCTGAATCAGCCAGAAGTTGCTTCAGCCTGGAAGCTGTAGCATCCATGCAGTGTTACTGAGTTGTTCTATGCTTTCATCACACGTTCATACTGTGTACCATTAAATATTATTTCTTTATTTTTCGTTATGGGTGGCGTTTCATTTTTGGCTTGCATCAGCACCTTTTTTTATCACTGTTTCTGTTCAATTTATTTCAATAAACATTATTTTGCAGCGTCAGCCGTTTCTCAGTATTGTCCGATTTGTTTTGAGGCAGGTTTCTGTGGACAACGTTTATGACATCACATGTTACAGAATTCAACAGCAGCCTGAACTACATGATGCAAAATCCTTCATGTGTTTCAAAGAGCCCTTAATGATGGTCTTGTTGTCAAAGGTGTGTCGATGATCCACGTTTTCAATCCACACAAAAGCCATAGAAAGCTGTGTTTATTGGACCTGCAAACACTGCTTCACACATATACAAACACATAAGAACATCAGGACATGTACCAATGAGAGGAGGCCATTTAGCCCATAAGTGCTCATCTGGCTCCTTGTAGCGGGTTTATCCCACATTATTAAAAGATCTGGATTATTCAGCAAACATTCCAAATATATATATATATATATATATATATATATATATATATATATATGGGGGGATGTATATGGGACACAACTATCCCATATAAAAGTTTACTATAGTAAAAGCAAAGTGTAATAAAGCACAGTGAACGCATGGTAAAACAGACAGTAGGTAAGCATTGTGAGGTTCACAGAGGTGTGGTAAAGCACATTTAAAAATGGAAAGCCATGGTGAATGATGGTTAAGTGTATTGCATAAGCATGGGAAAACTGCACCGTTACTGTGTGTACATTTTTAAAAGGCATTAAAGCACTTCCACAGGGAACACCACCTGCAATTGCAGCCATGCAGAACATGTGTTACAATAAAGTGCGTACAATAACATGTGCTGCAAACAGGCAGCATATGCATTCTGCACTGAGATGTACAAAGCGCTCCTAAAATAATCCTGCAGCAGCAAGGCTTACACAGTGAAAGTCCTGCTGACATTTGTGCAGATTACTGTTTTGACGATTTCCGCAAATGCTGTGCGATATATTTTTTTGGAGTTCCTTTTCTTTTATCTAATGCTGACAGGAAGCCTGCATCCTAACAAACAAAATGTGAACTCAGGGTTCAGAATCATATGTTTAATACTGAATACCCTTGAAGTCTTCACTGGTGAGGTATTGTGTACAGAGTGACGGATCAGAGCCCTCTTGTCTGCCACCGGATCCGCCTCAGTGCTCAGCAGAAAACACTGCTTCTGGGGTGAGTCATTGTTTAGTTTTAAAGGGCTGCATTACCGAGATGAGGCATAATGTACTGTCATTACACAGCGGCATAGGTTAGCAAGGTTAATGATGGATGGTTACCACCAGCTGAGGCACATGACACAGGGAAAATGTTTATCAGCCCAGAGAATACACTATACAGCATAGTGAGAGCACATGTAATGTGTATGTATGTGTGCGTGTGCATGTGTGTGTTGCCTAATAAGATAATCAGATATAATAATCTCTAAGCCGCTTTTTTTCACATACCCATCAATAGCAGCATGATGTAATTATGAATGTCAACTAAAGAGGGGTGAGTGGTGTTTTAAAAAGGTACCGGGAGCTTTCAAGGTGACTAATGTTAACTCTTCAAAGCAGTCGCTAATTGAATGGCTGTAATTACTCTGGGTTGAGGGGGAGAGAGGTTTTCCACTTCAAGTGTTTGACTGCCATTGTCTGGAGTGGATTTTAATGTTCAGAGAGCTCTTTATTCTCCACAGGCTCATGCATTTGCTGGAGACTGATTCACACAGTGGAATATGAATTGCAGGGTCCCTTTGTCACAAAGCAGAGAGTGTATTATGGTTCAGATACTCATCTGTCTGCTAGTCTAGTAGTCTGTGCTGACTGCAGTTCTCCAGCAGCATTTCACCAGGTCATTTCAACTGGAGGCTGAAATAGTCACCACCCCTTCAATGCTTTATTTCATTTCACCCACCAACCAGCTGCTTCCCCTGTTGACTGACATGCCAGCCAGTAAGCTTTGACCCAGAAGACACAAGTGTAACAAACATACTGCGATTAAGGCATATAAACTGAGAACTTTCTGTAATGTAGATTATTACCAGATAGCTTATTTTAACATGAAAATACATGTTTCAATATTATTCTTTTTTTCCCCGTTATGAGTGGCCTTTCATTTTTGGCTTCCATCAGCACCTTTTTTTTTTTATCATTGTTGCTGTTGAATTTTTTTTATTAAACATTATTTTGCAGAGTCAGTCGTTTCTCATTATTGATCCAATTTGTTTTGATGCAGGTTTCTGTGGACATGTTTACTTTAGGCCTGTGCAGCTCATACATGTTTACTTTAGACCTGTGCAGCTCATACATGTTTACTATAGACATGTGCAGCTTATACATGTTTACTATAGACCTGTGCAGCCCATACATGTTTACTATAGACCTGTGCAGCTCATACATGTTTACTATAGACCTGTGCAGCCCATACATGTTTACTATAGACATGTGCAGCTCATACATGTTTACTATAGACCTGTGCAGCCCATACATGTTTACTATAGACCTGTGCAGCTCATACATGTTTACTATAGACCTGTGCAGCTCATACATGTTTACTATAGACCTGTGCAGCTCATACATGTTTACTTTAGACATGTGCAGCTTATACATGTTTACTATAGACCTGTGCAGCCCATACATGTTTACTATAGACCTGTGCAGCCCATACATGTTTACTATAGACCTGTGCAGCTCATACATGTTTACTTTAGGCCTGTGCAGCTCATACATGTTTACTATAGACCTGTGCAGCTCATACATGTTTACTATGTAGCTAATGCAAGTGCAAAGCAGGTAAGAGTTATGGAATTCTTTTGTCAGCTACAATTGCTTTAAGAGACACATACACACAAAGCTAGAGATTTTTTTTTAACGTAGGTACTAGGATCTGCTTACATATGTTTTGTGTTTATGGATGGTAAGGGTTACAGGGTGAGATTTGTATTCATTGTGTCTTCACTCTATCAGCCTTCATTATCTTCGCTTCCCCTCAACCATCCCAACATCATCTAAAGAGACCTGACTACTGCTGTGGCCACGGCAGCACAGACAGCTCCCAGTCCAGGTGACGGGTATGGACTCTGACAGGGAAGCCCACCCAAACTGCTGTCTTTTGCCTGCTCACTGCTTGGGTGCCTAATTATATTAAGGGACCAGGACTTTGGCAATCACTTTAGTGGGAGTCCTTGAACTTGCAAAGCATAGTAATTTGCTGCATGCAATTTAGGCACATCATCCAATTTGTTGTTTAAGCGGCAAGCAAGGATCCACAGGGTGCTAATCTGCAGCATGCCCTAGCAGCTGAACACTTACATTTTTGGCCATGAGTAGGTCCTCCTCAATTGAAAATTAATTTCAACATCTGTGCTGTTTAGCAAGCACGCTGTTTCACCAATGGACCCTGTCCTAGTCTGTGTTGTGGGTACATGGGTGAATCTACCATCCATGACCCTGGTGAAGGGTGTCCCAGATTTTGGGTAAGTATTTATTTGGCAGAGAATGAGCCCACATCCACTCCATTGTACACCGTATGCCCAAAGGCCAGCTGCTGAAGACTGATCCGCATCCTAATCCTAATGTTCAGAGATTCTGAGCTCTTGTTAAATCTGTTCAAACTAACAAGCTGTGGTACATGTCATTTAGAAAAAAAAAAGTCAATTTCCATTTGTGTTTGTTACTTGAGACTATACACTATCCCCATCATGCGTCACCAGGTGATTTCAAACCCACAGCCTCTGGGATGCAGATGAGTGCTCTAAACCTTGTTTAAACTGGGGGGTGGGTTGCTTGCATCACCTAGATACGTATTGGGTGAAAAAAGAAAACCTCCATAATTTCTACAGCTCCTTCCTACCTTTCCCTGCTGGGGAAGGGAAATCAGAAGTGTGAGATTGTGAAGGTTGCAGAAACCAGTGGCTTTTAGTTTTTTTCCTTGGCGTTAGCCCTCATTGCAGTAATTCGAGCCACAGGTAATTTTCTGCATGCATGCAGGTGATTTTAATCACGGCTGTCACGGCTCGTCAGGTAACAGCGCCTCACCAAACACAGGAAAATCCACGTTAAAGCCACGTTAATGGAGCCCTCACAGACAGCTGGCACCAGCCATTCACTGCCCCCGCAGACGCTGGGCAGCTGCCCGAGAAGAGCGCAAGTGGGTCACACTTTTGAGGATGTGGCTCAGCGAACATCAATAGCAAGAGATGGAGGTGGCGTTGCACCCCCTCTGCTGCACTGCCACAGACTCAATGTCCTTACCATTCTCTAAAAGGGACGACTTCTTCTCTTCTTCTTCAGCTTCTGTCATTGTCTTCGGTTGCTGCCGCATGTTAGAATCGATTAGCATCACTGACCAGAGCTTCTGATCCCCTTGAGACAAACCAAGCAAGTGCACACAAAAAATACTAATCCCAAAAAAAAAGAAAAAGAAAAAAATAAATAAAAGAAAAGAAAAAAATTCCCTTGACAAGCCTTTTAGACAAGATGTTTTCCCAAGTGTTATGTACAGGGCAGCTTTTAGTGCTGCCTGGACTCAAATGACTCCCAAATAACAGTGGTGTTGTCATCTATTGGAGAGGATAAGATGCAGGACTCATGCTGTGGAAGTGTTGGGGGCCCATTTGCAGCGAGACTGGCAGAGTGCATAACCTGTACTGCGAAGGCCAGTTTGTTCAGAACTGTGGTGCTTTCCTGTCTTGGATAACACAGAGTCACCTCTCCTGTCATATAAATCTCCTGTCGGCAGTGGGGACTACGTGACTTAAAATGCAGTCTGTTCACACTTCTTTACTAGGAAAGGAACTTTGTTTCTTGTCCTTATACAAAGGTTACTACTTTCTTCTGAGTGGATTATGAAGAAAAATAACCTCCTGCTTCATGTTGTCATTCAAGTGTGAATTATTCTTTGTAATTCATCCAAAATCCAATACAATCTGATTTTATACAGTACAATTCAAGGTATGGCTTAAATTCAGGTAGTTGTTTTTTTTATACCTGTGATCACCTATAAAAAAAGAGCCAATATTTCTTAGCCTAAAGTCACTTTACATGTAAACACAAAAATAGGCTAGGGTAATGAAATGGGAAAGATGCATATATAAATTAATCTGAAGGCAAAAAACCCCAAGCAATCAAAAACACCTAGTTCTTTGTAGCGTGTATATGGGTTCATCTCTCAAGCAGCATTTGATCAAATCCAGGTTAATCCTCGGAATATGTAATAAAATGCCAGCCATGTTTCCAGCTGTAAGCCATCGCTAATATCCATCCGAGTGAGTCGTCGGCTCAGGCACTAATAGAATAGAATCTTTGATCTCCGTGCCAAGGGCTGACACAAAGAGATTCAAGGCAATTTATGGTGTCTGCCAGTGACAACGCTTTTCTGAGGGCCTGTCTTTGGGAAAAATAGAAGAAAGACACCTACAGATGTGTCTTCTAAAGCTAGAAAGGCGACAGGAGTTATTTCTACCTAGAAATCGATGCACTTTAGACACTCTTAATCCGACCTGCTGTTTATACTCTATATATCCTGGGGACTTGTGTAAAATTACCATCATTGCTGCATTCTTTTTCCACATTACCAAAGAGAAGACATAGACGTAGGAGTGCTTCACCAGCTCCTCTGAGAATACCCTAATCAATCATGCTCATCAGGGTTATTGGAGCAGCACCATCAACAGGGCTTTGGAGCACCACAGGCTCCTTGCACAGTGCATAGTTGTCCAACAGGTGGCTAAGAATGTGGTTATAGCAGCCTGCTGGTCAGTCCTAATATCATTTAATTTCCAACAAACACAGTGCAACTGCATTATTTATTATCCCCACAGCTGCTGCACAGTATATAAAACGCAACACATGTGTTATCTCACAGTGCTCTCTCGGGAGAGCTGCTCTGCGTGTGAATGGCATGTCTGAAGCAGATCCACACACCTCATGCCTTGTTTCTCTTCACTGGTGATGTCTTGTTTTGTGCTAAGGGATTCCTCCATCTACCTGCACTTAGGGGAAAGCACTTTGCACTGTCTTTTCTTATCGCCCAATCAAAGAGGTGCAATGTAAAGAAGCACGTGTCAATTTCACCACATAATGAGGAATGTAAGGCTGTGGTTTCCCCCTGGTGTTTCAACACAGAACTGCAAGTCTCCTTACCTTTCTTGTCAACTATAGTCTTGTGCAAACTACTGCACAGAGGCAGATTTACTAAGTTAAGAGCAGGGTTTTATTCAATGCACAAAGCCTGGCAGTATGAGTGAGGTTGGTTAGCAGCTTACCTCCAGGATTTTGAACTGGATTATTCAGCTGAAATGATGATGGGTAACTCTTTTCCCTCTTCTGATTTTCAGCATGAAATAAAAGCCGTATTTTGTTCCCTCGACGGCTTGCATTTCAGTTAAAGATTGTAAATGTTCCTGCTCATGATTCCCTTTCATTTTGAAAGACCTGTCAACAAGGTTTCATGTGAATAAACAAACAGCTTCTGTCATCTACTGAAAAAACCTCAATAGCATTTGCGTGCCAAGCCTATATGAATCCTGTATTTGCAAGTGTCTTGTTTTTCACAGTCTTACATTTTCAATATAAAAGAGCAGAATCACTGATACCCCTCCACAGTAATTATTAATGACACCACTGCAAAACGGGCTGCAAAATTATTTTTCACAAATCAAAGCAAACAAACAGCTGGTTGCTCAGAATAATACAAAATGAAGCTTAATGAGTCAAGTGCATAGCAGGCTTCATGAATAATAGCTGTTTCCACCACAGTAACTGAATTGAGGTTTCTTTTAGTGTTTCTTGGTTTATGATTAATACAGAGTTCAGGTGTAATATGTGCAGTGTCCCCTGGTTATTGGCATATTATCACTACCAACACATTACATGCATGTGTAACACTCATAGTCCTTATTTAAGAAACTGGAACAGCATAAACACAGCATGCAATGCATATTGATTAGTGTAGCATGCTAAATATTTAGTATCTAGTACCCTCTAGTGTTGCTTACAGAGATTGCAATCATTTTGGATGAAATGCTGTAAGTACAGTATGTTGATAAAGAAACGGGATACCAATTCATCCCCAGATACAGTACTTTTGCTTCAGCTACACGTTTAAACAGATATATCTGTGAAGTACTGGGTCTCTTTTTAAATGATATGTAAAGCACATCAAAGGTACAGTAGCTAGGCGATGCTCAGAAGCTTAACACCTTCCAATTAGACTTTTTTCAGTAGGTTAGACACGCCACAGGTTTCCATGGAGACCGTGCAAACAATGTATTTCTGAAGGAATGAGTAAACGCAGTGTGCTGTTTGCTTAGGTCTATTACTGCATGGCATGGATCATTTACTCCATAAAACAAATGTCCATGAAAGACTTGCCTGCTAGATTACTGTAGCATTCGTTACTGTAACAATGCTGAAGTTCCCTTAACTCAAATACAGCCGTATGTTAATGCAGCACAACACACGCCTTGTTGTGTGTTATCCCTTTCAAACAAAAGGTCACTTTGTAGTAAGACTATATTATTCTTCTACTTTTCAGATTTCACTACAAATGCCAGCTCCTTTTTAGATTTAGCAGATGCTGTTCACTGAAGACAATGGCCTAAAAAGAGCTGCAAATTTGAATTCATACAAAAGCCAGTGTGTGTGTGTGTGTCAGTGTGTGTGTGTCTGTGTGTGTGTGTGTGCGTGCGTGCGTGCGTGCGTGTGTGTGATAAAATGCTAAAAGAAGAAGAAACAAAAGAATAATAAGCAAGTGCTTTTAAATCTCCACAAAGGTGTGATTATTACTTGCTATGCAACAACGATCCACTAGGTGGGTGTGTAGTGCTTTGGTACAAGTTTTATTTGCAACCTTTTGAGGTAGAAGAACACAAAGTAACTCCAGCTGCTGGATTAACGCATTAAAAGTCATACACACACACAAACACACACACATATATGAAGGGTCCTTTTATCTACAGGCTAAACATCTGTATAAAACCAAACAGTTATCATATTATACCCACATGCAATTGTCTGTTTTCGGCCCATCACACTGTATGTATAATTGTAATAGCCAGGTGCATTTCCTGGCATTTACAGTCTTTTTGGAATACTGCAGCTGCAGTGTGTTGGGGATAGTAGATTATCCAGCCCTTACCAGTGCTATTATATTCCACATGAAATACAAACGCCATGCTGTTTCACTGCTGGTAGTGTCAAGAACAGACCCAGCCAACACACTGAAAGCCACTATTGTATTAGCATGCCATCTTCCTCTAATATTTCATCCCACACCCTCATGACCTTGGGACGGGAGTTTGCAATGAAACACTTGATTTTTTGGCCTCTGAACAATAAGAACACTGTAGTGCACCTTTTCACCTTTTTTTTTGCAGTTTCTCCAGCAACCCATATTGCAGACAAGCAGCTTTTCAAAACCTCTTCGCCACATGAAAGGAAATGTTGCCGACACAAACATAACCTGCACCTTTTTCCAAGGGTGGGTTCATTTGTACATTCCGCAGTCGAAACAGCAAGGAAGGACTGAAGGTAGTTGTGGTTGTGGATCATTTTTCACGTAGAAAGCGCCTCTCTCTCTCTCTCTCTCTCTCTCTCGCTGTGTCTCCTTTCTGACAGCAGAGCTAACGGTTTTTAAAACTTTCACAATGGCTACAGTATCAACTGTATGTGCATAGCCCAGAGTTGTGCACAGCTATGACCAAAGGTTTTGCATCACCCTATAGAATTAAATAAGCTTGCTTCATAAAGTCAAATTAAACCTGCTGAATAATGTTACGTTAACATATTGTATTACACACTGCTTAGTAGTTTTCCATATACTTAACAAAAAACAGACTTTTGCCCGATCATTGTGTAGTTTCTTTGATTACATACTACAGTAAATGAAGTGTTTCCTCTTCAGGTTATTTACACATTAGAAGCTTCATACATCATTCTTGATGGGGCAGGTTAAGTGCATACAGCCTGTGGTTTATTTCAAATAAAGTCCTGGAAATGACTAAGCCTGACTATACTGTGTGTCCTTCATGGAAAATAACATGCTTGCCTACTGAAATAAAATTGCCTGTACAACATTGCTTTCCCGCTTCTTTGGGGATGGATTGCATATCTTTGAGCTGATTTTCAATGATATTTCAGCAGGCTGTAGACTGTGTTCAAATGAAATGACACTTAATTTACTTCGCTACATTTTTAATTTCCCAAATGATCATGAGCCATCCACCCCTGTGCATTCTGGTTATTTCAATATTGCATTATGGAGAAAATTGCTGTTATCATTTTTTTGTCATGACAACCTGTGGGAAAGTCATACAATTGGAATATAAAGTATCAGACTCAGAATATCCAGACTCACATGGGAAGTTAGCTACATTGTATTAACTTGAGGGAATGTTAAGAGCGTGGTTGGCATGAATGCATTGGAAGCATGTGCATGTCTTTAGGCAGAAGGGACAGCTGCCTCCTATTGTCTGAGCTCACTGTGAGAGCACCTCTCTTCAGACACAGAGACGGCAGTGCCTGTATGGCCCTGAGCTGGCTGATTATGAGGAGACTGGCTGACCTTCCCTTACGGGATGCATTCTTTAGTTACAGGAGATCGCTTTCTAGACACGCCTCTCAGTGTAAAGACTCACCACTCTGACCATTAAGGTGTCAGAGTCTGCCCATTAGCACCGTCCAGGCGATACACTTTGCCAAAGGTGGGGATTTAAAGCGCACTGCCTGGGAGGCATCTGGCTTAGGTCAGCTCTGATTTCAATCACAGAGACGGGGGCGCCAGGGAGCTTTTTTAAACTGGATTAAAAGAAAATAAAATACCCACAATTTAAATTCTAAAAGGAAAATTGCTAAAAGGCAAATATATCAATATCTATGTATATCAGTTGAAAAGCATAGATGGTTTATGGAAAAGGAATTGCAAGGGACGTTGTCCATATTTTAAATTGAGTAAAACAACTCAAACAAAACAGTTATTTTAATTAAGGTTTATCGTTTAAGTAAATAATTGACTTTCCTCGATAAGTAATATAACTTCTTAACAGTGTTTATGTATTAAATTCTGATTGAAAGTAGAGAAAACTTCTGCTCTTCTGCTGAATGAAATGACTAAATGACTTTCAGCATCTATTAACTAAAAATTAGTTTGGCCCATTTCACCTTTTTTATGCCATATTAAAACACACACATTGACTTCCTATATAATACATTACTCCTAACATTGAGCTAAACCATGAAATATCATGAATAATATAAGATATAGGGTTATTAAGCAAATTGTATCTTTTATTTGTAAGAAATAGATTTTCCATATGTTCCTACATTGTAGCTTTTCTAGGAGTGAATATCATTGTGAGGACATTTTAAAAATAAAACATTTCCGACCCCACACAAATACAAGAACAAGCCCCACCCATCCACCACACACAATCTCCACCTCTATTTTTAGTTTTACATGTGGTTTTATTAAGTTCTTTAAACATTTGTTCTGAGATTAGATTATCAGTAAAAATCAGTATTTACCTAAATATCACGTCATCGAAACCCCCATTTTCATGCTGACTCATACAGCAGATTGTCTGTATTTTGGCTACCTGGTAACGAAGAAAGAAAAATAATGGTAAAGTATGAGTTGAAGGGAAACCTGAACTTTCAGGAGGAGTCAGAGACTGTAACACAGTTACAACTGACAAGGTCTTTGTGTCTCAGCTCATGTTCCGGCTCTTGGGCAGAAGAATCATGACCAGCCCCAGAGCTTCTCAATCAATACTACCGCACTGACAGCTACACAATCAGCCTGAAAGAGAGTGTCAGGGGTTAAACATGACTGGAGGGAGAGGGGTCGATACCAGGGGCTCAGCTCCGGCTGCAATCACCCCCTAAGCTGTTAACGACAGCACAAAGCCCCTGGTCCTCCAAGACTGTTTGTGCATCAGTGGAGCAGAGTCCGTGTCCTTGGATAAGCCAGGCCCTGTCCTGTCCAATAATTACATCTCTGAGTCAGGTGTGGGATAAGATAAGAACACCCCCTCTGAACAACCATGTTACCATACCTGTGGAATGCGATCTGGCAAAGTGCTGCTTCAAGAGAGAAAAGTGGATTTGGATATAGACTCAGTGTTGTATTAACCGTGGTTTCATGCTATGTATAATTAGTTTTATTTGATAATCTGAAATCATCATAGCATCATGGATGTTATAGCAAACACAAACCAAATACAAGCCTTGTATCACTTATATAAATTTACGGTGATATTCCATGGCAGAAGAATCAACAGTTGTAAAGCATAGTTAAAGCACAGGAACAAACCCCATTGATTAGATTAGCTATTGATTGTAGATTAGTGCTGTGGAGGATTATTTATTTCAGAAGGGTGAATTTGTAACTTCTAGGAAAGTACTCTTTCTATATGAAATATTTATTGCTTACAGATGCTTACTTAATACATACATGCTTAATACCCACATCAAGTATTATTATTATTATTAGGTCTCATGTTTCTGTCATATCTACTATTCCTGATAGTTCACCAGGTAGCAACTAATACTACCCTGACATTTATTAGGAAGGTGGATAAACTGTAGCTTGTCAGGGGCTGAGGAGCCTGTTGCATGAGATCACTAGAAGCAGAAAGCAATGTCCCAACTCAAAGACAATGAAGGAGTACAGTAGCTAACACAAAGCGGGAAGAATGTTGCCCATTTACTATCCAATCTAAAAAAAAAAATCAGTGGATTGCTTGTTAACTAAATAAAGTTTTTGTATTGCCTTTTTTGAGATTTCTAAGCTGTGTAAGAGCTCTCATTAAAAGCACACAATGGGGTGTTGCTAAGAAGCATAAGCTGCACAGCCCCGAAGTGAACTCTGCTGTTCGGTTGATAAATAGACAAATACCAGCGCAGTCACATTTGGCACTCGGGTGCATAAATATTCACTCCCCGATCAAGCATATGCAAGTTACAGATTGATAAATGGGTTCTGCTCTTAGCCCCCTATAATGCACAGAAAGACAGAATGAATCACTTTGAGAGTTCCTGCAGATGTGTTTGCGTAGGGTCATGATCCATGTGTGACTCATTTATTTGAACACTTTAGCAAACTCTAGTGAGTGATGTGAGGTGCTTGGTACGATGGCACGGAGTCTGTGAGAAACAATAGGTTTCGGTGGTAAGAGCCGTGATAGCTGGCATTCTGGAGCCCACGGGAAGGTAGAATCAGCAACAGCAGGTGTGGAAGAAAACCTGCCCATTACACTGCGCTAATCCGACCAGAAATACTGGTCATCAGGTGGCCAGCTGGGTAAATACTGGCTTCAAAGTGAAATCATCCAGGAGTGCAGAAGAGGAATATTATGCAGTCTTTATTGGGGGCCTGCGTGCGATTCAGATGCCTACAGCATGCATTGATGGATCCCATTGGTTCATTCATACCTTTTGAGTTGAGTGTTTGTCGGTTAATAGAAGATCATACGGCTTGTACCGTATGCTTTGCAAATCGAATCGATTTTGAATTCACACAGGAGTAAACATCTGCTTGAGGAAGACTGAACTGCACCAGCATGCATGGCAGTGGTGGCTCTCGGTTCTGGCCAGGCACTGTGGCTTTTTATTCTGCAGATCCTGGACTTTTAAAACTTAGCAGAGATGTGGTTGACCCTGGCAGTCGCTGCTCACATATAATTCAGCTCCCAGCAGAAGGTGTGCCACCATGGCAATCACAGCTGAATTAACCCCAGTTTCTTGTTCTTACCTGTAGCTGTCCCTTGGCTTTACATACTAATGACCTGGCATCTAATTCTTACAAAGCAAAAATAATAAAAAAAGCATTATCCTCTAAGAATAATAAACAGAAAAAGAAATAACTACCATGAGGGGCACTGACGTATACTGTAAGCTTTGAAGACGTTTGAATACTGCTGATACCTTATCTGAGGCAACTACAAGAAAGATTTATCTCCATGTCATTGTCTGATAAATGTATCTAGACTGACTGATTCTGTGACACATTACAAGGTCTGCTAGATAATAGGTACTCATCCCTAGATACAATCTAGAGCCTGTGACTGCACAGAACAAATACAAACACACTGGCACTGAGGCATGATAACTTATTTCTAACAGCAATACATTGAAAAAATAGTGCAAATATGGACTAATATTATTACCATATATTATGGGTCACCAAATATAATATATGATCTATAGTATGTAAACGTAAGCATAGATAAAACACTGCACTGATTAAACAACTAACACTGAACATTTAAACTACAGGATTTTTATCGCTTACACCCCAGTTTGTAAACCGCTGTACTAAAGGTATACAATTGCATTACCTTTAGCAATGGCTAGATGGAGCCAGAAACACATGCTACAAGCTGCTGCAGCTACTTCCAGTTGTTCCAGTCCAGTTGTTATTTCTTCAGATATGAAGGTAAAGTTGTAAGTGTGAGGAAATCGATACAAGCGTATATATGTAGTCTTCTACTGATCTGCTTCAAACGAACACCAAATTCTGCAAAGTATTTGAAAAGTAGCAGTGTTTCCTGTTCAGCCTAACTAAGATAGTTCTGCCTGAGGGTGGATGACATTTTTCATGAGATTTCAAGTATAACATTTTAGGGATGTTTTTCAGAATAATTGAATATTACCTGTGCAGGATAGTCTCTCTCAGACTTCTATTTGCTAATTGTTCAATATGTCTCGCTGTGTTTTATCATGTAGCTTACATTATGAAAGAGGGGGATTAATGTAGTGATGGAGAAGGGAGCCCCATCAATGGACTTTATCCTGAAGAATTCACAAATAAAAATCAGTTTTCAGCTCACAGGGCAGACTCATACCTTGTACAGAGTGCTTCTTTATTGGATTCTGCACATTAACCCCAAGATGCCCAGCCCTCTCCCTTGCTAGTCCTGAGTGCATTCTGCCTGCTAGGAAACCAGAATATGGTCTGAGAACAAACTATTTCTTATCTGAAGCAGCGGATTCACTGAGAAGCAGCTGGATATTTACATTCTCTGCTTTATTATTACCTTGTGTTTTAATGTTTAGATTGAGGGCAGCGGTTCTGGCAACCAAGATACATTTAAAGCTGAGTGTGCTTTTTATGAGACCAAAGTTAGGATCAGGATTGAATTATTTTCCAAAACTGAACTGTATATACCCTGTATGTACCATCTGTATTTTACTGATCTTAATAGCACTGCCTGTTATTCTATTCTGGAAAAGGGTTCAAAAGAATACATAAAGGGTTCATATACGGGTCTCCAATTTTCTTTTTTTTTTATGTGCGAACTTTTCTCTAGGTACAGCTTTTTTTTGAGGAACAAAAATCTTTTAATATCCTAAACCCTTTTAGTGGATGTATTGATGATCACAAAAAAAAAATACAATCTCTTGCCTCCTAGGAATTTTAAGCCATTCTGAAGCAGTGGAAGGCTGAACCAGAGGAATGCAGTCTTTGTTATGATGGCACCCAGACCTTCATGAGGGCACCCAGACCTTCATGAGGGCACCAAGACCTTCATGAGGGCTCTTAAGGAGTTGTTGCTAAACCTCCGAAGTCATCCTGTGAAGAGGTTCCCATCAGTGGACCATTTCGGGATTCAACGGAGCTGCTTTTGAAAGCACAAGCCTGGTTGACTGTTCTCCCCTGAGAAGGACATTTGCTCCTATTGGGTTTATAAAACAGGAGCCTATGTGTCACACATCAGTTAACCCAATAATGCCACAACTTAGCTTTGGTAGAGATGCAATCCGCAACACAATTTGAAATCGAATATCCGACAACAAATACTCAACCATAATCATGCATTGAGAGCACTTTATTATTCAAAAGAATGTGGGCACTCTTCAAAAAAGCTTGCAAGTACAAATGAAAATAACATGTGCACATTATACACAGCAATAGAATATATGCATTAAGAAGATTCTGCCATTCTGCCTCATCACAAAATAAATACAACTGGAGAAGCTTTAGTCGAGCACGAGGGCAATTAATAGATCAATGCATGTTTCATTGAGGCTTGCAAATTAAAAGCCAAGACGATCAATGATCAATTAATCTGTTAATGAATTTCTAATACCAGGAGGGTCAAGAAGCAACTATTTGTTCTGACCTCTAGCAGATCCAAGACCCTTTTCAATCCATTTTTTTCTCATTTGATTAACACACATCATCAGTCACTATTCAGTCGAAATAAAGTGTTCTTCTTTCAGTCAAGTGATATTGTTGTCAGCTACTGAACAGAGTCAGCCCTTTTAAAAGTGCTGGTTGAAGAATCTTCCATGAGCTGCAGTGCCCGCAGAGCTGCGGATACTGTTCCTCAGTCCGTGGATGGAAACTGGAAGGGACAGCAGCCAACGCCTGCTGAGCGGCCCTCCCTTCCTGGAGTGTTGGCTGATGCTCAGCTGTCCGACCGGGCTGCAGCTGTGGATGTGTGGGACCCACCGCGGGGGACCTCACAAGATCTAAGCAACATGGTGAGTGGACATGGGCGAGGCCCTGGAACTGCGCCGCCAACGAGGGAGGCAAGGGATCCGCAGGAGAGATGTTTGCTGTTTCTCTCTGAAAGCCAAGCCTGTGTTCCCAATCCTCTGTACTCTCCTTCCTTTATTAATGCACAGGCTGTTGAAATCACTGCTAAAGCTTTGATTGCATTCAGGGGGCTGCTTCAGCAGTATCTTCTGGTAAGTCGCCCTGGATAAGGGCGTCTGCTAAGAAATAAATAATAATAATAATAATAATATCTCTCTTGAGAGGATAACCAACTGTCTGTTCAAGAGCCAGTGATGATGCTACCAGGAAACATGTAGATGTGACCTACGGTATGTTTGCTCTGCTAGCTCAACCGAACCATTACAAACTTATTCATGGGGCTATTCTGAGGACTTCCGCCTGTGTGGCGTCACCTCTTATTCTTGGGGTACACAGTACTGAAACAGGTATGGAAATAAGAGACTCCTATCCCATTGTCTTATTTTTACTATGAATAGGACACATCTGAGCTTGTTACATACACACTGTGGCTAATCAGGCTCATAGTAAAACCTGGAATGGGTGAAACTGCTGTGCAGTAGGAGTCTTATTTTCAACCCTGCTGAAAGTCAAGCATTCTGAAGCAGTCACAAGAATAACACAAAAGACTTGCTCAGATGCCTTACCCCATATGTAATCATTAACCACAAGAAGGAAACGCTAGTCATTTAGTTGATTTAGTTTCAGTATATCGACCCAAATTTGAATTCCGCCTGGACACTGTCTTAACAGCTGTACCTGTCTTTGAATGGTATGGATTCTCAAATGTCTACTAAGCATATTGGAAAGGACAGGCTTAATGACTGCTGGAGCTAAAGGAACAGATCCAGAACACTCTAGTACGGTAAATGTCCTAACCCTGTTTAACTTGATATTTACACTCCAAGCCACATGGGTGTGGGGAGGTATTAACAGACAAACTCCCAGATAAAGATGAATTGTTGAGACACCATTACTGTATTATAGTGTAACCAGAGTCTGAATGTTACAGTTGGAGCCATGGAGCCTTCAACGGGGGATATCGGCACAGTGAAAACCAGACTGAAAACCTGCTGACGTTTCCATTTGCCCACTACTGATGACAGATTAATCACAACTGTTCATTTTTTTCATGATGTTAACACCTTTTGTTATTGCAGATATGACTAAAATGACTATTTACAGGTTTGGTTTCTTATTAAAATACTATTATGTTGTATGATTATTATGGAGTAAGGAGCAGTGTAATTAGTTGTGATTAGTCAAAAACTGTTTTACTCGATAATTGTATTCTACTGGCAATGGTAGAGAATGGTTCAGACCATGATAAAAGCAGTCCAGCTGGAATGGCCTGCAAGCTATGAGAGGGAATGGCCGCATTGGCCAAGTCAACAAACACAGATTTCCTTTCAAAACATAAATTCCTGATTTGCTTTGATTAGCACGGCCAAACTAATAACTTTGCCTAATGTAAATACAGTGAGAGTCAAGGATATTTAGAGAAGTGTGGTTCAACAGTTATATTTCTAACTCTGCCTGAACCGCCTCCTGAATCTCCAGAGCCTTGGTGGTAGAAACTTGAGAAGCATAAAGAGCCATCTCGTGCAGAAAGCCCAGCACCCATGGAAAGCTTTTAAGAGAGTCATTGCGTATGGATATTTTTTTTACAGCTGAGAGGGGAAACTTGTTTATTTGAATAACTGGTAGGATTCTTGACATAATCCTATACAATTGAAACTCTCTTCTGTTTCGAGGAAGTTTATATTGAAATGATCCCTGTAATGTACTGTAAAGAATCTCAAAATTAGTTTGTATTTAACAAAGAAATCTTTATTGTTCGGTGGTAGGGTACTTAAAAAAAAAACTCTCTCTCCCTCTCTCTCTCTCTCTCTCTCTCTCTCTCTCTCTCTCTCTCTCTCTCTCTCTCTCTCTCTTTATATATATATATATATATAAATTGCCACAGATGTCAGAAAGTAGCCTTTACCAAGGTTCCCATGAGGCCTATGGGCCTAGCCCTTCATACCCACACTGGAAGTGAGGATTATGGACCAGGCCCTGCCAATGTAAACAAGGGCAAAATGAAACGCAAACAAAACTATAGCCTTTCAATTGCGATGGGGATAAATCTCATCTTTACCTAAACAAAAGAAAATAGTAACACTTGACTAATGGCCTGCAAGGGATGATTACCGACAGCATGGCCTGCCTCCTTGAGCAGAAAGCAGGTCCTGGAAAGGAATGAAATAAAGAAATGGGATGCTCCGTTGGTTTTGTTTAAAATAATCAACCTCTTTTACCGCTCTGTTTACAGTAGGAGCTGAAGCTTCAGGCAGCAGGAAAAAGTGATTCGGCTTCACAGTAAAGATCTGCAACGAATACGATCAGTGAACCTGATTAGTGCAAGGCTTTTGAAGAACTGGAATTTTCCGTGACAAATATAAAAGGCATAACTTGCACGTTTTACAAGTATTGCCATACACAGTGAATACAGCATATACATTACCAGTCAAAAGCATTCCACTGTACAATCAGTCAAGACCAGCTCGAATAAAAGAGATAAGTAACAGAGAAAAGTCAAACAAGACTGGGAAACCCAGCAGTTGTTGCATGTCAGTATATTTACACACATAAACATACAAGGGAAAAAAGTTTGAAACATTTAAGGCATTCAATAAATTAACCACAAGCTGCTTCAGTTTGGTTGTGTTTCTCTCTTTCTAGTGCCTTTAATGCATTTATTTTGGTTTAGCTATGCCAATATTTAGTTTTTTGAGACAATGCCATCGCAATGGGAAGCAACAGCAATGTAAACACTTCTTAAGTGAATAATAAGTCATTGTTCGGAATTTATAAACATCCCAGATAAACAAGGAACTTTACATCTGGGCCATGAACTGAACCAAGGTCTCCTGTGTGTATCAGCCAGCCAGACCTCGGCTCTTCTCTCGCTGTTGTCAGCAGCCTCTTTGCTTAAACAGGCTCCTTTTTCCCCCAGAAGTTTAAGGACACAATCAAATTACCTTTTGAGCCAGAGGGAACAGTTAGCAATTTGTTGCTCTCCGAATCGCCCCCAAAAAGCAATTAAATTAGTTTTGTTTATTGCACAAATTAACAATTGCCCTCCCTCTGGCTAAAAAAGTAATTTGAATCAGGCAAGATAATTAATTTCTATACTTACAACGTATATCATTTAGGATGTGTTTTTGAAGGTTCCCTGGCATGCTGTATATGTTTTAGATTTTTAGAAACGACTACTTATACTATTGAGTTACACCCAAGAAATAATTTCATCCCAAACATGCCTGCTCATCAATAATCTCAGTTTTACTGCTGTTGCTTTTGTTGTGATATAGAATAGGTTTGATTGCACAAGCTGATTACAAAATAAAAGCTTTCTAACATATACTAACAGGTCTTTATTTTTCTGTCACTTTTTTAAGACCCTGCATTATCCAGCAACATTCATACAACGAAGACACCAACAAAACACAGTACACTGTCCAACAGATGGAAACCCTGCTATACTGTAGAGTATAAATCAGAGCAAAGCATGCAGTGCTTAGTGCTTCTGAAATCCACGGGATTAGGGTCTCTGGACCCTGAAAGCCCTATCAATCCTGTAGTGTAAGCATGGGTGTTATGCGGAGGTAACCCACTCATTCCAGCAGTGCCCTTAGACTGACCTGGAGGCATGACCTCATACTGGAGTAAGCAAGGGAGTCAGTCACTGTTTTTATACTTCATCAATCTGAGGCCTGCACAGTGCTGAACATGAATCTGTATCTCATTGTGCAGTTGACATTTGCATATGAAGCCAACACTGATCTAATATATTGTATTATTACTATTATATTAGTTGTAATACTTTTTAAAATGTATTATTAGTTATTAATAACTAATAATTTATTGAATGCCTTAAATGTTTTTTTTAATAACTAATTAATAACGGGCAGCAGTGTGGAGTAGTGGTTAGGGCTCTGGACTCTTGACCGGAGGGTTGTGGGTTCAATCCCCAGTGGGGGACACTGCTGTTGTACCCTTGAGCAAGGTACTTTACCTAGATTGCGCCAGTAAAAACCCAACTGTATAAATGGGTAATTGTATGTAAAAATAATGTGATATCTAAATAATGTATAATGTGATATCTTGTAACAATTGTAAGTTGCCCTGGATAAGGGTGTCTGCTAAGAAATAAATAAATAAAATAAATAAGTTTTGGCATGTTTTCTGTATTGACAGAAGGTCATAATGACAGCTATTAAAATAGCAATACTTGGGAACGCAACAGAGGTATATTGGCTTGACAAATTGTGATTTTTACGGTACACTGAAGAACACGGCGCAAAGCGAAATGTCTGTCTACTTGACTCATCTACTTTCTCATAGTTATATCTTAGAATTGTAATTCTGAAGTTATTGAAAACAGTGATTCTTAAAATACAGTCTGCAGCCCTTTTCAAAGTGAGGCTGTTTGAATTTGCTTCCAGTGCAGCCATGGAGCACATGCGCTGCAGAGCAGTAGACTGTGTGCTGTGCTGCTTGCACTAAGTGCTAGGGTTCAGTGGAGTCACTTACGGCAGTAATAGGATTAAATACAGTTTAGCTATTGATTCGGCACATAAGTGAGCAGAAAGCTTTTGTCCTATAAGAAATGTAAATGATTTTTACAATGCCCTCGAGGCAGGGAAAGTCCCAGCTGTGCTTTTATCTGCTGACAGACGATCATTCTTGTGGTTAGGTCCTAGCTGTTGTCTGATGCTTACAATAAGTAGGTATGTTCCACGTGGCTAGATTAAAAAAGCTTTGAACAACATGATTGCAGCAGTGCACCCGTTCCTCGTACAAATAAACTGAGGAAATGAGCAGCAATATCAGAGGTTACGGGTTTGCTGTCTCTGTGACATAATATTACAAGCTTCTGAGGCAATGAATCACTGACAAACTGATAAAAAGGCTTTGGATATATATATTCTTTTTCATAGCACACAGTGCCACCGGTGACTAGATCTTGTAACTGCACATTATTCTATTGCTGTTTTCTGTACTGTACACAGTGCCATCGGGTAGCTAATTGTTATATTTGATGCATGGATTTTAAATTGAAAATCAGGAAATGTTCTGCACGGTACGTTTTGTTTATTTATTTTTTTTAGATAAATGCAACAGTTTTATTCATGTATTTACATTATGTGTCCAAATCCAGCAAAATAAATAATTTATGGACAGGTATTACACTTGCTGGTATTGCACTCTAAGGTTTTTTTTAAAAATTTTCTGCAGATCATTTTGACAGACTACTTTGCTTCAGCCGAGTTGGACATTATGATTTATTTTTCGTATAGCCTTTCCTGTTCTAAGGTATGTCTAGCTGCAGTTTGAAATAGACATTCCCTGGCCTCAAGGGAAACTGTGTCTTTCAGCTTGACATCTGTGTAAGTTTTTAGAATTTCACCATTCTAAATCAAATATTAAAAAAAAATAAAAAAAATAAAAAAAATTAGAAATGGAGACAGAAAACGTGTGTTCAAACCTAATAAAAAGCCGTTTTGCAGTCTTGTAAATGATTCCACTGACAATGCTCTCAATTGCATGGAAAATGACTCTTCTAGCAGGTATTTCATATGCTTAATGCATGTGTACTGGTGTGGCTTAGAAGAAATGCTGGTTGCAAAACTGAGCCACTAACTCAGCCTTAGTTCTCTGTTCTGTGGTTCAATCTAATTTCCAGGAATAATAGATGACGCCCCCAGAACCCCTTTTGAAATTCAGTAAGCCCTCAGCTGAAAGAAGACGCATACAGTCCAGATGGAACACAGGCACAGAACACGGAACAGGTCATAAAACAATTCCCTATTTTTTTTTTTTTTTTTTTTTTATGAAATCCACCCCTAAATCACTATAACACATGCCATTGGCCACCCAGATTTGGAACAGTGTATGCAAGCAGAATCATCTTGAATTGAGCTGTGCAATCTCACTTAGCTTATCCTGATTAATAATGTGATTTTTATTAAAACATCAACGGCATGCATTTCAGCATTTTAAAGAAGAAGAAGAAGAAGAACGCAAACACATGCTCGATCACAGGATGATCAGTGCCCACTCTTTCTTTCAATGAAGTTATGAGCGTTCACTTACTAGCAAGATGTTCTTTAAGTTTAGATTTCTGTTACCACAGATAAGAGGGGCTCTATTTAGAGTTTCTAGTGGACTCCAAGGCACCAAGAGAAGGACATTAAGATGAAACCTCTACAGGGACTGCAGTGCAATGTTACGTTTTAATATTGTAGTAACTGCAGATATTAAAAATGCAGTGGAATTCACCTAATGAAAACTCAGCTGCTCGCACTGAACCCCGAGTGATCTGGACTCCGGATGCAGAGTCTGACTCTTTCAAAGGGACCTGGGGTTTTGGAAGTATTGGAACTCAAGAGGGGGTACATTTTCTGCCTCTTTCCTCATGTTTGCTTAAGTATCAATGTTAAACCGATACCAAAAAAGCTCTTTTTGAAGGCAGGTCTTTCTGAGGGGAAAGGTATTGGAGAAGGTGACAAGCAGAGGATGGTCTGTGGGGTGGTTTAGCTCTCTTTGTGGGAGTCTCACATTCTTTCATCAGCAGTAAGTGCATATACTGACACCTCGGTAACAAGAAGCATCCTTACACACGAAACCTAACGGATCTTGTAAAAAGGCAATTTTCGTAAAATGAATTTAGGCTAAGCACAGTTTACTGTATGGGTCCACTTTTTTGACAATACAAAAAACAGACAAGAGTTGTAATAATGGTTTTACGAGTAAGGATATAATTCTGCTTTCACCGAGTGGCTCTTACATGTCACAGGTCAAGTTATTCCATTAGAGAAGAAGTTGATTTGGAACTACTAAACAATGCGTCTTAAATGCTAGTAGCCCTAACGTTTTCCTGTGTAAACACTATACATAAAAAAATGTACATTAATCACAAACAGTCACAGTACTTTTGAAAGGATAGTGTATGCAGGTTTTGCACATGGGCAAATTTGCTGAGTTACTGACGCTTTAGCTGTGAACATCAGGTTCTTGCTAATGAGGAGCGATGTGGTTTGAAGAGAGACTTGGGTGAAGAGGCCATGGTGCTATACTGTAACAGAATCAGGACCCCTCGGAGGCTGGGGAGAGGTGAGCTGCGAGTGGGTAAGGGCAGAAGCAGGAAACCAGGATGAGGGCCGGTGTGAGAACACAAAGCAGAGGCAGCTGGAGAGACGAGGTCAGTCAGACGCTTTGAGGCGAGAGCAAAGCGGCCGCCTCATGCAGCGCGAGAAGATAATAAACATCCCCTTTAAAATAGAAGAAGCACCTCTTTCATCTTCCCAGTGGGGTCGATTCTCAACAGTAATTATATTAACCAGCCCTGGAGCCACCAGTCATAGGCAAGTAGAATTGTTACAACACTGCAGCAATCAGTGCATGAGGAACAGTGTGTCTCTCCTCTCCCAATTGTTGTGCAAGTCTTTGAATAGGATCACAGCCACTTCTCTTCCTGTTCCAGGAACGTGAAGGAGCATATAGAGGGGGTGGTTAGCTCTTATATTAACTGGCAAAAATGTGTGTGAATCAAACAGGGTAACATTACATGGAGTGTCTAATTACACTGTAATTGCACATGTAGTTATCTGGTAATTACATTAAGCAAATGCACAGCACCATATACAGTGTAATTTCCTTGTATTTACAAAATTAGGTGATGACTGCCTAAAATTTCAATTGTATCATTAAACGTGTCGTTTGATTTCAACTACACCACCATCTATATAACTACTTGGTTATTACATTGAGATTAAATGCTCAGTGTTACCTAAAAAAAGACAATCAATCTTTAGAATGAAAGCTAGCAAACACAGTGCATAAAGGAAAGTGACTGTTAAAAAAAAAGTGTTACAATGAAAAGTACAATAAAGTCACAGGATTGCTATTATACAGGATATGTATACATATCAAGCTGTGTGATCTGTGACGCCTCAGCTTGTTTCAAATAGGGTTTGTGGATGGTACTGAAGCACAGGGGGCAAATACCTCTATCCTAGAAGACCCGCAGGAATAGACAGACTGAAAGGTTAGGAGGATGCTGTAACTAAGTACTGCACTTTGCATCTGATTTAGCATGCCCAAACTTACATTTAACATTCTCAGCTGAAGCACTTTAATAGGATCTTCGGGACATGAGAATGTCCTTAAGATCAAGCATGGGGAAGGGTGTATTCTTCACACAGGGAAGTTCCTGTCAAAGACACAGATACAGCGTTTCTCAGAGGGACTCAGGAAATGAGATGAGGGAAAACCCTAAACTTAGCAGTGCCACAGCATAGAAACAAAGCTGTCCTGTCCAGGTGGTAGAGAAAAAGCCTGGCGCCTCTGTACTTATATATAAATATATATACATATATATATATGTTACAATAAGCTCCTTGCTGGTAAATCTACCTGCGGGGTAATATAAACAAGAGAGTGCAGAGATGCAAATCTGTGGAAGAATTCCAGGAATGCTGTAAACAGATACCGGGCTCTATTCAATTGATTTAAAAGGTGACAGATCTAAACACCACCACCATATAAATCATCAAAAGAAAACATCTCGATCATGAGCCTCCTTAGTGTAAAATGACAGGTTTGGTTGAACTGTAATGTTAGACCGGTGGCTGCATGCAGATTTTGATTGGTTCAATAAAACCCACTGTTGAATAATGGACCCCACTATATTTTGGAATCTAATGGAACATGACTGTGTGGTACTGTAAAGGACAGTTGGTGGCGTTCTGCATTGACATAGATTTATATTTTTAAATAACAACAGCCTATAAACATTGAGCTTGGACAAAGTGCAGCACACAGCATTCGGTATCCTGCCAGTTGACAATAAATGAATGCATCATGGATGGCTGACTGGAAGCCGTTATACTAAGCATTCATGTTTCATTTATGGCCCTCTGCAGTTTTATCTAAGTTGTAAATAGTTGTAAACACATCACACATATTGATATATATCTTGACGTTAAACATTGTTTGTTAAACATGACTAGTCTGATTTTGTTTGGTTTGATCAACAGGACAAATGAAATGATATATTTGTGTACGTACTTTTCGGTTAAGTTTAGGGCATGTGAGAGAAGAAAGGACAATAGATCAGTTAGTGTCTCAGCAGACAAGACAAGAGATCTGACAGACGTTAGGAGTGGGCTAACAGTTATCAGTCTGTTACCAGGTGCTTCCGTAGCTAAGACTACACAAACTAATGATGTTTCATCAAGAAGAGGCTCAAAAGCGAGCAGACTTCACTGCAGAATACAAACTCGAACTTCCATGAAGGAATTTGAGATGACAAACATTTAAGTGTGGTCACATATCCCCCCAGAATAATTCATCTTTCACATTGCCTTGAATCTCTAGTGGAATTCACCGATCGCAAACGTTCCACAGGCAGCAACAGCAGAACAATTCCCATGGACTAATAGGCAACCTGCAATTCTGCTTCACTGATGGATTCCTAAACTGTTTACACAGCCTGTAATGGAACCAATAAACAGGCTTTACGGATGTGGTCTTGAATCAGGATGGAACAGAATAGCAACGCTTCCAGCTAGAAGACACAACGTGATATGGGAGTTCAAAGAGGGATACAAGTAGGAGCACATCCACAAAGTGTTTTCATTCTAAGTTAGCTGTTCTCTCTGTTAGGGGTGGCCAAAACAATATGAGTGTATTATGTAATGTTTATTTCATCCAATTTAGGATTCGACCACTTTAAAGGAAAACCAATACTCAAGTGTATTTTATGTTTTAATAACGCTCAAGACTAAAATGCTGACAAGCCTTTCTGTGGTTTGTGTCTAAGATCATTTCCGTCTGGGTCTGGCTTTACCCAGGACGCATATAAGAAGTAAGCTATGATCCAGATAAATGTGTCTGTGGAGAGGGATTTCTTCAGTCCATGTGGTGTCTAGAGTACAGACCACTGAGATCTAACACTGTGATACTATGTTTAAACTTTTCATCTGCAGAAACTTATCCCAGAAGACAAAGCAGTAAGCACTGGGGCAGTGTGGCCAAGGAGTTAGAATAAAGGCCAGAAGTTTATATCTCAGCTCTGCCTCTTACATCCCATGTGAGCACATGTTTTAGGGATCACACACATCTCACCCAGAATACAGAGAACACATATTACAGGTACAGTGCCAGCGCTATGATCTTCATCCACAGGGCGTGGAATAAGTTCAAAATAGAAAGCAGTGTGAACTGAAAATGATACGCTTGAAATACTGTCCAGTTAGCCAGCTGTAACCAATGACTATGGTTCTGTGCCTAAGGAAATAATTGAAATAATTCTCTGAAAATTGATTGAAATAATTCTCTGAAAATTGATTGAAATAATTCTCTGTATTAACTTAAGCTGGCCTTATGATTCATTTAATCTTTTGAAAAGCGGACCCCTGGTATGTCTCTGTGAAGTGCTCAGTGTTCATTTTCATTCACAGTGAAGCTACTCGGAAGCAGACACAGGGGTGTCTTGATGTGTTGCAGTAAACAGACCCCTGAGAAAACCCTGAAGAGCAGACGAGCCTCAGACCAGGTGCGGGTCAGAGTTCAACCTAACCCTTACGTATTGATGTTCCTGTTTATCTGTGCACTGGACAAGGCCTTTCTTGTACTCTGGCCCAGATGTGCTGCACCACAGCCCGGTTCTAATCCTCCATCGAAGCCGACACAATGTAAATCTCCCAAGACTTGAAATCCTGTTTTATTTATGTCCTCAACAGGACTTTGTTCTCATTTTAAAGCCTGTGTCTTAATACAAGCCATATATGATATGTATATCATTTTTTTTTAAAATCTTGCTGTTTGGGGGCTGAGATAAGATAAGATTGATGCAGGAGCAGAGGGCAGGGTAGCAATCACATACCCCTTTGATGCTTCCCCGCATGACAGCTGATCTGTCTCCCATGCACTCACAGCCTGTTAACAAGGAATCTGAAATATAATTACATTTATTATTTGTCACTTTATTTAGCATAGTTGTATTTATTGTGCCTGATATATATACACAGAACTGCAGTCTGGCAAATTATTTGCACATATAAAATATGAGCCATCGGAAGCTGTAAGCATAGGAGGTTTACAGGATATATAAATAATACATTAAAAAAAAAAATGTTTCTGCTCTTCTTAAAGATGTCAGCGCTTTCTCTGGTTGACACGGGACCAATTTGAAAATGATTCATATTTCTTTGCTTTAGACGTAAAGGCATGGATCCCTGTAATAATGTAAATAATATAAATCACTAAAGTTGTCCCTGTAGGAAAATGTAAAACCGACAGTCTTGCTTTGTCAGCTGCTGTTAAAAAAAATAAACTACTTTCACTGTAAAAGATCAAAATAATTCAAATTAGCATTGCATATATAGCATTTGTGAGCTCATTAAGGAGGTTCAGAACCTTTTTGATCTCTGTTTGCTGCTGATGGCAATGAACAAGGGGCAAAGGGAAATGTGTCACGGTGTTCAGTTATATCTGGTTTGTTCTTACAGGTGAATACGCTAATATGTTGGACCATTAAAACTATATTTAGGGGTTGCTTATCATCTAATTATAGAACTGGAATTGTTAGCTATGTTGCTCAGTATATAGAACCCTCTGGGACTCAAGATATAAAAAGGATCTTTATAGAACCTAAAATGAAGGTTCCAGATACAAGACTGAAAGTTCTTTACGGAACTCAGTCAGGAACAGAGATTTCTGAAGTACCCTGTTACCTCAGTGCTTTTACACTGCAGCCTGTGTCTTTACTAATATAACTATGAAACACTCAATAATGCTGAATTAAGAAATACTGAAACAAAAGAAAATTCAGTGACAAACCTTTCGACCAGAAGTATTTTTTCAGTCTTTGTTATTGAATGGTAGTTTCGTTTAGTATTTGTTAATCATAAATAAGCACACACTCCACAGAGCTCCACTGCGGGGCCCATGCAGTCCAGTTCTACAGGTATGACTGGTATACCTTCAGAAAGTGATGCTGGGTAAGGCCTGCTGGTTTGCTAATGGACTCATTATCCACAGTCAAAGGACTGAGATTTAGTTCTCAAACAGCCTGCAATTTACTGAACTCTGAAGGTGAAAGCTAGCTGTATATCTGTCAGTATTTATCACTTGAATCATCCCCTTTTATCTCCCTCACTTTATCCAGACAATTTGACAATCTTTCTCTTGCAAACCCATGAACTTTTTTTTAAAATTGGTTAAAGAAAAGGGCTTATAACCAGGAGGTCCCCGGTTCAAATCCCACCTCAGCCACTGACTCATTGTGTGACCCTGAGCAAGTCACTTAACCTCCTTGTGCTCCGTCTTTCAGGTGAGACGTATTTGTAAGTGACTCTGCAGCTGATGCATAGTTCACACACCCTAGTCTCTGTAAGTCACTTTGGGTAAAGGCGTCTGCTAAATAAATAAATAATAATTATAATAAATTGGCCTGCTTATCATCTCTCTCTCCCCCTCTCTGAAGAGATACTTCATTCCAATTTCTTATAACGTATCTAAGGAATCTAAAGAATTATCTTTTGCTTTATGAATATTTTAATGACCTGGGGGAATATGCTGAAGCCGTGGTGATTCATAGAGATTCATATCTTTGCTAAGAGACTCGTAAAAATAATAAGAAAACAAAAATGTTTAGATCACTTTCCTACATTTTCTTTCTTTTTTTTTGCTTTACCAGTAGAGAGCAGTAGGACTGTAGTGTTAAAAAAAAACCAAACAATAATGATCAAGAAATGAGCAGCAATCAAGTTTTACACTGGTCATGTGACCTCACATGCCATATCCCTTTATATTTTAACAAGAACAAAACAAAACAACAATTAAAGCAAACTTAGATTCAAACTGAAATATTTACAAGAATATTTATCCATACATATAACACACATTGAAGAAAAAATAATGCTGTTATTTGAAGTAAATAATACATATATATATATATATATATATATATATATATATATATATATATATATATATATATATATATATAGATAGATATATATCACACATGTTTTTTAAATTGAAAACATTAATAACTCAGATTGAATGTAGTGCTTGAGAGTAGTCTGGATTTGTTTGTATTCATTTTAGAATAATCAAATGGCTGGTTTCACAGCGGCCCATTAGCACTAGTCTCGGTTTTCTCAATGTTGCCTTAGGTAAGGTAATCCAAGACTAGTGCTAAACAGGGTCTGTGAAACCAGCCGGAATTATTTTTTCCAGATAAAAATAACCCTAATGACGATTTGGAGTAAATATCTTTGAGAATAACGCCTGTATTATATAGGGTTTAAAATTGAGGCTTGATTATTTTTCTCACTAGCCTTAAAAAAGTTGATTACAGTATTTTTGCAGTTGTATTACTTTTCCCCTGGTTATTCTATGCAGTTACTGTAGTTTACCCTAGTTTGCCATGTTTATTAATATAGTATGCATCACCATACTTTGCTATCCTTAACAATGCTTACCTATGCTTGATTGTACTTTGTTGTGCTTTTACTATGGCACACTACAAGGGTCATTCTGGTTATCTCCTGGTTTTCTCCTGGGTTTCCCAGACCCTTGTGTCTGCTGGTAGCTGCAGATCTTATATCTATTCCTTCGGACAATCGCAAGGGAATAAGCAGGGATAATCTTCTCATCTCGTTTCTTCATTTGCATCCGGTACAGTTATGCTCAGTATTTCCCGCTCAAGATTAGTGAGACTTTGGAAACGATAACTTATCAGCTCTCGACAGCATGAGTTATCTTATCACAAGAATACAACAAGGTAGGGCTAATCCTTAACATTGTGTTTTGTTTAAACAGGAGAGGTCTGACGTAGTTATTAAGTTAACAGCCTTCCTTTTATAGCAGCCCCCTTAAAAAAAAACAGTAAATATTATGACCGAATTCCAAGCCTTTGCCCAGTAAAATCCACACACAAATGTCAAGATTGTTAACGTTTCAGATTCAAGTCACATTCACTGTTTTTTTCCCCAATAACTAGGAAGTGAAGCCCAAGGAGGCCTTTTAACAAATCAGACTCCTCCATTAGCGCAAAGCAGATTCCTATACATAAGGTTATCACGGATTTCACAATTTCCGTGAAATGTACCCATTGCCATGTAATATGTCGTTCCTGGTGAAAATTCTCATTTGTGAATGTATAGTGTAAATATACAATAAATACAACATGTTTGCTTGATTGATGCACCACCAGTTGCACTGCATTTAGGAACCTGGCAGCCGGTTTTGTTTGCTTCCTGTAAATGATGGAACACACACTGCATAGAGCTGAACAATGTCTTTAAAATGTCTTCAACAAAATGGCTGCAACAAAGTGTGGAAATATTTCTGCTAAAGATAGCTCTGTCTAGTACAAGAAGAGCGCATTTCACGTGTCTGTTGTTATTTTTACATGTATTTATGTTTTCAATTTGTTTAATAATTCACTGATGGTGAATGTCTTTAAAAATGTGTAAATATAGCAATGACAGCATCATATCTCAAACAGGCTGCCTGCAGGATCAGGGAGTTGTCCCTGTTTTGACACGGTATTTTAGTCACCAAATGAAAGCTACTGTTACACAGAACTACATGGGCGTGAGAGGGGAATGCTTTTGCAACCGCATTTCTGTCTGCATGGGAACATCTTGTAACATTTATTAACTGAACAGCATAAGCAAGTTGAAACTGAAAAAAAGCTTCTGGTACTCTGTGTACTTCCTGTGAAATTCACCAAAAAGCCTTGCCTCAGATACCGTACCTTCAAATGTAATTCCTGTTGTCAGTTCTGCTCACATTTTAACCTGGAGCATTTGAAGTCCCAGCTGAATTGTGCAGAGGTATTGGTTGAAGATAACAGAAACTAAGCTGCAGTGAAACAACACTGAATCCAGACAGATAGATGCAAAGAGCAGTTACACTGCTATTGAAATGCACTAACTTTAGGGTACTCCTGTTTGTCATCTTAAATTGCATACCACATTGCTTGGTGGTTCCTGTGTGAACAGCATGTAAAGTTTACATTATACCTGTTGGTAACTGCTGAAATAAAACACATCATGAACTTCATATTGTGCATTCAAAGTTTTTCTTACATCCACTTTTAAGCAGCCTAAACAGTAGAGATTATAATGCACAATATTACCTTATCATGTTCATGATAGGGTTGACCCAACAGCAAGTGGAATTTACTATAAATCATTTAAGCAGAGTCAGTGCAAAGTCTGCTGAATGATAGATATACATTCCTCTGTGTGTGTGTGTGTGTGTGTGTGTGTGTGTGTGTGAGCGTATAGCACAAATTGTTTCAGTAATGATGCAACATTATTCAATCCAGTCCTACAATCCTCACACCCATTTCTCTAAGAATAGATTAACAGAGTGCAACGAGTTAGTGACACTTTTGGGAGGTTAGTTAGTTAATGTGTTTTTAGTTAGCTAGTTAATGTGTTTACCAGACTAGGCACTGCAGTTCTCTTATATTGCTAGATTCCACATTGTATAGTATTAGCAAAATTGAATTCCTTTAACAAAGTCAGCTCAACAGAGGCTACTGAGATCACAGGCTGTGGCCAAATCGTCAGCGTTTTAAAATAAAAATGTATTCTTCAAGCTGCAAGCTTAAATTAGGACGAGGGACAAGGGACTGCTCATCAGACAAGCTGCTTGTACTGCAGTCTACATTTGCATTTCGATATTTTTGGCATTAATTTGAACTGATTTTACTGTAGCTATTTAATCGCTAACTGTGAAGAGCACTGCAAGATGAAATGCTGTTTCTGAGTTTCTCCAACATCGCTGCAAAGAAGCGTTGCTTGTTACAATCTGGTGCACAAGATACATTTTCACAGCCGTTTCAAGTTGCTCTTTAATTCGTTTGGTTTCATTTTGTTGCTTTTATTTGCCGCGTAGCTTCCTAAATGAAAAGACCCTCTCTGTGCTTCACAGGGTTATAGCCCAAACAGGTGTTACAGGTGTAAACAAGAGAACACATCAGTATTAAGAACACTGTTAAAAACAATCCGAAGGTGTTCCTTTCTCTTTAGCACTCAGCTTGGAAGTAATAGATCCCTTGGGACCTGCTAGTGCTTAGTTCAGTTAGCATTGTATCAGCAGAGCCCTGCATAGCTACTGTTTAATTATGAAACTGGTTCCAAGTGAGTTTTTCCTCCTTTGGTGCCAGAGTTAGCTAGCTGGCCTCCTGATTCTCCTGCATCTCTGCGCCCTGGTATGAACGGAGAGATATTAGCATAGCTGAAGGGATTGGGATGCTGATTATTACAGCACAAAAACACTATGCAAAGCAGTCACTTATTCCTCTGTCTTTATTGAAAGCACCACATCATACAAGCAATTCAAAAGCACTTGGAAGCAATGACAGATTATCCCTGCTTTATCTTCTGTAAGGTTTGGAGTCATAACTGCAGACTTGATAAACGTGAGTCAGCTCTGAAGCAAGCCAACCTCGACAGCAAGGCTCCCCACCCCTGATTCGAGCTGCACCACTGGGATTCAGTACTGCTTTGACCTACATAAGTAACCAAATAGCTGCTTTTTTAAAAATAGAGTTCAGTGGAAAAAAAGTGCTATTTCCTAATTTTCTGACCACAATGTTATTTTTCTTATTTTTAATCAAAAAAGGAGAGCTTAAAACTCATACAAAAACATAATGAATTATAAACATAAAACTATACATTTTTTTAAAAAAAAACCTAGACTCAGTAAATACACACACTCATTTCATAAGAAAAGGGAGCAAAAATGAGTTGGAAAAAAACCCCACTTCCATTATTCCAAGATTTTCCAGACACATACCGCTGTTTGGCAGCATACTGATTTATACTGGTTTTGACAAGTAGCAAAGGAGCAGTAGAACTTCGGAAAAGGGGTGAAAAAGAATCTCTGATGAATTCCAGAAGCTAACAAGTACATCTCTTTTACATTTCAGTCATGAAAGCCAGAGTCACCACTAGCCTGGAATAATAATGGCAGAACTCCCGCTGTCAGGGGCCATGTGCGTGGAGCGGGCCGTTGTCACAGGAACCGGCTGCAGCTTTTAGGGAATCTTTCCCTTAACTTGGTCCCAGCGGGAGACGCAGGCTGATTGATTGTGGGACTGTCACACTCAGTGAAATATGGGCTGGCACCAGGTGGTAGTAGATAGGAATCTTCATTAGTGCCCATGTACGGCATGGTTCACAGCGGGTGCTGTAATATCTCAGTAAACAAGGTTGGCAGCTTGCAAGTGATAATATTTCTCTCTCGCTGGATGGCTGGAAATTAGACTTCTCACACATCAAAATGCATTTGTTGCAAACTTCATTCATTAAAACTCCTGGCAGAATTTTTCTTTCAAGCTGAGTTTTCGTCTTTCTGATTTCAGCGTGCAAGGAAGTGCCTCAGGGAATATGACACAGGCAGTCTTTCATTATTTTCTTTTCTGGTACAGCAGGTATTGGGTTTGATTCCTGCTGCCAGTGTTGGTCGTCCTTCATCAGTATATCACTCCTCCAGAACCACACTACTGGATGCATCTCTATGTTTTGTTTTGTCTAGTCTGGGGGAGCAATATGTACAGTACATGACAGTGTGGCTCTGAGGATGTGATATGATATATCCATCGTTCCATGCACATAAGCAAATTAAACCAATTAAAAATGAACACTAAATTACATTATATTTAAGCATCTCCAATTACAATGCAATCGCATTAACATAGGTAAATGTGGTTACATTGTACATACACAAACGAATGTGTGCATACAGAGTAAATACAAAAGACGCAAGCAATATGACTACACAGCATATGTGAAATGACTATCAAAACAATATAATTACAGTGTGATTAAATTTCCCCTTGTGTAAACTGTTAATTAGATCTTTGTAGGAATAGTGATATAGGAGCTAGGATTTTATGCTAATTCACGAGAGCCTTCATGTTTGTGTAGAAGACTGCGATGGAGGATGTTAAGGTGACTTCAGGAACTGGGATTTGCAGACACTTAAGGCAGTAGACAGCATGTCTAATGAAGTCTTTGAACTCTGGCAGATCTCCTTGGTTTCCTGCAGCGAGTTCTGAAAGAATAAGTGGGTGCCGCAGCAAATGGATAAGGACGCCATGGCTCTACAGATGTGGAGCGGAAATGATTCAGAGAAACTGGCGTGACAGGGGAGTGTCCAGGGCACCCAGTTAAACACATGACAGTGGTTCATGGACGGAGGATATGCAGGACTGGACTAATAGGGTGTGAGTTACATAACTTAGGACCTGCTTTTCAAAAGCTGATCTGAGAGTTTTACTATCTTAATGGAAATTAACTCATTTTAATTTTCATGGATTCAAATAAAAATCTGTATGTTCCTGTTTTCTCAGCAAAATAACGTTGCTCTTTGAAGGAGTAGTTAGCAAGGTGTTCAAATAAAATGTTTTGTTATTTAAAAGGACAAGCTACATTATCCCTGACACCCCTGTCTGTTCAAGATTTGGGCATTTTCTGTTTGAATTGGGAACATTCAGATATCAACGCTAAAGGAGCCTATAAAACAGTAATGAATTGTAAATCAGTAAATGTGGATCTGTTCTAGCGAGAGATAGATACAAATTGTTTAATGTCAGGGGATAAGTTCTAACACCACAGTGATGTGGAATGTCGTTGCCAAAAAAAAAAAAAAGCTAGCTATCCAAATGGAAGGAAGCCTTATCGGCAGGGGTCTGAAATGGTTAGCTTGCTTGAGTAATGCGCACTGGCCCATGTTGAGGGTCCATTCTTCATAGTGAACATTTGTTACTCACAAAGAGCCTGTACCCCACACCGCATGATCATAAATCTATCCATTGTATCTGGTTCTTGGCTGTTGGCTGTTTGGTTTACAAGAAAAGGTTAGGATGACTTGGCTGATTTATAGAGACTTGAAATTAAAATCTGGAGAGGAACATTACTACCTGTGATATGAACCAGATGTAGGTCCAGATGTTTCTCACAGAAATGAGGAACTGGATTGCTTTGGCCCATTTCATTTGGTTCAGAAATAAAAAAAAGGTACATAAATACATTTTACAAAGTTTATAAGGAAGAGGCACATTTTATAAATTTAAATTGTCCCTTGCTCTGGATTTCCATAGCAGAGCAATGGGTGTGCTGTGAATTGGTTTAAGCTGAGTGCAAAGTATGCTAGATCCTGGTTTTGAATACCTGTCGCAGGCAATGAGTTACAGAGTGTCCCTGAGTAAAATAATTCAAGCTCTTTCCTTTAGAATTTTTTAACCCAATAATAAAACACAACAAGCCAGCTCAATTAATAAAGGACCCCATTCCAAAGACACACTGTTTTATAAGCAGGCTTGACTGCAGTAGCAGACTAACAAAAGAAATGTTGTGGAACGGCAGGAGGCCGTTCGGCCATCAAGACTCCTCGGAAGCACTTCAGATTTGAATAGTCACGTCGTAGTCCTTCTCTTACACGCCAACTACTAGGGGGGATGTGATTCAGGATTCAATTATTTTACCTCGTTTATAATCAAATTCCACTAAAGGTAAACACATATCCTAACTTGGTCAGATATTGAATGCCTACTCCCAAGGGTGGATTAAGCCAGCAGGGTGTGCCAAAGGTACTTTGGCATGAGGCTGTTACTTTCAGAATGCCCTAAGACCTGTCAACACGTTCTTACATTTATGAAGACACTCGTTTAAAAGATTCTGCTCAGGAATTTCTTCCACTGGATGACTAGGACATTTAGGAGTAACTAACACGTGATTTTAAAAAGTTATTTTATTCATGTTGAATTCACATGACGTAAACATTATTAATACACTGAAGATAGAAGTTAGTGTAGTGGAATTAAGACATATGAATGATATTTTTACCGGTAACATTGTGGAATAATATCCCTGGAATAATACTGCTTTGAAGAACATGGTTTGTTCAACTCTTTCTTTTACCGGTAAACAGATTCTACACAAACAAACTACCCAATGAATAGCTACCAATATAATCCATTTGTTTGCACAAGCTTTCAGAGAAGGCAGGATTGAAAAGTTCAAAGGGAGAAGTTCATGAATTCCCTCTTGACAGTGATCGATGAGGGGAAGCTTGACGGGACAAGTTCATCCTCGGCCCCGCTCTCTCCCCCTTTGTGCTGATCTGTTGTTATTTTAGGAAATCTGAGCATGTGTAGTAGCAAGTGGTCTGGATCCCAGACAGGTCATCAGTGGTCTTAAAACAAAGACAGAAGGGAACCTTTTAGCCAGCATGAATTGAAGAAAGGATGAAAAATGGACAAGGGCAGAGAAAGCGAGCCCCAAGGACTCTGGGAAGAGTCCAGCCCTTGTCAAGTGGGTAACAGGAAGTGGAAACAGAGGCAGTGACCCTTGTGGTAACAGCTGCTTTGTCGATGAAGTGCCAGTCCAGTGAGGCCATCATTGATGGGCTGCTTTGCGACAGCAGGGGTCCACATTCCTGCCAGCACAGTCGAGACACACATTATTCCAGCCAGTCTCGGCTGGAAAAAGTTTATCTGTCAACCTTTAGTCTTTAATTCTTGCAGTTGTTAGAATCAGGTGTTCATAAGTTTGGGTTTTTCAGAATGTTTATGGTAGGGTGTTTTTATTTTGGTGAAATGTTCTTTTATGAGAGATAGCAATGTATTTGCCTGCACACTGAACAATGGAGCACACTGAGCATGGTTAGTGTTTAGATTAGAATTGGATCATTAGTTTATTCAAAATATTATATTGATGGTCAAAAGGTACATTTTGTTAATTAACACCATAGGCCCCTTTTTTGAACTGTAACTTCTATTGAAATAATTTGTTGCCTAATATTTGTTTTTCCCATTTTGAAATGCATGCTGACTTTACCCAGTAGCATGTATAATAATAATAATAATAATAATAATAATAATAATAATAATAATAATAATAATAATAATGTAACTGCACATTTTTATTTAGAATTCCAGTGAGTTCCTGGGATAAACTGAAACTAGACAGCACAGTAAATAAGGAGCAGAATCCCAGTGGGGTTTGTTTGTACAAATACGTCTACACAACACAAACCACTTGACCACCTGGCTAGGCAGTGGAGAATATGGAGCTCATAAAAATAGAGAGAAAGTGCATTAAACTGCAGAGACTGTTTACCAGCAACATGTAGATAGCACTGTGACTTACTTTTTTGTTTTTAATAACTAGAAATTTTGTTCTCAAATTTTCGCATTTGTTATTTCAGAGTTAATTAAGTTTAAATATCATATGTAATTATCAGATATACACATTAAAATGAGAATGCCTGGAAAGCAAAGTGTTCTCTTAGCCGAAGTGTTCTCTAAGACAGAGCTGACCACCGGACACAATATGAATCAATCAATCAATAAATATGTATTAATTGTCATGACACACATGCCTCAGCATATCAAATGAACAGAACAAGTAAGAGAAAAGCAATAGGCAAGTGTATGTAATAATAAAGTAACAGACAAACCAACGTTAATCAACTAACTGTCAAACTAAATTAACACAGCAGCCCCACACACGTTAAAAAAATGCAGCAGCAGCTCTAGATTAATTATGAATACATGTACAGGAGCAATATTCAAGCCACGCACACAATTATTTAACAAAATGGTGAAACAACTCCAGGGCTCGAACAATCTCCAAATGTTTGTAGCAAGAGAAACAGCAGCGCATTTCTTTGTTTGTTTACATGCCATTTTGTAATGATGAGGTGCAAAACGAGGCAGAATATGATCAGAATACAACACGAGGCAATATTAAATGATGGTGGTGCTAGAAAGATTGAACAAGCCAATCAGTGTGCCTCAAAACTCTTGCGATGACAAGTCACATTTGGAAAAATGTAATAAACCATTTTGAATTTAAGTTTGATGATGATGAGTTATCAGGTTGCAAAACAGTACTGTATCAGTTGTGAATGAATCGTTACTGGTGCCAAAAAGGTGTTCTTTTAATCGAAATTCCTGTTCCTTTAGACGGAGCATTTAAAATGGGAAAAATCTGTTTCACCACAAGGGTGTTCCCTTAGCCAATGTGTTCTCTTAGGAAGTGTTCCTATACACAGAGACTACTGTAGCATCATATTATAGTGCTTGTTACCTTTTTGTCAGAATATGCATGTTTTTTTTGGTTTTCTCTTTCTTTTCATGATCTTCTTTTCTCTTTATTTCCCATGTTTTCACGGCATATAAGTCACACCTCTTCTGTAAACTCCACCATTTAATTTCCTGTTCTGGGGAATGATAGGCCTCCGAAAGGTTACAACGCTGTTACAAAACTATTAAAATCTATGTATCATGCTTCTTACTCTTCAGATCAGATTTGGGGTAATTTTATTATTTTTTAAAAGCACTAGATCAGATTTTACTTCCTCAAAAACAATCCTGACAATGTTCCAGACGGAGGATAACATTAGACTTGTACCTGCAGCCTGAATCATTGCTGCAGAGCAGAAGGTCATATAAACAGGTAATTTTTTAGGCTCATTAGTGTTCGTTAAGGTGTAGGATGACAGCAGTGGAAAGATGAAAATACATTTGCAGGTCAGATATAAAGCAGTTTTTTAGTGACCCTGAGCTATTGTGTTGTAACCTCTCCTCCTTCAACCTCGCACATTCTCACATTTCTGTCTCTCTGTCTGAGGTTTGTCCTTTACAATACATTTAGAGCCTTCAATTATTTTACCATCGTTTCTCTACCCAATTTGGAATGTCAGGATATGTTCTCTCACTGAAGCAACTTCCCACAACAGCTTAGGATAACTGAAGGTCAGTGGGCGTCCTACAAACCCATGACCAAGCCAACCGCAACTTAACATCTAGAGTAGGAGTTCTGCAGTAGATGTCAGCAAGCTACCACCCCTGGAGCACCAGGACCGGGTCTGCAGGTGTCAGCCTGAGGTCACTGGGTTCCAGGCCAGTCAGGGCCTCTGTAGACACGAAGCAGACACTAGAGCACATTGCAAATGCAAATTTAACCCCTGATGTAATATTGAAACAAATTAAATCTGGATCTTGGGTCAGTTTCAACAGCTCAGACACACTGCGGGGGAAGGCTCAGAGCAGGTACTTTTTCCCATTTTATTTTAGATCCATGAAAAGCCGAACTGAACTGTACTGAACCGTATTGACGGTTAATGAGGCCAGTCCGGGACTAACCCTCAATGCAATGACCCGTGTGGAAACGAACAGATGCTGTGTAAATGGAGTACTCGTCTAGTCATTGAGTACTGCTATTATCACAGCAGGGTAGAGCATTCCTACCACCCAGTGTGGCTTCATTATTCTGACAGGTTGAGATGTCAGGCTCCTGCCTCCTGTGAAGGAGATGCCACGGAATGCTACTGGTTTCACAACCGAGGAAATGGGAGTGCTGAGCGAAACAGTCGAGCCATGCCTCTCCCTGTGGTGGCGATGCAGCTGGAATCCTGTGTAATGCAGTAGATCAAAGCATCGCACATTTTAACACAACATAGCATTGGAGGGGACAGGCTGGGTTTGTGACCATACCTGAACACAGTGGTATGGTTTTGTGGTAAGAAATTTTTAAAATGTTTTTAAAAATTCAACAATAAGCTGAATGTGTAAGTTACATGCCAGGGAATTCAGTACAAAGTATACATATATTAATTATATATATATTTATATAATTATAATATATAAATATATATGTATTATTAATAACCATCAACAAATCTAAACAAAGGAACAATAATATATATATATATATATATATAATCACGATGAATACACTTAATACCATTTTTACTGCCATTAAAATATATACACTTGCCATCACAATTTGTTATTAGCTTAGGGACATTTTAACAGTTAATATATATTTGTTAATAAATAGCAGCAATTACAAACGTAGCATTGAAAAGATCCTTGCAAGAATAAATCTATATAATTGGTAAGATGCAACATAAGAATTCATTGATACTGTGTTTCATCTGAGTTGCTTGTAGTGTTCTTAAGTTATGTAACTTTAATTAGTGTTTTTCTTTTTTAAAGTACCAGTAAAAAGCTTTTAGAAGCAATATATACAGCATGCATCTATGTTGTTGTTATAAATTGGAATACACAGATGCAGGCCTCGTCTATTATCCAGAGCAGCTTCAGCTAAATAGTACATTTTATTCACATGCTCTATGTAATGAGTTGCATTGAGCATCTGAATAATACAGTCGTCTGTCGTGCTGATACCAGAGCCTGGGTGTATTTAAGAGCAGCTCTGTGTATTCTTCCTATTTATAGCACATCCTTTCAATATGAAAACACGCCATGAGCCAGCACTGCTAATTACTCTCAAGTGCTATTGTCTCTGTGTCCTGGTATAAATAACAGTATGAAAGCCAATGCAAATGCAGAATGGATTTGTCTTACACACTGCTATTGAACAGGCAAAGTACTGAAAACTCAAAGTACACGAAGCAAAGCTTTTTTACTGACTATTTATGCATTGCAGTATTCAGTTTTTTGTTTTTTTAATGAACAAGCCCAAGGACACACTGGGGATTGGGTTATGGTTTTGTTTGTGCAGAATTCAACCTGAGAGATTTTTTTTGTTTGTTTTTTCCTATAGCCATGTAGTGTAGTTGTTTAATGGACTGGCTTTCACTGCTGGGAGGCAGAATTAAAATCTGGCTTCAGTCACAAGTGAAATTAATGTTTATGTGTCTCTTTAGAAATCCACCACATGACTTATGTAAAGAAAAAACGATTCGGTAGTTCCACAAGGTAGTAATCAAAAAGCAGTTAGTAGAACTGATTTCAATCACATAAACAGTGACATATCTTAACAGCAGTACCCTAACATACATAATAAACCCATAAACATTGAATTTGTGCATAGTGGTCTTAACCAGCATTGTATTACTAAAACATTACCCCCGGGATCACCCTTGGGAGAGCACACCAGCAGGGCTAATGCCAGTTAATATTGTCTTAACAAATAAAGTGAATTTCCTGCCATACTGGTTTTAAAAATAGCTTTTAGCTAATTCAGGAGGCACACAGGATCACGCTTGCGCACAAACACACACAGAAGCACCCTTCCATGCACAGGCGTTCAGTTTAAGATGCTGTCTAAATAATAGGATTTGAGTCTGCATTTTCAATTGACCCAGAAGCTCTAGTACTATGATGGGTCAGGAGGCTAAACTAGGGGATAGAAGAGAACCATCAGGATTAAGTGATTTCAGTCAGGACAACGTTGCGTTAAATAAACACCTCTATTATAATACAAAATCTTTTTCCAAAAACAATGGGTGAAGAAAATAAAAATAAAAATAGTTGGAGCACAGCCTCATCCCTTGGAACAAACAATAAAATAATAAATCTATGCAACATGAGAACAAAAAATATTAGGCAGAGGAGCATCGTATACTCCCCCCCTCAGGACGAGGCTGGGAGTGAGGTGGTGGTGGCTGAGTGTGCAAAATAGGTTTATATACCTATAGGTTAATTGGAACTTGCTGGTACTAGGCTTGTAGATTAACCAATGAATGTACCAGGCACTTGTACTACAGATTTCCTGCCTGAAAACTTTGCAAGCTTTATATTACTTTACTGCATGTCAAAAGACTGAAATAAAAAAAAAATCAGGAGAGTATAAATGTCACCTGACTCAGACAGTTGTGTGTACTTTCTTATTAAAGTAAGTGTAATTTTTTTAAATACTGGCATTAGAAAAAAAAAGAAACTCAGGCAAAGCAAGCTCCAAACAGCTAATATTCTCTGTCAGTCAAACTGATTTGAAACTTGCAAAACACATCCTGAAAAAGCTCAATTAAAAGAAATGAGCTGTGAATTACCTAGCACAGAGGGAATGGCTTTGATTACTTTCACATAATAAATGACAGCGACATATCCATGGATATGATTACAAGTGAACCCTCCGTTCTTCATTTACTGCATTGAAATGTGTATTTTTGGGAGAGATGTGATAGTGTGCGTTCACTGAATTCCATTAGCTTCCCTTGCGCTCCAGGCTGGAGGATAGTAAAGGTATCAACGGCTCCTGAGACTGTCTTGAGAATGCCCAGACCAGGCTGATCCTGTATGGGTTTGAGAGCGACCAATTCGTTTAGAATTGGACATCCTTTCTAACAATGTTTTGCTTTTAGAAGAAAAAAAATCACAGAAGAGGGTGTAAAGGCAAAAACATAACAAAAAAGAGAATATCAACCACAAACTTCTCATCAGTACAGCAATTATTTTAAATCCACAGGAAAAAACTTTTGTTACAGCAATTCTCTAAATACCATACAGAGATCTCACAATTGATATACCATATTTTTTCTTTAAAACGTTTACCAGGTTGGTCTTCGTAGATGGCAGACATGATTAAAACCCAGGCCAGACACAATGATGTTCTGGTAAAGACATTACCAGGTTGGGTAGGGCTCTTCAACCTATTCAGCAGGAATCCCCACACTTTATTGGAAATTGCATCTGTGTACAGGAAGCTGAAGAGCTCCCATCCTGTCCTGAATCACTCCTTCCACCTTTTGATTAAAGGCATCCTGATTGTCATATTGCCAGCGATAAGAACTGAAGACAGCTGAGAATAACCATGGGGGGGGTGCAGCATTATTAGGCAATCAGGTAGCCCCTGTGTAAAAAGCAATGTTGTAATTCCCTGCTGCTCTACCAATGAGGGAGAAGAGAGTGTCTTGTTGTGCACATGAAAATACCAGGACACAGACTACACGTAGGGACACTGCATTTTCTACATGCACATAGAACACATGCATTTATTACAGTGAGGATGGGACTCCATGCAATGACAACGTGTGATTATTTGATCATTTAGCTTTGTTGTATATGGTTTGCCATTATGATCATATCAGTAAGAATAATAAGAAGAAGAATCAAATGGTCAAACTGCTGTTAAAGTACAGTCCCCTACTGGGTGTCCATCACCAGCTTCATTATTAGCCACAATTTATACCAGTATTTTAATTACTGTATGTGTAACTCTTTCATTTGTAGAGTTCTTCAAATGTTCATCAGTCCTTAACAGGACACTGCAGATTTACCATGGTACAGTACACTTCTATAAGGATACGGAAAGAAACATGCCTAGCTATCCCCAAGCACCTGGAAATGACCATTGTTTTGACTGTAAAAGAGATGTTAACATTGAAGACACCGTCATGCTTGCATATAAATCAGTGTCTGACTGGCGGGGTGAAATGAAACTGTCAATGTGCAGCATTGGGGGGCTTTGTGGAAGATCACAAGACTTGACCCTGTCTAGGTACAGGTATATACAGTATCTACTTCTGTCCTGCATGGGAGAAGGCATTTGTATTTGTGGAGGTCATCCTGCCAGAGTGAAGAAGGGTAAGTGTGACCCTGAAGTTACACAAGAAGAACCTGATGAGAAGGGAGTAGTCTGTATTACCTGATTTATGTTCTGAAGTCCCATGTTTTGCACTTGACAGAAAAAAGTATCTCATTGTAAGGAAATATGTATTTAAAGAATAAAATAAGATTTCTTAACATGATTAGAGAATATCTTCACTATAAATCCTACTGCTGAGTAAGTACCTGGAAATAATGATAATGCCTAAATGAAGAACCTGAAGTAAGAATATGAATAGCACTCAATGTGCGCAACTGTTCACGTCCTGCACCCCCTCATCCATATCGAGGACTCTAAGAGAACCACAAGCCTTGACTTTAACGGATGAAGCAGAAAATGCTACAATCATCCGCAAAAGTTCCCTTTTATTCAGCAGGCAAATTGAGTTCATTGGGTTCAGAAATCCGACTGCCTTGTTATTAGGAAGGTTACCAAGTAAGATCCCATTGAGATGACTATCTTCCCATTTAATGGAGTTCTGGCCAAGTGACAGCCCTCTCCTATCCCAAGCTCTCTGTCAAACATTATTTATGTGGCGTTACACATTCCTTTACAGTGCTTCAGTTTATACAAACACAAGATATGTTTAAAATAAACAAGCCTTTTATCAAATACCAGCATCAACACTGTGACCTCCCAGAGATAAATTGTATCAAAATCTTTCAGACATTGCATACATAGCCACTAAAAACCACTACGTATATAATCAAAATCAGTCGTTCCTTACAGAAAAGTACCGTCTTATCATTTGAAAAAACCTTAGCAAAGACCACTTCCTTTCCTGAAATGACAGCTGTATTCCTATACGTTATGCATATAGTACTGGGATAAGGCAACACATTGGATTGCAGCTGGTTTTCTTAGTTGTTACCATTTGTACCAGTTTGTCACAATAAAAAAAAATATATTACCACTGGTTTATACCATTGCAGCTACCCTTCTTCTACCATTGCCTCAGTATACAGAACCATGCCTAGCCTTTAAAGAGGTATAACGTTGGCATTTGCAAATGCATTTTCCTCTAAGCCTGTTTCTCTTAAGCTTTTTATTGCACACCATATTACAGTAGCATCTGAGAGCATGCATGGCAGACGCTGACATGTCTATCTGCTGCAAGATTATTAGAACAAACAAAACACCCAAACAAAATAGCTTTTCTCACGAAATGTCACGGCAGCGTTGCTTTGAAAGTTTGATTCATTATATCTTTCTTGCACACTTCACTTCCAGACATCTCCAGTAGTGAAGAAGTCCTCTCTCTGCTACTCGTCTGGCATTATGTTGCACTGGGGCAGCCCCTTATCCCAGAGTGGGAGTTTCATTAGCATTCACAGGCAGAGTCGCAGGCTCAATGAAAACGGGGCCGCTTGTGCTGGGACTGTCAATCACATCTGAAATGAATGTAGCTTTAATTAAACTGGATTAAGCACCATTCTCTTGTTTGTCCCTAATCCCCCTTCATGAGCATTCTTTCTCTCCGGTGAAAGGGACGGTTGGTTACTACATCCTAGACAATTACCCAGTTTTTTCTAGATTTGAATGAAATGTTTGACCGAATGCTTGACAGACAAGTTGTGTGGCCCAAAAAGAAAAGGTTCGCGTAAAAGAAACTTGTAATTCTATTATTTACAAAATCTCCTCCCATAGCCCTCACCCCCCTCCAGACACACACACACACACACACACTCCCTGTTAATAGGTATTCTCATCTATAGAGTGTATTTATTCAAGGATTTACCTTTCGCAAATACTGCAGTAAGTACAGTAAGCTACTGTAGAGACAGTTATACATAGATACGCAGTATTTAATCAGAGACTGATTATCTGAATTTCAAGGATGAGGATTACTTTACTTACATTTGGCTGTGCCAATGTTTGTAGCTTGTTTTATGTTTTTGCAGGCTTTTATGGTATTATTAAATAATTAGAAGGGGCTGGTGATGAAAGGAATATTGGCTAAGAAGTGTTTTGCAAATTCACAGACCCCTTAGAAAGCTCCCAAGGAGATGTATCTGAGTTCATTTAAATGACTTTTACTGATTTATAAACTTTTCTTTAAAAGTCCAGCATCATTAACCGTGTCTACATTTTATACAGACGTTAACTGAAACCAGTTCCAGTTAATTCTGTGTCTAATTCCCTTCAGGTAGGTAGACTATGTGTTTACTCAAATTTGTCATTAGCAAAATAAAATGTCAAAAAGGAGATATGCACCCAATAATGTTACCAAACCAAAACTAAACCACTTCGACTTTTAATTCAGGGGCGTGAATGAAGTATGAAGTTGTTTCTTATTAGTTTTAGATGTTTAATCCATGTTTCGTCCATTCAGAAAGAAATGGTGTTATTGGCGAGTAAAATCTAGCCCTATGTGTTAAGCCTCTATTACCACGAATGAAATTTGCTTGTCCCTTTATATGTGTATATATATATATATATATATATATATATATATATATATATATATATATATATATATATACACATGGGACCTTTACAAAACCTACAACAAGCTGTGATGTATCATTCTGTATTACAGGCTTTGTATTTGCAACAGTAATGTCTACAGATCCGGGCATTATCGATAGGTAATGATCCTATTGGGTCTGCTGGGTTAAGTACCTTCAGATTAAGCTCAACACATTAAGCTTCCCAAGTGCAGCCATTACCTAATGATAATGCCTGCCTCTACAGATGTTGTCCAAATGGTGCTTTTTGGGAATCAGACTGACAGACTGAGCTAATGTGATCCGATGCTCTGTATACTTGATCTGATTACAATCATCAACTGAAAAGCAATGTGACAGCAGTTTTAAGAGATGAGTGATGAATGCATCATTTGCATAAAAAACAATGCCACATAAAGAATATGCAGGCACGTATTGTCTGTCACAGCATCTGCAATGGGATTCGAAACATTTAGCTTCTCGATCAGTTATGTAGCAGTTCACATCAGTATGTTAAAGTTATTCTGATCTGGGGAAATGTCATTGCTGTTGACGCTAAATGGACACTCTTCTTGGGGGTCTCTTTTAATAAGCCACAGATAATATATGCATGTTGGCGGAATTATAGTGCTCCCAGCAGAATAAAATACAGTAAATCAGGCTTAATAATTATTTAGCCCTTAATTCCTCCCTAGAGAGGTGTAGTTGCTGAACATCAGCAACACTGAAACTTATCATACAGGCAAAGGGTGGACTTTTGTCTATAGTAGCAATATGAGAGTTTATTATTTGAAAGTAAGAAACAAGTCTAAAACCGTCTTTTGAGCTTGGGGATAAGCAGCACCTGAATAACTGCTCCTAAGCCCTGACAGTATTTGACATCCCCTATTGATACCTGACTCCAGAACGAAGTCGGGGCTATGCTCACTGCTCTGTGTCCACGTCCTGAACACTGTGTCCTGTGCTGGTAAATATTGAAATGTCACTGCACCAAGCTCTGTGTTCATCTTAAAACTGGAGGTGGGGGGGGGGGGGGGGGGGGGGTGTAAAGCAATAGGATTTAGACCTTTAAAATACATGAAAATTTAAATGTGTACGTGTGTGTCATTCTCTCAGTGCCCACTCGATGCTCTTTGGACCCGGTGTGGTGATTAGCAATGGTTAAATGCAAATCAAATGGTGCTGCCTGCCAGTCTGACACAGAGAGAGAGGAATAGAGTACAGTATTGCTGGTGCCAACAAGAGTGATTCTACAGCAATTTGATTAAGATGCATTGACCTGCATCGTCTGAGCCATATATAGGAGTTTACTGGGTTTGCATGACTGCTCCAGCTGGATGTTGCCTGGAAGTCTTAGGTTTGGGTCTAGTTGTATTTTTCTTCTTTACATTGTATTAAAGTAAAAACAATAAACTGTCAGAGGGGGATATGAAAAATGACTAAGCAAGTAAAAGTCAGAAAGCTGGGTTGTGGCTGTCGTAAGAATACATGGCATCTACTTGTGTCAACAAAAGTCGTACTGGAAATGTTTCAAAGCCGCAACCCCAGAAATGTCCTGCTCCAAACTAAGTGCATCTCATTAAGTTGCAGTCCGGAAGGTCTGAGATAAACTTAAGTTCCCACCCCTGTGTTGCATGCATGCTTCCCTGAATCTGACTGAAAACCCTCCTTTTACCCCTAGTATCTCTTTCATTGATTTGTGCAACTTTCACAACTGCAGTCTGGTGTTTTTCCAATTGTAAAACACCAGACTGCAGTTGTGAAAGTTGCACAAATCAATCCCGGGGTAATGCTTTTAAGCTTAAGGAGACGCCAGTGCTTATCTGTTTACCAACCTAAAGCACAGTACTGTCCAGATCACGTAGCCTCCATCTGCCCTCTTTGATGTTGGACCTCCTCAGAAGATCAGGGGTTTGAAATCAGATCTATTTTGAGACAAATCAATGCTGCAAATTCAATAAAGGTCGGTTTGGTCTGAAAAAGGGGCTAATATGTTTGGAGAGCTGGTGTAAATGGTGGCAGAAGTCAAACTTGCAAAGCAGGTTTATTTATTAAGTCATGTCCTTCATTAAATACCCCTCTTGTACTGTACTCCCCTCCAACTGACAGCTGAGATCCAAGCACTGTGTATGATCTGAGATCTGCGGCTACTGTATAAGATGTATATTTTCTTTTGATTATTTTCTTGAATGGAAAAAAGATTGCAAACACATGTATTTAAGGAATGTCAATGGAGGTCAAGCAGGGAGGAGGATAGGATCCATCCTTCATGAATAATTCTTATCCTTGCCAACATGTTTCTCCTCCGGGATTTCATAGACACATCCACAAACATGTTTCAGAGCGGTGTTGTTTAATACAATGGATTAATAGGGCACGTGGGAGCGATGGTGGAACAGCAGATTGAGGATGTTAATACCATGTCCAGGGGTCACCCTGGGATTGACCTTTATGTAAAGCTCCACTCCTTCACATTACAAATGATAAAATAAAAACATAAAACTCTACAGGTTGCAAAAAATGTGATAGGTAGCTGATTTCAATGTGAAAACAATAAGGTTGTGAAAAATATACATCCTTATTCTCTATTATAAGAATGCACCTGAAGCTCTCCTTGAGGATGCATACCGATGAAATTCTACCTTCTATTTCATTGTTTATAACATCAATAAAGGCACCAGCTGTTTGTCAACTTGATTTTTGTAGTTTTTGTCAGAGTAAACCTGAAGCTGTGCTATAGACTTTGCATGGAAGGAAGGTTACTGTTTTCATGCAGAATGTATAGTCTCTAGAACATGCATATTGTGCTTCAATACCAAAATAATCTGGTAAATGTGTCAAACACCAGAATAACCACTCTCTGTCAACTACTTGTGTTTTCAGGCTTGAACAAGGAAGATAAAATATCCTTCGAGGGGGAAGAAAAATGTCTACCGAAAATACAACGTTACTAAATATTCTGATACAGAGAATTGCTGCCATTCTCATTGTCAGCCCCAGGACGAAGCCATTCAGTGTTAATGAGGAGGAGTGGAGCAGAGTGAAGTGGACACACACACACACACCAGACACTGTAATTCTACAGACTGACCGAAACAAGAACAACGAGGGCACATCTTTATCAGTGACACAAGGTCACCATGTCCTAGTAAATGTCATACAATCAGAGACACAGACAGGCCCTCCTCCCATTGTCAACCCATTCCTCTCTGAATGATTCATCACTTTCGGGGGCACTCTCAACTTATTTATAGGGGATGAGGCGGGGGCTGTATCACATCTGCTGTTCAAACGGGTAACCAGAGGCACCGTGCAGGGGCTAGTCTGTCCTATCTGCATACCCAATCAAGCAAAACATCATGAAGATGATTTAGATACAAAGGGTTATGTCCCTATGGCGTGTTCAGCTGACAAGCTTCTGCCTGTGGCTGACAATACTCCCCCGCCCCTTACTAGCCCAAGATGTTGTTTTAAGGAGCTTTAAAAGTAATTCCCTAAAGAGATACTGCAGGATTTATTGAATGCTCCTCTGCCGATGGGAACAGCAGAATGCACTTCCTAAGTTGCCCTTGCTGTCTGAGCCAACAGTAATCATTTTTGTTCTGAAGACAGCAGTGTGTGCTCAATAATGGGCAGCGGGCCAGGCCTCTGCCACTGGTCTCCAGACGTGGGTGACACTGAAGTGTACCATCTTAGAAACAACTGTCTGCTCTTCATTCATCAGTTATCTGTATATTACCCCATACTTGGTAGTGTTTTTAATGGCCTAACCAGTGGCCAATTTGAGTTCTGCTGCCCTGAAGCAATACAAAAATACTGTGGAAACACAGTCAGTATAAATATAATATGGGGACCCTGTGGCAGCATTTAGATCTGCTGCTGTTGTTTAGGTAATAACAACAGACCCCCATAACATCATATCATACCGTCCAGACATGACCATCTGTGGAGGGACGACTTGCCACTGTGTAGCACAGGGTGCGATATGTATATATATATATATATATATATATATATATATATATATATATATATATATATATATATATATATATATATTTATTGAGGAGGGAAGTACAAACTGCAAAGCCATGGAGATCAAATTACCACAGGCTCAAGAAGTAGAAGCTGTTTCTCTCTCTCTCTCTGTCTCCCCAGGTCAGGTTTCAGCAGGCGGGTGTTTACACAAAGCTATGTGATCCCGAACCTGTCCTGACTGTGTAAACAGCTTTCAATCTCCAACCAGTGCAAATAACTGGGAAAATGCATTTGCATATATAAACTTCAGAAGGGAACGCATCCCTCCGCAGTATCTTCAATGCAGGCAGCATTAGCGGGGCTGACGATTGCTAAATCCTTCATTTCCTTTTCCTTTTACCTACTCTAGCTCTGCCTCAAACTGAGGGACAGTCCTGATACCTCAGCCGACCAGAACAATTAGGAAAGCCTGTCTTCCATTGGTTTCCTGCTTCAAATCCAGGATTAAAGGAAATCCAGATTCATTTGCTCAGTACAAACATTTTAATCCTGGTTAATAAACTGGCCTTGGGACCCAGGGTGTCAGGTCTTGCCCCCTTCACTAGTGTTATACAAATGAGATAAGTATGTCTGGAGTGCGCACAGACTGTAACCATGCTATACAGCTACTGGTTTACTTGTGGTACCTAATGGATCAAGAAAATTAGATTAGTAAGGTGCACATGCTTTTAATTTGTTAAGAGTCTGTTTATCTCCCTGCTGGAACCAAGTGGTGCCCAATTACTGGGAAGTTTCTGTAACACAATACTGTGGTGAGTGAGCAGGGCAGTGTTGCCACAGTACAGCAGCAAGAAGATTCCTTTCCCTGCAGATTGCTGGCACAGTTTATATACACAGTTTAATGGTTAACTTCTGGTAGAGTTCAACTTATTTCAAGGGGAATCTTTGTGTTGTTTTTTGTTATCCTGCAGCTTTAAATAAAAAAATTAAAAATAGTTCTGCTGTCTTAAAGTGTTGAGTACTGCACGGTTAAAAATAAAAATGCCACTTTGCAGAATGCAAACCAAATGGATCTAATAGAATGATTCACTGAGCCACTTAACAATACTGCATACAATACAAAACAATAGTGAAATAAGGTTTTACTTTAGGGCAGTGGCCCACCACTGTTAAGATCATTAAAGCATAGCCCAGTGGTGTTTTGCATCCACAGTGTAAAATATGAACCACCACCTCCAGCTAGCTTGAAGCTAGGCAAGCCTCTGCCAAGTGATCTCCTGACACTCATAGGGGGAAATTCTGAACTTGATACACTGTAGTTCTGACATGCTTGCATACCAGCTAGACATTTAATATGGCTTGGCTTTACTGAACATCCATTAATACCAGCCCAGTACTGGAAAGGGTAATATCAGGGGGCAGGGATGACTGTTATCGACACGCGAGTAAGCAGTGGTGAACAGGTTAACATCCATACAATTCAGCTCAAGGGTTTGTAATTCACAGATACATTTATTATTGTTTTTTTTGTTTCCATCCATCTGTCTCACACTATCTATATTAACAGTTGAATTAGATCCCTTATGCTAATGAAATATTTTACACAGAGTCCGGATGCGTGACACGTAATCAGACAGTTATATGAGCAGCCAGAAATAAAATGAAAATGCTGCAAGATAGGACCAAATCATAACGAATACAAAGCGTAGGCTTGTGTGGATATGTTTTTCAGTCATATTTAAAAACAGACATCTGTTTGAACTGCAAACCAATTGCACTCTGAATAAAAATCATTATTTGACATGACATGCTGTTCGACAAATCACAATGGACCTTTTTAAAGGATTTTCTGGGGTTCCCCTTACATTGGTGTTGGAGCCTGATTCCTTGCACTGTGTGTGTGTATATATATATATATATATATATATATATATATATATATATATATATATATATATATATATATATATACTGTATATAAAGAAGAAAGTTTGTCTGTCGTCTGTCTGTCTGTTCCTTTATGCATTCAGACTCCGCAGGAGCAAGTGCAACCAAACTTTGCATGGCCTCCTCTCATCCAGGGGAAGGGGTCAAGGGCTGTGTTTGAATACAAAATTTTGACCCCAGGGGTACTTTATTTAGTAACCCCGTTGCTGGATCACTACAGTAGCCATGTGTCTCAAATTAAAGAAACCCACAAAACCAAAAAAAAAAAAAGTTAAAAAAAGGGAAAGGGGTCCGAGAGCATTGTGCTACACCCAAGATCACTAACTTATAGGAAACCATAAGGCTACCGTTCCCCAATTTGTCATGCATGAAATATTGAAATATTGAATTTCCCCGGTCAAAGCCGAGTACTTCAGCTATATATATATATATATATATATATATATATATATATATATATATATATATATATATATATATATATATATATATGTCCAACAGCATAAAAGAAATACCCAGCGTGTATTGATTTTTAACTGAATTCAATGAGGCGCTTTCATCAATCAACCATACACTTTTCAGTGGCGTGGCATTCCTTCAATTTCTCAATGAAATGTGCCAGGCCATATTGAAGCCATTGGTGATCAGCAGTTTTGAACGTTTCATTACACCAACGTGTCTGGTCCAGGAGGTTACACTTATTTTTTGATTGCTCTGAGCTGCTCTAATGGTATCATTCCCTCATGTTAAGCGTGATGGGATAGCAAAGGAAATGAAGGCTTTCTTATTGCCCTGGAGCCATGCCATCCCAAAGCTGTGAGCAAACATCTGAGGTATTTCTTAAGCTTTCACTCCTGTGCATGTAAACCAGACTGCTAGCATTCTACTCTCAGAGACAGAGGAGGGCCCTATGCAACTTTAACGACTGTTTTATGGAATGCTTTGTGTGTATATGATGATCCTTTCTGGGGTGCACAGCGGGAGAAAAATACTTTTTTAGTTTAGTTGTGGTTATACCCTACTTTTACTTAGTGAGATGTTTGTTCGAAATACAGAGCTACCCCGCCCCCCGCCCCGAATAGCTATAATTTAGTACTGTAACTGCAAAAATAAACTGTTCATAATTGTATCATGAAAAGTTAATGTATTTGTTTTTTGAATGAGCAGTCTCCATGGTAATGAACTTTTCATGAGATACAATTATGAGCAGTTTATTTTTGCAGTTACAGTACTAAAAGGATAGCTGATATGGCAGGAAACACAGAAACACAAATAGGAATATGCACTCATCACACTACGTTTGTGAAATACTTGATTAGAGGTAAAATAGTTTTATTTTAAAGCACACAATTATAGTATGTATTCCAGGATGTTTGGTGGCAAGACTGACGATTGGTGATTTAAATCTTATTTTTTGGGGGGAAGTGGGAGTTTTTGTATCCGTTCTTAAATTAGAGAGCAAATGTGTGTACTTTTAGACACTGCATCAGCCTCTACTCTATACCAAGGAAAACACAGTCTCAATTGTAGCACTGAATCATTTCTCAGGGAAAGCAAATGCTGCAATGAAGTGCCACAAACATTAATCAACACAACCCTTTGCGTATTGTGTCTATTCTGATTTGAGAACTGCTAGGTATGTTAAGCTTTGTAAACATTTGCTTTGCAGTTCTTTTGTAAAATGAAATCTCTTATATTAAGGCCAGTTTGCTTATTTTATATATATATATATATATATCAAACAAAAAATAGAAAGAAAGAAACTGGTGTTAAATTCTTTGTGAATATGGCACATTTTTTATAGCATACAATTGTAGGATTTTCATCTATGCTTTATGATAATAAATTAGGCAGTTGTGGATTACAAAATGAGCTCTATCCTACGAGAAAAAGGACAAAGACTTTAAACTATCTCATGCCATCTCTGCGGTTGCCAATTATTATTCCCTATGGAGAATAATTGATCTGTCACAGAGCTCTGCAATTTCATGCCTTCATGCCAGTGACTCAAGAACTGTTTTCACTGTACAATGGGCTGATTTGCTCTTCATTTGTACCAGCCACATGTGGCAAAGCCACACAACCCTGCCCGAAGCGACTGTATGCAGGGGATAGTCCTCCTAGAACACATGACAGGAATGATAAGAAACACAAACTGTGCAACGGTGTGACTGCTAATAGACATGATTGATGATCTTGCGGAACTGATTCAGCTTTTCTGGGAGTTCAGGGTTTCTCGTTCGGTGTGACAGAGATAAATTGGTCTTTTAGGAAATCCGAAACTTTGATTCGCGGGTCGAGTTCCTGTAAGACATGCGGCTATGACAGCCCTGGTGGAGGTGACACCATCAACCTGAATGGTGTTCTTCAGCTCCGCAGCTCTGCAGCACAGAGCAGGGGCTGAAACAATTCTGCAAAGGGCTGCATTCTACTGTGAAGACTTGCCAAAGGGATGCACTTGCAAGATCATTGAAAGAGAGCAGTAAATCCATCAGAGGCTCTTTATATGCTGCATTAGTGTTTTGTATACATCGGATCCCTTTATAAAGTCCTAATGGGTGTTGGTGGCTAAGCTGTGCACTCTCAGCAAGTCTCTTAGACATACTACATATACCAGCAGAAAAGCACCCTTTGTTAGGTTAATATTAGAACAGAAATGCGATGCACGTATAGCGGGATATTGACATGGCCAACATATCCAATTGTAAAATGACAGTAAAATGTAGTACAGTATAGTAAAAGCATGCATGGCACAGCAAATCTATAGCTGAGGCCAGGCATAGCCCTTGTGATTTAAACTGCAGACAGAAAACATGGCCGCTTTGCTCGCTTCTTAAAGAATTGCTCAATAGCAGGGAAGGATAGAACGATCCCAAGGGGGTGGTGAGGCACACCGCTAATCAAGTCATATCTTTGAAATGAGAAACTAAAAGAAAGAAATGACTCAAGTTGTCTTCCTGGTTCCTGCTGTAGTTTCCCACATGTTGCTATTCCAGATGGTCTATTGTTGGATAACTTTATGAACTTGGAACCCAACCAAACCCAATAGTATCAGTCAGCTAAAGGCTGGAGGGCAGCGCATTGTTAGTGGCACGCACTCCGGAGTAGGGAGTTATAAGTATTTGCAATTATAAAAAGACAGAGGGTGTGGTAGTATTACTGGGACTTGGAAAAGTAAGATAAACAATCAAGGACTTCCTTGTACTGTAATACCACTTACAGTTCGGATTTCATGCTGACTAACTCTTTACAGGGAAAAGATAAGTCCTTGGTGTGGCTCGTTGGGGCAGTATCAAAGCATAAAGCCGCTAATTAAAGTATTGAAATAAGAACACTGATGAAACTGAATATCCATTGTGGTCAAGAATATACTTACAATTTTGTAAGTACTGCAGTGGACTTTCACAGCTGAGCAGTGAAACACATACCACTATAGATCTGGTTCCTGTGAGGTTTTAGGACACTTACATTGTATAATGCGAATAAGAAATGGTGAGGGGTGAAGCAGGCTACCTGTGACACAGGATGTGGATGGGGAAGAGGAAACCCAATGCTACCATCAAACTATCTTTAAATGACAATTTTACCCCAAACCTTAATCTTAATCCTAACCTTACAGTCAGTATTGACTCACAATGCAGAATTGCTATTAAATCCACCTGTGGGACGACTGAAAAGTTATTCTCTTTATGACAATTGTTATTCAGAGCGTGTATGTTACTGGTACCAGACAAATCGATAACCTGCAACAATACAGGTTATAGGAACTATGTGTTCAGGTTTTTGGTTGTGTTTTAAGTTAATTTTCTTAACATTTTCCCTGCACCAGCTTCTTAAAAGGCAGTACATTTTTCCCATGCTGTTGTAATTTGATATTACTCTGTATCTCATCCTCAGATATTAAGTGGACTAATCCTAGGGTTATAAACTTGAGGCTAGATAAAGCACACATTACTGCAAGTCCAGAGAGATAGTCAGCGATATTGAGAGGTGTACCCCTTACAGCCATAATTACTGTAATCTAAGGAACCAAACTTAATCAAAGGAAAACAGTACCGGTGCAGACGCGGACAAATGGGAGGACCTATCTGCTTCTGAGCTTTACAGCTAGAGCTTTTATAGAGCAACAGCTGAATTGTCAGCCCAGGTTTTCTTCTATATTGACATTGTTGCAATGAGTGTTTCAAAAGAGAGAATCTTTTGCTTGTTCTAAACCTCTTGTTTTTCTTGTCTTTATTCTGTTTGTACTGTGTATTTTACTTTGTAAATGTTTGAAATTGATTCCAATCCATTTCACTCAAAATGACAAATAAGCAAAACAACAATGGGATTGTACAGACAGATAGACAGATAGATAGATAGACAGATAGAGACAGACAGACAGACAGATAGATAGACAGATACAGATAGACAGATACAGATAGATAGATAGATAGATCGATAGATAGATAGATAGATAGATAGATAGATAGATAGACAGACACACACACACACACACACACATACACACACACACACACACACACACACACACACACACACACACTGGCTTCACTTCTTCCATCATCATTACAATAGTTCCCCATTCAGAGCATTATTTTGCTTCATTAAACCAAATGAAATCCTATCTTGCTCCTTCTGGGTATTTGGTAATGAGTGATAAAGTCCTCCCTCAAAACAGGACAGGCGCTTGTGTAGAATTGTCTCTGATGCACACAATAGCTTTGGGAATACTGCACGTGGTTGCATCAAATCCCATTAAAAAAATATCCTATTATAAAATGGATTCTATTACGCTGCTGTCACGGTGTTGTTTCATCTTTTCGGGAGGACCAACACTAGATGCCTACAATGGCTTCCTTTCATGCTGCACATTACATAGCGGGCAGCTAAAGCAAGGGCTCAGTCCTTCCTTTGCAATTCTGTTTGAAAGGATTTACAAAATATCTTCTGCCCTTTAATTATATAAGCACCGGGCATAAAGGCAAATACTGTAATAAAGGAGGTTCATTCAGCTGTCATTGCCGCATATCTGAAAATTATAGTTATTTGGTTAAAGATCAATATATGTGTGTAATAGCTTGATTGGCATATGTTAATGCAAGCTCATCATTTTAAATTGGTGGTGGTTATACAAACAGGAAGGCTTTATGATATTATGATAAAACATGTTTACAAAGGCTTTTAAAATAGATTTTATATTTTAAGAAAGTTACTATGCCAATGTTGAAAATATCAGACTGCTTATATGAAAGAATGTAAGACATCAAGTAATTAGTTAGTGTTCAATTAGAGATAGTACTTTATGTTTAATTTAAGGAAAATAAGTGGTTTTTACAGATATTTCACGAAATTTAAATCAGATATTAAGCACAAGTTTTTCTTCTTTATTCCACTGCATTTTGAGTTATTTAACACATATATATGTTTTGCAAGTCCCTTGCCCTATTCATTCCAAAGTTGTGAAGTTTGTATACTTTCATGTTCACCCCATGAAAGAAACCTGTCTAGGTCAGATGGATTTCATAGCACAGCTGACCGGGACTACACAAACGCGCATGACAATGAGCTGTGCTGTTATAACCTAAATGAAATGACCAGCGAGTAATTAATCACAGAACATAACACACCCCCCCAGCCCGTTACAGAATCACCCTGCAATGAAACTTGCATTCTCAGAGGAAATCTCTCTTTTGTTGTTTGTAAGCCATACATTTTGAGCTCTGCTGAAAACGTGTAAGTGAAGCTTATTTCAGTCAAGGTCAGTTTCACCCAGTCATGTGAGGATGAATAATCTGCCTGTTTTATTGCCGCTATCTCTGCAGTTTATCAGGACTACATGAGCTTTTATTGAATGCTTTGTATTCGTTTTTTCCAATAAGCAGTCCTCTACAAAGTTTCAATAATGTTTATTACTGGAAAATTTGAATGGAGAAATGAATAATCCAAAATGTGTTTTAAACGTGGATGTTTTTTAAACCAGTTTTGTACCATAAACAGATTTATTTTCCTCGTAAAAATGCAAACTTCACATAAAGGGATAAAATTCCTGTTAACAACTTGAGAGTGCTTAAATTACTTATAATCAACTACAGTCATCAAGGAATAATATCAATTAGTTATTTGGTTTGTTTTAAAATTTGGTGTTTAAGAAAAAAATAAAAACCAGACCAAAAAATATCTTTCCTGTTTGTCCACGTAATATTTTCAGTCTACGATCTGTATGTTTAAGGTCACTACAATTTCATTTTTCTAATGTGTGATCTTATCAGGGTTCGGTTTTAATAATAAATATCAGATGATCTCTGTTGATAGAAGTCACGGTCTGAATCCTTTCAATTAAAAATAATGACGGCAGTTTTATTTCTGGGCACTTACACTTATAACAGAGAGAACAGTGTTGCAGAAATATTTTGGAACTCTATCGTTTGAACCTTTTCCATGCTTTAAAATAATGGGGCTGGGGTATCTATAATTGTGCAATGTTGACATGGCAACACAGGCTTTATTAAATATTGATTGCAGGTTCTGTAGCGTTAGTTCAGTGACCCAAACACTGCCATCCTATTGAGTGAGTACAGCACTAATAGGGAGCAGTGTGGAGTAGTGGTTAGGGCTCTGGGCTCTTGACTGGAGAGTCGTGGGTTCAATCCCCGGTGGGGGACACTGCTGCTGTACCCTTGAGCAAGGTACTTTACCTAGATTGCTCCAGTAAAAACCCAACTGTATAAATGGGTAATTGTATGTAAAAATAATGTAAAAAATAACATGATATCTTGTAACAATTGTAAGTCGCCCTGGATAAGGGCATCTGCCAAGAAATAAATAATAATAATAATACCAAATTCATATTTATGAATGTTAGCTGAAAACATATATATGTTGATATTCATACATATAATGATATACATCTAACCTTTATGCAACTTTAATAATGAATGTGGAATTCACCATCTCTTTCGTATCAACAGCTAACACTACGAATGTGGTGGAAAAGTAGACTCTGTTCGTCAGGTTTTAAAATGAGTGTGGATGATCACGTCTTAGGCAGTGGATTACACAAAGTGTATACTGACTCTTAAATGGATATAGGGTTCCTAGTGACCCACTGAAGTCATTGACCCACTGCTGACACTGTCAGATACTGCTGACCCGGGACTAGGTCCTGACAGACCATGACAGTGAGGGAGAACTGCAGCTGCCAGTCCTTCAGCTCTCCGCATGGCATTGCGATTAGGCAGGTTGCAGGGCACCACACAGTTTGTAATATAGTTGTGTGCACACCTGTAAACGTATAGGTCCGTCATGAAAATATCAGCTATCAAGTGCTGATAAAATGTGATGATCAGTATACAGTAATGCAAAAATAAAAGGTGATCCCCTGCTCTAATTCCGTCAAAGTTGATAGCTTTGGCAGCGCCATGGTTTTCATTTAATCCTCTATGTTTTTTGTTTTGCTTCCCATAAGTGACTCACATAGAAATGAACCTGGATTCAGCTTTGCATGCTGCTAATAGTATAGCATTGGGACCCAGGTGCTAGGTTCAGCACCCTTGACACTTCCCCACTGATGAAACGGATAACACATGGATCGAGTCGCCTGGGACATTTATACTGTGTCACCCAGGTGTGAAGCCTAGCATAGTGTAGCATATCACAATATAAGCATGGTGAAAGTGTAGCTGTGTGTGATCAAAAACCTTGTAATGATGCAGAATGAAAGCCTGCTGCGGTCTTGCAAAAGTGCAACATTATTCTGCTAAACGACCAGGATAAATCATTCACATTTTCATATTGCTGTGCACAAAAAAAAAAGTATTTCTCAATATCTCAAGTAACAAGTCTTTCCACTTGCAATGTGTTTGATTGCCCAAAGCAAAGTCATATAAATCCCTCTCACATTATTCTGGATACAATTCAACAGGCAGTATTTTCCGCTTCCATTTCCAATACCTTTCCCTACACCAGTATGTCATGCAAGAATTAGGTCTAACAATGCTGAAGAGCTCAGGGGCCAGCCCTGTGCAGTGTTTTACAATTCTGCAAAGCGAGGACGCTTTCAAAGTTCAGATTCCAGGAGACTCCAACACTTCTCACATGGAGTGGGATTCCAGTCCTAACCTGTCTGGGTAAAGTGATACCCCTCCCTTCTACAGGCACAGTGGAACAATAATACAGTGAGAACAAAGAGTAGGGTTTCTGACACCATTTACATGCATTTGGGGTGTGCTTCCTAAAGCCTAGCAAGGATTGTAAAAAGATGTACTGTAAAGACTTGTGTATTGCTTTTTAATGGTTCAGAGAGTAAGGGCTTATATTAGTTTTAAAATGTTACATTTATTAAATGTATTGATTTGACAAAGCTCTGGCATGAGATAATGCATGCCATTTAGTTAAACATCAACTTTCTTAGTAAACTGCCCTAGATAGTGTATTTCATTTTTTGACAACAGCACTAATAAAATAGTTTGGTGTAATTTGGCCTGTTAATGTGTGTCAGCTATTGATTATTTTCTGACAGGTAGGGTTGCTAGAGGAAGTTCTGCATTTTTCTCTTGCGGAGAAATACATTAGGTTTAAATAGACCATTCTCTCTGAAGAGGTGTAACACAAAGTGGTGATTCGTGTATTTATTATTAAATTATTCGCTTTTATATGTTTGTTCTTGACATTTCATACTTCTTTCTGTTTCAACTGACATGAAAAGCGCTTTGAGATACTGTGGTATGAAAGGCACTATGGTATATAAATTGGAATACATTGAAATAAAATTGAAATTATATATTAAATGAACTTAGTTAACTATCATCTTATACCAGTACATTGCTCCAGTAAAGTTTTCTACATCAATATTTCTTTTTTTTTTTCCTTCTGAAAAACTCTTAGTGAAATCCATGAATGCATTTAGCCAGATTAACAATGATGACAATAACCTTTGGGAATTATGCCCTACAGTTCATAGCCACAGGATAGAAATTGTGATAAAGGCAGTTATCCTTTTCAGAAGTGCTTCTAAGCTAGAAAAAATACCCTCACAATGTAATGGAATTTTAGGTGCTACATTACATGAAGATGTTCTCACTACATTATAATTACACTGTGATAATTAAGTAATTACACATGTTTATTAACCAAATGAAAAAAAGTTGGGAGTTAGTGTCTTATTTTTACACTGTATTTACATGTGTACTTGTGTTTTTTACAATTTGATTCCTATGCAACCACACATGCAATCACAGTGTAATTCTACCACAGTTAAAACAGTTTCATTCCTGTTATGTCTGGCCCTGAGTTCAATGTTAGTTTTATGATGCACATCACAACCTGGTATCCAAACCATGAAGACCACCAACAACATCCTGTGGCTAAAACCAACAGAAAGCTTTGCGCCTGGAAAGGTACTGAAAACAATCATCACAGCAAAAGGCTGGACAGCAAACGATTGGCAGTATGTCTATGGAGAAAGTTACAAGAAGAGAAATCAGAGAGTGCTCTACTAAATGCAAATAAAGAGCAAAGCATGCCATTTTTTTTTTACTTTGTGTGTTTTTAAAAATCAGTTATTTTTACTAACCTTTGGAGCAGCTTTGTTATAAGAAATCACATTGAGCTTCACCGCGGTGGCTGTAACTCAGAGACGGATAGCTGCTAATTATTCACTGGTATGGTGCGGAATCACAGCATTACCAGCAATCGCAGAACGGGCTCCAATGGTTTTGTTAGCAGCCTGCTTGTTTGTATCTAGTGTGGATCCTCAGAGTGTTGCAATAGAACACACAAGCAGTCATGCAGTCATCAAAGCCCAATATCATGAGAGGCTTAAAAACTGCTGATAACTTTCACATCAGACATGCAGATTGCACGACAAGGGTGTAAAACAATCTCAACATGTTAAATCTAGAGAATCTAAAGCTATGTGATTAAGCTTTTTTTGTGCTGTACATTCAATCGGGGAGTCTAAGCAGCAGTGAGTGTGTCACACCTTGTGGTTTGTTCCTGTTTATACTATGAGAATTCATTGATTTTTTCTGTTGTTAAATTTCTCCAGTAAGCTTCTTAGCTAATGTTAATTTAAATGTGCATTGTTGTCTATTCTGCAGTATCAGTATGCAAAGGGTATCATTATTTTTCTGGCAATGAAAATAAAAAAAATAAAAAAACAGCCCTCAGCATTTACTGAGACGCCTGTAAAGCCAGCAATTCAGCAGTTTTAAAGAAAACATGAAAAGACATGCTGTTATGGCTCATCAGACAAGCTCCAAATCAAAAACTCAATACAAACATAATATACTGTTCTGTATTAGCACTGCAGTAGGATTTACATACCACTGCTGTCTGTTACCACTCCACAAGTTAACAGATTCATTCTACAGGTGACCATTGCTGATGGGACGAGACAGGGAAAACAACCACCCTGGTTTAATGACAAGAGAAGTAACTAGTGGTCATGGGTCAGTCCACAGAGAGCTTCTTAAATCACAGGAACAAAACCCAATTCAGCACAAGGATGAACCAGCCTCAACTCTGCCCCCTAATTCTACAGAGGGAGGTCTTCCAGGCTAGGTGAAGGTTGCATAGAAAAGCAGTGGGGGAGCCCTGCTGTGCTTTTGATGTCAAACCTGGACTGCATTAGCACAGAGGGAGTCACTTTGAAGAACCGCACACATCCCAGAACTGCCATTACCGCAAACGGCAAGTGTGCAAGCAAGTCTTGCTTGTAATCAGCATTGATTGGGAGTGTGCACATCTAACAAGAACACACAGCAACCCCTTTTCAGTCTAGTAGGGAAAGTGATATTCTATTAAAAAGAAGTCACTGGAAAATACCCACCCCTCAAAATAATTGGGCAGTAAAGTATTTGCATTTTTTTGAGAAACCAATCCAAATGCATCGAATATTACCAGTGTAGTCTCATCATAAGGCTTTCTGTGTAAATTCAATTGGAAAACTCAGCACACCCCCTCGTCTGATAACCGAACAGATGCTCTTTTTAAAGATGTTGCTGAGACCTGTGTGCCTGCAGGAGAACTGCATGCCTCACTCAATGAACACAGTATGGCTGTTCAGCATTCCACACAATGCACAGCTGCACCACACAAAGCTGAGAAAAAACACATGTGATTCAATAACTAGTTCTCCTACCTAATTCAGTTATGATGCTGCAGCAGTTAAAGCTTTGTTGTCACCTCTCTATACACTGTATGCATTGAGGTAGAAATCTTCCTAAAACGCATTTAAAGAAACTTCAGCAACATGCAACACGGGACAGGACAAAAATAGCAATGGCTGTAAAAGCCCTCTATAGCCTGCGTATGGAAGCATATAGACGCGATCACAATGCTTATCGGAAATCTAAGCTGCCTTTGGCCCATTCACCCTGCAGCCTGTTTGTCAACAAGTATGATCACAGCTGTGAAATTAATCAGGAAGTGTGATTTTATTCCCATTATGGCAACATCTCACAGCGTTTACATCCAGTTCACCTGCTATGTGGTCATGATTACCAGGGACTACAGTTAAACATATGAATGATTAAAACCTTTGCTTCTGCGGTGGGAAATAATAGCAACAATGCCAGTTGTTGTTAGATTGTGGAAATGTTTTGATTGGTTATTTTAACATAAAATAATAGATACTAGAGATTACAATAAGATTTATCTGAGTTATTTAGTCTATGTAAAGGTATTTATTTTTTTTTAAATAATGGCTAAACCTGAACATTCTATATTTACAGACTAAACTAAATAACTACAGTAAATGCCCCTTTCTTGGTGTTATTCTTCCAGGATTCTTGTTATGCAGGTAATTGCTAAAGTTGTAATGGTACTGATCTTTTGTGTTTAATATTCTCTAAACCGTTTTACGCTTTCATCTTCTCAAACCTCAGACAATTCATTAGGGTAGAGCCTAGCTACTAAAACAAGTGGATTGACATCACATATTAGAAACTGTGGCTCAGAGATTAGCAGAGACCAACACTCTTACAAAGCGTTTAGGATTTCAGTTAGAGTGTTATCAGAGTGAAGTCCGTATGCGTGACGATCTTGTACTACAGAACTATCTGACAAAGAGATACTGTCCGTTATCATAAGACACACACACAGAGATAGATGAAGTGTTTTGTCAGTGCAAAGCTTTCATAAGGAAAAAAAGATAGGATATCTAACAAGAAGCTGCTGCATGATCCTGTCGAAGTTTATTGTATTTTTATTAACCGTTCACTTTTTCCAGCACAGAATGTCCATTATTGAGGGATTTTTTTTTTTTTTTAAAACCCTTACATGCATGGTGAATTCATGTGGGGACATACAGAAGACACAAATGCATGGTAGCCTCATATGTTTATATAATAACATATATTTATTATGTGTCCAAAACGACTTCAATTGCTTGTCATCTATTTTTAATATTTCATGCATGAAAGGGTTAAATAACAGGTTAGTGTTTGAATTGGTGTAATTTGAACTAAATGGTCCCTTTATTCAATGTTTTTTTTTCCATCCTGTAAAATTGTTGTAGTAACGAAGTCAAGTTAAAAAAATAATAATAATAAAATAAAAATAAAGCAAACCAGCTGCTTCTGTGGAAACAAACCCGGGACGTTTCACTGCACATTGCTCTTTTAATTCTATACGTCTCTTATTTTCTGTTCCCATAAGATACATATCTTAGATAATGTCTGTTCTGACACGCACATTGTAGTTGAGTTACCTCTCTCTTTATACAGTTGTGTTACTGATGTGATTAAACTGAAGCTGTTCTGTAATTACATTATAGCCCAAACAGTATTAAATATATAACACTTACTCACATGTCTTCACTTCCAAAAAACAGCAAATCAACTACAACATGTTTGTCCTCGTTTTATTAATAGCCTTAGGCAACAATAAATACTGCATAACAGTTGCATCTTATTAAATACATTCCTGTACCGACAAATCTAGATATACGGAAACATTAAAAACAGATTTTAGAGAACACATTCAGCAGGAAATGTAAAATAAACGGAGGGGATCCCCACAACATATTATAAGAGCATCACAATTATTAAAGCCGGGAAAACATTCAAATCATATAACAATGTGCAATATATAGCTCAGAACAAAATAATAATAATAATAATAATAATAATAATAATAATAATAATAATAATAATAATAACCATTGAGAATACTACTAAACCAGCTATACTATTGTGTGTATTAAAATAAGTAAATAAGTACATAAATAAAGTGCATTTCAATTCTGTTTCACTTGGGACGACATTTCCTAAACTTTTGCAAAACAATGCAAATGTTACAAAAAAGTAAAAAAAAAATGAAAAAGAAAATGATTCGCAAAAAAAAAAAAAGAAACTTGAATGAACATAGGTTTGGTTTAAAAACAATTCTGCGACATTGCAAACGTTCCGCTTGAACAGAAGCTTTGCAGTTCCGATCCTCTGAACACAATATAATTAACCACTGAGTGTATTTAGCCGTGCAGTCGCTTTTAATTGGAAAGTTTGTAAGAACGGGACGAGGTGGAACAGCGCTATAGTGATTTTAATTAAAAAATGAGAGCACAGCTATCGCACCACCGTCTATTGAAAAGAGAACGAGCACCCAAGAGAATCTAAAAACAATACTCGATTACCATCAGGTTACTTGCCCTTTCAATGTGTGCAATATTACTGGTATAAACAACTACGTCAGACATCCCGAAAACGTTGTACTGATGTCGTGTGTTTACTGGTTATGGAAGCAATACTAGCAGTCTTCTGTGTTGGCGATTTAGTTTAAGTAAGGAATCTGCCAGGTTTTATAAAGACGGCTTTTTGTATAACTTGGAGCTCTTGCGATAACAGAAGTACATTCGATTCCCACAGTGATGAATGCTACAGTACCAACGGCGACAGTCTGCGAACTGTTAACTAAATCAGGGAAAAGTGGGGACCTTGTGATTATTTTAAATTGTTCTGTATGCGCTTCACTGTGGCTGAGCTGACACAGAGTCAAGCGAGGCGCGGAGAAGATGATTTATCCATAAAACCACTTGGACGGAAGACCAAACCATGGGAATATCATGCTCTCGAGTTGGGACACAGCCTCATGAACTGGATGTTAATGGCACATTTTGAATTTGATATGGTTCCAGTAAGCTAATTACGAGCTTTATAAACTCATGAGGTTTTATATTGTTTATAGTAAAAGGCCCAAACTGTATGTAATCTTCCATGTTCCCATCTACCATCTTCCATCTACCATCAATACATGATTTGATTTAACTAAATGTTTTGCTCTTTACTTTTGCGTCTCTTTGTTACCCTTTTTATTTTAAAACAAATGCTTAGGTTAATAATCAAACAAACAAACAAACAGAAGACTTATGTCACAGTATTGTTTTTTCAAGATTCCAAAATAATAACAACTCCGAGTTTCAGCCTTGAGACTGCCAGTAGATGGCGATAGTGATTCACACACACAAAAAAAACAACTTTCAGAGATTCACTTCTCCAAGTTTGTGTGTGAGACAAGAGAAAAGCGTGAGGTATGCTTTTAAATGTATAGCTTAGATACATTTACAGTTTTAATGTTCCTTAATGTTGCTTATGGAAGAATATAAGAATATTATAGGTAAAACAAAAATACATATAACCATATTGTTTATGGTAGCCTATATATATGTATATATACACACAGTAAACAGGATTGTGGATTATTGTACTGTAGGCCGATACATGTGTCAGTACTGTTGTTGTTGGACACTATAGAACAAGTTGTGTTGAAATATACACAGTGTGGTTGGTTAAGACATGTAGTTCAACACCAATGCTCTTATCCGCCACAGGTGCCCTTAGAATGTATGATACCTGCATTCTAGGTACCTGTGAAAAAAAATTAAAAAACAACAAAAAAAGTATTACCAAAATACTACATTAGTTTAAAAGGACGCCTGGACTGATGTTCCCGGTGTTTAGAGACGCAGCGTAGTCTGTTCATACTCATTACTCATTTGAAGTGTTATTTAACAGGTTTAATCGGGGTGATTCGCTGAAAACAAAGCGAGTTTGTGTTCCTTGTGTACAGGAGTTACATTTCAATTCCAGATCAAAACGATTTCACCCCACATCCAAGAGATTCTGCCGTGGGTTTTAAAAAGACATTCCATTCTTAAACCCGTCCCATTTGAACTGTATTGCCATATTGCCATTATCAGTATACAGTACTTGCGCTTTTATGCATTTCACCTAACACACAAACACTTCAATAAATAACGTGGCTTCAATACAGCTAGTGCTTCATTAATATAGTAGTCACATGTAGCTACTGCATGCAGATTCACGCCTATATTTCTCTAACACGTTATTATTTAATTACTGCATTAAAACCGCAAACTATAAAGACGGGTTTCGGAGGTTATGAAAACGTTCCTGGACAAGATGCTGTTAAAATATGTTTTTCTATGTGGAAAATGTATTTACGTAAAGGAAAACACACACGCACACACAAGCGCCTGTTAGTGTAAATAAAATAACATTTAAATCAATACATTATATTTAGATCTCTACACAATCTATTTCTTATAATCATTTGTTTTCACAAAACTTTTGACATTGATATAACGGGCTTGGTCTTAAATCTTCCACTATTATTATTATTATTATTATTATTATTATTATTATTATTATTATTATTATAAAATAACATACTGCATTAGGTTATGCATTGGTTTTGGTATATGGTCCATTCGATTTCAGTATAACTGGGAACTTTAGTTTAAGCGAAGTGAGTTTTGAGTAAAACAGTAGACTATAACTGGAAAAGGGAATAACACAACATGTCTGTTTTTAAGGGCAGTCAGGTAAAAATATATCACATTATGAATGACAACTGAGAGAAAAAAAAACTGTTTTAAACTTAAATAAGTTACGTGTGATAGGTGGCGGGCTACCGATTTACAAAGATACCTTACTCCTGCAAATCTGGCAGAAAGTGCCAACCCTAAAATTAGAATCATATGCTGCTAATTAGCGGTATAGAAACACATTTACAGACCCTGGTTTAAAAATAATACCTCGCAGAATAAATAGGCTCTCCTCTACCGGGATAGCATGCACTACTCAATGTAGCTTTGGATTTGTAATGCTGGCTTTGGGATTAGGACCCTGAGAGCTATTTTTTGATTGGTCGGGAGGCTGAGGCTGCCCTTTGCTTGCCTGAGAATCACATTACACTAGCCGCTTAAGCGAGGAGGGGCGCAGTTTGAGAGATGCTGGAAAGTATGCAGTGAGTGTATCATATTCAAGGCACAGGAGAGCGAGCACTCACCGAAACGAGTCTGTAATCCGACTGTACTGCACATCAGACTGATACAACATACAACAACTCACCGTCAGCCTTCTTAAACTGGAAAAAAAGAAAACGAAACTACAACACGGTCACTTGGAATGATGAATTTAGAAGATTTCACACACGAGTAATGCACAAAACAAGACGGAGGTATTTTTTGAGACAAAATCCAACCATAGGAGTTTAATTACACGGGGATCTGCAAGGATCTGTTGAAAAGCATCGGGGCTGTTCTGGATAGGCAGAATAATTCAGGAGAATACCTCGTTGAAGGACTTTGGACTTTTAGGAAACAGAGTACATGGACTTTTCTTGACTTGTGCATTTGTGTGTGTGTCCCGTGCTTGACACAGCGGACTGGATGTTTACCAGTTTAAAAGGAACCAATACTGCTACTGGTAGCGCCCACGGAATAAAGACGCGTTTCTAAAGAAAAGAATAAGAAAGCTGAAAGCGAGAAAGTTGTTTTGTGGTCGAAAACACCACAACTAAAATTAACAGCACTAAGCGCCTAGATAGATTACATTACCTGGGCGCTCGACCGCAGTAAAGGGACTTACAAAGAACGCATCATCAGGTACATTGACTTCTTGTGTTTTGGTAATACACTAGTCAACCGGACAGTTTTTGTTTCTTTCAATGACAGATCGAAGAGAAAATAAAGGCGTTTGGAAGACCTGTATGTAATTGCATGGTGGTGAAAGATCGATTCTGCTTTCCATACCTCACCAATCTGATGGCATTAGCTATGCCCCGTAGTTTGAACACTGAGATGAGCGATTAACTGTCAGGAAAGTACACACATGCAAAACAAGGACGCTTGGAGGTTTACGAGCATTATTCGAGGAGATCGACATCCATTTGTGATTTCGGCTTCGACCCAGCTGGAGATTTAACCGAAACAAACAGCGGGATTAACGCGATATAACTTTGTGTATCCATTCGTCGAATCGCAGTCCATTTGGAAACACACCGCAGTGAGAATGGCCGATACGAAGTGTCTCTGGAGGTATTATCTGGGGCTTTTCATTACACTGTGCAGGGTGCCCATGCCTTTAGCAAAAACCTTGGATTCCGTGTCCTGGAGCTCGCAAAACCACAAGTAAGTAGCAGGCACCTTGTTTTACAAAACATCTTTACAACCCACATATAATACGTTTTTTTGTAACACTTTTGGTACCCCAACAATGCAAAGGAAAGCCCCAAAACATCTAATACAGAGTAGAAATTTCCATTATGTCCAGTTATAATAGTGTACGCCTAGGGGTCATATGTTCAAATGTATGGCATCGACGTTCACCTTAAGCGTGGTGGATTTATATTTGAAATTTACGAAAGCGAAATGTTGTATTATCGTGATATTGCTGTTGTATCGGCGCTTCAGTGTTAATTGTTGAAGTTTTAGAAACTAAAGCTGTCAGCGTGCGTTGTTAAATTAGCGCACTCCACACCGGCTGTTGTGTCACGGCAAGACAAACCCTCATTCGTTGCAGGTAAGCGCAAACCTAGTGTCGCAGCGAGCGAGCAGCAATCCGCGCTAATGAAGATCTGCCAGGTGTACCCGCAGGACCATTTTGAAGGCTCACGCCAGCGCTTTAACACACAGGACCGGTACGTGACGGTTGCGCTACAGCGCACTACGCGTTCCATTGCGTATGCTTCTTAGCACAATAATGTGACTCTAATGCAGATAAACCGAAAACGTAGCCTGTATGTAGCCCGCTGCCTTAGTGATGGTGAACAAGCTTACCATATCATGTCGAGGTATAGAAAGCTGTGGTGTGTTGGTTGTTAAAAACTTAAAATAAACGGAATAACTGGAGAATGATTAAATACGTACACGAATAAATACATAAATAAATGAGTTCTGCATCTTAATTAGTGTAGTTGTCAAATTGGATCTTCTTCACTAGCAAATCACACACACGTACACACACACACACACACGTACACACACACACACACACACACACACACACATCAATTATTATTTTGACTTTGATCATGTATAAATGAATCTAATTTCTGCGTTCACTATAATATGCAATATGTAATATATTATTAATGAGTAACGTATTAATTATTTCAACGCTAGAATATTTTGTTATAACGCGTAACAAAGCGCAACGGAGCCTCTTAAGAACTGAGCGAATAATGTGCTTGAGATGTCGTTTAGTTGGTAAGTCTTTTAGAAGATTTTAAAATATTCGTTATCCATTTCCCATAGTCCTGTCATTTTTCATATACAGATATTCTCCTACTCTAGATGCGGGCAGGAAAGTTAGCAAGTTGCGGATTTGCAAAATTAAATATATTATAGACAAGAATATATTTTTAGATCATTTATATATATATATATATATATATATATATATATATATATATATATATATATATATATATATAAATGATCTACAAATATTTTCTGTACTTGTTGTAATTTACAAAGCACTCATAATATAGCAGAGAGAAAGAGAGAGAAAGAAAGAAAGAAAGAGAAAAAGTTGTTAACCTACAAAATAGTTTTGTTTCTAATTGGATTTTTTTTTATAGGGCTAGCTAATAAATTAATATGACATATATTCTTGCACACATGTGTATATATATAGCGCCAATTATTAATTCCATGTTATTATTATTATTATTATTATTATTATTATTATTATTATTATTATTATTATTATTATTATTATTAATAATAATAATAATAATAAAGAATTTGTTCCTTATAATGTTAACCAAAAAAAAGTCGCCCATAAATGTAGTTTATTTGGTAATGTATACGTCAGTCCTCAATAATTATTCTAACATTTCTCAGATGACTGCCGTTTTTCTCTTATTATAGTTTTTGCTCATCCCGTTGTTTTTAGCGTGTTACAATCAGTTTATAACTGTGTAAGCCAGCTCAGCACAATCGTTATTATTAATGTGATATCTTGTGACAATTGTAAGTCGCCCTGGATAAGGGCGTCTGCTAAGAAATAATAATAATAAAAAAATACTATTCCTGATCCGCCACCTAGAACGACAGTTCTTTTCAATGAAATGACCATGCTATTCAGATATCTCTCAAAAAATTACTTTAGTAATGGAAACATATACGAAGAAAGAAAGAAAGAAAGAAAGAAAGAAAGAAAGAAAGAAAGAAAGAAAGACGTTGTGTAAATATGTTAACACACCTCATGAAATGAAATGCATTTCACAGTAGTTGTAATAGATTTTTATAGGGCTAGCTGTTAAATACATACCTATATTCTTGCACACACACACACACACACACACACACACACACACACACACACACACATATATATACACACACAATAATTAATTAATACATACACAAATGTGATATTTAACTTGACTTTTAACAGACTCATATTTCTTAAAAAGAGCAAGGATTATTCTGTAAAATAAATCCCCCCCCCCCCCCCTTTTTGTAAGACTAAAGGCCTGCTGTAAGGGACGATATGTACCATGCATGCAGTGTGTATACGCCAGTGAAGTCTGTGTATATCCAACACATCTTGAAAAGTGTGTGTCATAAGCCTTGACGAGCTTGACGGCGACTCTCTGTAGAATAAGGCACAATAACAGGTGTAAGGATCCCGGCTGCTGCTGTTATACAGCAGTTGCTGCTTGTTGTTTCAAGTAGACCAGCATTCTGTTTATTTATCCCACCCAGTGCTGTGCTCTACCACGTCTCCACTCCCAAATCATCTCTAATAGATTGCAGGCCTCCGGGTAGGTCCTTAATTACTGTGAAGCAGATTACAGGTCTCTGATGAGATCCCATGCACTGCGTCCTTTCCAATCTGATTTAGAATCAATCAGTTTGATCAGAAACTTGTGTACAGCTCGGAGATTGGCCATTGTGCTCCTGTTAATAATATCTTCAACAAACTAAATTCAGAAGCTTGGTATACTGTCTGTCTGTTTGTCTATATCTATATATAAACACACCCATCATTGACTGTATCTAGTATGTCTGTTACTATATTTTAAAAATGAAGCATCCTGCCTTCTTCTTCTTCTTCTTCTTCTTCTTCTTCTTCTTCTTCTTCTTCTTCTTCTTCTTCTTCTTCCTCCTTAGCAGCATTGGTTTTAAAGCTTTGATTTGGCCTGTTTGCGGTGTGCAGCAGAGCTGTTTTCTGGAGCTTGTTTAAACTCTGAAAGCCTCAGTGTATTTATGTAGGTGTCAAAGGCAGTGCAGAGGCAGCCCACTTCATAGTTCTGTGTACTTGAAATCAGGGTGTGAACTGAAGTTGTTCTTGGGGAAGCTAAGCAAAGATAATGGTGGGTTTCACATATACTAATGGGCCTTTGGAGGTGTGTGGGTCGACGCGCCAGCCGCCACTGTGTCGATCTGTGTCTCTGAACAGACACATGGAAAAACACTAGCCCAGGTCCAGGGCTGCTAAATCACTTTCTAAAGAGGCTTTCAGCCTAATGCCTTGCACATCAGCCCGTCACGTCTCTGTAAAATGTAAATTTATTTTTGTGGCAGATTTAGCCTGTGATTTTCTCATTCTCTTGATGCCTTGCTGTGCGGGTTCAAGGTTTAAGAGCCCAAATGTTTTTCTTTGCTGTTGAACTCTTCAGCCGTGGGTTTGAACATGTTATGCATGCCAAATGTGTAGCGGGCCAGTGATAAACCCGCACTTTCAATAGGCCAAGTTATTTGGGCCATTTAGCAGCCGTAGTTTAACAGCATTGATCTGAGTGAGCAGGTACGTGCATTTATTTATATTGTACAGCCTGTGCGATTCTGCTCTGCTGCTCTTTATGTGCTTGCAAGTCAATGAGCCCAACGTGTAGAGTATGCAGCTCTGAAACATGCTGCTCCAGTCCGTGTGCGGAGTTGTGTTTCTTACTCTGTGTCAAGGTTATACAGCCTCAACCCTGATCAGGTTCTCAAAGCTGTGCTAGTGAAACTTCACGCCTCCAGACTAGTGAGCCCAAGGCTTGGGTTGGGCCGTGGAAAGGAATTTCCATCTAAAACAAACAAAAATTCTGCACAGCATGTCTCTGGGCATGGCAAACTTGGCTAAAGGACTTGAAATGGAAATTCAGCAGAGAGTACACCCAAATCCGCCTGCCATTCTGCACATCCACAAAATTGCAGGGTGTAATAGAACGAGGCCAAGTGTTATTGCAAATGTACAGTGTTCCTGTTGCAATACATTTACAAATGGCGTGTGTTGGTTTATTTTTTATTTTTACTGTACAGTGGTTTGCGATAAGTAAATAGACACTTTTTATAATTAAATAGACAGAAGGGGTGGGGTATTTCCTTATGACAACTCTATCTTGAATAACATTTTTTTATATAACTTTTGAGGGGATTGACAGTCATCTATTGCTATGCTGTATCGGAAGTGGCACCGGACCCTAAGCCAAAATGTATCAGTCTGTCATGGAGATTTACTGGATGGTGTTTTTTTTTTTTTTTTTTTTGCTGCCATCTCTCCCTCCTGGGAACAAAAGCCAATAAACAATCCAATCCTTACCAAACTGTTCAAACTCTGTGCGAGGTGCCGAGCCGGTGCTGTGAGCCTTAGGGCTCCAAATGTTCCTTTTCAGACATTTAGCATATTTACTTTTCGCCCATTAAACAAAATATTAAGGTTTAATGAAGTATGAAGTATGAAAAATGCTTTTTATCCACCGGAACAAAGAAAGAAAGAAGGAGAGAAAAAAAACAAAAAAACACTTGATTGATTTGAAACTATTGCTTTGAAATTAAGCTCTTCATATGCTGGAGGCCTGATATTAAATATGAAAAGGAGCAGGAGATGGAATGAAAAGAGAAGCAGGGTTTCATTTCAATTAAGAATAAAAGACGAAGAAGAAAATAAATATTAGCGTGGAATTATTATCAGTGCTGATCCATATAGTTTTCTTTAAAACAAAATAGGAAAAATAATTATTTAAAACATATATCTATATATCTATATCTATATCTATATATATATATATATATATATATATATATATAATATCCCAAATGGATGACATTTTTAGAGTTGATTAGCGAGTGCAGTAATTATGCTGAGTAGGTAATGTAAATGGTTAGGTACATCACATGAGACTGATTACTGATCCCCCAATTTGAAGCAGCAAATGGCAACGCTAATGGTGGTAATTTCTCTATTTGGGATAATTGTTCAAGTTAAATCGTATATATTTTTCCCCATTAGCTGCCATAGCAACAACCGGGAACATTTGTTTTTATCTCCCAAAAATAAATCCAAAATAAAATGGCCAATGGAATTTCTCTCCTGGGGAAAATAAAGTGATGAGAGGCCATGGTTGGCTTCAGTTGCGCAAACCAAACTGATTAATAATCATTATTAATCAACGTATTAATAATAACAGGGGCTCCATTTCGGAGTGTGCGACTGCTATTGTATACTCTATCTCACAGTAATAAGGGAAACCAAGGGAGGGTAGTTTAGAGCATTGGGTTTGTTTTGAATTGTCTGTAACAGCACTATGGGATTCATAGCTCCTAGGCGTTCTTATTAAATGGACTGCCTCAGTTCGGATCTCACATCATGTATAATACGTTGCAGAGTTTATTGTAATAAAGCGAGCTGGAGAGGGAGGGAGAGAAAGAGAGGGAGACAGGGGAGAGACACGCTGGCTATGCCTTCCCGATCAATGTTCTGTGATTCAAACGGACAGTTCTGGGATTGACTTTGTCACAGTTTAAATAGGTAACGTCAACCTTCAGCTCTTTAATAACCCTTCTCAGAGCACAAGGGTTATCATGGTTTACTCTCCGCAAGGGGCTCCCTCAAGAAGAAGCAGAATGGTGCTTTTGTCCTGCAGTCGCCCACCTGCCCACTTTCATTATACAGGTTCTGATCACGTTTCACACATTTTATCACACACACACCGGAGCTTAAAAGCACATCTGAATGTCTTTTCCAGGAACCGATGGAAGAGAAAGAAGCAGGCCTCTTGGCTTAAACCCGCTGCTATCCTGCCACTGGGGAGCAACTGGTTTATCTGCATGAACAGTTCTTGTACCTTCGGCTTATAGTTTAGTTGAATTTTTTTATTTTTTATAAATTGACAGAGACTGGATGATAAGGTGCATACAAACTTGTTTACAGTGCAGTCATGTACTGTACCGCTGCAGCAGCAGGAGATAAAAAAGCAGTGCTGGAAAGGTTAGGTGCGCTGCTTGTCTGTGAGAGAGCATTCATTGACTGGAGAGAAGAAATAAATGGCTACAACCGCTAACTTGTTCAGCAGCAATTAGAAAAAGCTACTTCTAGATGTAAAGCCATTACTGGTCTGACTCCTTTCCCGATTATAACATTGATTACCTTCCACCAGCTGTGAGCAAACAGACCTGGCTATGTACGGTCAAAGAATAGTCTGTGCAACAGGGAGCAGCCACCTACTCACACACACGTTGCTTTTCAGCCTTGCACCTCCCAACATTCCGCAAACGGAACACGTCCCATTAAGACCACTCAAAGTTCCATTCCTCCTTTCACATTTCTAGGAACCTGAAGTATTGTCATAGAATAAAGAATGTTGATCCAGAAAGTGACGTCGTGGTGTTTTTAATGGATAGGTGGACAGTGTTTAATAGTAAGGGAGCTGAGTAGAAGGTTAAATCCAACATTTTCCCCACAAGAAGTTTTAAAAATCGTTCCAAACAAGACAAGAAAGTCATCATTGGAGGCTGTAAAGAACATTACGAGAGAACATTTCACTAACCCTGTTAAAGGGTAGGTTGAGACCTTCCTGCAATTCATTATCAAACAACTACCTATCCCTCCTTCTAACAGACATTTTATTTTTTACTGCCATTCCAAAACAGTGCCTGTTCTCGCTATAATCTAAAGAAAAAAGAGATATTTTGTAAGGATAAATGCTTAGCACCCGATTTACTGTGCGCTGAGCTAAAATCTGTAATTATTTCACATCAGGGGGCTTTAACTAATGGCAGCTAAACCCAGGAATTTATTGTAACCAGAAGACGCTCAAATTATTATTACAGAGTGAGTAAAATGAACACTAATTTGCTACTCGTGAGATCCACCGGTACTGAGACAATCCAGACGAGTGACAATTAAACAACACTAAATGGTTTGTAATGCATTTAGAGCACATTTTGCTCTCATTTAGGAATAATAGGAAATGTTGCTTTTGTCTTATGTTTTATTTTTAAAAGAAAGATGTTTCTTGTAATCAGAGCTACAAAGGTTTGGTCAGACATGTGCAATGCGGATGGTTTAAAATGACTTTACTGCTGATATCGCTGGGAGTATGTCTTGGTGTGCAAAGACAGATCTCATTGCCAGTGAGACGTGCAAGTAAAGATGCTTTTGTACACGTTGCAGGCGGTCAGTTCCTGCCGGCGTTATACAGTACATGCAAAACTAAATGGGGCTAAAACTTGCTTTCTGCTGTAAGATTTGCAAATTTGGAACACTGCGGTCTGTTTGAATTATGGGTTTGTTATGAAGTGTACTGTACAGTTCTGTTTTCATTTTATATGAACCCTTTAGGAACATTATTCCATACTGGCAATTCCCTACTAATTACCAGTATACAATAATGTTCCGAAAGCAATAGTGTTCCGACTGGGTTCAGCAGTGTTTTTAACAGGACAGAATAACCGGGATAATAGTAATGCACTGACAGTTGTTAAGACCTGTGCCCTCGAGTAACAGCTCATCCAGTTTATTTTAGAAATCAGTTCACAGTATTATAGCCGTTTCAGTCACACAATAAATTGTGTCTGTCACGCTCCCACGGCAGTAACTTTCACCCTTCTTTTAAGCCAGCCTTGGTGAAGGATCACAGATTACAAATGCTTGTGATTGCAAGAAATGGCAGATGCTCTTATAGTGGAGTTTCTAACAAAAGGTCAGATTCCAACATGCTTTTCTTCAACCAGCAGCACGGCTGCACATTTTTGAGCGACTTGTGTTTTTTTTAAATAGACTGCAGAATTTATCCACATCTGTTCAGCTTACCAGACAGACAGGACTGTTAAGTCGTTCATATTTTTGACAGTTCTAAGCAAGTGGTAGTTGTTTGATAAATAAATGAGTCGGCATGTCATTTTAGTTTAAAAAGCGATGCCCAAAGTAGTAGACCCAGAAACAGAACACAGATAATTTTAATGGGGCCTGACAGTTATAGGACTAATCTGCAGCATGCTTGAAATGGAACTCCCGGAGACAGTACATTGTGCCCAGAGCTTTTCTTCTTTTTATTAAAATTTTTTGTACTACTGTGGTTTAAGTAGCTGTTCGGATCTCTTATATTGCGGCATAACCAGCGATGTTGAGTGGAGCGGAAATCTAGTTTGAAAGCCTGACACAATGAAGGGAGCAGGGGTGAGACCAGAACAGGAGTAGACTTTGCTGTGTGTGCATTACATCACCCTGGCTGGGATTAGAATCTGTACAATATTTAAAAGTTATGGAGAAAAAAAAAGATGCATTTTGATGATCTAAATGAAGGAGACAAAAGCTGTTCGTAGGGTGTGCTCTGGAACGGATGAAGCTGACAGCCATTCCAAAACCCATTAGAACCCATTTCTGTGAACATTTGAAATGAATCAGTGATGCACTTTCCCGCTGGCTGGACTTTGCTGAAAGTGTGTCACAGAGACAGATGGGCTGTCCCTTTCAATCCCTATTATTAATTTAAAAAAGTATGTAGCATCAAAATCTTACAGGCGCTGTATGAACTACTGTCTCAGTGCAAAACAGCCAAAACACTGTCATCTGTAAAAATGGTTACTCACTTCTCGTTAATGTACTCACTACTGGTCTGATTTTTTTTATTAAATCATCTACTGTATGTGTCAGGTGGGAGTTAATAGATTGGCATGGTCTGCAAGAATAGTGTGTCCCGTTTCCCATAACTTACCCTGGCTCCATTATAAAGTCTGCACACCAGAAATAACAAAAGGCAGTTTGCTGCGATTCTTGAAGGCTCTGAGTTTCTTTTGCTGCCCCCTCCAGCAGGTTTGATGGGCGCGTTTGGCCATTGCTATGCAAATACATATAAAAATGGGCTAAAACCCGTAGCGATGGGCGACGAAAAGCCTGGATTAAAAGTCACGCTGTTAGCGTTCTAGCCCGACTCCAGAGGATCTCTCAGCTCAAACCCCTGACAGTTGTGGCAGCTGTGAAGGAGAGCTCAATAGTGGCACACCAGGAGTGCTGAAACTGAGCCGCACGTTTTCTTTAACTGAATTGAATGAAGAAAACACAATGCACAGCTCAAGGAAAAGTGAAAGCAGTACGTATAACTGTTAATTAATAAAGACTTTATTATTATTATTATTATTATTATTATTATTATTATTATTATTATTATTATTATTAATAATAATAATAATAATAATAATAATAATAATAATAATAATAATAATAATAATGCATTAATTAAGAATAGTTTTGTTGTGCCGATCCAGATACTTTGTTCCCTGTCCAGTCCAATACGCTAAGTGCAATTTAACTGGAGTGCAATGAGAGGAAATTGCAGTCGTTAATGTCATTGTTATACTTGGTGATACTTCAGTTTGTCTCTCAATTGAGTTAGTCACAAGGCAGATGTGCTCTGGAAGAAAGCCAGCGGTTTGGGTGTCCCGTAATTGAATTATTTTGATAGCCTGGATGAGTGATGGAGTCAGATGTTCACAGATTCCTCTTTTTTGTCTCTCTGTTATTCTTTGCTCCGATCCAGGCGTTTTTAGACAATCGAAAGGCAAAAGGGCTGTAAAAGCAATCAGAGATTAGGTCTGGAAACAAAGGGTTTTGTTTTGAAAAAGCTGCGAGCAACTGGGTTAAAGTTTCAGGAAACAGTTTACAGTCAGGTACTGCCAAAGCCATGTTGAATTTCCTTTCAGTCTATTCTGTTTTAGTTGAAATGACATACCTTGAAGAAACATTATCCCCATGGGGACCTGTAGATTACCAGCCCAGGCTCTGATGTACAAAGGTCACAGCAGAAGTGTCAAAAATTCTCTGTTGATGTATCGGGCTGATTGTGTAGGGTAGTATTATTTCCTGAACTTGAAAGTGCATTGACTAGTTATGCTAGGCACTAAGAAAATGAACGCCAAAACACTAACAGTATTAATCATTAACTAGTTTATTTTTTATTTTGTTGTAAAAAAAAAAAGAACCTTTAATCTGTACCGATTAAATGATAAGGCAGAACGTTCCTAACAGTTCACAAAATTATAACTACAAAAAAGTTATGCTGTCACTCATCCCCATTGCATTATATTAAATCAGCCTTGAAAAGAGGATCTCTAGGCCAACAAACTAGACTGGAATCCTTTATTTTGCTGCCGACCTTCCCAAACCATCCCGGTTTTATAACTCTTGCATTCCAGAAGCACACATTTTACAGCTCTGCTTCCCAGAAATGTGTGCTTATAATTGCCATTACTGTGACACAGTTCAGCTGCACTGCAAATCTCCCAGTCCCATCGAGTAATGTGTGAATTTAAATCTGGTCACACTGAAAATAGGGTTTGAAGTCCCATGGAAACGATAGGCATGCAGGAACTGCGGTATGTTCTTTAGGTTTCTGCTATAAAACCACAGAAGGTGCTGCTTCTGTGGGATACAAAGATAGAATCCTGGGCTGCTGTGGGATGTGGCTAATTGTGGACAAGGAGAGACCACACAATTTGACAGAGATTAGAAATTGCGCTGGCTTGCTACAGCCCTTAGTAAAGAACTTGGATGTATTTAAAAAAAAAAAAAAAATTCTACAAAGAAATAATTGTTTTAAAGGTCTTGACTGGAATGCAGTGAAGCGAACAGACTTTTAGCTGACCATTCAGATCACATTACTGCACCTAACAATTATTTACAAAGAATTGCTCTACACTAAGCTATTTTAATCAAACACGCGCTGCCCATGGCTCGATTGATTATGGTTTTTGTTTGATTTACTGTACCTTAAAAATCAACCCCTCTGCCCTAAAACCAGATATGAGTTTCAAAAATCTAATGGGTAAGACACAATAGCACTCTGTTTTTAATACATCATTCCACAGCAGAACATGTGATATAGTTGATGAATTTGTGTTGTTTAGCTAGATTCCAGTTAAATTTGAAACATCAATTAGACCACAGAAAGGAGAGACCACCTCCCTTAGGGGACAAGTCTTTTCTGCCTGTCCTCATTATCTCACAATTCAGCTGCTGAATTGATGAAATCAGACCTGGTTTTTGGTTCCCAAGGGGGTACACTACAGGACACCTCCCTGACCTGGGACTCACAATGAGACCTTACCCATGGCCTTGAATGCTTCAATGGGCTGAGTTTTCACAGGTGGTACCAGGCTGAGTGATATGGGCCTAGGCCCCATACATACCCTTGACAATGTTTGTTGAGTCTTGATTTTCACTGACGGCATTCTAAAGATATTTAAATAATTAACCAGGGTCCTAATAATTCTTTAGACCATTTCTTCCTGTAAAGATCTTTGCAGAGGCATTCGGTTTTCAACAAATTGAGAAAACGCAACAGCGACTTCGGGCCTGTTGAATATAAGATCACATTTTCATACTTTCCTACGGCAGTCCGAAACAATATCATACTGGTAGCAGGTCTTCAGTTCCGCTTTTCTTTCCTTTTCATAGTTTTGAAATAATGCGGTTTCACTGTAGACTTGAGGGCCAACATTTCAACCCCGAGGTGACGATGCTTAATATTGGGTCTTTAATGGAGTAGGTAGCAGGCAGTCTGAAGTATCTGATAGCATTACTGTATGTGACTGTTAACCAGCTGAGAACACAAAGTGCTCTGAACTAACAAATTGCTGCTCGCAGAAAAATGCAGGGGCAAGAGGAAGAAGGGGTGACCTACATTGCAAATCACAACCCAGTTGTTTCAGGATATAGAAAATAAAAATAAAACACATTAATTGAAGCATTTTATAGTTGTAATGGAAATGGTGGGTAAGAACAAAATGGCAGTAATTTAATGACAAAAAATAATTGGTCGTAGTACAGTAAGAAGGAATTAGGCCTCTTTTGAAGCAGAAAATAGGCATCTGGTTTGATTTTTGCTTTACCTTTGTAGCCTAATATCATTGAGATAGTACTGTAATTAGCATCAAACCGTACAGCAGCAGTCCTGTCGCTCCTTGGGAAGGTTTGGCAGTGTGCATGAGTTACCCCTGAAAAGCTGGAAGACATTGTTTCCATGAGGTAAAGCCTTTCTTCAGTCTTGAAAAATTGGTTCAATTCACGTCATCTATAAGTGCTCATAAATGCGTGGTTTACGTGGGAGATAAAACCATTTCAAAACAGAAATCATTCAATGCTGTATATCAGTGTTCGGGTTGCCAGCTGCCCCACAGTCGTCTTATTACACATCGACATTTTTCCATTACAAAGTTCTGTTTGAAAAATCTGCCCCATGCTTTGTGTCTGGCTTGTACACTTGTAGTTATTTCGAAATGTCACCACTGCAAATTGAATCGAGTCTGAAATTCATCTTGAAAGGAAAAGGAATAGAGAGAACACAATATTAAAGGTGCATTGCTCTTTTTCGTTTACTTGATATGTTACAAATGTGCCCTATGCTTGGATACATACATACATACATATAACCACACATCAACATTTGATGGTGGGTAGTGCATGTGCTGTACATGCAGTTGCAGAATCTAGAAAAACAACGGCCATTAAAAATGAAAATAACAAGAACATCTGCACTGTACAGTGCTGTACTTTTAGCCCTGCTCCTTTACCTCTGGAGGCATACTTTCATATGGAGCAGGGGGTCACAGGTGGGATGAGCTTCACAGTCTCAGATGATCCCCGATGAAGATGGGGATCCCTGGTCAGATCTGCTGTGAATACTAAAACAGGGGGCGAGGAGAATCATGTGATTGTGTGCAAAGTTTCAAGCACTGCAGGCTTAGCCGCCTGGCAGCACATTTGGCTCTTGGTTAGGGATATACCGTGTCATGTGATCGGCAGACTGGCTGCAGTCAATTTCTATGATGTGCAAGTGACACAGTCGACTGAAGAATGCATTAAGATATTCTGGAACACACAGATGTGTTTTTTTTATTTATTTTTTTTTTACTCTGTAAGCAGGGCTTGGGTTTAATCATTTTAGGAATATTCTGGTAACAATGCATTTGCACAAAGCTAAGTGCCAGCAAAGCCAGAAGCAGTATTGTTGTTGTTTTTTTTCTTCAAATATATGAATAAATATTATTATTTGTTTTATTTGCCTGGTGTATAGTTATAGAAGACAGCTAGGGTTTAATATATTCCTTCTGCCGTACAAAGCGGTAAAACGCTGATTTAAGAAAGAAAGTGATTCCCTCTTTTTACATCCTACATCTCTTTGTGTGTACAACCCTGGCTGTGTAACTGCTACCTTTAGGGCTCTAAAGCTGGAAGAACTTGTTCAATAAGGCTTCCTACAGCAAAGCCCTTTGTGCAGATTAGAAATGACCGTGGCTGGAAAGGTATTCCGATGTAAATGTGACTTTTTGTTGGGGCTCCAAAGCCACCAGTAAAAGGCAGTGTTCCTCTTTAAAATTCAAGAGCACCCCTGCAGCTTTGGGCTGGGTATTGGCTTCCCTTTGATATTCCATTAGGAGGAGAATGGTGGAAGTGTGAAATGGATCGCTCTTCAAAGTGCAGCACAGACCCCGAGATTAAGAACTCCTGAAACAGTAACAGTACTGCTTCCTGACAAAGATGGAGAAAATAATTGGATTTGACTTTGCTTTAGAGCCCAGTACTGCAGCGTCTTCTGTCAATACACAGCCCAGAACGCCTTAGCCTTTAAGATCGGGTCCGTATATGTGCGTTTGCGGCAGCTTCTGAACTTCAAAACAATGTAGCGGCTGTGTCCTCACAACGAGGTATCAGGCCTCTTGTGTTATGGTCAAGCGCTCAGGAACGATCGGTGTCCTAAGTCACATTTCAGAGCAGGAGCGCAGCTGTTACCACAAAGGGCAGCGCTGGCTGTGTGCAGGAGCTCAGGTGTCAGCGTTAAGAAGGTCCGTGCAGATGAAGGGGAAAGATCACTTACAGTTGGTGTTAATAGTGAAAATACAGATTTACTAATGACATTGCTGTGCCTTGGTTCCAAAGCGTTTCACCATCTGTTGTAGAAAGATGTACAGTATATGTATATATATATATATATATATATATATATATATATATATATATATATATATATATATATATATATATATATTATTAAGGCTACTATGTGCGTCACCTGAAGTGGTGCTGTAGTTGCTGCGCTACGTTTAGTTATTGTGTTTAGTTTAAGAGCAGCAATAGCAAGGAGCAATGTAATTAGGTAGCATTTCTTTTGTTGAGTTCCAATTTAATCTCGGATCTGGTATTTAGCAGGTGCATATTTCAACAGTAAATATTTAAATGAAAATCCTTTCTAGCAGTTAAATTAAGACGTACATACAGAGGCTGGAAGACATAAATATTAATGACACATGGAGTTGTTTGTATACTTTAAAGCTATTACGTTTCAGTTCTGTATTGCTGCCTGGACTTTTTAAAGGTGAATGACTGGTCTGCTGTATTCAAGGGAGACTCTGCTAGTATTAACTTGCTACATGATTCGAAGCGTTATAAACATGCTAATTATCATTAAAAAAAATTTGATTACTCCAGGGCCTATCTTTATTAATACCTATAAAGCTGTGCCAATTAAAAAAAGGGTATCTTTCTCTGTCTGGACCTGTTTTGAGCCCATGGGGGTATCCAGCACCTTTAGAATACAGAAACTGAATGGCGACACCCAAATACCTCCCCTTCTATTCTCTCTGTTTTGAAGCTTTAGTTCGACTTGAAGCCCCTATTCTAAAACCAGACCCAGGAACAAGAAAAACTGTTAAGAAGGTCAAAGTGTGCTGGTAGTTTTTATTGCCTGGCACTTCCTGGCCAAATGGTCTGTTTCTGTAGAGGGTGGGTACCGCATTAGCATTTAGATAGAGGGGGCTGGGCCCAAACCTCTTGTTAACCAGAACAAAGGGTAAAAGGATTGTTTCTGTGGCCGGGTCTCAGCACTTGAAGACAGCATGGTTTTTGAAAAGAAAATGAACATCCTTCCTGAACCCTATCCCCCTGCCTGAGCACTCAATAACCTTTTTATTGCACTGACATTTACCAACATTCAAATACAGTTTGGGCTCTTATATCCTTAAACGTTGGCATTGTCATCAACGCGCCATATCATGTAAACCAAGGATATTGTGTTCTGAGAAAATAAGCGTTTTAAGGTTTTTGAAATAAGAAGCCCTTTTGTTTAGTTCAGCACTCATCTTTTGGCCTTTAGGGGTTCTCACTGTCTTTCTGAAGTCTTGGTGAGTTTAGTTTGCTTGCATGTGATCAGCCTAAGGGGTTCTGGAAGAGCTCCTGGTACAGAACCCATGTTGCTGACATCTTCTTCAGCCAGGTGTTTCATCAGCCTGTATTGACACCATGCTCTCCCCTATTCACATCACAGAACAGGAGCTGTGTCATTGAAGCAGGAACCAACATGAGGCTCCAGAAAGTGTCTTGGGGGCTAATTAAACGTATCTTTCATGATTATTAAATAATAGCCCTTTCTCACTCTGCAGTGGGTACCCATGACAACTCTTTTATTAGCTTTTGTTTTTCCGTGCTCATCAGTGAAATCATATCCCAGACTTGTGCATTTCCAGTCTCCGAGGGATTCCGGTGTCATGTTGGGACAGGTAGCATTCTTCATCAAACGGAGATTATGGATGCTAAGCTGTTTAAGACTAAGCTGTCTCCAGCTCTTTTGTAGTGTCTGTGCCACAGTTAAAATGCTCTACCCCCTGTCAGCCTCCCTCCCTGGGTGCTAAGTACCAGATGCCACCAGCCATTCAAGCACAACCTGTGCTAGCAAAGAAGCAGGGTTATACTTGTGTGCCACAAGCACTGCCCATTGGGAATAATACACTGTTAGAATTTAGAGTAGTATAGGGTTGCAGTCCAGTTTAATAAAATAAACAGGCTTTTCATTTGGTTACAGGGAAGAATAGCAATGATTAATGTTTTACTTAGGCATTATAGAATCGGTCCTTCCCCCTTTCTGTTTATTCAAATCCTTGGAAAGGTACTGTAGAGGAAGATTGGGACAATGCACTGAATGCTGTTTTCCAATGCAGCAGCAACATGGCATCTTGCATATTCATTCATTAATGAAGGTTTGAGTGAATGTTGCTAGGCAACTTGAATAATCTGTGCATGAATACCAGGCACCATTTCGAATCGATTTATACCCCGTCAGGAACAGCACCAAACGCAACCAACTTTCTACTTTTTAAAACTTGTTTCAATGTAACCCAATTTGAGCCGCTGCTGCCCATTTAGCAGCTCATTAAAGGGATCTTTATTTTATTATACCAGCTTAGATGTGCGGCTTAGTTTATGCTGCTCTAAAGCGGATTAGTTTTATCTTAGATGCAGTTGTTGAAGCTAATTGCAATAGCGTTTATTCATCTCATGTGACTGGAATCCAAACAGACGGCATACATCAGCATGCTGGTTATAATAACCAGTGCCACTTGGATGAATTACAGGCAGCGGTATATCTAAAAAGCGAATCCCTCCATAGAAATGACGGTTGTTGTTCGAGGTTCCAAATGTGTATTTCTTAATGCAAACAGGCCCTGCAGGGGTGCACAGTTTGGGTCCTCGCGGTCCGGATGCCCTCCTGGTTTTATAGGAGCTCATTTGAATGTTCTGTATAGCAGGTTAGCAGCTGTTTGCCCCCTTTAAAGGTTGATTGTGGAATTGGTTTCTCGTTCTCTTTTAGTGTTGACTTTTCCCTGTGCTGTCCTCCACACAGGCAGGGAGGAAGGCTGTGTAACTCAGGACAGAGATAGAGGAATGCTAGTGTTGAATGTAGCAGTGCAGAAAAGAACAATATGATGTGTGACAGCACATATAATACCAAACCAAGATAAATATTGAACACCACACTTGTTATTTTTTCCCCTTTCATTTGTTCAGGGGGTGACTGATGAAAATGTCAAGATTTATTTCATATTCTTTCATATCTACGATGCTTTGCCTTTTTGTTATGGGAATCGTCCTAGTCCTATGTGTTCTTGAGAGTTATTACCAGCTAAGGCATTCTCGTGGTTTGCAGGCATGAGAAAGATAAATGGTCGTGCCTTCTAGGGTTTGAACCATCTGATTACTGCACCGAACTAAGCAGCGCAACAGAGAGATAGAAAAGGAGTAGCAGGGGAGCGATGATGAGGGGTTGTTTTGTGAAAAAAATCAGGAAGTGGTAGTCATGGAGATTTGTATTACATTTCCGAGGCAGTGGACAGAAATGCATTCAGTCCTTGTACCTGTTGATGTAAGAAATGTAATCAGTACAGCTTGCTGGACTCTAAACCTCAGCTGCCGTTTCTTTCTCTTTCTAATTATATAAGGGTGTTTTATTTCCTCAACTGCATTCAGACAGTAATCTGAGCAGAAAAGCTTGCCTTTTAACTCAGTAGCTAATGCTTCCAGAATTTTGGCAAGTGCTGTCACATTATAAAAGCTTGGCTTATTTTTGCTTGTGTATTAATTTAGAATTAAACCAATCTGCGTCCAAGCATTTTGAGCAGATGCTAAAAATGTGTTGCTGGAGAGGGTAAAATCATTTTTGTGCAGCTAACATCCTGAGTGCCTTGGTGTGCTCAGCTGGAGCCAGCTCTTCATTTGTTATTTTGCTTACCAGATTTAGCTATATGTAGCCACGTAGAAAGTGAAATGGAATTAAACATGTGCTGAGGGCGCATGTGGTGAGTTACTCCATGTCTGCAGTGTCCCTTGGCATGCTGGGTAGGTGGTAGCTTCAGCACGCTCAGGCCACTGTGACTAAAGTCCTGTCTGTCTGAATGGGAAACAGAAAACGACTGGCTAAAGCAATTCCCTCTGGTTCTTATTTGTACTGATAACCGTATGTACTGTATGCAAACATCCCTTCTCTGTGCAGATTTCATGCTTGCCTTCCATTACCCAATTCTGCATTAGCATTCTGCATGACAACCAGATTCATTAACATGCAAAGAAGATAAATCCAATTCATTCCGTTTATCATTATTTTTTCGGGTTCCACGCAGTTTAATTCAGAGGCGTTTTAAATCCGTTTGAGGCTGGAGAGGGTGACACAGCAATCAGCCCCTCCTCCCACTAGAAACACAAGTGATGGGATAAAAAGATAAGCCCGCCTTCCCCCCCTTCCCCCATACTCAAAACTACATTTGTTTAGATGATAGACTCATCAGTCTGCTGTAGCAGCGGCGTTGATTAATTGCAGAGAGCTTGCACAGCCCGTCGATCACTCAGCATTAATGAGATGCAACAGGGAGCCGAACAAGCACTTTTCATTACGCGCCAGTGGTTACTACTACTGTAAACCTGTGTTCACAAACACAAAGCCCCTCTTGCCAAGCGCCCTCAGAAAGGGACAGCTGTTTGTGTGTTTGTGAAAGGCATAAAGCCCTCGGAAGCTTGCTTCGCGGTTTGCTTTGCAGCATAGCCAGATCTTGTGGCTGTAGGTTGATTGATCGGTTGTTAATAGCTGTCATTGTGGGTCGCTACCTAGCGATGGCAGTAGCTGTCGACAAGGGCTGAACCCAGTAATGTCCAAAGTTGTAGCGGGAGAAATAATATTTCAGCTTACAGAATGTTGGAGCCAGTCCCAAAAGTATACTGCATATGTTTTAAGAATGGTGTCTAGTTGCTGTCCTTTAACATTTTCTCCAAGGGAAAGTTGGAGGTTTCTAGGTTAAGTGTAACAAAAGTAAATACGTGGAAACAACATAAAACTGGCTTATTCTGTTTAAGAGTGAGGGGATGGCAGGGGGATGCCTACCAAGTCTCCTCCAAGGCAGGGTAGTACTGCTGAGCACCTAGCGCCATCAATCACAGGCAGCCCGAGACAATCGGAAGAGTCAGTGTAGCTAGGAACCAGTGTGGCAGCTGGCGAAGTGATACAAGATAAATATTGGGCTGTACATTCCTTCTAGCTCCTCCCAGCTTTCTCCTCTCACTTTGTGACACATTAATAATGAAAGTGTTTAAAACGTGGAGGCCCGCTATCCTTTCCACTTATACACCAACAGATTTAACTGTCAAAATATGAAATACTGCTTTTGAACAGTGAATATCTCATGTTTCATTTTTGTTTTTGGCCTACGTTGTGTTTTAATGAATGATTGGCTGTTAAGGATTAATACAAAAAGGAGCTCCTTATGTGCATGTTAGTGGTCCTTAAATAATCGGATAAAAGCTTTCTATACAATCTCTTCCCAAATTCAAAACGCATACTTACATTTGTCACTGCAGCCTTAACCAGACTTTAAAAGTCTAGTCTCAAGAACTCAATTCTGACTTTAATCCCTTCTCTATGTGAACAAAAACACTACATAGTGATTAAAAGAAAAGGTAGACGACTCTTTAAATGAAATTGGTCTTAATACTGAATTACACATTCTTCTCAGTTAAGTTTGTCTGAGAAACAGGAAATTAAAACTTCAGAATCTTGTTTTCAGAAACTTTCCCCAGGATTAAAGATGACTAAGAATGTACCTGCAAAGAGAAACTCTAATCATGTGTGTAGGGGCAGCTAACACAGAGACTGCAAACTCCCTCCTTGAAGGAACAAAGAATTGTTAGGGGCTCACTGCCATGCCTCTGACCTCTGGGACAAATCCATCAGCCACATACAACATAGATATTAATGCAGCTCGGCTCTCATTATCTTCTTCAAGGTAACCAATTATTATATTTCTCATTCCGACATGGATCGAACGAGGGTGGACTGAATTATAATTAGACTTTTATATTTCATTTGGAATTAGCACAGAACAATGTGAAGTACAGTACTGTGTCTATGCTTGTCTGAAGTTAAATGAAGACTTTAAAGCTTAAAAGAAACAATCTTCATTTACTCAACGTTCACGTTTCCCCCAATCGACAGCCCATTCACGTTTAACTAAAGCTAATACAAAGGCCCTTCCTTCCACAGTTAAAACGTAGCGTTTTTCATCACATCATTATCTCTTGCCGGTTGCACTGAAATATCCTCATTAGGAGTATATATTGTCGTCGGCAGCCACAGCCAGAGGAAACCGAGTCTCGGGGGGTGTGCTGGCATGCAGCAGCTTTTCAGCACCGACTGCCAGGCCATCAGGGGAACGTGCAGGGTCTGGATTTTCAGCAGGCCAAGAAGAGCCCATCTGCGTTTCTGTTTGTTTGAGTATCTGAAGGGAGACGGGTTGGTTTGCAGCGGTCAGTACTTGAGAAGAATGGACTCCAGTGTCCTTCCAGCCTAGGGAGCCAGCTGTGCTTCTAACTGCATCTCTGCTTTGTGCTACAGTGATCACTGTCCCATTAAAACCCCAAATCTCAGATTAGTGTCGTGAAAATTGTGGTCAGGTATTTAGTTTTATTCTTTTACTATTATTTTTTTGTTCCTGTAAGAAAATGGCAATGAAGCAATGTGGGTTGTCTGTTTAAACTGTGTCTGTTCGCCTGTCTGGCTTTCTGCCTTTTCAATGTCCAACCAGTGTGTGTGCTTGCGTGTAGGTACTGAGTGTGAAGGAATGTTATACAACTATACTATGTATGCTTGCGTGTGTAAGTCCCACTTGTACACTGTTAGAAGTTTGGGCATGCAGTGGGATCCTTTGTCTTAAGGCATGGCTTATAATGATGACACGCCTGGTAAGAGCAAACAGTAATCAGAGGGCTCGAGAAGAATGTGAAATATTGCAAAAGCCAAAGGAATTTTTCATCTTAATGACAGCATGATTAAACTTTGGTGTGGACCATTTTGTTTTACAATCTTAATTCACAGGATACAGAAGGCATCATTTCTGTTTTGGCCTCCTTCCCTGGATTTCCATTATGTCTTCTCCACTGAGCATTGCATTGTAGTTCTTTCTCAATTAGCCGTTGGGAATTTGCTTTTACTGAGCTGGTCACCGAGGAGCACAGACAGAATTCCAGCCACTTGTCCGAGCTCCCAGCCTTTTCAAGAATCTCCAGAATTTACGAAGACAATTGGAATCATTAGGTAATTCACAAAGCCAGTCCTTGGCTCCAATCTTGACTGCCAGAGCTGGTACTTAAAACAAGGTCCTTGATCTGAAGAGTCAGAGCCCTGTTACAACTACAGTATCCTAATAACCTGTCTCGCTGCCCTGGAGAGGAGGGTGGCAGCCGAGGCACTGCAGAGGAAACGGGGTTCAGCAGCTGAAGCCTGAAACTTGCACTGCTCTGCCAGCTTGCTATTGGGCTTGATAACAGGTTTACTAACCTGGTTTTCTTGTCCTAAACGAGGATCACAGCTTATCTTTAGAAACTGGCTAGAGGACATGTGATGCAGTCTGTTCTCGGAAGACCCATCTTTTCATTGTGAAAAACGAATTCCCCCCCCCCCCCCCCACCCCCACCCCCAAAAACAAAACAAAACAAAACAAAACAAAACAAAACAATAAAGTTAAATAAATAAATAAGTAAATAAATGCTACTTTTATTTTCCTGGTATACAAACCACAATGTATTTGATTACAGCTTTATTGTGGTCATTCCCCAGTGTATAACATTAGGATAAAGACCCTAGCAGTAACCAGAGCAGATTGTTTTGTTTGACTGGCTGCTCTGTGCTGTGAGTACAATGTTATTCTGTGTTACACACACATTTTTGCTTTAAATGTTTGTCTGGGGAAAAAAAAAACAAAAAAACGTAATTGTCATATACATGAAAACTAAACATAATGAACGTGACTGACTTCTGCTAACTTGTTTGTATAAATTAGAATTGCAAGAACAGTGTCAGCCGAGCTGTTTTTGGTTATTGGTTTGTAATTCTTGCAATGCTGCCAGACACATACTCCCTTTACTTTTTTCCCCTCTTTGTTTTTGGGTACTGACTGACTAACTCATTAAAGTCTGAGTTCACATGACATGAACTCTCCAAGAGTATTTTTTTCCAGTTCATTATTATTACCAAAAATGAAAAGAAATTCCAACACTCGCCAACCGGCACAGCCCACAGACATCAATCCAGTGGGGCTAAATTAGCTTGTCTATAGGAAAGACGTTATTCATTTTAATTGAGATAGGACCTGTTCACGCTGTTTTCTCAACGCAAAAATACATTTATTACAACTCGCCCCATATGGGTTTTTTGTTTATTCAGTAGTAGCAGTGTGCTTGTCAGGGGAAGTCCCTCGGCTTACAAAACCGATTTGAATATTTCCTTACCTCATCGCCAGCATGGGGCTCATTGAGAGAGGTATGAATGGTGACAGTTGAGGGGCCCAAGCTTGCCGAGCCTGCCAGTACACCCTGCAGTTCTATTGTCTCATCCCCCTAGTGCAGGGGCAATGCCAAATCACAGGCTTATATTGTTTCTAGGAATGCTCTAGGGAAGGGGACGCCCTTCGTGAGCATTTCTTTCTTTTTTTATTCCTCAGAAAAAAAACAAAAAACCTCCAAGCGTATTTTTAGAAATAAATGAATGAACTGCATTTGCATTGGGCTAAATAATGAGTACATACTGTCTGTAACTGCCTTTATTCCAGTTGATCCGAATCCAGGAAGAATGGAGGAGACGGGGTGTAGATTAGTAACCCGTCTCCTGTTTTGCAGTGTGGTGGTGTTGAACTGTGGGATGCACAGTAGAGTTTATCAGTGCTGGTGTTGAAACAGGCTGCAAAGTCAACGTAATGATGATAAAGACATGGTTGTGTTCTTCTAGTCACATGTCTTTGTAGTGTGGCAGTCACACACTTTTAATCTGAGCTTGAGAAAATAGCAGGACAGCCGCCTTCTCTGCTCCTCTGCTCTCCTTATTTGTCAAAGCAACCTGATACTGATACGGAACAGCAGCTCACACACCCTGACAGTTTTGAACATGTTCTTCACTGCTTCCTCGAGGCATTGGCTTTTCAAATCAGCTTCTCTGACACCTACTCAGGCTAAAGGCGGTTAGATTCACTGATCAGACATTCCTGGTCTTCAAGACGGTGCCAGTAGCTTTTTAACATGACTCACTGGTACACTTGCAAACTTAATTGTTAACTGTTCAAATTAAACAGGTTTTTTTTCTTGGTTTGTTAAGTTGGATGCAGCTTCAAGGTGAGTTTTTTTTTTCTCTTTGTCAGTCATTGTTTTGAATCATTCAGCACAGATGCTGAACAATGCAATGGGTAAAACTAAAGAAACACGTTTAATTAATTCAAAGAATGAAATGAAAGGAGGAGGCCTGCTACTGTATGCGCATGTGGTATTGAATCAAACTAATACGACAGTAACACTTCAAACCAGAATTCCCTCGTCAGCCTCAGTCTTCAGTGTGTCAGTGTACCAGGGAACTGTATGGGGGTGAATCGGCTTACAGGACCGAAACATCGAGAGCATGATCCACTGTACAATTAACTGCAGCTGTTAGCACAGCACAGAGACAACTGGGAGTACAGCGGCACACTCCCAGTAGGAAAGTTCATCTTGGGTATCGTACTTTGGATTGTGTCACAGAGATACAGTTGCCTGCCTGGTGGATTTTATAAGGGGGTGAACGCTAATTGCTTCCCTATTGCTTTGCTTTGGTATGGCTCACATCTGTCATAGTACTTGGAGCCAAAAACTCATTATCGCAAAACACTTTACAAAAGGCTTGGGAAACCAGACTAATAAATTCACTATGTGTGTCTAAAAAATACATAAATGACTAAAATAAGATATTTGCTCCCTTGTTATTAAGCTCACTTTGGTGCTTGAAGTTTGCTCACTATTTAAATGTTATGCTTTTTTTAATTATTTATATTTATTTTATAATATTGTTTAACATTTATTAATTTGTTTACACTACAGTCTTTATTAAATTGATTTTTTTTTTTTACATTTATTTCCAGAAGGCCAGATATTCCAGGTGCATAGGCCTAGGGTTAAACTGAAACCTTTAGAGAGGTAAAATTAAACCCACTACATTGAAATCTGTTTTGTTGTCTCAGGCAAAAAAAAAAAAAACAGAAAAAACAGGCGAACAAGCCCAGTGTTTCCATGGCAACCTGTTTATGCCTCACTGGTGCATCTTGTAAATCCAATTGGAGAGCGAATGAAGCCTTGTCTTCTCTGAGGCCTGAATGGGCCTGAAAGTGAAAAACCAGGCTTAAAGTGTGTTGGAGGCCTAAATAAGTGAAGAGGTGGGAACAAAAGACCCCGAGTTTCTTCTTATCTCTCCGAGTTTATTAATGGGGCCCCTTAACCCCAGACAATTGAGGTGGGCTTGCTCAGAAGGACGAGGCCTTCACCCATATTGCTTCAGTCCGGTTCCAGCACCTGGCAAATTTTACATAATTTAATTAATGACCTTTTCCTCACAGTGGGAAAGTTTTTTGCATTTGCATTTTATTAGATTATATCTTCACACTTGTACTAACACCGTTTTAGTTCAGCAGGGATTCAGCATTCAGAACAAAAGTAAAAAAAGAAAAATCTTCTACTAATTATGCTCACTGCTTACTAATGCCACATGCTTCAGTGAAAAATGAATGTGTCAAAATGCCTACACTTTAGAGTTAAACAATTTGGAATATGTTAAAAAAAACCATCAACAACACTTATTTCACACCATTTTAAATACTATTTAATGCTCAACTAAACAATGCTATTGTGCAGTCCCTTTATAACTTAATATTTCTGACACATTATTGTCAGCATTATGTGCCGCATTATAATGTATTATTTGTTTTATTTCTTTGTATTTATTTCAGTGTCCTGTTGCCTTCAAGTCAAGTTGGTGGGCATTAACATGTTATTATCTTGCATTTATTAAAGCTTAGTGATCACCTCATCGGTTTAAAGAACAAGCCCAGTTTTAATGCCGGTTGGTGTAATGTGAAAATCATTAACTCAAAGTGCTGTGATTCCTCTTGCTTGTAATGACTGCAGATTATTGAACTTTAAGGAGATGAGGCTCAGGTTGAAGGTTACAATCACCATATGCCACCCAGATTGAAGAGATCTGCCCAGACCACTGAGATTATTCACTTGTATGCACGGTGCAGATGTGGTGCAGTGCTTTTATTAGACAAAATGTCCTGTTGGGCAATGCTAGCTTTGAGCTTATTCCACTGGCAGTATGAAAATATATAGGCATGCTGTAAAGTTATGAATGTGTGATTTGAAGCTAAATTAAATAGTTACATTTTTTACTTTTATATATGAAATAAAGATACAGGTGGTATTTTTTTAAACCAAGAATGAGCTGTAAGTATCTTGTTTGCCTGAACGTCCTGTAACACTTTGTGCTATTCTTTATACGTCATTCTAAACCCTTGTAAATGAATTATGACTTTAGAAAAGAGAATGTGCCCTTATTGTAACCTGCTTCATCTGTGCTAGTGATCCCTATCAGAACAGTTCTGCATCCCTGACCATGGGCTCCCCAGTGATTTAAAGGGCTATATTCTGATTGTACAGGGAAGTGTGGGGAACCCTCCCCTCCCCCAATCATAATCTAAACTGCACGGGGGCATGTCAGCAGTTTTGGAGGGGGGTCTTTTTAATAGGTCAAGACCAAGGCCGTGCGATTTGAGTCACGTATGTATTTTCTTAAAGGAAGGGCTCTGAAATATACATGCATTTCTCTTAAGAGCCCAAATCAACCCAGCCTTGTAGCTGGTGGTTTTCCAAGCACAGTGGATATCTGCTAAGGGAATACATTGCATATATGATTATAAGCTGCATTTTATTTTGTGTCCCCAGTGGTGAGATTTGTCTTACTGTAACTCTAATATATATTTACGATGAATGTACTTTGAGAGCAGCACTAGAATGTCTTTTGCAGAAAGCCCCCTCTATGCCACCTCTCCTCCTTCATCCGCTGAATAGAAAGTGCAATTGAAAGACATGAAAGTTTGTGTTAGATGACTCGGAGAATGAGAGCTCAGCAGAAGCACATGGCAGATGAATATGTTAATTATCCTCATTAATATGCATCACTTTCCAAAACTCACATAATACCCTGCCGTTTCAGCCGGTTTTCTTTTATAAAAAAAAAAAAATAAATAACATTTCTATTGATATTTAACAACACACTGACTAATTGAGTTATGTATCTGTGTTGGTAAAATGAGGCTGTGAATTCTCTTCTTAACCTAAACAGAATAATTTACCCATGCCTTGGTAGTTTCATAATATTTAGTATTCTATAAAAACGACGGGATAGCTGCAGTAAGGTTGCCTGCATGTTTTTTTTTTTTTTTTTTTTTTAACTCACTGCTACATAAGGAATTGCCTGCACTGAATAATTGCACACACAAGGATATGTCTGTTGTATTAGCTTAGCTTTAAATACTGATTTTCTTTTCTGCAAAATAATGAGGCCTCATAAAACATGAAGTAAAAAGAGCTAATAAATGAGTTCTCTGTTCCTCTCGTAACAACAACCCCGCCCCCCAAGTCCCAAAACCACACACATTACAACATGAAGTACAAGTCTCGCATGATTACACTAGAGGGAGCCAGCGAGCATAAACAGTGATGCACTGACTGTGCTATCCAGCACACAGACTGAGCAGTGGGAGGTGTGGTCAGTCTTCAGCTCCAACTTCATTTCATATCACAGTGTTTGTTTAAAACTCCTTCTGGAAGCCTCTCAGGTGCCCTGAACCGGATGTAAGCTGTGTACAGTGGTTGGGAAGGGCTTGTGGTGTCAGCATTCAGCAAGATGTTAAACCTTTCAAACAGTTTTGGGCTGTTTTCTGTTTCATAATGCATGCAAAAATGACTATCAGGCACTGCTGATGCTGAAGGAAGCTGGCACATTCAGTTTACCTTTTGAGTTGCAGCTGCTTGCAAGAAGATCCATTATGTTTTATGAATATAATTATTTTGTATTGTATGGAAGCAGAAATCTAAAATAAAATCATGTTTTTTTTTTTTAATTGCAAGCCTGAAAGGCAGTGGTACCGCAGTTTAACAGTATAAACCTCTGGCAGTATTATGTTATGTGGTAAACTTGTGGTTCCAGAGAGTTTGACAACACAGCCGTAGTATTTGCACAACTTTGAGGAATCGGTTTTCAAGACTGGCTCTCCCCTCTTCACCTTTCCCATCAGAAACAACTCACGAAACAAGAAGCAAACTCCACTGTCACCCGATATCCCTGCTAAGAAACCCTAGGATCAGGGCTTTGCAATGCGAACAGGTTTGGGGACACACAGAGGGCTCTGTGTTCTCCACGGCGGGCCGGAGAAGAGATTAATCCTGGGGCTGGTTTTTGTTTCACCAGCACTGCACGTCTGTCCCCCCCTCCCTCGTTCCAGAGAGAGTATACCTGCATTCGAAAGATTATCACAGAAAGCCATTATAAAGTAAAGTTTTGTTTTTTTTCAGGTTAATACAGTATCACATACAGTTAATACAGTAATACAGTACACCCCCCTAGGAACCTCCCCATTTCCTAATGATGTCTCAAGCTTTCACTCTTCACAACTTTTGCCATTGATTTGATTTAATCACAGCCTTTGTCTGCTTTACGGAACATTTATCATTTTTCCATGAAAGGGAACACAAAGAGAGGAATTTTAAAGAGATAGAAATATATCTTGCGCAATGCAGTTTTCTCTCTGGCAGGTAATGCTGCTTGTTGTTTTCAATTAAATTTGTCCCGTGTAATCCTAGTCTTTCTCTCTTAACTAACCCCTTGTCCTGTGCAAATCCTATGCATTGAGACCCCAAATACCTTTCATTCCTGAAGCACTCTTACAATCAGGAGAAACCAGAGCAGGGAGGAAAAAAAAACAAAAACTGTTGACACTTTTCAACAACAACTTCCGTTATTATCGGAGAAAGCACTTTGGGTGGGGCACCAACTGTAGATCTTACTTTAAAGACTATATGATTAAGAATTCAGTTTATTTCAGTAACAGTGGTTAATTTATATAGAAAAACTAAAAACATCAATCTGTGCCAAAACTCTTTTAAACGTAATGCTGCCCTGACAAAGTTCTAAATATTTAACGGCTGTTGTCACAACTGAAATATTGTTGCTTATGACTTGGCATTATCCATGCGTTCAACCAGGTTTTTAAAACCGGAGTACACAAAGCTGAAATGTGTGATTTTTGAATCCTCAATACCCTGTTCCAACTTCTGCCGCAGTAAGAGAAGTCATATATAATAATGAGTTGTACCAACAAAAATCTGTCAGATAGAATCTTTCTGGGCTGCTAAGTGGTGGCGTCAGACATCCTAAATGCCGGGTTTCTACTAAATACTCAAAAACTGTCATTGTGACTGGCTCCCAGGGGCATCTAAAGTTTCTAAAACAAAAATAGTTAGGAACTGGTTGGGACGTTTGACAAAAAAATCTGGTAACATACATACATTTATTAACCGTAAAATTCTGCACAAAACCAACACTGAACTGGTGCATGCTGACTCAAAGCCCTTTGACGTTTGGTATTTTTTTAGATGCTACCAGGAGTTGTAAATAAGCATGAACTGAAGGTAAGAAGCTGTCACCTTATAGGATGAAAAAAAGTGTTTGAGTGAAAAGTGCTGAAAGACACATCTCTATCATCCCAGCCTCCAGACTTTATCCAGATATACAGAGAGGAGTCCATCTTTACACTGGGTGAACTGGTTAAGCCCTCTTAGCATCTCTGATGGAGCATTCGTTAAGCTGTTTGAAGATGCATGTCAGCCAGACACACCAGTCTGCACAGTTCGGAAATGTTAGGATCAGAAATGATTCGCTTGTCTACGTCAGGATGCTTTAATATGGCTTATGATAACCTCAGTCTAGTTAAATGGCATAGTATTTACAATAATCCCCTTTTTTTAAACTGCTGTCTTTGAATGTCGACAGTTTAAAATAGTCCAGGTATATATATACAGGTGTTATTTTTTGTAGCGAAGCCACCTGCCAGAATAAAATACTGACTTGATAGTCAGAAATGCAGATGACAGCAATTTGAGTTCTGAGTTTTGGTTGTTGGTGTTGTTCTGCAGGAAAACTCTGCTTTAGGGAGATCCAATTGAATGTGCAGCAGTGGCAGGTCTTGTGGGAAGAGGGATTATGAAGAAGTCTTTTGTCCAAGATTTTTCTCATTGGACTGAGCAGATTGCATTAAAGAATGAACTAAAATGATACACAGTACAGAATACAGCATGGAGCACCATTTATTTTTAATGCATGCATGTTTATTGTATACCTTGCTGTTCAGATCCCATTTTTATTTACGCATCTTTACACTCGTTTGGTTTCCGCTGTGCAGGATAAAATATACAATCGGGGATCGCAGCAGGTTTTCATTGCTAACCTTTTAAGTGAAAGATGTTTTTTAAACATCAAGGTTTCTAGTGAAGTTAGACTGCCTAGCAGGAGATCAAATGAAAAACTTTGGTCTCAAGCCTACAAAGATGTAATCACGGATAAGGGCAAACGCTGGATCAATTTCTTTAGCTTGGAGTGCGGCGCCAAAGATTTAGCGGGCCAGTCTGCAGCACAGGAGTTCTTGCAGGCACTCACTGAGGTGGCTTTTTTTCTGAGACCAGTACGCCCCCGAAGTCAGTGGGAGCCAGATTGTAAAAATCCATTTGGCAATACTGAAAGCATCATAAGGTATTTATTGCTATCCAGTGGCGGCCCCGTTTTGTTTTAGATGTGGGAGACTGGTGCCTGTCAGCAATAGGTGTGTGAATCAGGGCGAAGAGAAAGTTATTTTCATTAGTGATACACGCGCTAGCGATCTTGGCAAAGACGTGGCATGTTGTCGACTTTGCTGCCGATGATGTTACAACAGTATTAGTTTTGAGTTTAGATTATCTAGGAAAGCGGAGGATGAGGTCCCGTGGTGTCAGCTGGTAATGTTAAACTCACTGGACAGGATCGTGAGAATCACAAACACTGAGGAAAGTTACAGTCAGGTGGTTTCCTTGATTCTGTAGCAGACAGAACAACACAAGGATGGAGCGTCAAATAAATACCTCACTGGGGCCTCGTAAATCTTATCTCTGACACTTCTGAAAATAGGAAACAGATTTGAGTTCCTCCTTTTAAATGTATTATTGCAGTCTGTTTTTTTTACATTGAAGGATTTCGTTTAAATGAAGCCTTGCTTTGACGGACCTGGCAGCAGTAACCGGGCGTCAGATGTGATTAATGGCATTTTAGAAGCCTTTTAAATGGAAGGTGTTTCGGGGTCTTGTATAGAATAGCCACATCCCTAGAGGCACAGGTCACACAAGCTTGCTAACGCACCATTATTAAAGATGCTCCTGTTTCCCAGATGATTGTTTAAACATCGTTATTATACAGAGACAGCTTGAATCACCTGAACTCAAACAATGCCAAAGTATTATCCTACAAAAACTAGACTTATTATAAAGTACAAATGGTAAACAGCTATTTTAAATCCTTAAATAAAATGCACTAGAGCATACTATCGTGAATTTGAGAGAAATGCACCAAAATTATTTTAAAGGTGAAGCATGGGTTTCCATCTGATTTGTAGGGCAATCTTTTCATCATCTGTATCTCCTGAAAACACAGCAATTAAGGGTAATCAGGAGGAAAGCAGGGTTTGCCTGAAAAAGATCTGATTTCCCAATAACATCTGGCCGGGTATTATTTTCTTCATCTAATAGTGAGATGTAACAACACTTCTTGTTTTTCATGTCAAACTAAAATGTTATTCATGCTGTATAATGAATGGTTGTTGATGTGATAAAAAAAAAAAATCAGTCATGCCGGTAACATAACTGTTTAGCCAAGGAGCCTGAGCTCTCGTGACCTGGAAATTCCAGAAGCAAAACATTTTTAAAAGAAAAGAGTCTGCTGTAAACTCGAGGAGGAAAAATAATATTCATTTAGTTTAATTTACCAAAAAAGTACCTTAATTGGCACATTTGTTTGCAAATGTCACCAGTAAGAAAAATGAGGTACATTTGCAAAGAGCTAAAGAGTCTATATTGGTGTGCAAGATGTTTTATTGCTGCCCTAATGCCATTGCCCATTGCTATGTTCATTTCATAATGGAAGATTCTTTCTCTTGATGTGAACTTCAAGGGCCCCATGCTTCATAAACCGCAAATTAATCCCTAGTTTAAGTCGTTGGGTAAACTGTCCTTCTTAATTTCGTTCATCAATCAAAGTTTGACTACCAAAACACCAGTATCCTGTGTCGGTTTATGCTGGCAGGCGTGTATTGCGTTACATCTTGGAACCAGATACTCTGAAGAGAAGGCCATGCATTTAAATTAAATTTGAAGCAATTAAGGGTCTAGTAAATTATGCACACTCAGCAAGTTATGTGGAGGGAATCGTAATAGCGCCTTGCTGGTATCAGGCAGTCTTCTGAAATGTGCAATTTCCTAGGCAGCGGGAGGCCTAGTAACTAAACACAACACATTTTTTAGATATTCTCTGTTCACACTTTAATATATGAGGAACAAAATGATGAACAGCCTTTGTGTTTTACGCATAACCCTAGATACAGTACAGCATCATGAGTGATAGACTGGTTTTCATGGTAAGAGAAGACGTCTGGTAGTGTACAGGAATGATGGGTAAGAAACAGCTAGTTGCATGTGACTAGTCCAATAGACAGAAGGACATTTTGTATTTGTTATTTTATTTTTATATAAAATACTGTTTCTGTTCCTGTAGCAAACGTCAGACTAAACCTTCACCCCTCTTTGTATCTTGCAGGTTCCAGCCTGGAAAGGGCCTGGTCATTTACCCTGAGATCGGGGACAAGCTAGACATTATCTGCCCGAAGGCTGATGCGGGGCGGCCGTATGAGTTTTACAAGCTGTACCTGGTGAAGAAGGAGCAGGCAGAGTCCTGCAGCACAGTCATGGACCCCAATGTGCTGGTTACGTGCAACAAACCCGAGCAAGACATCAAATTCACCATCAAGTTCCAGGAGTTCAGCCCCAACTACATGGGCCTGGAGTTCCAGAGGAATATAAACTATTACATCACGTGTAAGTTGTTTGTTTCTTTATTCACGCTGGAGGCTAGTGTTGCTGCCCGAGGCTGGTTCACCTGCTGCTAAACTAATGACAACACCTGTTCCAGTTTCTGCTAAAGCTTTCTAAGAATTTCATAATAAAACTGAAATACATTTCATTTTAATGTAATACAGTTGCATTATTATATTTCCCCTAAAGGCTGTGGTGTGCAGAGCATCCCCTATTGGATATCCAGAGGAAAACACACATAGGATAAATTTAAATATAAGTTCAAGTATATTCTCTCTAAAATGTGTCAGCTGATAATTATAAATTAGGACAGTTTGAATGTGAGCTAGAGGTTTGGGCATTGAAACGGCAGTGGATACAATGGCTGCCACGCTTCATTATTTCATGGATGAAATGTTGAATTAATGGAATCTGTTGTGCAGAATGCATTATGCTTTGGGCACCTTGCTTTAAAAGAGAGCAGGTGTGTATAGCTTGCAGCGTGTGTCCCTCAGTGCAGAAGTCCTGAATGCGTACTGCTCCTAACCGTAACCCCACTGCCCCGCTCCCATAAAGGGAGTCATTGCTTTAAAGACTGCTGCTTCTTTCTTCTTAGAGAAATCGTTTCTGTCAGGGTCGGTCAGCTGCAATAATACCATACCGTACCAGCAGAGAGGTCAGCACAAGTCAAACAGGCTTCATTTATTATGTTGCACATCACTGAGTCCTCTCCATTGGCTGTGTCACCTGCATACAGCCAGTTGTTTTCAAGAATATAAAGCTGGGGGCTTGTCTTGGTAATGTCTACCCTTTAGATCTGAAGTGTGTCATCGTGATCAGTACAGTGTAATATGATTTGCGTGTCTCCAGAGCTTTTTTGTTGCACTGTCTGGAGTGCAGCCTCAGCCTGTTTCTTATGGGATACTGAAATATTTATCGCTATTGATGGAATTGTTTTCCGCACTACTTGAACCGTCCAAAATGCAGATGCTTCTGTAGCAGTTGTCCAGAGCAGCAAGCGCTTATTCTCTGAATGCTGCTTTCATAAGCGATCTGCCCAGTCCTTGCCACAACAAAGGTCCCTTAATTACAGCATGTGCAAATGAATCGCAGAAGGTATGATATGCCCATTGAATTTTAAGGGGAAAAGGTCCGCTAATGCTGTGCCACCAACTTAATGACAACGAACGAGAGTCTCAGGTCCCTCGAGACTGATTAGCTGTGTGCCTCAATTTGAGTTGCAAATCACTCTGCTAATTCAGGTATTCTGGAAATCAAAGCCAGGATCATTCATTTAGAACATTAGCCCACTGCTTTGTCACAGCAGACCTAAAGACCTATCTGGTTTTAAAAGGGCTTTTCAGGGCACTAAATTCTTTGAGGACGTAAGTGTGAGAGCTCCACTGCTTTGCATCTGCTGTAGTATGGCTGTCATGCAAAGAATAATTAAATGAAGCTGCTTTTGTCTATCGTTTTCTGGGGCTGTTCGGTAGGGGTGTTTTTTTTAAATTTTCTTCAGTGTTTTGTACAGTCTAAATTATTAATAAGTTGGTCACTTTTTTCATGCCAATTTGGATTTTAAGCATTTGGGTTTGCATAAATCGGCATGCATTGTTTCATTTTGGGCATTGTAAAAATATGATGACAAATGTGCCGTCACTTGATATTGTTGAAAGCTGAAGTTAGGGGGTCAGGTTTAGGCTGTAATGTTTGCACAGAGTATTGTTTCCTTGTCTTAAGGCACTGTTTTGATCAAGTTCAAATGAAACGAGTTGCCCCGAGGCTGCTCTTTGGATCTGACTTTATTATCTGGATGCAGAGTAGGTGCCACATGTTATATGTTTCTTCAAACTCCCACCAGCAGCACTCTGAATGCAACCGCAAGTAGGTCTACAAAATGTGATCAAAAATGATAGGCGTCCCACTGAGGAGTGCATTAACTGTCAGCGCTGCTCCTAGCATTACAAATGGGAAAATATAACACTTAAAAGAGACTGCAGTCTGATATTGTGCCGCTCTACAAAGTTGCTCCACAGAATTCTATGGCAAACTGTTGCGGTACTCCATTAAAAAAAGCATATACCTGCACCGAAAATACCTGCCCCCTCCCTCCCCCACTGTGTGCTCATCTCAGACTGGCTCCAAGGATCAGTGAACCTCGACTGGAGATTGAACTGATAACCTTCCAGTCGAAATACTAGCCGCTGCACTGTTTAGTGAGAGACCACCACGCGAAAGCAAATACAAACCAGAACCTGCATTTCATGTTCAGGAAGCTTGTCTTATTGGAATGCATCACTTTGTACTGGTTCTGCTGCCCTATATTTTAAAGCAGTGGCTGTTTTGTTTGTTAGTTAGTTTAACGCGTTGGCTTGTCCGACACAGACTTTTTTACTTACTCTGTGAGTCACGTATCTGCTTTTGGAGTTTTGCCTGTTGATTTCCTGTAAGGCTGCCAGGGATAATGATGGTGCCTGGTGACAGCTGCCAGTCATGGTGGCGGAATCCAATTGATTTCTTTGATTCTGAGGCAACTGTATTGCTCTGGGAGTTTACTGCTGAGGTTTGGGAGTGGGATATGGAAGTTTACTGCTGAGGTTTGGGAGTGGGATACGGAAGTTGCATGATTTCCAGGTCAGAGATTCATCATTGAACATGCTGTCAGAATCACACTCACAAGAGATTGCTGTTAAAGCTGATGAATGAAGGACTAATTAGATGTTGCTATTATTATTATATTTTAATCTTAGTAAAATCTCACCAAAACATCTACCCATCTATCTTTCGGTTCCAGCAACCTAATTATGATCTGGAAGACTGCTTGCCTGTCAGCATAACAAAGACAAAATAAAATAAAGGGCTCACAGCTCTAATAAGCTTGATACATCAATAGACCTTGAATTGATAGCCCGCCAACGCTCTGTAATGGAATAGAAGCAACAAAAAAAGTTCTCATTTTAAATGTGCATGCATTGTGCAAGCTAGCACTGAAGATTAAAATGTACCAACAGCAGTGTAAAGACTGTTTTAGGAAGTTATAGTGTCTTGTTAGTGTAGGTGTAAGAAGATTACACTGACCGACAGCCAAGCTCAAATTACAGAGATTTGCATAGTAAAATGTGCCGTTTTTTCTTGGCTGCTTTGCAAATATTTTTTTGAAAGCTTGCCTCCAGTAATTACTGAAAAATAATAAAAACATATTTTTAAAAGATGCATGCAATGCCAAAGAATTAATCTAAATTGTTAATCTAACCAACTGGCTTTGTTCCTCCTACTGTATAAATACAATGTCGCATAACAGTATATCAGTAAAGGTTAATTCAATCTTAATCCAGTCCAGGGAATAGAGGTCCATTACAACAAAATGCTTATCAGATTGTGCATTGTTCAGCACAGATATTACTTACTCCTAATGTATATTTCTCTGAGCTCACCACACATGTGACATCACTTAGCATGAAGTATTCCACGTACAAGCACTATTTTAAATAGCTGCTGTGCTGAAAGAAAACATCATTTTACTGCTGCTTGTTCAATCTTTTATAAGAAACACGTACACAGGGACCCACGTGCATTATTATAACAGACTCTCATTCAGGGAGTTTGTTTGCTAAATCATTCCAGCAACATATTGCCTGTGCAGTTAATAACTAAAAAGAGTAGCTAAGAAGCAGTGTAATAGTTCCTTAGGACCACACACGCTATTCTTTCCTACCTCACTGCATTTGGATTACAATGGACTCTAATGTTTCACTGGTTGAGCGCCATCCAGCATAACATCGGAGGTGCAACTGTGACCCGGAGAGGACAGCCGAAAGCCCTGAACAATGTCGGCAAGCCAGATGCTGAGGCTGGGCCACTGGACCATGGCGACACCAAGCACTCCTCATGCTTTTGTTGGCACTCCGCCCCACCCCCCACCCCTCTATAACAGGACACATTTGCAGATGCTTTGTATCACTGGCTAAGCTTGTAATGAGCACACAGGTCAAAGCCCTAAGTAGTTTCCATTAGATTTTTTTAAGGTTTTGCTACTTTAAAACTTTGAAGACACCCTCCTTTCAAAACTGTTCTGTACCTTAAAGTGCCTCCTCCCTTTAAATTCCTTTAAACCCAAACCTTTTACCTCAATCAGTTGCTTCAGATTCTGGTTAACAGCTTAGCAGCCCTTTTAAGATCATAAATAATTAATAGCAGTAGGAAGTCTAAAAAGCCATGCAATATGTTATCCACAAACATGGGTCTGTGGAACGTATTCAAACAGCACATTGCACACCCTGGTTGAAGTCGACCATTGTTTTTTGGGTCGAGTGAGATGTCTGGTTCTGTCACGTCCATGAATGCCACATCACTTTAATTGGCCGGCATACAAGGCAGTCTCAGGAATGCAAACCTAAGTGGAGATACTGTGTAGTGTGGAGATCTTCAAACAGCTGACTCTAATCTTAGGTATAATGCAGTCATAGAATTATGTCATTCATCATCGACAACTGAAGCCCCCCCACTACAACCCCCATACAGCATGTCAGGATTCTACTGTCTGTACGGTATGTAGTGGAAAGGCATGTAGTGGAAAATTATGAAAAAAAAAAATAGTTCTTGATCATGGGAGGGTTAATGTCCTGTGACGGCCATCTCAGGTGTGTAGGAAGTGCAGTTATTGGACTGCTCCGTCTGGAGAGAGGGAGTGCAGGGCCGGGCCTCCCTCCATCCCCTCCACAGCGGCTTATGTGGCACGTGGGAGTTGAAGAGCCAGTCAAATTAAAACAAAAACATCTGATTTCAATCTAGACCATGTAACACAGGCTTTGAAGCACAGCAGCTCAAGCCACAACATTTGGACCTTTCTCATACACTGCCACCGCGAAGGAGGAATGAAAACTGTCGGGTTATTTTTTCATCTTCGGTCGTCAAGTTGGAGAGCACACTGGGTCCTCCGCCCCCTCTGGCTAGCAGCAAGAGATACCAGCACTGTCGTGTCAGCTGGGATTGTTTAATGCTTTATGGGGACATTTAACTTTTTAGCCAGCAACTCCCGACTACAGCGAGCGAGAACGCTTGCCAAAATAAAAATAAAAAAATCAATAAATTAAAAATGAGGCTTCATGAATCATGAGCCAAAGATGGAAATAATTGTGGTTCCGCAAAAAAATACGAGTCTAGATATTCTTCTGTTGACTGTGGAATCAGGTTCCGTGGCATCAGTTTGAGTTTTTAATGGTCCATGTACTTTCAACTAGACCATTAACAGCAATCTCCATGAACACATATCACTTACTTTCATTTCTTGTACCCTTAAAAAAAAAAAAAAAACACTTAAACCAAAAAACTCATATTTTCCAAAAAGTTGCATGCAGCTAGCTAGCAATTATGTTTACCATTGTGTCTGGCAAGCACAAAATCTTATGTTGCTCTAGATCCCTGTAAAATGAATGGATGGTGCTGATGACCCAACTGTAGCTGCTTGAATTGGTAAATTGATCCATGTTCTCCCAGTGATTTGTGAGAATAGGAAGGGGGTGCTGCTGTTACCTGGGATGGTCCTCCAATTGCAAATATTCTGTAATGATAAAGTGTAGTTCAGCAGTAGCGGTTGTGTATATGTATAGTCACTGCAACATACCGAAGTGTGTCCCATGGGTAAAGGCATATTGTCGTTCTGCCCGTTTAAGAATTGATTACTGATCAGAAATGAAAAATTGATTCAGCACTGGTGTTTCCAATGGGCCCAGAAGATTACAGTGTTTGTCTTGTCTGTCTTGTAAATGGTAATCCCGAACTGACAGTTCCGTGAATGGAATCACTGTTAAAGCAGTTTGTAGTTGCCAGATTTTCTCAGAAGAGGATGTTGTGGCAAAAAAATGCTGTGTCGTATTTATGGGAATACGCATGTTTACAGTAAATTAAAAACAGCGGCCAAGTTAAAGGGACAGTACAGCTTTTAGTAGCAAAAAATAAATACAAATAGACGAAAGGGAAGAGGGCTATAGTGTGTCATACTAAGTATCGGATAGGCACTTCTACTATAAAGAGATGCGAATGCACCCCTACATAAAGTATAGAATGTACTGGAAGTAATTGATTTCAGCCACATGGAGACACTTGGAGACAGCTTTCTCATAAGAATAATGATGTGGCAGTGATTCATCCAACAGAGAGCCCAGATGCAAGGGTTTAAAATCCATTGAAATGAATACATGATTTCATTGGGAGTGTATCTTGAGGCTTGGCATGTTAGATAGTGTTGCCCGCATTGCTCCCCTAAATGACAGCGAAGGAAAAAAAAGAAAAAAAAAAGCTTGGTATCATCTCATCCCAGCTTGATAAAAAAAAAACCTACCCATACTGTTTTTATGGCAGATTATTATAGATTTGAACACATAATAAAATAAGACTTCCAATATAGTTGCTAAGCCAAAAAAACAAAGTGCAGTAGCTGCCACAGCTTGTATAAGATTGTTACAATGTGCAGCGAAGTATGCATGGTGACAGTGCAAGAATTCTGCGTGTGCCTGTGCTTCTGTGTGTTTCTGCACATGTCTTTACAACCGCACAAATTTTATTTTTGTGATTCTGTAAAACAGTCAGAAGCTGGATTAATATTCCTCTTGCGTGCTTAACACAATTAAACAAACAGGCGGGGGTGGGGTGGGAATGTGATGACACATGCTAATTGGTGGGTTCTGCTGAAAAACGTGCATACAAATGTGAATATAGTTCTTAAGACAAGATACAGTACTGGGAAGTCTAGACACATATTCCTCGAGGCAGAGAAATTCCTACATTTTAACAATGTAATTGAATATATACATCAACCATTTAATTGCATTCAGTGTCACTTGTTCAGAAGCAAAAGATTTATTGTGGTCTTCCACTGGAAAAAAAAAAATACATTAGGGACAAACAGTGTCAGGAAAGACTGCTGAAAGTGTCAAAGGGTTACAGGGTTTGTTGGTTTATAATGAAGACCAGGACAGTAGACTTTGATTCTAGTTGCATTGCTGTGAAATAGGTTGGTGCATTTGTAAACTCATTTACCAGACGTCCCACACACATTTCAGCACATTTCAAAGCCAGTTTTATTAGTGTTCGTAGCAGATGGCAGACTGTGGTTGCGCCTCAAGTTATGGTTCCGTCCTTTGCTGTTATAGTGTCTGCAAACCCAGACACAGTGAAATATTGGTAAATCTGTGTTTATGAATATGTACTGTAGTACTTCATAGTACACCAGCAACACTCTGAGGTCAGTCTATATTCCCGTTAGTAGTGATTCAGCTGGTTACAGGAGGCAGCTTGAGGGATGGATGTTTATGAAGTGAAGTGTAACAATTAGGAAATCTGGGGGCTTCAAGATCCACTTGTAGCCAAAAGTTTGAAGTATTTCCTCTTTCATTCTTCTCTCCCAATGCAGTATACTTTATTCTGTAACAGCTCTGTTTTGGGTATATTAAGAAGCATTTTTACTGTATGTTTTTGAAACAACAGTTTTAATTTGGGCGTATTGAGACTGACGAGCATACGCTTTTGATTTTTACTTTTAATTGTAAACATCAATTTCATGAAGCATTTGTGCCAGAGGTATTTGCAAGAAAAAAAAAAAGTTTTGCACTTCCATTGTTTTCCCTGCCTCAGATCCTTTTATCTGTATCTAACACTGACCTCTTTCATAGCTCAGGGGTCTTAGCAAGGGCCTAGTCAGCAAAAATGTTTTGACATTTCATGCTTGTAATGCAGCTCTTAAGGGAGATAAAAGACAGGATAAGGAGAAGTTCAGACTTTGCATCCCTCTGTCCCCTTCCCTCCAGCGGGGAGAAAAACCATCAACGTTCATCCATTCAGATCGCAGGGAGCACAGCAGGGGCATGAATGAAGGGCAGAAATCCTGCAAAACCTGCTGTCTCCATTTATTAAAGCATGGACGTTTCCTTCAGAAGATAAGAGAATAATGCAGAGCTCACCCCACTGCATGTGTGTAAGCTATGTCAAATGTGACAGCGGCAGCCAGGCCAGGTCTGTTAATCCGTTCAGCTTTCATGCAACAGTCGAATTGCCCTGCTTCTGAGACGGCTTTCCTTGATAACTAGGTTTCACTTATTTTACTTCTAAAGATTTAACCCTTTGTGATGCCAATGAAAACGAATACGACTCTCACTTTTTTACAGTTTGTTGACTTGTTTTTTATTATGAATACTTACGATGACTGAAGCCTCAGTTTGTAACTCTCTTCTGTAATCTTCTGGGGCTTTCCCATATGGCACCCTTGAGGTTTTGTTTTGTGCTGTGTCACGACAGGGCTCCCCTAAGAGTATCAGTCAGCCTCTTCTGTACCTCAAGCATGTAAACAAGTTTGAAGGCATCTCCCCAAGGATGCTCTTCATGCATCGAGAGTGCAGGCGTGATGGTGGCAGCTTAATACTCCACGGCACTAAGCCTTGGCCTGTCACTGTTCTCAGAGCTGGCCCTGATTTAAACTCTAGCATTTTTGATGGGAATGCAGCAAATTGGTAGATCTTCTTCATTTTGGATTAGGGGACTGTTTTTTTTTGTTGATGCAGTTGGAGGCAGACTGTCTCTGTTCCAGGAGGTGCGAGAGGAGACCAGTGCTGATGGAAAAGGCGCGGGGGGGAAGGGGGGGTGTTAAGAAATATTTTTGTGTCACTTTTAAATGAATACTAAAAAATGAGAGAAAAAAAACCCATAAAAAAGACTTATTATAACTCTATTAGTACAGAGATGTAATTTAAAGCCCCAGAAGGGGTGAGCTCCTCTTTGAAATCCTGCTGAGAATGCCCCTCTCCCCTGGGAGAAGGGCTGCAGCACGTCCTGTGAAGCATGTTCAAATGTAATGATCATTTTCTCAGATGCAGTGTAATGAGCCTGGTCTTTGATCTAGTCTCTTTCCAGAGTGCTGGTACAAACGGGTCTAATTGAGTCCCAATTACAGCAGACTGCCTCCGGTCCTGTGAACACATTCTATCCCCAGAGGACATTCAAGACCAAGCTGTGATTTGGCACAGTGGCACAGTACAATATCTGGGTGACTGAAGCATTTAAAATGGCCAAGTACATTAGTTCAACCGGATGCTTGCAGTTTAGGGAAGAAAACAAATGAATCAGTAAGCCCTGAAGTGGGATACAATGCACTACAATGGCATTTCACACAGCTGTGCTCCAGAGAGCTTTACACTAGTCTAAATGCTGCTTAACAAATTACTAGACAGGTACTATCACACCGAGAACTTGCAGCACCACATTTCAAATTATTCTTTTTTGTGCACGTCTTTCAGCACAAACCGGCTTTGTGATGAAAATGCATTTTATGGCAGCAGCTTTCATAACTCACCAACAGACTAGTTTTGTTAATCCCCACTGTATAGGGTGTTGATGGAGGAAGCGCTCTGTGTCGTAATAGTTATTTTAAAACCCCAATCACATCTTGTCTGCTTGCAAACAGTAGTTTTCTCAGTGGGATTTTGAGAGTGTTTCAGCAGACCCCTGTGTGTACAGTGTTGCCTTGCTTGTGAGGGAAATAAAAGTGTCAGCATTTTAGGAATAGGACGGGATTGAAAACGTCTTGGACCTTTTGCGCACACGCTCTGGACCGGAACGCTTTTTACTATTTTATTTCTCCCTGGAGTTTGCCCTGTTAATGGGATTAACAGGGCTTTTAGGCGATAAAATCATTTAAACATTTGAAACCAGGGGTAGTAATGGAATAAAAAAAAAGAAAAGCAAGCCTTGATGGGTTTCTAATACTGAAGGGTCTGCAATAAAACACAGTGCTGGAGCAGTAGCTCTCAGTGACGAAAGGGATTGCACTGCGTTGCTGTCTGCTCAAGCAGCAGGAGAAGTTAATTAGTCCACATGCTGTGTTACTCTTGTCCAACATGAGGACTTCCTGTACGGTAACCCTGAGCATGATGTCATTTCCCTGTAGAGCTGGAAACCACACTTGCAGAGGAAGAGTGTTAAATAAGTTTATTCTAATGACCTCAAAATCGCAAGGATGGGAATAACAGAAAGATAATGATTCATTTAAGCTTTAATATGCTACTTCTTCTGCTGAGCTTTCAGGAAAAGACTGACCTTTTAGGTTATGTCTTACATTAAAATGACAGGGAATGGTTTAAATTACTGCTGAGCCGTCACGCACTTTATGTAGAATGGGACTTCACAGGTCTTAGCGAGGTTTATTGGGGATCGCATTCACTATCCCAGCTTCTGAATTGCACTGGTGTGCAATAACACTTCCCTCAACGGGAATGCTGCCGTTTATCAAGAATTATTCAAAAGGTATCATTTATGTATTTATGCATTTTCAGAAGGTACTCTGAGGGGGTCACAAAACAGCATACTAAGTGACTGAGCAAACAGCAGTGGGACTCCAGCCTTTCTTAGGCCAGTGTGTGCTGTGCTTACAATCCTTTACAAATGGAAAATGTACTGAATGCAATAAACAGTTTCAGTGGGTTCCTCTCGGCAGGCTGCAAACTGCAACGATCTGATAACTCAGCTATTCTATAAAAACATTTTTTATATCTATTTCTTTCTTTTCTGTTGTCTGTTTAGACTGGCTGAGTGTATCTGCTTTAAGGTGGGGAATTCTGAGTGAATGCCTGTCAAATTCTTGGTGGATTTATTAGTTACCATTATAAAAGTCCATAAAATTCCACATCCTGGTTCCTTTTACAAAAATATGAGCTACACGTGTCAGTTCCTGTTACAGATTGCAGAACATGGGGGGGGGATTAAGCTTCCAAAATTAGCTACAAATAAATACTTACAACTCATACACAAATCGCAAATGCCTGTTTCTTTGATATAAAAAAAAGGCTATTTGAGTGTAACAGGTATGATTAATTACTTGGATTGATTCCAGTTTGCCTGAATAAGAAAGCTTTTGGCCAGCCAAGGCATAATCATATAATACTTATAATTGTGTTACGTGACAAACCATCTTAAAAATAAATAAATAAATAAATAAATAAATAAATAAATAGAGGCGTTTTTTAAAAATCGAAAATAAGCAACGTTAATCTAAATGCAATGTTATAATGCTTGGGGTTGTTGAATCTATAGTATACCTGCCAGTAGGGATTATAGTCTGTTAAATGGTGTGATCTCGAAGCTTATCAGTACCTGAGCTATTTGCGTCATGCGGTCCATGTCACAGTTTACTTATCATTTGCATAGATTGCGTTAATTTTAACAGGTTTTAACAGCGTTATACAGAGCGTGAATTGAACAGAAAATCTGAAATTATATGCTGTACGGTAATCTCTTTTAGACGTGGAAACAAATCTCAGATTGTGCGGTAATGCTATGCATCTAACAAACTGAATAGCAATTTCTTTCTTTCTTTCTTTCTTTCTTTCTTTCTTTCTTTATTCACAGAGGAGATGCCATCACTAGTTCACAGTTACTGTTTTGCAGAAATCTATTTCAGCTGCCAGAGCCCATCTATAAATTCCAGTGGCATCTATTGGATTTCTTTTGTTTGGTCCAGTTTGCTGTCACTCTCATGCAACATTGATGGTGTCACTTTAAAACAGCGCGAGTTAAAACACAGTTTTTCACAGTTCAGTATCCATCACTTTCACATAAATAAAATATAAGTGTTATAGTCAGGGGCTGAGTCCAGGTGCCTGCGATTTGTCTTTGGAAATCAGCAAAGTCAATTTATTCAATGGGCTCCCCCCTGAGATCAAGGCATTGATTGTGTTAGCCATCAAAACCACTTTGTCCCAATTTAAATGTCAAATCCCACATCTTCAGCACAGTATCACAGATCTTAAACAAGCAACAATGTTTATGTTTTGTATGGTTTAAAATGTAATATAAACACTGATTACGTGAAAAGTAGTTAAAATAAAGCATCACACTATACTTTTAACAAACATGGTCCATAATTCAATAACTAAGCAGGAAATGGGTGTAGCTAAGATATAATAGTGTGCTTTTTTAATGCTTCACATGCAGTTATAGACAGCACTGGCGTTTGTAGATGAAATGTCTCCTATCTGGCACTAACTTGCAATCTTGTCCTGCTAACTTTTGTATGTACTTGCTGTAAGGGTTCAGAGAATCAGAGTAATGTGGACTGGGGGATTGATTATCTCAATTTTAGCACCGGTTGCACACGGCAAGATGTCATTTATCTTTTTGAGCATCGTGGTGATGCGACGTACTGAATTTCATGATCCTGTTTTATGCAAACTGATGTCTTCATGCAACACTTGAAGCAACAGCTGAGCACAACATCTCATTTCCTCTGTTGGGGGACAAAAACTGGTGCATTGATACGTTAGAAAGCATGCACAGAAACAAACACAAAGATATTCAGCAAGGCGTTTATAAAATGTAATGGACGTGGAACAAACCTGGGATTCTCAGAAGAGCCCATGCTCTATAGAAGCCAAACATATAAGCTGTGGACATGAAAACAATCAAGCACACCAAGTAACAACAAGGGCAGCATAACAGTGTTTAATAACACAGAGAAATCTTTAAAACGGTAAAGAAAGTAACCTGTGTATAGAGTAAATGCAGGGGAAAGAAATCGCAAAGTACAAGCAGAGCAAAAAAAAAAAAAAGTGTAATTTCGATTTGCTAGCAGGGGTGCAAATTGCCATTAATTTCATCAATTTCAAATCCATTCATGAACGTTTAAAGTGTAAAAGCTGATTAGACACTGTAAATACAATATGTGCACAAGCAAACTCTTGGAGGCATTGTTTAGATAAGCAAACATCATAATTAATGATTTACTACCCCTGTTCATAGGTAACCTTAGCAACTTACAAGCATTCCAGGCAATATAGTATACAAAGGATGGCATTACATGTGTAAAGCAGCATTACTTTTAAATCTTAATTATATTCTGCTGCATTTTTCGATAACCAATTTGCGGGTGGGTGGGGTGGGGGGGGATTTTGAAGAGAGAGTATTTAGTTGGGGAATAAGAAACAAAATTCCTCTGGACTTTGAAGTTTGACTAAAGGGAATGTCATACTGTATGCACACATAGTGAATAATGGGTTTTGTGTAAAACAGCCCTTTTGTGTGCAACCTTTTTGCATTCATTCCAGAAAAAACATAATAATACTGTTCATACCGTTTAAGAAAAAAAACAAACAAAAAAAACATTATTCTACTAAGAGACAGAAAAGCAATTTATAAACCTCATTGGAACCACCATCTCCTGAAAGGCCTCAATTTAATGTCATATTTTACACATTGCCAGATGTACTGTCCCAGGGGTTAAGATTATTTTTGTGTAATCTTTTTACCAGCAATACTTTAGAAAGACATTTCTTTGACAGGAGCCAAGGAAGTACAGTATTTAGGATCCGTGTGTGACTGTTGCACTGTTTCTGGTGTGATGGTTGATGATTCTGGTGTTTTCTGTTTGTTTTGGTTTGTTGTTTATGTGTACATATATGTACAAGGTTATCTTGCTGGATTCTGGAAAGGTTATCTCTTTTAAAATCATATATGGGTTTCCCTGGTAGACTTCAAAACAACCAGTTTTAATGGTTGACCTATATTAACTCTTACTGGATTGATCTAAGTGTTGGAAGAAAATTACATTTATGTGATTGAATATCTATCTACTAATGATTTTACTTTAGTTATTGAATTAGATCAGCAAACTACTTTAACAATTACATACATGTGCAAGCATCTGTCTGACACACTAACAGATTGATGCACTAATATATCTGGTGTCAAAAACAGGTTTGTGTTATTTAAATGATTTATTCCAAACACTCAATAACAGACATTTATCTTGAATGATCTGTCCCTGTGGTGTAATGGACACTGGACCAGGAAAAGCTTAAAAAAAAGTTTGGTAATATAAAAATACTTTTAGCTTTAGAAGTTTTAGCTTTTTTGGAAATGTCTCTGGCTTTACTTATCAAAACTGGAACCCGTGACCCGTGAGGAATGGGGCTGTAACAAATGTCTGTTCCCAGAATGCAGTCTGTCAACAGTCCCAGCAGCCCCTCTGGGTTCTTTCTTTACACTCTCGCTGTGCCGCATAAGGAAATCAAATACTCCCTGTTGGTATGGAGATGCCAGCGGAGGTTCATTTGGAAGGAGCGGCATCTCCACTGTCCCTCCTGGCTGGAATGGTTTTGGTGTCAGTTTTCTTTAGTGCCGGGGGGCGGACAAAAGCACCCCTCTAAGGCTCTTTCTGGGAGTTTTGTTCCAACAGAACTGTTAAGAACAAAAGGTTTTATTTAACATTTGCATACTGTTTTTTTTCTTCTCTTAAAGAACTGAAATCTATTTCAATACTTCTTTTTACCACATGCCTGTTACTGTAGCTAAAGCCTCTACAGGATATTGAAGAACACCTTTGTCAAAGGGCACTGTAATAACCGTACAAAGGCTTTTTTCTGCTTCCGTATTGGGGATGGAATTGGACTTTAATACGCCCTCCCATCGGTTTAAGTCGCCCAGCTCCCATGGTGCAGCTGGCTCTCAGGATTTAAAGGTTGCCCTTAATATCATTGTTGGAGCTGAAGTCGGCCCTAATCTCCTGCAGCTCTAAAATCCCTGCACTAACCCCTCAGCTTAATTTGGCAGCAGATTGGACAACTGTTTCTGATCTGATGGGGCAGCCACGGAATGGAAAATCCCCTCCTGAACCTCACGTCTGCAGGCCACCGCTCGATCAGAATAACATATTCTTCCTGCAAACAGTATTTGCAGATGGATGGGCTTAGGAGAGCTCTGTATGTACTGTGGGTCTTTATTGTGACATATCAGTTTTAGCTGCTGCACATGAGCACTGATCAACAAAAAAAAAATAGAATCTATCACCATAAGCTGCTCTGTACGATACATTCTACGTTCGATTATTCCCCTGCTGTAATGATTTTCATCCGAGTGTTTATGGAGTATTTTGATGCCAAGGTTTTAATGTGTCCGGAAAAAAAAAAAAAAAGCATTTGGCAGGCCTTTTATATGCAGCTGAAAAGCTTGTAAATTTGATCCACTGTGTCTTTGCATCCCACATCTTTTTCATTTCATTTATTTATTTATGTATTTATTTTAATTTTGAGTTTAGCAAGTGGCCATCTTTTTTGTTTTTGCAAGTTGCATTCCTGTGGGATGGATTTACAGCTTGAGTCCCGTCTAGACAAAAATACTAATAACGAATGGGTTCAAAGACTTTGTTTGGCCCACCAGAGTACCTTTTTATGGGTGCTTTGTGCACTTTCCACACACAGTGACCCCAGTGGGTGTCAGTCGCTATATTTAGTTAAATTGCCTGGTTTTTGCAAGTGGCACAGAAACAACATCAGGAGCGAATGGAGAACATGCGATTCAGAGAGACACAAATACAAACAACAAATTAGTAGAACAACGATCTGTTACATGAATACGAATTAGTGAATGCAAACAATTTGAAAATATGCAATTGTGTAATTGTTAAAAAAGAAAAAGCCTCCTGCGTTTGGCCTGTACCTGTTGTCGGGGCTTCTCCGAAAGTTTAGCCCAGAGGACAGAACTCCCACTCAGTCAGCATAGCCTTGTCTCTCAGCACCTCAGGTACTTCGCACAGCATTTGTTTAATGGTGTTTGCTTTGTAGCTGTCAAAACTGTTTGCCTGGCCGTTCAGGTGGATAGGTCACAAAAGGACTTGTTGCCACTAAACTGGAATGCTATGTTTATGTTCAGACAGTTTGACAATGAATGTTCTTTGACAGAAGTGGCCCAGCCGTACTGCAGCGCTCTATGGATTACTTTTTTTTTTTCACATCAAAGCCCTCTGGGGGAAAAAAAAAGTGTATTCTGGAATTTCAAAAGCATCCTATCAAAAACACATCAGTGTTGGGTTTTAAAAGTGTTAGCTTAGACATGGGGGTTACATTTTTTGATGTCCGACATCAATGGCTGAGGATAATTGCAGAAGTTTGAAGTCGGGAAATCTGTAAAAGTACACATTGGCTTTGAGACTTTTTATTATCAGATAAATTGAAATTTCAAAAAGGATTTGATAGCTAGCTCGCTGTTGTGTGCCTATGCAACTTGTTCACAGGAGTTTGCCAAGCCCTTTATACTAATGATCTTTATTTAAAATAAATGGTTGGTCACCAATGGATTCAACTTAATTAAACAGGAAAATGCAACACAGGTGTGTATTTCAGCCTTTGCATGTAACACACGGGATGAGTGTTATGGACCGTGTTTTCAAACTGTCAGAATTGTGCTATTATGCTGTGTTTCTCTTAGATCAATGGAGCTATTCATTATGTTAGACTACATTTCAAACAAGAATGTTTCTATTATTTCAAATTATTGTGATACCTGCTGTAGAACAGAAAGTTACATGCAAAAATCCACATCTATGCTGTGCACTGGACACACAGAGAATCCTATGTATAGATAACACTGTTTCTTGTTTTACACACACTCACACTCACATATTGCCCTTTCAATGTAATTTCAGCATCTTCCCAACACGTTCACATTTGTTTTATTGGGTTGTTAGTAGGATAATAAACTTTAAAACTGCGTTATTGACTTTTGCAGGCCAAATCGATGAAAACAGGAGTTACGGTGATAGGGGAAAAATAAACATAATCAGCAAAGCTGTGAAAACCAATGTGATTGTGGCCGTCAATTACCTCTTTAAGTGTGGAATTTAAATTAATATGTGCGGAGCTCAACGTGAAGCACATATTTATCACAAAGTACATCAGTGCAAGTGATAAAAGCTGCTGGTCTTTGCGGTTTGCGGTTTATGTTTTTCACCTGCTATCCGTGTGGTCCCCAGCATTCACAGTATTTAAGAATTCACTGCTGATCACCTGAGGAGGATTAGCGATGTCCTGGGTTTGAAGTGCAGAGCGGTACAGTAATCCAGATATTAATCATTTTAAGAGAGAGGGAGAACAGAATTCACCTTGCAGGAAACCCTTTCCTTTCAAAGCTGACTTTGACATTTAAAGATGTGTCTCCAAATTTCACAGAAAAACTGCAATAAAAAAATACATGCCTGTCTCGAGACACTTCTGTTTCAAAGGTGAAAACGGTGTGTCTTAGATACAGTAGAAAAAAAAAATACTCTATCCATAATTCATATCATATTCACAGAGATGCCTTTTATTTTTCTCTGCTTGCTAGATGTAAACAGAATGAGACGAACTTGATCTGAAATCAATACATTCATTTGGGTATTTGAGAGATTCATATTTCCATTAAGCATGCAAATTAGAAGAAACCACAGGAAATTATGTCAGCAGATAGTTTTACGTTTATTTTAATTTTTTTTTTTCAATAGCCAAGAAGACCGAATCGTGGTGTCATTATCTAAGTATGTGCTCTGGACTAAGAACGCAGGCTGCAGCTTCACGCAGGGTGGGTCCACTGAGTAGAAAACAAACCCACAGCCTGGAGTCAACATGTTTGCAGATTCAGATTAACTGCTCTATAAATGCACGTATTTAAAGCATTTGGGGAAAATGAATTGTTTGACTTACTGTCATATATTTAAAAAAATTCATGCATTATGCGAAAAGGGACAAGCCACAAATTGTAATTCAAGACATGGTAATAACAACGATCTGCCTGTATATACGTGCATTTCTAAGAGGGCTAGGGTGGAAGCGCACGCTACTTTACGCGCATTTACAGACTCTGCATTATATTGGGGAGCTATACTTGCTTGTTGAGGTCGGCAAAGGCTTTTACAGGGCGTCGTTTTCAGTAGTTTGAGGCCTAACAAGCTGTTAAGTGAGTGTCTGAACTTTTACAAGAGCTCCACATTTCCTTCAATGTAGCAGCGTGCCAGGGGTAATACAAGAGGATTTAAAGTGGTGGGGTGAAGCGGGCCACGGTGGAAAAGAGCTTGAGGGTCCACCAGATCGAAATGGAAACAAGACTACTAAGCTTCCATTCATTGTGGGCTGTGTTATAGGTAATTACAGAGAGTGATAAAGGGGGTAGTTTGCCTTAAGGGATGCTACTGTACTTAGCCAAAAGCCATCATTAACAGAAAAGAGTTAAAAGCCAAGTGTATTTGATTTTCTGACACCTGATAATGCCGCCTGAGTTGTACAAACAGCCCTTCCACACAGTGCTCTGGGCCCTGGGGCCACATTGCAGTGGTATTGGTCAAAGGGGAGAATTAACAGGCCAACCAACAGCAGATGGGGATGAAATGCTAGGACATAAAACAATCCCCTTGGAAGTATTCTTTATCAAACAACAAAGAAGATATTTTACGCACCCCAGGGAATAAGCGAAAAGCTGCTGGAATCACACTCTGCTCAAGTTGTGTGTGCATTTTATAACATGCAGATATATGCAATTGGAAGACAAAGAAGTGTCGTACAATGTTAAGAATACTTGCAAGCTGTTAAATTAAATTAACGAGTTCAGAAAAAGCGATTTAATAAGTTATTTTTGTATTTATGCCATTGGTATTCATATGCGCTAGCAGTGGAGTCCCCCTTGTCACAAGAGCAATATCAAGACCCTTAACAGCCTGTCCTTATGACGAGGGATCCCGGAGTCCTGCTGTTTTTCCAGGTGAAAAAAGGAACTCAGTGTTGCTCAGGCTCAGGCTCACAGCAGACCGGGTATCTCGGAGCCTCTGCCCTTGTTGTTTTTGACACAGGATCTTCTTTATATTTTGTGCACGGCCGGTGACAGCAGGTGTGGAGAGATGGGATGCTGCTGACTTCTCCCTTGGACTTTCTTCATATCCTGTGTCAAAGACGACTGCTGGTTCAAAGCTGGCCTTTGTGGGTCTTCACAGAAATGTCTTAGCCTTTAGGGGCATGGTGAGGGTGGGGGTGGATGGGACAAGAATTCTCCACTTGACAGAACTGTGCAGATGATGACCAGTTTGACAGGTTGACTTCAATGTAATATAATTTAATTTATTTTACCCTTGAAGATAAAAATAAAGAAAGGATTGCCGTTTCAAGTATGTCCAATGCCAAAAACAAACAAAAATAATGTGCTGAGGTAGAGGGGGCTATTTGAGAGTTTGGGGTTGGCAAGCCTCCATTACTGTTTTTTTATTTTCAAGTGGGATCCCAAACGCCTGAAAAGCAGACTTCCAAATGAGATGTGAAATGAGTCCGATTTGTAATGTGGCAATGCGGGGAGGCACGACGTGATAGATTTGTGAATTTATTTTGTATTTCTTATTAACAGACTGCACTGGCAGAGTCAATGATGTCTAATAAATGAAAGCAATGCAACACAAGGCTCCTCAGTCTCCTTCGTGCCCACAGAGGTCTGATTCAATAGAGTCATCTTGAATCGTCCTGCTGCTTTCTAGTACCGTGCCACATTCACTGTTTGCATGGCAGCTCGGCCGAAGATTGGCACCTTTCCCAGAACGATGCATCTTAATAGTGGTGACATCACCCGGGCAGCAGACCCACTCCCACTCAACACCCGCCTCCCTGCTAATAGACCGTAAGGGTCCATTCGACAAACTAAAACATGATTTGTTCTTCGGGTAATTGCTCTTGGCTATTGATTTTTACTTTTTCCTTCTGCAGCTGCCGCCATAGTGATTGAAAACGATTTGCTTTTATTCATGTTTCTTCCCCTAGGTAGCTTTGCAAGAAGAAGTGGCAATAATAGAGTATACAGGGTTTAAAATTACAAAGAAATAAAAAGAAATGCGATATATATTGGGGAGGCAGCACATGACCACTGTATTACATATTTAGCTTTTATTGCTTCGTCAAACCAGCGAAGGAGAATCTGTCTCTTTTACTTTCACCCTGCATTTGGGTACTGCAGGTAGTTGTTTTGTTTCTTGGAATTAAATAACTTGGGGATAAAAGGCAGCCACCTTGGTCTGTGCAAGGAAGTGTAACCCTAAAATAGGAGTCCAACAAGTGACTCCACCTTGGGAGTTGATTGCGTGGTAAAATGTGTTCATTCTTAACCATGCATGCCACTTTACTGGTTCATTAAGCATGTGAGTGGGGAGCCCCACAGAACCTGTCCTTCCAGGTCAGTCCTGCTATGAGGGATGAGCTCTTTGCAAAGTGTTTGTTTAGTGCTGATGTGTTGCAACCTACACCATGTGTTTTGCACCTGGTACAGCTTCTCAGCACTGGCTGCTAGGCTCTTGGTATTGCAGCCGGACAGTTTCATTATCATACTATGTTAGGCGACTAATAACATGCTTTTCCAAGGAGGATACCAACATTCCTCCTCATCCCCGATGTTTATTTTACTCCCTGATGTAAGCGGAGGAAGTGCCTGTTCCAGTAGCTTCCTGTTTCCAAAACACAGCAGACATCTTTCACGATGCAGTGCGAGCGAGCGTGGAAACGACAGTTTGATCCGAATCCAAAGTAACTCATTTGAATAGAAACCACACCAGAAAAAATGTTTTGGTTAGCAGTCCATGTGGCAGACATAGCGTCTGCTGTTTGACGAATTTTCATCCGCTTACAGTACAAATCTGCTTCACTTAATCAACTTCAGGTGGAGCTTTACTAAACTTTCTGTTCTTTGTGATGGGAGGGTGGATAAGGATGCCTATCTGGGATTGCCATGGTTTGCAGATAGTGGATAACATTGGGTGCCAGTGTTATGCTGTATCTGATCTTCCTAGGGTGGTATAAACAGGATACAGAACATTGTTGTTAGATGAAATAGCATGCCACAGTGCAATGTCCCATAATTAAACATGTCAAGGAAAAAGGCAAGAGCTTCAGGGATATGCTTGAAGTGTTTTTTTTTTGTTGTTTTTTCTTTTTAAGCTAGCGGCCTTAATAAACCTGAAAATCAAGAATAATTGCTTGTGGATCGAAATTCCCATGTCTCTTCTTGTCTTTTGTAAAACATGCTTTTTTTCTTCAAAGACCAGTTTCAGTGATAATGCCCTTGAAAATGGCAATAAATGAACTAGTTTGATTAAAGAATACTTGGGGAGTGGGGATTGGGGGGCGGGGGGGTCGCATAGAAAGAGTAAAGTTGGGTTAACAAGCAAACAATTCTACTCAAGGCACTTGCGTTATCCCTGGATGTGCACGGAGAGTTTTATTCTCATGGCTCCCAGCCTTTGTGCAGTGGCTTGGCTTAAAGAGAGAGCTTTGATTCTCATGGAGTACAATCTAATTAGGTGACCACTTTCCTAAATGAGAACTCAGCTGCAACAACTTAATGGGGGGAGGGGGCTGGATAAGTTAATAAGACTGTGTGCATGGTTCAGATAGAGACTGGGAAAGCAGTGGGGTTTGAGGTGGGGGGGGATACTGATAGTTTGAAAATAGCTTGTGCTCTTTTCAAACTATCAGTATCAAACCCCACCGCTGTCACAATATCGATCTGTGGTCTTGATATTTCAGTTTACTAACACGGGAACACTATTTCATTACAGCTACATCCAATGGGACAGCAGAAGGACTGGAGAACAGAGAAGGCGGAGTCTGCAACACTCGCTCAATGAAGATTATCATGAAAGTTGGGCAAGGTAAGCCACTCTATTGATATAGTAATAATAGACAAACCTCTAGGGTTGGATTGTTTTTGTTGCTTGTATAGTAAAATCCAATTTTATGGTAGCCATATATCATTTTCATAAAGTAATACCTGTGAACAGACATATACAGCTACATGGTAAAAGCTTTCCATTACTGCAGGTGCTTGCAATATTTAAAAGCCGCTGACTGGGGCTGGAAGTGTTGCAGATAAGTGGGACAGCCGTGGCTTCACTTGAACCGATTGTTCATAATCTAAATTGCTCCTGGCCATGGGATTTATAGTGGATACTCGGCAGCCAATAGTAGGATATGGAAAATGGCCCACTGGATGACATCATAGCTCATAAAATATTTCAGACATTACTTTGTATTCTATTTATAAGCACCCACAGTAAAAGCTTTGGATTTCATTTTTTAATTGTATATGAGTAGGGAAGTGTCCTTCAAGGTAAAGGTAGGGATCCAACATTTTATTTAAGTTTCTGTGTTTTTTTTTTTTATGATTCACCAGACAGATGGGACCCGTCTGTTTCATATTACAAAAAAAGAAACAGAAATAGACAGCACTTCTGTTAACAGAGCAGACCCCCCAGCACCGTTACCTCACACACACACTCTTCATGCTGGAGTGTTGGGAGACAGAGCAGGTCCAGGCTTCACTTTAAATTACACAACCCCTCATTCAGCATTCTCTCATCTCTGATTGCCAAGCAGGCCTGTAGTGGTGCTTGGAAGCAGGGGATATTACCAAGAGCTGCTATTGAAGTCAATAGAAATCTGTAGGGCGGAGAGAGGAGGGGGTGTTTGTGTGCTAATCCTTGACTATATCCCTCATCATTGTCATCCGGCAGGAAATAAATGATATGGAAACGGCACTCAGGAGGCTGATATAATGTGCTGTCTCTGATCGCAAAGAAACAAAAGCTTCAGTTGTAAAATTTCTATCTATTTAGAACTGTTCAGAACAGACTCCAGAGCCAGGCTGACACATTTGTGTATGTTGTGTGGATGAGATATGGAGGGGTTGCGATATCGGACTGTATGTAGGAATATGATGATTCCATCGACTGCCAGAAGTGCTGGGAATCAGACTCATCCTAACAGACGGCCCTCCCTAATCCCAGAGAGGATTCTGTAGATCAGAGTCACGCTAGCATCCTGCCTTCACAATCTAGCTGCGCACACGCATTCTCAAGGATGGCCCAAACAGAAACCAAAAGGCTTTAAATTGCACACCTGGTCTGACCGGAGAGCAGAACAGCAGATAACATTGTCAGTTATCTGAAAGCGGCTGATAACCCCGGACCTCTTCGTTTATTCAGATATGAAAGCCGGGTAATTATTAGCCCGGGTTGTCTGTCCCGCTCCAACGAGTGTAAATACAAGTGAGTGACAAAATGTTTGTTTTAAAAATAATTCTCAGAGTATTTCTTTGTGCTGGGAAAATGACGTAACATGCAGGCAGTGTCGTGGCAAACTGATAAAGGTTCCATATCTCCTTTTGATCTCCAACCATGTCAAAAACAATGCTGACCTCAGTCCTTTAAAGACCAAGTGAGATTGCCAGTTGATGCTTTTAGATGTCGCTGCTTTGTTATGTAAGGAGATGAATGACAAACAGCAAATCTGCTGATATGGAAAACCTTCATAGATATTTTAAAATGTTATGTTTCGGGTGCTGTACAGTGATTAGAAATGCTAGCGTTTGGTAGCACAGGCTGCTGATTGATTAAACCAACAGAAAAGTTGTGTTTTTATATTGGTTACCACAGCAGTCGCATTTCTTGTTTAGCAACCATCCCACAAAAAAAAAATAATAATAATTACCCTCAAAATTAAAACAAGCAGATTGAACCAGTAGTAAAATTAGGTCATTTAACAAATAAATAGAAACACTGCAAAAGGCTGATTACTTCAGTATGTCAAGCAAAACAACTGTTTTGTTAACAAAAGCGCCACATTTACTAACAAATGGTTGTTTGGTTAGCTTTTAAAGTTTTTTTTTGTTCCAAAGCTTTCAAAATAACATTGAGCCTTGTAGCCCTGCAGATGTTCAGGGACACTGGACTAAAGAATTGTGTCTTTCACTCAAACAGTCTGTGAGGTAGCTATCCTGTGTAAACTAACATCAAAAATACAAAACTGATCATTGCTGTATTAGCCTCTTAGTATTGGACTTTCAAATTAACTTTGTAAATATGCCTAAAACAGTTAATACCCTGGACATACATATATATATATATATATATATAGATAGATAGATATTGCCCCCTCTTTAATGAAAACTGTCTGGTCTTTACTTTCAAGTACCTTCCTTGGAGAAAGCATATCTCTTATATATAGAGACAAACCTGCATGGAAAATGTGTATATCGTATTGGAATGTGCCGTGTGTTCTTCCCATTGCGATATATATAGATAGTATATTTGCTGTAATTACACACCGTTATCAGCACCTGGTTGAGACTTGGCTGTAACCATTGCTCTGTGAAAAGCTTAACATCAGTTTGTATAGTTTTAGCTTTCTTTAGAAGTTCAGGCCTTTTCCTGTCGCAGACAGTACATGCTGTGCCTTGCACAATGAGTACTTTGCTTTGTGGATTCGTGCAGTCAGACTGGAGAAGATATGTTTGTGGCAGCACTTATTCAGCCAAGTTCAAATACTTATATCCTTTTAATGTTTCCAACTCATTATGTAGCGTTTTTGGCCTTCCATTTCCCGTCATTATCCGAGAACAAACATTAAAAATCTAAGAAAACAAAAATTACATTGTTTTTTTCGGGAGCAAACTTTATTTCAGCTCTCCGCAAACAAAATTATAAAGAAAAAACAGCCATGCTGGTGCGCATGGGTGCAGTATGTGTTGCTGTCCCTAGCACACAGTCCTTCATGTGTTTGAATACATTGCTACTGTGGTGCTTTGAGATGAAAATCCCTTGGTGCGGCGAAATTCTTGACGTTAGTTAGACAACAAGGCATTCAATTAAAGAATATCCTGCAGTATGTGCTCTTAAATGTCATGCACGGAATGGAGTGTACAGGGAAATCCATACTCAGCACATTATATTCAAGATTCGCTTCCTTTTTGTATGGCACACAAACCCAATAAAGCCCTGAACATTGACTTAGAAGGTCCTCCAGAGAAATAGAACAGTAAAATATGCCTACGTTAACTATGCATGATTTTATTGCATTTCTTTTCTGATGTCATAAATGGCTCCTTCAAAACCTGACTACAATACCTCAGTGTGTCTTATCATAACAAATTTGAATAATGTGACAGGTAGGAACAAAGCGAGGTGAAGAGCAATTCTCCACCTTGCATGTATTACTGTCTGTATTGCATTGCGTTTGTTTATACCATTGTGTGAAGAAAGCATTTAAGATCGCAATGCAAACATCTATTGAACTTATAATATGCCTATACTTGCTAAAACTGTTCTTATATCAACTGTATTAAGTAAAGTGTACCTCCAGAGGGTTATGTATGAATGAAGAGACTTAAAGTACAATATAGTGTGTGGTTAAAACTCCTCACACAAGATTATAGTATTTAAACACCCATTTCACACATTCTTCTTGAGATTCGGTTTATCCCTTTAAAACCTTAAACTGCTATTAAGAGGCAAGTGCTGCCGTCAGGTTTTGCTCCAGAAACGTGGTTGCTACCGAGATTTCATTTAACGTTTTCTGATGGTAATTAACGTTTTCGTTGAGACAGCAGAATCGAGATTAAACCTGTTTTTTTGTTTTGTTCTAACTTTCCAGATCCAAACACAGTGGTACCAGAACCGCCAGTAACAGTAAAGCCCATCAAAGAGATTGACAACTCGATAAAGGCTATCACCACAAGCCCAGCCAGGAAAAACAGGCCGGATGAAGATCAAGGCAGTGCAGGTAAGAAACCTATCTGAACACAGGCCAAGGAGCAGCTGAAGCACTTCTTGTTCTTGGCTCATTCATTTGGGCGTCGCTCTGTGGACTGGAAGCAGCTTTACAGTTTCATTTTACAATTGAATTTTGAAATTGAAAGACCAGGTGTATTGATGCTGCCATCCCTCTTACTGGCTGGTTTCTACTCCACTGTGATTGGGTCCCTGGAAATCGCAGGTCTGTTGACAAGGAATGAGTTTGTTACTGGAATTCGTAGTTTTTAAAAGAGTTTCGAATGTAGGAATTGGTTTGTTTGTATGTATGCGTTCAGCGATTTTAATAATGCCTCACTTTTAAAAGTAGCTAAGTAATAGAACTGTAGATAAAAGTGCTTTTGAAAAAGTAGTAAAAATAAATAAATAAATAAATAAATAAAGCATTCTTACACCAATGAAATGTTTATTATTATACTGCAGAGTTATACATGACCAGAACTGAGTTGTGAAATATATATATATATATATATATATATATATATATATATATATATATATATATATATATCTATATATATATATATCTATATCACAACTCAAGTTGTATATAACTTGTGGTGGTAAAAAAACGAAGTGTCAGTCAAGGTTTTAATTATTCCGAATGCTAATGCAGATTGATGTGGTGCTCAAGGGTGGTAATGAAAAATGTAAATTGTAACTGAGATACAGTGATAGCGCAGTGAATATGTTTGTCAGAGCCTATTAAAACCAGTCAGTGGGGCTGCAAGGAAAAGAGGGATTTCAAGCATTACCATATTGGGTATATTCATTTGTATTTATTTTGCTCAGGTTTCAACCACCAGGGAACTTTTTTTTTTTTGTCAAGTTAAGCAGAAAAGTGTCAGAGTTTATAAAGTTTTTAAAAGTCATTTTTTCCTCCGAGTCCGTCGCCTGCTGAGGGAGAAAATAAAATCAGATGTGCAAGAAGTGAATTCTGTCCTTGGCTGAGGCCATGCCAAGACTCCCATGGAGTCTTTTCCTTTAAACATAGAAAAAAAAACTCTGCTTTATGCTTCATCCGTTTGTTTTATTTCCTTTATATATATATTTATTTTTGTTTGTTTTAATGTAGTGCTGTGCCGTAAGCACCTGTAAGGCAGGTTGCTAAATCATCTCATCGCGGAACTCACCCCTGTGTGCAATGTAACCTTTGCTTTGGAAACAAAACCACTACTGTATCTCACAGCTCCAGAGTTTATTTAAAACTCATCACGTGATAAATCTTTAGAGCTTAACGTAAAAGTCACCAAAAAGTGAGCCCTGCACTTCAAAGGCAGCGGGAGCAGGGAGATTAAAAAGCACCCCAGCAGTGGTGTGTTTAAGCACCACATCGTGAAACCTGAACACACTTTCCCAAAGCAATTCCAAAAGCATTCTTTAAATCGTCTGGCTTGTTTCTACAAGTAAAACATAAATTAATCAAGATTTCTACAGAGAGTTGGCAGGCTTCAATGCATTCAACAAGAATTCCAATTTACACTACAGAAATCAATACAAAAAAAATCTGTTGTGAGAAAGATACACATATCTTATATATCTTTTACTTCTCTATTCTTTGTATATATACTGGCGTTCTCTGTTTAATTCCAATGTTGATGTCCTCTGTTTACTCCCGCAGAGGAGTGCTTTATAGCTCATCCTTTTGTCATTAATCAGAGACCTTGCAGCCCTTATTACAGGGGGATTGCATTGGTCAGGAAGCAGTGTCATTGCATTCACAGTGAGAGGGGATAAAGTGAAATAGAAATAGTAAGAAAAGCTGGAATTGAAAGTGAGCCACGCAGGAAATGGGCCTCTCAGCCTAATTGGAATCAGTCTTTAGTCTCTACATCTAATGAGAGACTAGCGCTTTTTACCATGACCAGCATACAATATAATTTAAAGCCAGTTTCATTCCATGCTCTATACATAGCTCTGCATCATATACATATACATAACGAAATGTACATACCGTGTATTCCATGCTCATAGGAGTATTGAGGAAAGTTTCAACACACAGGGACAAACTGTATAAAAAAACAACTTCTATTTGCAAGCCCCACAATTAAATGACTGAGTTGTTTATATTTGGTAAATTCCTGATATTAATGAACGAGTGAACAGCTTTGAAATCTAGTCCATAGATGTGATATCATTGTCATAGTATTCTGTCCAAATCCATTCTTGCAAGATTTGCATTAGAAATATAATGCAACAGTCACTGGCATGTCAAAGCTGGCTCAGTACTGTGCTAACTTCTGATCCATTTCCTCTTCACAGGTACAAACAACCAGTATGGGGAAAACAAGACCCCTCCCGAGGATGGGATCTTTGGCTCCAGGCCAGCTCTTTTCACTGCCATCGGAGCGGGCTGTGTCATCTTCCTCCTGATCATCATCTTCCTGGTCATCCTCCTGATAAAGATCAAGAAACGGCACAGGAAGCACACCCAGCAGCGATCTGCGGCCCTGTCCCTCAGCACACTGGCCAGCCCCAAGATCACTGGCAATGCTGGCTCTGAGCCCAGTGACATTATCATCCCCTTACGGACTACAGAAAATAACTACTGCCCGCATTATGAGAAGGTCAGCGGAGACTACGGCCACCCGGTCTATATAGTCCAGGAGATGCCACCGCAGAGCCCTGCCAACATCTACTACAAAGTGTGAAGGCCTGGGAAACAGCAAGACGAAAGAACGGAAGACAAGGATTTAGGACATTTTGCTTTAGAGAATTCGTGCCTACATTTTACTACCTAGACCTTCTGTTGTCGGTATAGAGACTTTTTTTTAATACTGTGTTTAAAACAGTGACACAAGGAAGCAAAACAAGAACAAAAGAACGAGGGATGACGGAGAAGGTCTTAATGGAGACTGTAGTCAAGATAATTTCGTCTGTAGGCCAAAGGCAGGTTATGTGGGCCTTTCTCATCTTCTCTTCCTCTTGTTTCTCACTGTCCCTTTGGATATACAGTATAGAGCCACATATCCTCTTTATTCAGCTGTTTTACCCTCGGAAATGAAAGAGGCTGGATCATAAGACGACTAGGCCTTGATGCTGAGAAGCCTTTATTCTTGCTCCTAAAGATATGAGATAGAACAAGGTACCTGAAAAACTTAAAACGGTGGTTTGTCTGTCGTGCAAGGACGTTGTACCTGACTTGAAGCCTTTTCAGAGCGCTCAGGTGACCGGATGACGAACAGTACACATAACATTTTTATTTCACACCATGATGTTTACCTTGTTTATAATCATCAATATTATTATTATTATTATTTTTTTTGCCACCTGATTCTCATTTATAAGCTGATCAGGCTTTCCTTTTAGTTTTGTTTCAGTTCTGGTATAAAATATATAAAGTTAAGTTTATTTTTCTCAGAAAAAAACTAAGCCACCAGTCAGCCAGCTGCAATCTAGGACATACAGTGACTGTGGATTTGGCCTTCTTTCCAAAGGCCTGGCCTGATCCTGTATGTAGACAGCTGTGGAGTGTCATGGGAAATATGAAACATGTGTTAGGAGAATCTCAGAAAATATCATGATTTTCAAAAAAAAGAAAAATCTGCAATGGTTTCTTGGTGGTTCTTTTTTTTAAATGGAAGCATTGTGGCCATATAGCTTATGAAAGAAAAAGCTAAGTTTCTAGCAAAGGTGGACAAAATACACAGTGCTTTTCAGCTATGTTGTACTATGTAGGGCAAAATAAAACATTACGATGGAATGTGAATAAGACAGCAGGGGAACTGTCTTGTATATCTCACGTGAGTTAGATTTTGAGCGGTTCTGTATGTTAATTATTCAGTTTTATCACAGAGCTAGCCAGATATGGAAGCTGTTTTGTACTCGGTTGCCTCCATGTATAAATTGATGGTTGTTCAAGCATTATCGCCTCTAATTCCTTAACCGTAAACAGGTTATTAAACCATTAAAAAAAAAGTATGCCCCCAAAGTGGAAGCATACATTCGATCAGCCATGACATGACAACCTCGTTTTAGACATGAAAGTATATATTTTTTTTACCTTGATTTAAGGCAGGTCTAAAATGTTAATGTAATGCATTGGCAAGAGGTTCCATACTATCAGGTTGTTTTTTTACAACACAATCTGCTCTTAAAATATGTCGCTCTAATGAACTGCTTTCTGTAGACACCTGCTATTTTTATTTTGCTCTTACTAGGACCAGCTGGCAACTAAAACAGAAAAATGACCTCCCACCTCCAGAGTCTCTATCAGTTTGTTTTTAACCTAGCTGCAAGCAAGCAGCAGTGTTTTTAAAAGATGTATTTTGAATAACAATATTTTGGTGATGCATCATAGAATCAGTGTCCGGAGATAATATAGGCTGAACATACTTAAATGCCTGTTGGAGGGGATTTGTTCCAGTAACAGACGTAGGCTGTAGTCAGGGGAAGCACATATTTCTTGCAGAGATAAAGATTAGGACAGAAGTGCATACTTTTTTTCTGGTTAAGCAATGTTTGACTTTAGTATACAAACGTGTTTGTTTATGTGCTTATAAGGCTGCAGAGGGGCCGACTTCAATGCTAAACCTACAATGATGATTAAGCCCTAAACACAACAGTGAAACCCTTTTAAATGGTTAGGAATTACAAAGCCGTATGGGATAGGCAAACATAGGAGAGCCACATTCAAAGGAAGCAGTGCCTCTTTTATGAAGTGTGAACTTTATTAAAACTGACAAACTTCATGTAATTCTATAATATAGATGTATTTAGGGAGTGCCATGGGACTGGTGTAAGCACTAGCCAAGCCTGGGGGGGTGTACGTTAATTGTGGAGACCGGAAATAAATCAATTAACAGAACAAACGAGGCCAACATTGCAAAATCAAAACATGACAACATAAAAACTATGGTTCCGTAGACAAATGCAAACAGGAACAGATTAAATGAAAAAATAAAGTATATTATTAAGTAAATTACATTTTGTGTTAAGTGTTGTAATTTTAATTTTAATTTGTTTTAATGTTTTATATAATTTGTATTTTTTTTATTTTTTTGGCCTATATTGTAAATGACTTGATTCACAAACAGTCAAAAATAAATAAAAATATAAATTAAAAAGAAAACAGTGTACATATGTGAAAATAAAATGAAATTTAAAAGTTAAATTTATTCGCACCCCATTTATGAAAATATAAAAAAATAGATGTTTTTGTTCCTTTTGTTTTTCATTGCAGATTTTCTTTGTAAATATTTTTTTTTTTTTGAAAAGACGTTTTGTATAAACTTTTGAATTATTTTATTGTTTGCTTTTTGTTAGAAAAAAAAATTATGAAAAAAAAAACTCTTAGAACGGGTGTAAAACATCATATATATACTCTGAAGTGCCAGATACAGTAATGAAAATGAAAAAAAAAAAAAAAAAAAACTGACTGTGGGGTTCACTACAAGAGAACGGTTTGACATTTCAGTTCCGGGACACATTCAGCACACTAGCGTTTTTATATCGGGGCAAACAAATCAATTCAAATAATCCTATTCCATGTTTTTCTACATCTTGTATTTTATGAAAAAGAAATGCGTCCTGTGAAGCCCCTTGACATCTCTGAGAAGAGAATGTAGTGAATCTTTAAGTGAAGTGACTGACCAGCACAGACTCCCAGTTGCCTTGTGTCGCAAGCTGACTGTTAGGGGTAAAGAACTGAATTTATACCGTGAAACTGACCTAACCATTCCCAGATTCAGATTTACCCAAAGATGTACACCGCCTTCCCGTGTCACATGTCATCATGCAGCAACAACAGGTATAGCACGGCTTTAGAACCATTCAGTAACATGGCCTTGACAGACAATAACATGCCCTGTCGCTGAGCTGTAGTCCTAAATTAATTATTTGTTACAGCAGGGAAAGGGTTATTTCACTGTCCAGTGATCTATGTAATGGGACCAGAGAATTGTGTTGTTAGGGCAGAGCCCCTGCTATCAGAAGGACTCTTAAGGTCATGAGAAAGACCCTTCTTTATTTCTGAAATAACTGAGCTCTATCTTGCAGTATAGGCACACACACACCCGCCCCACAATGCCTGTAATGGTGTGATTCAGCTGGTCTCCTGACCCATTGGATTACCACAATGTTATTACAAGTTCCCTTCAATGGGTGAGTGACTCTGACCTCAAAGTCACGGAGCATTTAGCTCTGCCCCTATCCCCGTGACCTATGGTGGCAAATGGAATAGATTTAGAATGAAGACGGTTTGGAACAATGGCAAGCACTCCTTGTGAAGATGGTTAGGATAGATGAACGCACTTTGTACTTCACCATAGAAATCCCAGGCACTGTGTTCCTATGGCCTGCTGTAGCTTCATTTCTGCAAAGCAAACACTTGTTTTTTAAAACCATGATTTCTTTGATACACAGAGTAATACAATCAACTCTCATACAGGGCTGGGCTGGTTGTTCACTTCTCCTGGGCCAAGCCACGCCCCATAGTATGGTATATGATTTCTGTGCATACTGAATACACAGTATTATTATGTTCAATGTACATGTGTACAGACCCAGTGGATTTGTGTTTCTTTGTATTTGCTCCATAAATGTCTGTTCATTTTTTGCCTTTCACAATGCAGCTTTTACCCCAGTACAACATAACCAGTAACAATGGAATCTGCGTTCCATGAGCCAAGTTTGAAAACCTGATATTGCATATTGATAAATAAATTTTTCCTGTGGAAATCTGTGTCGGGATCTTTGTATTTATTTTTTTTCTTTAAAACTGCTGTTGTCAAACAGGTAGGGGGGGCTGTAACAATAAAGGCATTATCATTAACCCTTTCATGCATGGCAACAGATTAAAAAAAAACTCTCTTCTGGTCTTTATATGGGGACATATGGAAGACACAAATGCATGATGACTTCATATGACAATGCTGTTCTTCCCAATATAAAGCAATAGGGAAACAGCTTAAAAATGTCTGAAAAAAATATTTTTTAGCTGTTTTCAATATTTCGTGCATGAAAGGGTTAATTGATTCCGAGCTAAATTAGGGCGTGGGAACCGTAGGCTAACTGTAGGCTTTAACATGAGAGTCCATTGGCTAACCTGCGTCAGAGGTGAAAGTAATGGCCAGGGTCTATGTAATTGAATTGTTCACACACAGTGCTGAAACAGGCAGTCTGCAGCTGTTCTTTCAACTCTAAAGCTCTTTTTGGCACAGACTCTGCAGCTTTGAACATTTAAAACAGAGAAAGCATTTTGTGCAATGAAGTTTATATGCCACCTGTATAGGTCAGTTACATTTTCTCATGGTACACGTAGAAATTATCAATAACCTGCATTTAATATTACAAAAACAGTAAGAAACAACACAGGTAAACTAGTGAGTTTTTTTTTTTTTTTTTAAGTTGCAGATTCTAACATTGGAATAGTAAGTTTAAATATTGTTCCATATGTATCAGATATGTCACACAGAGCTGCTATGTATGCAGGTAAACATATTGTATGTTGTATATAATAAAACAAATACTTAAGACTATTCCATATGGAGAAAATCTATAGAAACCACAATGAAGCTGCTTTCAGTAGTTGAATGTTCCATGATAGACATGTGTTCCACATTGTAGCGGTCTAGGTATGCATTGATTCTTTTAGGAGTTTGAAAGTATAGCCTCCAACAAAAGCCTGTTAATGTGATTTATTATTACATTACGTGCATCTAATGATCAATAGATCAAATTGGAATCAGATTTTTGAGACTCAGTTGGGGTCCGTCCTTCTGAATTGTATGTGAAGCTTAGACTGTAGTACTGTATCCCCATTGACGGCTGGAAGTATCATCTTTAAACACATTGCTTGGCGTTTATTATACCACTGCTGTACACAACAGCCTGTCGCATATGGTAGATGAGTCTTGAAGAAGTTGGATTCCAGTAAAGTACTAATTGAAGGACAGTTCTCTTATGGCAGTGTCACTCTGTTTGCCACTAGCAGGTACTCTCGGGGTTCCTGAAAACATGGTGGGTTCCTGAAAACGCGCTCGTATGTCAGCGCGTCTGTCTCTTAATCAGTGAACTGATAATAAGATATGAAATCTAGGGGAGAGCAATACAGTGTTTGTTTGCGTTTGAATATATTTGCCAGTGATAGGGCATATCTATAAAGATAACCCTTTTTAAGAATTTAGAAACTATTGTTTCACCCGTCTGTCTTTTTATGTATCCATCTGTCCATTGGTCATCATTTGTTTGGCTCTCAATTAATCCCTTCCCTTTCGAATGCTCACTGCCCCCTCTGGATGGGCCCATCAGAGCAGGGCACTCCAGGAGTTTTTTCTGAATTGTTGGGCCACAATTGGCAGCCAACCTTCACAGTAAATGATGTCTTTGTCTAAGCAATACTGCTTTTGACCTCACATTACAGAAAACATATTGGAATGATGTTCTTTTTTGACTCACATTTGCTGTTTTTTTGACTCACACTGTAAGTTGGCGCCTACAAAGTTAACATTCAACAGGTCCTTACAGCTCGAAAAACCACAACAGTGCCCCTAATATACTGAACATATAGACAGGGTTTATTATTAAAGATTTGACATGCATATTTAGTTAAAGATTACTCAGTGGAAAAATAAAGATCAAAGCATATTCTCTACATGAGCAAATATCATGTGCACAAGGATTTTTCTGTGTAATACGTTCAAAACTTTGTTCACCGCACCGGTTCCAAAATAATGGTTCTTGGGTGACTATGCATGCATTTTTGTTTGTGAAATATATACAGTATATAATATTGTATGGCTAATCCAAACAAGGAGTGGTGCAGCCAAGGAAAGCTGAAATGACTTACCCAGTATTGCACAAGATTCTGTTTGGAGCTGGAAGTACATAAATATCTGGTTTCAACAATCCGTATTAGCACTAGTGTTGGTTAGTAAAAAGTTTACACCACGTTTATTTTTAATATGAATATATATATATATATATATATATATATATATATATATATATATATATATATATATATATATATATATATATATGATTATATTTCAGAACCTAGGGGGTTCATTTTTTTCTGAAAATGTGTTCTAAGTCTAGTTTTAAACGTTTAATTAAACAAAGAAAAAAAAAAAAGCTCTGCAGACTGAACACTAGCCATTAAGCTCAGTGAACCTGTCTCAATATATTTTTATTTTGTTGAGGTAACCAAGATTATGAATAAATCAACACTGTATCTCCGGGTGCAGAATGTCTGTTTCTTGACAAAACAAAACAGCATCATCTGATTCAATGACAGAGGTCTAAAAGAGGTCTAAAAAGGACACGATGTAAAGAAAATGAAAACCTTTCCAGACTGCCAGTGCTGAAGACTTTTACAGAAACTGCTTTAACAAAACTCTTCGGGGGGAAAAACAAACAAACAACAAACACTTAGAAGTGTTTCTCTGAATACAGGGGCGGCTTTTATTTAAGGTGACTTTATTTTGCCATCAATAAGAGCAACTACTGGTGCAAACTTTGTTTAAACTTAATAATCATGCCCCAAGATGTGTGGCTTGAAATCTAAAAAGATCTTCTTGTTTACTTAGTTAAATGAATGTGATCACCTGGAATAATCAATTTGTTGTCAGAACTCCTTCAGAAGCTAAATAAATAAATGTATTATCTCGTAAGGGCCAGTACTGTGCCTTCTGGTGAATTTGAAAGCACAAAAAGTGAAAGCGTTTATAAGGAAAGAGGCTGTTGATTCAATATGAACTGCTCTAATAATATAAATGGACCTCTGCCTCAATCAGAGCTTTTCCTACAGCTATGAATGTGGGTTGTTTCGATCTTTGAAGCAGGCTGGAAAGCACAATAGCCTAGACTGACAAAGATCTGTTTTTCCAGACTGGTTTGCTTGCTTAAGAATTTTGTAAAGGACTTTCTCCATTGCCCTAAGCTAAAGATCCAGACGGTCAGAATTCTTCTTCTTCTTATTTTTTGTTTTTGTTTGGTGATTTTAATATCCTGAACTTATCCTGAAGGTTCAGACATCCTCAGCTCTATATCTCTAGCTCAAATGGGTCCTTGGTGCATGGGTATTGTTTTTTTTTGTTTTTTTCATGTGTAATCTTCCCAAGATTTATGCAAACTGGATCTGGACCAGATGTTTCTGTTGCTTCATAAGTTAATAGTCTATGATATTTTATATTGCTCTCCAAAATGCTTACTCATTTACTATAATTGTTGCTTTGTTTAAATTAAGTGGCTACTTAAAACCAAGTTGTGGCTGCTCTCAAAACCGTGCTAAAATGCAGGATTAAAATGTGAACCCAGCCTATCTGCGTTTGTCAGCACCATTAACACCAGACCGCAATATCTCAACAGTCAAAGTGATGGTGTTGAAAGTGTCTACTTAAACAATACAAGAGCTTTCCTTTCATCTTCAGGGAGTCAGTCCTGACCTGTAACCAGTGCTCCCATTTCAGCTTGGGGGAGCATGCACATTTCATGGATGACGCGGTGTGGAACTTTACAAACATCTAAAAATGCAGTAAAGGTCTTGAAATCTTGAGTCTTATTCTTTAGTAGCTATCTTCAGTGCCCTTTTCATAGCCCTGATTAGTATTGTGCAGTTGAAGATGTATGTCTAATGCATTTTCCTCTTTTGATCTCTGAAGGGAACACACTATAAAGCACGCCTCTCTGCCATGCTGGTCCACACTAAAGTCCTCTGAGCTCCAGTTAACACATGCTGATGCTCTGCCTTCCTGCTTTATTGAAAATCACAGTTACATATCAATGGACCCTCAAGCCATCTCTAAGAGCATTGACGGTCCTCAGTATGAAAAAATCACTATCACCAGAACATAACCAAATATCGTAAACCAGCATTTACTTAAAACAGAGCATTGCAAACTGTGGTTAGTATGGCATAATATAGCTAATCTGTACCTTTCTATTTCTTTGTTTTGAAGTATGGGAAACTGATAATATGTAACCATTAAGGGTTTAAAACGTACTGGTAATATATTTCTTCTTACCCAGGTGTTTTGGAATGTTATTTTTTCGGCTCTTTTATTGAAACAGCACAGTCTCGCTACAATATTTCTAACTATATGCATTTGGCAGGCGTCAACTGAGCCCATCAGGACTTGATTAGAATAACGTGTGTCACCTGTGTTAGGCTTGCATTGAAAGCCTTGCTTTCGTTTTACATCACAGACACTTTAAACTTCATGCTTTTGTATTTCTTTCTAGGCATCGTTCAGTCCCATAAACATGAAAAGGGCTGTCCACAAATAAAGGACAATGCACAACAGGGACCTGTTGCAAGTGTACCCCTTTGAAGTTTACTCTTCTTTTATGAAATGGATGAAAGCTTGACTGCAGCACGTCAGTAATGACGGATATTACTGGGAATCAACCAGCAGACAAAGTGAAACCAGGTGAGATGTTTTGTGACTCGTGAATTAGAATTTGGAATATAAAGTTATCTGCAAAACAGACTTGTCTTGTCTTTTAGGCTGCAGTCAGATTGACAGCATGGGGATTTTTGTTTGTATACAGGGGCCTTAGATCTTGTAGGTCTATGGCGACTTGGTTCTGCAAAATGGAGCATGTACTTTTGTGTTAATGGCTTTCACATGACTGATTAATTGCTATGCAAATAACATCCCTGACAAGTGCAGCATTGCAGTGCACTTAGACAAGTACTATACCTGGTTTCATAACATCACACTTAATGGCAGTTAAAATAAGAACTATTCATTTTTCATAAATATGGCATTATAATATGACCCAGTGAGATTCTAATCACAGATCAGACCGTACAGCATCAATTATATGTCAGAACTCATGTACCATACCGAGTAGGTTTAAAATAAATAATGGAGCATATATGCAGGAAGCATGTTTCTTTAAGGGTTACATTAATACTATGCTGTTGCAATTATTTCGTGATTCATACATAATCATTTTAATACGTAGCGGTACCAGCGTCTAGTCTAAGTAGTGTATTCATTTGATGTGGGCTCCTGGGGTGAACTTGCAAGTGTGTCACATTCAAGTTGACTGCACTGCCTTTCTAATACACTGTTGTAAAAAAAAATAATGAAATCCTGTCGAGTCATCCAGTTATTGTAACATGAAACTGCGATGCTAATTCAAATCACATTGTTTCAGTGGTATGGTGGCCAGCAGTCTTTACATTTCCAGCTCTAATATCATTCCAGATTTGTACAGTTCATGATTCAATGCACACTACATGGGACACATCAAAGAGTAATCTAAAGGTTTGGTCTAGCAAGCAAGCTCACTGCACTAGCCACCACTTCAGGGGTTGGCCACCGTAGCTCTTCCAGTGAATTCCATTGCAGGGCTTTGTGTCAATAGCTTGCATTATAATATTGGTCCTGCTAAAGATGAATCCAATAATTAAGACCCTGTTTGAAGCAAAGTCTTGAAATATAATGGAGTGGGACAGCCAACATATCCTTGCACTAGTCTATTGCCACACCTGAACCTGCAGATGTATTTCTCTCTCCCAACTAGTACTGCTGGCCAGTCAATGCATGCATTGCTCTAATTACAACTTGAACACGGCACAGTGACCCAGATTAATTTGCATCCACCAATGGCACAATGTGCTGCTATTCAGAAGAGCAAATCTCTGGCCCATACTTTGCGTGTGAGTTGTCCAAGTGATGGTGATGGAAACAGACTTGCATGGTTTAATTTGGGGATTATCAAAGACTCTCCAATGTGATTAATCAACAAGGCTGTAGTGTCTAAAGACGGATAGGTTCAGCAGTCAGCATATCCAGAGACAAGATCAATCCAACATGGCTGGTGAAAAAAAAAAAAATCTTGAGAATGGCTTGCTGTGAATTACAGCATGTCATATTCTGTGTTGGGTGCCATGTGCAATGTAAGTCATTTGGCGGTTGGACTCCAAAGGGCTGCTCACAGAGTTCACAGAAGCCCACAGAAATACAGTAGGCATTCCTGCCCAACCATCTCTTTGAAAAGTAAATCTTTCATGTTGAGGCCTCTGGTTTATTAGTTCTCGGGTCCAAATCCATGCTCCAGAGTCAGCCAACACTTGCGGCCCTGGATAAACAAGGGAGAGTGTGGTATACCCTAGGTTAGAGAAACAAACACATTTTCCACATGTCGGGACGCAATGTCCTCTCTAGCCTAAATCAACTTCATGAAATGCAATTAAAAACATTATGCAATTTAAGAGAACCACTCAGCCTGTTTGTAATTAACATGGAGGATGACCCTAGCAAAACTGGAGGACAAGATGACACCACCTAAATAATGCGCTACCATCACGTGTTGAAAATGTGATTGTGGTTCCAACTCATGCTGGTCACTCATTTTTGCCTGCTGAGCTATGGAAAGTTTTTTTTTTTTTATTGTCTGTTTATGATGAGCATAGAAAGGCATGCTGGGTTACCTAGCATGTGTAGCTTGGGTAAATCAGTTGTCTGCATACTATGCTACATAATCACACAGCAGACAGGAATTCTCCCAACACAACCCATTCACATCTTCATTTGATAAAGGGCAGAAGCTCAGAAGCACAATTATTATACCATGCTATTATGAATTAGCAATTTCAGTGCTGAGGTGATGGCAACAAGTTTGCCTAAAGGTTTTACTGATTACACTATATATGATATATACCCTAACCTCTAAAGAGCATTGCATTTTCGTTTTCACACACACAGACTTTGTTTATAGTCGGGGTCTGTAGTATGTGGATGTGTGCTTTTTTAATGAGTTGCAGTGAATTTATTTTGTGTCTTTGTTGAGGAAACACATCCTCAATGAGACGAAAACTTTTTTTTTTTTTTTTTGTTTTTTTTCCATATTTATGAAATGCACACCCACATGCAGATGCAAAGAGCTACCATTCATAATATAATTATGTGGCATGTGTCCTGGATTTTGTTACCGCTGCTTTGTTAACTGTGCATTGTCAATTTTGTGGTCACTGTGCCTATTCACATTGGGCATGACTGAGTGTGGCAGAGATTAAAAACTCTTAACCATGACAAGTAAAATGGTACCTCTAAATCAATGGCAAGCACTGTAAATACGTTAAATAAAATAGATGTGGTATGTATTGTGTAGTCACTGCTGTTTAAAATAATCGTACATAGGCTGGCATTGGTGTATCATCTGAATAACAAATATTTTATTGTTATTTTGTAATGATTTCCCCGGCCTTATTATTATTATTATTATTTTCTTAGCAGATGCCCTTATCCAGGGTGACTTACAATTGTTACAAGATATCACATTATTTTTACATACAATTACCCATTTTACAGTTGGGTTTTTACTGGAGCAATGTAGGTAAAGTACCTTGCTCAAGGGTACAAGCAGCAGTGTCCCCACCGGGGATTGAACCCACAACCCTCCAGTCAAGAGTCCAGAGCCCTAACCACTACTCCACACTACTACTGAAGATCATTTAAAATAACTGGACCACCCCAGCAATACAAGCTAACGGATATCCATTGGAATTTGCGGCCATTATTTTTAAAGTGTTACCTTAGAATTACGACAGACTATAATGTGTGGTCCTTGATAAATTAAAGGGGTGGTTTGCCTGATCTACATTTTCCTAATATTACATTCTGTACATGTTTAATATCCCATGATGTGTGCTTTCCATTATTCTCTATTGTTTGGTTTCTGCTTAGATAATTATTGAACTATTCCAGCAACATGATTTCCTAGAAAGATTTTCCATCTGCTTCCTCGCAGAGGGGCCAGAAACTACAGTTACACACTGAGCAAATCCCTGGTTTCTAAAACTGCCTCACTCTCCTCAGAAATACAAAAGGTTGAAAAGGGTAATGTTTTCTTTTTCAGGAATATCCTGCAAATGAGGTCAATAACGTTCAAAGCATAACCAACAACAGAGAACAGCTGAGAACATAACTACAGCAATGGCATTGATATTAAATATTCCAAAAATGGTATAAAATATATCTTCAATGCTTTTTTTTTTACATAAGACATTTACATTTACTCTTTCATGACACACATCTGCTTCGAAAACCTCCTTGTTCCCTGGTTCCAGGTGCCGTCTGTTCCTGATGTGCACACTGGTCTCCTTAAACCACTGAAACTAATGCTCATCAACTGCTGCATGCATCTTATTCAGCATTCGTTTTATAACTAAATAAATATTAGGTCTATTACGTGGTTATCTAATGTATTTACTTTTTTGCTGCGAGAGGACTGCAGCTTTCTCCGGGAGACAAGATGCTTCAGCTTCGCCTCAGCCCCGCTCCGGCAGCCGAACCTGGGGCGAGCCCATTCCCTCTTCCTCTCGCCCGACCCGCTCTCCTTCACGCACTTGGTTTGCTTGTCTGTCGCTTTGAACTGAACTCCCGACCGCCGTTTAGCCAGGCTATTTATAGTTTAAAAAATGCTAATTAAAATGATCCACGAGTGTAAATGCACAGTAATTAGAGACACTCCATGTAAAGTGTTACCTTGCATTTTGCTATATATATGCGATTAATAGATACTTATCGGACCCGTCATTGAACAGCTGCTTGGAGCCGTTAGTCCTGACTAAAGGCTTGTCTGATTGCTGCTGCAGACAGTAAGCAGCTTTGGGCCTCGAAGGCTCTCAAGTAGAACGAGAATGAAGAGTTTCTTTTGTAACAGCATGCTTCGTGGTGGCACGGCTCTGGATCCTGGCTTCCAGCCCACTCAACCTTACCTGATCTAACTGCTGCCCTTTGGGAGCTGCTGATGTGGCTCAAGTAAAGCTGTCATAATTAAAGGTTAAGTAGGTCACCATAGCAACTGGTGCAGGTCTATGTAGAGACTCGATATGACACCATTCTACCTGCAATAAAACACAAAAGGTACAAGAAGGACTTTTGTTGTCAAGAAGAGGTAGAGATTTTTTATATAGTAGACAGAAAATAGCAACATTTTATAAACATATCAGGCCCGATAAACACCAGGCTCTCCGGGAAAGACACTAGGACCTTGTGTACAGTTCTGCAGATATGATGTAATGCCTATGAAACATATTTTTGAAGTTGTTTTGCTTCGTAACTTTATTTTGAAATTCAGTTTTAAAAGCTCTCTTCCTCTATCCATACTATTATATATTCCTGTTTATGATTAATGATTAATTAATTTTGACTGAGAGTTGAATATGAATCAGTAAGGAATGTCTCATCAATAGGTCTTTACAATGTATAGGAGATTACAGCAATTGAATTATGGCTGCAATACATTGCCTGTGTTTTGTAGTGGGTGGGTGTTTCTCTTCCTTTCTGTAGAATCACAGGAAGTCATGAGGCATCCTTTCTGTACACATTCGGCTGTCTGTACGGGAATATAGCAGACCGAGGTTTTGTGATGTCAGTTTTCATTACGCTTCCTTACAGTTGACAGAACCCAAATAGCCTCAGCTCAGGACAAATAACGGAAATGCATGTCGCAGCGCTTGTGAAGAAGGCAGGCAGGCAGGGGCAAATAAAAATGAAGTAAAATACAGCCATCAATGAGCTGTGAGACGGGGGATTAGGAAGCCTTTCAGTGAGCCTTCGATCTGTGCTATGAATTAGGAATCATTCAAAAATGGGTTAATCTCGCAGCCCTTCATGGCATAGCAGCCTTGTACAATTTGCAGTTTCTTACAGCGCTGTAGGGCATTATGATTCATTGTGGTGGCTGGATGGGTCTTTTTTTTATTAACAGTCACAGCGAGTTACCAGAGGGACCTTGAGTGATCATCGCTGGTTCACAGCTACAATATGTCCCCTGGCATGTTATTGCAGTGATCTGAATTTATCATTTCACATCTAGCGCTGCTCCCTCTCTGCCAGTTATGTAAGAATGCCTACCTTGATGCTTGCTAGAAAGTGAAACTGTGTCAAATTTCCTTCTGCAGTCATGTTTTGTTGAAAAACACATTTTCACACCTCCGTTTGTGGTTGTCTACTCAATGTGGAGTATAAAGTCTGGGTGGCAGTCATTCAGGCCAATTGGAAATGTGGTGAAAGTTTTGTTTATTGGACCACAATCCAGCTAAATCTTCTTTTGATATTACCGTCTGAATCCCTGTCTGTAATCTTGGAAGCATTATCACTATATAACATGGTTAAAATCGAATTAATGTAAGACAAATGGGACAAAACTGTTGCCGAGTGATTCTGGAAAAAAAAAAAAAAAAAAACAGTACTGCTGGATAGTAAGCTACTGTACATAAATTACTCTTTGCTTCTAAATGTCCACTCTTTTAGTTTTATTACATTTGCATCCTTGTAAATCCTTGTACGTAACTCTTCTACATACAGTAAATGCCAGTCCTGCCTAAACAGAGACAGGTATATTACCTACTCCTTGATCCAGCTGTAATTTGCCAATCAAAAACAATATTTATTGGAGATCATAAATCTTGAAACGGTAAAGAGAAAAAAAACAAAACATTTTTGGCAGCACTAAAAATGTCACAGTGGGTATACTCCCGCTCTGAGTTTTTAATTGTTGTTATTGTTATCCTCTGGCACCCTCATAAATAATACTAATTTCACTAATGGTAGTCATTTATAGTCTAATTTCACCTATAAATATCTGACCCTAAATCACTAGCTGATGTGTGCCTCAACAAAGCAGCTGCTGTCTTCATAACCAGTAAGGCGGCACTCATGTTAGCAATATATTGCCCAGCGCCAGGCCTGTGTCAATAAGGAATTAATCCTGTGTCAAGGGTGTGGGTGTACGGAACATTAATTAGACAAACATGGGCCACATTTACTCATAAATTGACACAGCATAATTAGTCTATTATTCCCTGGCCTTCCCTGACGAGTGACAGATCATGTGCTCTTGTGTAAACATTTGTTATTTTCAGGGCAAAAGCTTTCTAACCCAAAAGGTTCAGCAAGTATATATATATATATATATATATATATATATATATATATATATATATATATATATATATATATACACCACACATTTCCTTACCTGACAACATTCCCAGAAAATAGAATCAATGCAAAATTTTATTTTACAAGGTAATTAAGCATTTTTATTAACTCTTTTGACCCTGATACTAAAGATTTCTCACTGTGAAAATAGATACCGTACACATATACATTATTAGTAGACAATGTTAGAGAAAGAATGTCTTTGTGGTTTTAATCTTCTTAATTTGCAAATGCACGCACACTGCCATTACCTGGGGCTGCTGTAGGTGGTACAACAGGCTAAAAATGGCTATACAGCTTTTCAACGTCAAAGCCCTAAGTTGTAATACAGCTCAAGTGTCCAGGGTTCAATAAACAGTAACTATAAAATCAGATTCAAAAACATCTTAATTCATGGTGGAGTTTCCAGTCACTCAGACCTCTTTATTTCTTTTGAGTTGGATTTTTGCCTTGCTTGAAAAAGAGTACAGTCGCTCTGAGGAGTGGTGACAAGTTGTGTGACGTCATTACTTGATACCCTTTGAAACTCTTTGAATTTAACAGCTGTTATGATAGTTTGCCAAAGAGCGGTTTAAATAGCACAGACTGTGAAATCTCTATTGACAATGGTAACAATTATAAGTATGGCTGCTGTGAAATTTGTACTGACCCTAGGCAACATCATTGAATTCAGCACTTAGGAAAATATAAATCCATGTTTAGGGTCGGACAGAAAAGTTAAAAGAAGCAAACAAAAAAGAGAACCTTCATTTTGTCCCTGACTGCTAAACCACAATAATAAGAATAATCCCCGCCCTCCATGAAGCTTATGCCCTTCGTATAAAACTTTACAGTTACTTATAAATTCTTTGGTGCGCCATGTGTTTTTGGTTAACACAATAGTATGAAAATGCCAAAGAATACAAGACCTGTTGTTAAGAAATCTTGCCATATTACCATCTGAACTCCATTAAATATTCTTTGACATTCACTTGAAACAGAATCTTATATTTCTTTTATCAGTATTTTAATGGAAATGCATATATCAAAGGTCACCTGCTGTTTTGAACATGACCTTATAACGCCGCGGCTTTAGCCTTTAAAGGTAAATGCAAAGACATCTGGTTGGCAATATATAAGCCTGTCTGCCCCCTGCCATTTTACTGTCTAAACATGGATTCATTCCCCGCTGGGTAGTCCAAGTGCAAAAATGAAAAGGGGTTTCCTGTAAAGTTTTGAAAAAATACATTCACATCTAGATTTGAATTTCAATATTACATAGGCAATCTTATACAGTTCTATCAAACTTCTCAAAGTGAAGTAGTGTCAGCTATGCTATACATCCATACATGTGCAATACATGGCCATATGGATCTTGGTGAAGATCAGATTGCTTCTGATGATACCTCAAACTCCATATATACGTGAACAAATACATCTTGAATTTAGGATTCAGTTTCATTAAAAAGTGTAATAGCTGTGCTTTCTGGGATGCGGTACTGTAGGCAGATGGATCTTACATGCTTGCGTGTTTTTTTTTCTTCTTTAATTTTTTTTTTTTCATGATCCCCTGAGGGTTGATTTTGTTTACAGCAGTTTTGCTTGCATACTAACTGCCAAAACGGGTATTAACTGAGAGAAAAGAAAAAACAAAACAACATGTGGACACACAAAGAATGCTTGGAAAATCATTTCTCTGACCTAAAAACAATGCGGTCTTCCAATTTAATTTGACGCGGTCCTAAGCTGCTTTATTTAATAAAAGAACAACAGTTACATTGATTGCATTTTAAAGAATAGCACGCAGTGGAATAACAGTACTGATGTAAGATAAAAATACTGTACTTTTTAAAATTAGTTCAAGTTGTCTAAGCTAGTTCTAATGTGCAAAAAAGTTGGCACAAACAAAGCCAATACACAATACAAGGGAAACTGCAATACCTGGACCCACTCTACTCTTGAGTACAGGGCTTTAGTTGAGTGGAAAGAGTCACTTAAACAAACACAGAGCCATTGAAAGAAATTGAAATTATTATAGTTAAGACCAAGGGTTGCCAGACTACAACTGGTTCTTCACATCTACGCCCTCCTGAACTGAATAACTGTAGTTAATGGTTACCCAAGAGTAAGCAAACAGTGATGAGATGCTTATCTGTTGCTTTAAGGCTCATCAAGTGTTATCCACACCTATAACACACTACCTCTCTCTGCTGATTCCTGGAATTCTAAGCATTTGTGAATTTCCATCCAGCTCCAATCTTTACAGACGCGCCAGATGGAATATTGTGCAGTAAGCAGATGCAGAGATGAATGAAGAAGCAATTATATTCTTTTTCTTTTCATTTGCTTTAGCAACCGTACATTGTGCTGTATGAGCAACTCCTTATTAGCAAAACAGAACGATGGAACGGTATAATCTCACTCCCCCACCACAGCCGTCAAGTGTCTACTGCACTACCCCACATGGCAGCTGATTTCAAATCTCATCCCAGAGACCAGACAGTTTTAAGAAGTAGGCTGGCAGCACTAAAATTACCAGTAATTAAAGGACTGTATCAGCGTACTGCATCTACGCAGACCGGGCCCAAGTTCTACAAAGATGCCAGTGTTCTTGTTTTTATATACAAGCCTTGTAGAACATAGTGTTCAAAGACCACAACAAGATAAGTGGTTTTAGGTGGGGCCTGAGAGCACTAGTCTCATAACATCCCCATATGTTCTGCATTCATAGTCTATATTCATGGTTCAAAATAGGTTTCCATTTATATACAGCTGTGGCGAGTATTCAAGTAGCCTTCCTGGAAAGTTGGTAGACTTGCCTTCTACAGAGGTAATTATGTTGTATAAACATGGCCTGCAGCCGAGTAACTCTGTGCTTTAGGTGGTAGCCCTATGTTACAAAAGCAGACAGCTTTATGGTGTGGTGTTTAGAAACCAGCATGTAACCGGGGGTTGGGGGGGCTGGTAATACCAGGGTTCATCCAGAGGGTCCTGTAGGAGTCATAAACAGTCCTGGTGAGTGCAGGCTCTGCCAAGAACAACAAGGAACGACGGAACCGCAGATCAAGCCACAGTGACTGCAGCATCCCTGACTGGATGGCAAGGAGCTGTATTTAAAGGGAAAGTTTCAAAATGCTAACAGTAATATAGTACTAGACCACTTCCACCCCATATTAGACCCACCTGTTTACTACAGCACCGTACTGTCTGAAAGGAACCACAGAGGACATGCACAATATGTAAAATATACAAAATACTGAGAATTACATTTAGCCATTTTACTTATGCACGCTATTAAAAAGCGAGATGGCACACTTTTTCCACATCCCATAAAGATGGTTTGCTCTGCACAAACTGCGTGCTGAGTCAGTTTAAAAGGCTGGTTCAAAAAGGCTGGAGAAGCACGGTATGGAGCGCATCTGCTGGTATACTTTAATACTACTAATTCACTTCCTATCAATTCCCCATGACCACCCAGATACATTAGTTGTGCCACGACTCTTCTTGAGACCTGGTAGTTTTATGAGGTGACAGGCTTTGTAACGCTATAGAAGTGCATTTTGTTGTTGTTGTTGTTATTATTATTATTTATTTATTAGCAGACACCCTTACCCAGGGTGACTTACAGTTGTATACAAAATAAAATACATGTCAAGAATTACAGTACAATGAAGAGCAAAATACAAAATACAATGACTTCAGTCCTAATAACAGCAAATACAAAACACAGTACGATTTGATATCGGGGCAATTCAAGAGCAGATAACAGTGTTGATAGTTACGTCAGGGTTAGATATGAGTGCAAGTGAAATACAAAATACTACAGATTGGATTAAGTGCAGGATTAAATACAGTAAAATAGGCAGCAGATAAGTGCAAGTTAAAGTGCATTGAAGACAGAGTGCTATATTGTCCAGAAGGGAAGAGCTGAGTTTTACAGGTGTTGTCTGAAGAGGTGTTGCTGACTTTTTTCTTAAGTGTCGAGAGAGATGTCTCGACATGATAAGACCTCCTGCTTCAGCAGTTGTTTACTTTCGACAGCACAAAGTTAAAGCACAGAATCCCCAATTACAACTTCGGACACCCCCAAAACAAGTAGTCGAGAAGGGATGCATTATGACATATCGTCATTGCGTTGGGAGGGGAGCCGACGATTGCGAACTGGAATTTTAATATCTCACATCTCATAAAGCAGGGTAGTCTCTTAAAATGTCACTACGGCTCTACAGTAACCACTTATGCAGGATTTATGATTAAGCTAATCCTGCTGATGGAAATGCTCTGTGATGGCCTAAGTGAGTGGCAGAAAAAAAATACAAAAAATCTGTGGTCTCCTTTCCTGAAATAACTTACGAGAACCAGGGTAAAAATATTTGCAAAAAATTAACAAATTCCTTCTGAAACACTAGCACAGTGTTCTAGGTCACTGTTGGCTTGATATACTGAACTATTAGTCCATCCATGCGGCCTTCCTGACCTCTTCAACCAGGACAGTGCAAAATGTGTTCTTAAAGTTTTCACCTTCAATATGGTGCTAGAGAGAACACTTCTAACAACACCATCTGTACCCAAATATTTGACATATTTCTAATGAATGGCCATAGAATAATAATGGTTCATAATGATTGGTTCAAAGTGAAACCCCATAGAAACAACAGCAATTAATGGAGTTTGAGCAACATGACATTCTTTTTTATAATAAGTATCTTCTTCTCGTAGACTTTGACTTCGTTTTTAGTCTAAAACTTATCCTTTAGGTTTACAATTATTTTCAATGTGCCAGTGTTCAAACTGCAGAGTAAAATCCACAAAGTTTTGAAAATCAAGTTAAGAGAATGTAAATGGGGTGTAATTACAGCTTATGTAAAGCTCAGCAAAGCCTTTACTACCATATATAATGGCAGGAATGCATCTGTAATATGTGTTTGTGTACATTCCAGTGATTAACAAAATAAGACGTGTGCTCTATAGCTACCCTGCTCATTTAAGTACAATCTTAAAATCCCCGTTTTAAATACATTTTTTGAGACTAGTTGCACTTTGCTTAAACCATGAAGATCAGATCCCCAAAACCATACAAACTTGTGTCCACAAGAGTTGTGAAAACCATCAGTAAACCAATGAGCTGTTTGGTTTGGTTGGAAGACCCACACCCAGTTGAGTATGATAGCAACAGTCATACACGATGCTTCATGCAGCACGCTTTGTCCAACATGCATAGTTCTTCTAAATTCTGAACAGACAGTTTTTCAATCAGCATACAGAACACCGTTTTGATTTGTGGCTTCACACATATCTACGTGTGCTGCATCGCAGTCATTGCAGAGTGAAATTGCAGTTGTACTGTAGTAGCCTGCTCATTGCCCTTACATAGATTTAGTTTGTCAGATGCATTATCAGAATGGTTTGCTAAATCCTTTGAAACGCAGCAGTTTCAAGCCTGTGCTGTATCACGGACCTTGAAAAAGTTTGATTGATTTGTCTGGAATTTCCTCAGCTACATCTCATAACAGCCCAGCAGCGAGACATTGGGAAGGTGTCTTTGTGGTGCCAAAATTAACACTTTTGATCCTTTAAACACTGTCAAATGTTATGCTTGCAAATTCCAAAACTTAGCTTTAGATATAAAACAACTCCTGTATTTAGCCTTTTGATATTAGATAAGAACGTAAAGCAATAATAATAATAATAAAAAAGTCTGTGAAAATTATTAAAGCCAAGGGCTTCTCAGTTACTGCAGTTACTTCTCAGTCTGCTATAATGAAACTTGTTGTGAACTCTATAGATCTAGTGCACCAGTGGTCATTTTCGAATCAAACCTAGACCTCTTGAGCCGTGCCATAAGAGCTAAATCAACACCCTGTTTGGTAAGCTTCTAATGAGGCCCCAGGGGAAAGCGATCATTAAAAACTGCAGGTGTTCACTCAGATGTTTGGTATGTGCACTGCACCTCATTTGGCACTTTATTTTTCCAGTTTATTATAATATCTCGAGTCTTGCTTGCACGTAAGTTATACAGATCTCTCCTCTTGCTCTGCACACTTGATTTTAAATGTCTGATCAAAGAGAAGAGGCTTATCTTTTTAGCTTTTAGAGACCAAGGCATTAGAAATTGTTATTCATTCTGTCATTACATTTATTTCCCAGCAATTCCTGTAAATAAAGCCAATTCTTCCTTTCCTGGATACAAACACATTCTAAAGAGAGGATTATTGTATTTTACTGAGAATGTGTGAGTGTGTGTGTGTGAGTGTGTGAGTGTGTGAGTGTGTGTGTGTGTGTGTGTGTGTGTGTGTGTGCGTGCATGTGTGCGTGCATGTGTGTGTGTGTGTGTGAAGGGCTGGGTTTAGTTTAGGGTTAAGGGTGTACATCTCTGTTTTTTAAACACTGTTTGTGATTTTTACAAGGAATGAGGGTGGTGCTTTATTGCTATTTTTTCTTGTTTTTTACAGTTTCAGAGATCCAGTCATTGTGGTTATCCCTAATAGAATAACATTGGGATACCATTTTAATAACAGCACTTTATCCTACCAAAACCCTACCCATAACCATAGTAACGGCAAGGATATAAATCCTATATTATATGTAACACAAGGGTACTTTCTGGAATAGGCTACCAGTGAGTATTGATTGATACAATCTGGCATGTCATAACATAAAGATGTTGCCACTGTGATGCAGTTCCACCAATGACTCATAACGTTGCAGTTTCTATTACCATTGCATTGCCATTTTAGTGACACTGTATTAAGGTAAGGAAACATACCTACTGTCAACACTGTAGGCAATTAAAGAGACATTCCACTGTTTGCCCTTTAATGAACTTGGGACACAAGTGTGAAAAAGGAGTGGAGTGGTTATGATTCTACAGACCAAACAATGAGTGTCCAATTAGCAATGTTATTGTAACCATATACTAGATCCTGCTCACGCTTAACAATGACCATTGACCTTGCCAGGTACCAATCACCCAGCTGTTAACTTGAATATAACTATAGATGTGCTTTGCTGTATATATATATATATATATATATATATATATATATATGTGTGTGTGTGTGTGTGTGTGTGTGTGCATTCTCCAGATTATCTTTAAATTCAGACTAGGGGAAACTACAAGGCAATTAATAAACTAGCGACAGGTTTCCACAATCCTTAGATGAAAAAGAGAAGACAAAAGGCTAGGGGAAGATCTGGCTGCTGAAAAAAAGAGATACAGAAACACTCTGAAGACGAGGAGGTCAGTCAGAAATGCACGTGGGATAAGGAACAGAAAGGCAGTAATGCGTGCTGCAGCTGTGAAGCACCAAAAAGGTTTACATTTATGGACAGTTTTAAAGATTTTTTGAAGCGTTTTTTAAGCATTATTGTAGGTTAAACAATGGCTTGTTAAATAAGATTAAACCAATAAATCAATTACTTTAAAAGGGTTTCATGAACTGCAAGCTTGATTTAATTATTCAAAATGAAAGAAACAAAAAACATTCCTAAACAAACATTTCCATAAAACAGCTCCTAAATCTTTGTGAATATTGCTCTATATTTCCAAACCCCTGGAGGTGTTATAAAAATGTTTCCAAGAGGAGAGGCTGGAGTGAATTTTTTTAGACCTCCCAACCAGCTTTGTTTCCTGGTAATTCATCTTCGATATGTTATTACAGTACTGCAAGCAAACAAACGGCAGTTACAAAAATATAGAAATACTAAAATACATTCTGCAAAATTCAAGGACAGAAGCCTTTCTCAGTGTCAAAGTTTTTCACTATTGCATGCTTTTGTAGTTCTGGATAAACTACTAAAATGACCACAGCATTAACAGTTACAAGAATAGTGAACAGATGACAACATATTGAAATAATTGTACATTTCCTGAGCAGATCCGCCACACTCCTGCCAGAGAACCCTGCCAGAAGATGCACAGCTGAAAATGAGGTCCCAGTTTAGCTGATATTCTACAAGACTCCTTTACCGTAGAGAGTATCTGTTTACTTCTATGACCTGGAATATAAAGGAAGAAAGCCCAGAATCAGTTGGTATTTGTGAATAGAAACAGTCATGCCTTGGAGGTATTATTAAACGGTCCTATAGTGGTCTGGTGAAGCAATTATTTCACCAGGTCAGCCCCAGAGGCACCAGAGGCAGAGAATGTGAAAGTTTAATTGCACGGCTCTCTATAAATGAGGTGAGGGTTCTCCAGTGGAGACTTGCCTGAAACTGGAATCATGCATAAGGAAAGGGCTCAGATATTTTGTTTTGGTGGGGAAGGGGCCCCTGGGTGCAGGAGTGCAATAACTTTGTCTACTAGGGGTACCTCCTGGTAGATTGGATAGAAACAAGCAATTTAATTTTTCACCCGGGATGAACTGAGGTCATGGCGGAACACTCGCAATGTACTAGGAAAGATAAATTGACAATCCAGCTTGGATGTCAGGCTTGCCCACAGCAAAATCACTAGTTGTGCTTTCCATAGTTTTCCTAAATCCACTTACCCGCAAGGGCCAGAAGTAATTTCTTGGCATGCCTGTTTTTAGTTGTTTTTAATCTTTTTTTTTCTTCTTTTTAATACAGCTCTGATTTAGTTTTCCAGTATAAGAACTTTACAACATGGTTTGGGGTGTGTGGTTGTATGCTATGTGGAGTGGGGGTGGGGTTCAGATTAAGGCAGAGTTACTGCAGTACTTTATACAATTCACCATTTGTTGTATTGTTCAGTAATGGCCCGGTCATTAAAATACTTGTGCTTACAGCTGTCGCTACAAACAAGGGCCCTGAGATTGTAGGGCTGTCCAGATTAAAAGGCGGGGCATTGTATAAGAGATCAGGTAGAACTAAAAGGAATTAGGTTGCAGACAGATCTACTTCATGTCTGTAGGTATTAAGACTAATGCCACCAACTTTGATTCTAAACGTCAGGAACTAAAAGAGACAGTGAAAGGAGGAGTTTGATCAGGGACTAGCCCTTAAGGTCTGTATTTCTTTGTGTGAGTAGAGTGCAGTTACAGTATTATAGAGGTTTACCATTCGTTTCTGCTTATATAGTGCAAAACATCTCACAATCTGTCTGCTCACATTACCAGACTTTTTGTTTTACTTTTCCCTTACTTTCCCTTATAAAAGTTCCCCTTAGTAAAACCGTAGCAAAGTGTAATAAGTGTAATAAAGCATAGTGAAAGCATGGTAAAGCATAGGTAAACATTGTAAAGTCTGGAGAGGTATGGTAAAGTTTATTTAAAAATATAGCAAACCAGGATAAACTACAGTAAATGCATAGTATAACCATGGGAAAAGCATGGTAAAACTACAAAAATACAGCAATAAAGTTGAAAGGGTTATAAGATGTTTAAAATCAGTTACATTGCTGGGCTCCCGAGTGGCGCATCCAGTAAAAGCACTTGCGTAGAGTGCCGGATGGGTCCTATAGTCTGGACGTCGCAAGTTCGAGTCCAGGCTATTCCTTTGCCGACCGAGGACGGGAGCTCCCAGGGGGCGGGAGGGAGGGTTAGGTCGGCCAGGGTGTCCTCGGCTCACCGCGTACCAGCGACCCCTGTAGTCTGGCCGGGCACCTGTGGGCTTGCCTGTAAGCTGCCCGAGAGCTGCGTTGTCCTCCGACGCTGTAGCTCTAGGGTGGCTGCATGGTGAGTCCGCAGTGTGAAAAAAAGCGGTCGGCTGACGGCACACGCTTCGGAGGACAGTGTGTGTTCATCTTCGCCCCTCCCGAGTCAGCGCAGGGGTGGTAGCGGTTAGCTGAGCATAATAAAATAATTGGCCATTCCAAATTGGGAGAAAATAATAAAAATAATTAGCACGACTAAATTAAAAAAAAATAAAAAAATCAGTTACATTGCTTAATATTACATTTAAACAGTTTTTTCTATGTCTTCGGAGCCATCTGGCATTATCTGAACCTAATGAATCTGACTTGGTTGCTTGTCTTTAACTAAATCATGCAAACTGTCTACTGTCCTGTCTCAACCTGATTTATACTACTACTAGGGACCAAGTTGAAGAATGTATCTTCTTTAAAATGGGATATGAGAGAACCATGTAAACTATTGTACATGTCATAAAAAAAAAATACAATAAAAAAACACTTACCCTTTAATCAATCCAAGTTGAGTGGCGCTAAATTCAAGCACAATGAACCCCTAATGACTCACTGTAAAGCTACCGGGATGACGTGATATAAAACGAGCTAGCAAAAAACCAACCAAAAACACTTTTACTGGGGTCGACCTGGAGAGAGAAACCGATCTGTCAGCTCACTTTTGACAGATTGATAGTCCTTGAGTCTGAAGTCTTATCTCTTCCTAGAACAGGTTAGCTCGCAGCACAATGCTTTACTTTACACTTTGGACAGGCGATAACGATCAGATGTAATGCAAGAGCTTGTTCTGATCCAGACAAGTGAAAGGGAATTGGATTATGGAGGTCTTTGTCTAGCATTCACCTACCCCTGAAGAAACGCTAGCACAGCCAATACTGAAATAAAATGTACACAGATATGTGCTTGATTACAGCTGGGTATGTGACACTGCTGGTCCCAGTCACAGAAGTGGCTAAGTTTCCTACTACACTGTGCTTGTCTTATGTCATTAAGGTTTACAGATAGAGGATCATGAGTATAAACACTCTCATGCCTTTGTTTTTTTCAGGTTTTGTGTTAAGTTTACTGATGGGGTGCTTCGTTCGGTGTATGAATAGTTAAGTGCACTTGGTCTTGTTCTGGGAAAGCTGGTGAATTAAAAGGATTCCCACAGTATGTCTGAGTTAATACAATCATTTCTTTTTTAACAAATGTTTACCTCCATGTCTTTGAAGCTGTGCAGGGACAGAGACAGTACAGTGAACGGAGGGATTTTGGCTTTGTTCTTCTAACTCTTGGCCGGGCTTTGCTGGTGTCCTGGCCAGAAACAGCTGGATTCAAAGAGACGAGACCGGCTGCACAGTATTAAGTATACCCAAGACTGTAACTGTTCACAAAGCAAATGCATTTTCAATAATGCTAGGATGTTAAAGATTTACTTTGGACATGGATGTGCATTTGGTAGTCCAGTGAGGGCGGACTGTCCAAGAGAAAATGGGGGAAGGTTATCTGTCAGGGTTTATGTTCATATGCTTTGGGGTTTAGCTGGTGTTTTTTAAATTATTTTTTCAAATTATTTTTTTGATTAAATAATTACATTTATGTATATATATTTACCAATAGACACATTATTTGTTCTGTTAGCAGTAGTTCCATTGAAAAGTTTACAGTGAGTAAATCATGCTTAGATGTGCTTTACAGTGTGCCTCTATGCATTATTACTTGCTAGAATGTTATGCAGTGTTTAGATACTAATTCAACTCTGCAGCCCGAGTGTGCCATTGCAATACCATTCTTCATAGCTCTGTTAGTTTATTTGTTATCACTCCTGTTGTATCCCCCTCCTCTCCCCCTCACAGAGCAAGCTGGTCACAGCTCAACACAGGACTCTGTATCCAGTTTGGCACACCTCAGCCAGTTTCTACAGGCTGCCATCTGTCCATTACACTGTTGCCAAATTGTCTGAGCTGAAACCCTGTGCCTTTCCTTTGGAAAAAGCAAGGTAAAGGGTACAGTACTGTATAGTAGATCTTTACCAGTGGCATTGACAGCTAAGTGAGCCTTTTTTAGCCAGATGCTGCTCATTAATGCCTGGGTGAGTTGGATCCCATAAGCATTGTTTGATTCTATAATTCCGAGTAGTCATTGCAGGTATAGTATTTTCGTTTTCTTAACTGTTATGAGATTAATAACATTTGAAAAAAGCTACATGAACGGCAAACCTAATTTTATTCAAATTGGCTTAAAAGATTCTTTAACAAAACGGTCCTTAAAAAAGTCGTTCATTTTTCTGTGAGTTGGCACGCAATACAGGGAGACTTCCCCATGTTGCTGTACCAGTTTCTGTTGCTTGGAAATTCAGTGAAAAGGCAATGCTGTGGATCACAACTCACTGAAAGCGGCATTGAGTTTTAAAACAGCTCTGTCTGGAGGCTGAGCTGACATTTCCGATAGAGGAAGGTAATTAGCAGGCCAGTGATAATAAAGACCTGTTTACCTAAACACCTTGTTGTTGCTTGTAAAACTGATAAATTAAACGCAGTGAAATGCCACACCTTTTCCTTTCCTTCCTGGTTGTCGTCCTATTCTCGCAAAGGGAATAGAAACCTTTTATTGGGTCCGTTTTGCTGTTTATTCTTGAGTTCCCTGAATAGTGACTGAGTTTATGGCTCTACGGAGGAGACTGTAATGGGGTATGCCCAATGATGTGATGCCTCATAAACCGTGAGTCAGGAACCGATTGCAGTGTCCAAGCCTTGTTTAATTGTTTAGTGATGCTCTGCAACAGGAAGAAGCTTGTGAGAGGTTTGTTTAGGGTGGGGCCGTGACCCGGAAGCACATAGGATTTATCTGCATGGTACCTGAGTTTGCAGCTCTCTATAGAGAGAGAACCAGGTACCTCCTGGAGAGGAGCTTTGGACTAGACAGTTGGAAGGAGGGATGTGTGTGGCTGCTTGAAGCTTTGGGCAGAAATGGGCTGAGTTGGGCCAGACACTCTTCTGATGTTTCTGTTTGATGTTTTATTTTTTTATTTTTAGTGTCTCTCTTAAATAGATTTCACATTTTAATGTGACTTATGATACATTCAAATTGCAATATCAATGTATTAAAGCAATCTCTTGTTACAGTTAAAACGTATCATATGGTTATATGACCACTTAAAATGCAGTAACTTATATTAGGATCATTTGATGGTATTGCGGTGTTATATTTCTGCACATAAAGTGAGCACTGTCCTATGTCCACATCCTCTTTTCTAATTCAATTAAAAGAGAATGAATACCCAGTGCAGTAGTTTATCTTTCTTTTTCTGTTCAAATGAGTACTGTAATAAAGTGGGTCTTTGCTCCTGGTCAAAGGGAAGCTGCCTCTCCAGTGCTTGTTCTGGTGGCCTTCCGAGTGACTCTCCCGATCTCTCAGTTGGGGGCAGGTGTTCTGTGTTCTCTCCCACGCACCTGGGAGCACCAGTTTGGGATTGGAGGAAATCCCCCTTCGGCTCCAGGAATGTGGGGGTCGTCTAGCTTTTCCCACAAGCGCTGAGCCTCACATGTGTTCTGAATTGTTTGTCTGAACTGGTGCGACAGCAGCGGCATGATGTCATAGCGCTTCCCTAAAGGCACCAATTACAGTCACTTTCTATATAATATCAGTTTAGAAATGTTCAAAAGATTTTAATGTTGATAAAGAAACGCTTGTCAATCTGCCTTTTTTTTTTTTTTTTTTTACGGAATTTGTGAATGTCCCTTGGTCAACGGACACCCTCTAAGGCATTATTATTTAGGTTAGTTTGAGCAGTCCAATGTTTCCACAGTTACAGAATGTGTGAAAGTTTATTTTGGTACTAACACATTCTGAGGTGCTGTCTTCTTAGATTCCATGGCACTGTTTGAAGGAAGAGCTGTGTTGTTGACCTCTGAGTCCCCCTGCCCCCTGTCCTGGCTCATTTATTTCAAAGGTCTTTCAATTCCCTTACCTGTATTCCACGTGGAATAGGACATGCTGGAAAAATAGAGGTTGCATCTCAGTGGATTCACCCTGTAAAAATATAAATACAAATAGACCAAATAGACAATAAACCGACACCTTTTATACTACTGCTATTTCTATACAATATCAACTCCAGAGCAAAGCCCATTGCAAAACTTTAAAATAACTTGAACTGCAGGGTGCACTTACTAAGCACATATCCAATGATATAATGCTGCCGGAGTTCATTATGCAGATAGATAAGAGCCACTGGAGGAGTCTGAACTGCTTTACTGTAGGTGGCCCTGTTTCTGTTTTCTATATCATATCCAGCTTTTTGGGAGGAATTCAAAATGTTGGGACAAATGTTTTTCCAGCTGTGGGGTAAATATGCAGTGCTCAATGAAATGCATACACCTTGACTCAATAAAGCGTGTAGATTATTATCTGGTCTGGGATCCAAATGGACACCGTGACCTTTTGACTTGACTCATTCACGTGTCTCAGGCACTCAGGATCAATGGCGCTTCCTCTCTACATTGCTACATTGTGTTCCAACTGGAGTACCAGCCTGAGTAGCAGATCATTGAACACACGTGATTACTTTGCATAAAAGCACTGTCATTTTGCACTCGCTAGAGTGCACGATGCGCTCTATAGCCTGGATGTCGCCGGTTCGCGTCCAGGCTATTCCACAGCCGACCGTGGACAGGAGCTCTCAGGGGGTGGCGGTCAATTGGCTGAGCGTCGTCCGGGGGGAGGGAGGGTTAGGTCGGCCAGGGTGTCCTCGGCTCACCGCGCACCAGCGACCCCTGTAGTCTAACCGGGCGCCTGCGGGCTTGCCTGTAAGCTGCCCAGAGCTGCGTTGTCCTCCGACGCTGTAGCTCTGAGGCGGCTGCACGGTGAGTCTGCAGAGTGTAAAGAAGCGGGCGGCTGACGGCACACGCTTCGGAGGACAGCGTGTGTTCATCTTCGCCCCTCCCGAGTCAGCGCAGGGGTGGTAGCGGTGAGCTGAGCCTAAAAATAATTGGGCATTTCAAATTGGGGAGAAAATAATAAAAACTAATTGGCAACGACTAAATTTAAAAAAAAAAAAAAAAAAAAAAAAAAAGCACTGTCATTTTTAAAAACACAGCGCTCATTCAGAGAGGCCAGTGAACTGTGACCTGTTACCTGGCGGTGGCATGTTTCACTGTGCGATATAATGTCCTTGTGTAGATATTGCTTGACACAATAACAGTGACCTTGACCTCAGGATAATTACGGCTGTCAGGCGATCTTGTGGGATCAGAGCATGTCAATTATGAACTGTGTCACTGCAGTGGATTGGTAACATTTTAGTTAGCGCTATTGACATCTAGCCATTTTTAATTAATAAATGGGAGTTGGGAGTTTGTGAGTGGTGAAAACTATCTGCATTTGCTTTACAGGTACAGGTCATCAAAAGCATTGAAGGACTGGAGCATTGTCTGCATAACATATTAAAAAGCTGCTTTCAACAGTAATGTACAATTCAGTGAGTGGAGCTGCAGTAATTATGAACTGTATTATCTCTTAATCCAACTGCAGATGTCAGGCACTAAACATTTACAACCTTGGAACTGGAGAAATGCAGTTGCTAGGAGACAGGGGGAGAAATGAGATTCCAGGATTTTTTGCACCAGGATGCAACGGTAATAATAATAATAACACACCCAGTAAAGTCACAAAACCAGAAATAAACAACTCAGACATCCAAAGACTGTAACAAACACTGTTGGCCCCATATCTTCGTGTACATATCTATATTCTGTATCGATCCCCACCATTATCCTGAACTCAAGTGCCTGTCAATGGTACTCAGTATGGGGCCAGTCATGAGCTATATCTAATGGGAAATGCAGCCTTGTTGAGAAGAGATACTGCCATTTGCATCTGGCCTTTGGATAGGAAGATTGGATATATTAAATGATAACGCAGATTTCTAGTTAATATAATTAAACTGTAAAGGGAACCGGTGGGATATCTGGCTTTTGTTTTCTAGACCTGGCCAACGGCCATGAGCATAAAGTTTTTATTAATTAAAATACATTTTAAATATGTTCTGCAACCCAGCCCAAACAGTGATGATGAGACACTACGCTTTCGATGTAATGACTCGCTGAGGGTATTTTACCAGGACCAGTGGGAGTATCTAGTTAAATCTGAAATGGTTAAAAGACAAATCTGTATAATCATCTTCAGTTTTCACTGCGACAGTACAGTAAAGGTAGATAAAACTCATTCTTGTAAGAAAGTATGGGGATTTGGGGGCATGGAAACCCAGAGTTTCTGCTCTAAGCTTTAAATAATGATGGACTGGGTAGAGCGGGTGATATAATGGCTGTTCCTGAGTCCATAGCCTCCTTCATGGTCAGCTCTGTAATGTTTGGTTAGGGTCTTTCTCTCCAGCACCTGGAATGGGAATCACCATGGAGCACAAACTCCCACCACAATGACATTAAATTAGGAATAGCTGCCCTCTGCTTTCTGTAAATACAATGACTTCAATTAAAAAAAAAACAAAAAACAGTGCATATAATCAGGTAAACAGTGCATCAGGTAAACAGACTTTAGTGCACATTTCATTCACACCCTCCCCTTTCTATAGAATGATTGGAACCGCTGACAGTATAAAGGTATACAGTTCCATTGCAGTACTTTTACTGCATAATAATCTAAATCCCATGTGAAACTTGCTAATAGTAAAGCTTTTCTTTGACAGGTACCTCTCATCTCCAGATTCAAGATAGCGTATTCCTTCCTTTTCTTTTCTTCCTACTCCTGCTTGATGCCTTCGTGGTTTCTATTGCTATTTCCTCTGTCAAAGTCCACCTTTGACTATCACAATCTGGTGTCCCTTCCTCACAAAGGGCTTTTATTAGCTCAGGCTCTTTCAATAGAGATCGTTGCAGTCTATTAAAAGCAGTGTTGAGGGGGGTGGGGTGGCTTTATTCTCAGTAGAAATAGGCCCTATTCACAAAACTTTAAGCACTGTGTTCAGGATTTTTTTTCCTTTGGTCAATAGGGACTGATTTACAAAAGATCAATTAAAAAGATATATATTAAAACTCACATTATGTTTGGAAATGAACAGAAATGCAGCCTATTTTTTTTATTATTATTATTTTAGACATTAAAAGGCAGTTTTGCTTTAAATCTCTCTTGGGTAGAATGAACACATTTTTTTTTTCTTTTCTATTTAAAGACTTTTTTTTTCTCTCAACAGAGTTGGACTCCAATCTTCTCTGTAAAGCTTTTCTCACATGATACATAATTTACTGAAGTCTTGATTAAAGTAGGGTTTATGCTTCCCTGCCACGCACAGTGCACATATACTTTACAGCCATTCGCCCTACATGGAGTCTGTACAAAATAACAACTTCAATAAGATATCTCTGCGAAATGAAGAGCTCGTTTGAGCTGGTCACATGAAGTAGGTTTACATTAAAATTTCAAACACAAAAAACAAACTACTGCAATTCAGTTGAGAGGGCTGTGGGCTCTTGCTTGCACGCATTACTGCGCTGCGAGAGGACCTGCGGATGCAATGAGCTAATAGAACAGTCAGAACTGAGTCTGTTTTGTTAGGCTCCCCTTTCATTGAGCTTACAGAAAACATATACAATAGAGGGGGAGATATATTCTTTTGATGAGCTCAAACAAAAGCAGACATTGAAAAGATACAGAATGTAAAGTGTGCTTTTTTTGTTTTTCTTTTTTAATCTTACAATTACTCACTGTTACATAAACTTCATGTGACATGAAAACATTTTTCTGCTCTGCAAAAAAAAAAAGAAAACACAGCAAAACAAAGATACTTATCCTGTCACAGTGGCAGATAATATTGCTTGATTAGAATTAAAGATGTTGAGGTTCTCTGTATATATTTTCCCTGTTGCTTCAAAGCCACAAAAGAATATGGAAAATAATAATAAATCAGGAACACGCATCAAGCAAAATCATTTGCCCTTTTTTCTTTTTCTTTAATTTCATTTTTTTTTCTTTGTGGGCCAGTACATGCGCTATGGTTTAAGCCTATAAAGAGGATGTTTAGTTCTGCAATGTGTTTGTTAAAGGAAGTTTGAGTTTATACAGGAAGGGACAGGGTGGTGGAGAGCACTCGTCGACGATGATGTGGAGACAGGTCCTGCAGTCTGCCTTCCCCTCTCGTGCCAGTCTGTCTGCACCTTCTCCTGTTAACACCCCTCCGGTCCTCGAAGCCAGGCAATAAGGGAGAAAACAAAGTGTGAAATGTGTGAAATTCAAGTGTGAGCAACAGTGCATCAGAAACCACAGGCCGTCCTTCTCACATCTCATGCATACGGACATGTCCACTTAACTAGCCTTCAGCACAACCCTCTGGTCAGTGTCTGTGTGTTAAAGTGGGCTTAATGAATGTTAGTAACAATTAGTTACATAGTGCACAGCGCTGGTACTAATTAGGACAAGGGCATGTTTACCAATGTGCATTTTATTTTTATTTGGGAGTGCCATCATGAAGCTTGAATAACTTGCTTAGCTACTCGTTACTGTGGATAAAAAGATGAGCTCATGTGTGCATGCATCATGTCTGTTGGCAGAAGTACTGTTATCTGTTGTCAGCCCTGTGTAAAACATGATGATTTTTACCAAACATTTAACATTATTAAATGCTGGCCACTGTAGACATCTGCTGAATTATGAATCACAAATCGTGGAGCATCATGTTGTGGAAATGGAAATAAATCTGGTTATGCTTCAGAAATTGCACTATACAGTGTCATTGACGGGAAGAATGGGTTTTGTTAGTGTTGTTGTGTTGCACAAACATAAATCCAGCAAATCAACAGTATGTATAGCAAGTTTTGTGTCAAAATGAGACAAAGCTACAGTATGAGCTTCTCCAAACCAATGCTGATAGCTACTTAAAGACCCACAAATTACAGAAACCAAGCACTGTACAGTACTTTATCCTTAACGAGACAGTATGCTTGTAGAACGGCCCCAGACCCTATTCAAATATTATATAGTGATTTGAATAGTTGAGAGTAGGTCAGGGGTTTGGTAGACCACCTGGTGTGTAATGGTCCTCACTGAAAAAACTTGACACCTCCCTTAAAACACCCCCAGGAGAATCTCACATGCATCTTCTCACCTTGAATTCTCACTGCCTATCTGGACATCAGAGGAAATGAGCATTGCTGCATGATACTAGCACATTTAAAAGCTTACCAAACCATTTAGTTGCACCAATAAAGTGTTCTGTAACATTCTATGCAAAGCAAAAACAAAGCAAGGAAGGAACTTATTATTCCTAACATGCAGAAGACAAGTTCCTGTGATAAAAACTAAGGACCAGATAATGAGGTAATCTCGCCACCGTGAAGTGGCATCGCTTTCTCAGAACAAATCAGCTCCCAGAAATCACTGGGGGATAGGGAAATCATTAAAGTATAGGTAATATTTCCTCTTTATATTAGCACCTAATGACGCCACCCGGTAGCAATAATAACCAATCCATTACTCGTCCCTCAGTGTGCTGCCAGCACTTAAAATACAACACTGACGTTCACAACTTTTTGCTGTGGTACAGTGGGTAACAGCAGCATTTTCAAACAGTACTGTTCTCTGTGTTTGTGTTTTAATATACACAGCACATGGTTGCATTAGAAATCCAGACTCATTGAAGAAATACAGCATTAACAGCGTACTTCAAACTGATACATATATATACTGAACCTGACACCTAATTAGAAACATTCAGGGCTGATGCTGCCTTTCTGTGTTCTGAAGGAAGATGGGCTTTTTGAATTTACTGGTAACTAGATGGACGTTCAGGTTTTCAATTACAATCGGTAGCAAAAGGCATGCCGGAATAATGACCATTAAGTATACAGTGGATTCTATGCAAATGATTCATTATGAACATTCAGATTAGGGAGACGAGATGTTGCGCTGGCAGTATAACGAAGCTCAATGAAACCAGGGCAATTTGTATGGTGGCACAGCTGTCAGGGCAGTTTAAATTCCTTTGAAGGATGACCTGAGCCCCTGGAATGATAGTCTGATGAATGAGAGGATGTGGTTGTCATGAAGAGCAATCGAAGACCAATCTTGAAAAGAAAAATAATTTTGTGATCAACCTGCCTGTCGGTCCCGTTTCAGATTTCTTTCAGAGAATGTCCTTGATCTGAAGAATGAGAAGGATACAGTTACACACAGAATAAAATCAACGTTGACACTGCACATTAAGTAGTGTGTGGTTGCTTACATGGTAATTACATAGTACATATATAACCATATGTGGAAATACTGTGTAATTCCAGAACTGGACATTTTTTTCCATTTTGTAACATGCTGTTACATAGGAACTATGCAACCATATATGTAATGACTGTGTTAGTACAGTGTAATTACTGTGATGATAGAGATGCTCCCTGTAATGTAAAGGGTCACTTTACAATGTTGCACCATTATTTTTGGTGCCAATCCACATGAATTAGTCTGTATTCCTCTGCCATACATTTTCCTCAATAATAATGGTAAACCATCCTTTGTAACATCTTGTTGTACTCTACAAGTTCAGAAGCTGTACAGCACATGCCCCGGTACAAATACAGATAAACTGCTGGCAGGGTGGTGGTGTTAAGCTCTCTAGCAGCTAACATTAGTCCCAGTGGAGATTTAGTTTTAACCATGAAGGATTAACCTGCCTTTTGGACAGCTGGTTGGCCCCATAGTAAACTTGAATCCTGCTTGCCTAGGCATCCCCAGCCATAAATAGCATCGCCCCTGCTCTCGTTAAAGTTCACATAAACACTTTATAATAATGGCCGCAAATCTATCTGCATTCCGTTAGAATTCCTGGAATACCGATGATGTTCCATTGGAATTCCCTTAGGAAGTTTTGAACCATTTGTACAGTATAAGCCTTTTAAAAAAATGACACTTTTGATGCCACACACACAAAAAAAGAGAGATAGGAATCATTTTCACTTTAGTGGTGCCTCTATGACACGATATAAGTCGTCCAAATTAATTGTAGCCCTACAATAATAGAATAACTATTAAGCTGTGGCCATCATTTTTAAGCTGATGCAGCATGAAAAGTAACAAAAAAAACCACACACAAGATCAGTAAATCTTAACCTGGATCCATTCCCGAGCATTTCTTATGCTCCACTAACTGACCAACTGGAGCTTGTGCATTGCTTGTTCATCTGTTAAGGCCTTTACCTTGGCAAGGACGATCACCATGGTTACAGTCGACATGTCTGAACTGCCAGGATGTAATTTAGGCCCGGACTTGGCCAAGATGTAAGCCCTTAACAAGCCAAGCTGTTCAAACAAACACAGGTTGATCATGTAGCTCTATTGAGAGGGTCATCCTCTCCCACCAAAACCTCCGGTCCTTCTGCTGCCAGAGCCAGCTGGGGCCTGTAGTCCTGGTAGCCTCCGCTTTGTGGGGCCGAGTCTCGCTCTCATGTAGAGCGCACAGCGAGGTATGAAAAGAATCCAAACAGGATGTGTCCTGAAGAGAGGCATATGGGCCGCACTGACAGCCTGAATAAACACATTTCGCGTTTTCAATAGCTGGGCCGACATTTTACACTGTTTTGTTTTCAAAGTGAAATTTATTTTCTGTTTTTTTTTATTTTATAAATGAAGATCTTTTCAACACCGGGATTAACTTTTAGGTTTTTGTTTTTCTTTCTATTACCTGTTTCTGTGTCTGTTCTATTTTTTTTTTTTTAACACAATGTGTGACTGGGGTGACGATTTCTCAAAACCTGCCAAGTATTATAAGGATAAAGTATAGAATAGAATAGAATGAACCCCTTCATCTGTCCACACATCTCTAACCTTGCACAGGCTAGTGATATCGTAAGTTTGAAGGCGGGTCTTCCAGGCTGTTTGTACCCGTGAGTCACAGTTGGCAGCTTCCTTAATCATGCTGCATTTAGACACGCTGTTGCTCATGCCAGCTCTTAATAGTTTGGCTGTTTATAAGGAAAGACATACATAGTATGGAAATGACTGTGTTTGTAACATTCTCATCATCTCCAAGTGCTTGGATGCTTGAAAGAAGGCTCACAATTTTCTTCTTGGCTCCTCATTAAAGACCGTGCATGCACAGAAATGATTCACTACCGCTACGTCATCTGGCATTTTATAATGAATAGTGACTGAAATGCCAACCACAATATTTCAAATGCTCATTGCATCTCCCACAATACAAACTGTATATTAAACAAGTAATGAAACACACCTTCATACCGCCCCCCACTACCACCACCAAATATCACCACTAAATATTTAATTTACAGTATGTATTAAGTGCCATATTCTTAACTAATATGTTAGGCAAGCTTCAGTGTAAAAGTCTCTCAGTGCATGAATTCCATTCAGTGCCAAGTCCGAAAGTTTAAATAGCCTGTAACACGATTCTATATTATTGCTTTATTAGTTCAGCAATGACATGTTCAGTGTGATGTGGCTACAATGGGTCACCCCGATCTGAAAGCTCAGACTAATTAAAAGATTAAAATAACTTTAAAGCATGTGTTGAAATGCAGAACACACTCCAGAGTGGAGCAAATGAAAGCATTCCATAGGTACTGCTTGTTATACAAAATACCACAACTTAGACAACGGCCAGGAACAGAGATTTTCATTACTGTCTCCGGTATATTGTGTTCTTGGTCTCCTCTGGATGTCTTTCATCTAAAAATAAAAAATAAATAAATAATATTGCAGAGGGCATCGTTTTAAGAAAGTGAAAAGCAACCCAAGAAAGGCCAATCACTTTTATAAATGACAGGGCTGCTCTTTATGATATGTTATGCAAATCTACTCAAATTGAAAGAACTATTCTTCATATCTAACACAGTATAACTGCGTTAAGATCCTTGGGCACAAAACACAGGACAAATCATTTTGGCTTCAATGTAAACCCAATCCTTAGGAACCTCATTTGACTGTTTTGTATCTTTGGATGTTGCTTTCAGTGGTTACCAAACTGATGAGATCTGACAAGCTTCAAATAAGCCTACAATCAGACGACTTCGAAAGCCTGTTACATATCATCCTGAATGCAGACCATTTTTTTTTGCTCTAAACAGCTGTTACTTGTATGTTTGAAATAGAGGTCTGTTGAAGCAATATCTAAGAAAGACAATGATTAAAGATGTATGTTAAATTGAATCCCTGTTGGAAATGCTAACACCTGGTGACCAGCAATAGCTAGGAATTCGAACACATATTTGTTTCTGGTTTATTGTTTGGAATAAAGACTATTGGATTCATTTGACAGTACATTTCCCTGCAGACAGACATGATCAATTAGCTACGGAACTTTACATTACAATTGACCATATCTTTTTCTTGACCCATCATAACCAGCTAAAAAACCTACGTAACTAGCTCGGCACCCACAAATGTTCCAGTAGGGTTTGCAAACAAAGTGCTGTATTGTTTGGTTCTACTGTATATAAGATCAAATCAGTGCATCTATAAAGGGTTAGCATGCTGGAAAGTGCACAGTGATTAACTGGGGTGTTCTAAGGAATATTGTCTACCTAGCCAAAGCAAGTTCAAATGTATCAAAGGTGGCATTTGCACAGGAAGAAATTCCCCTGATCTGTTTAACCTGCAAGCTGCAATATCCAGAGTTTGATTAGAGGATGTGCTAAATATCCAGAAACAGCCACTCATCTTGCACCAGCATACCTCTAAGTAAGCCTATACCTTTGTTTGTTGGTGGAAAACTGAAAGCAATTTCCCCAAAAGTCATTAGTATCATTTTTGCCAAATTTTAATTCATCACTGGTTTGGTAGCTTTATGACGTGTGTTTTTACTATTTGTAACAAGCTTTGAGAACATACTGTAGACCTAACTACTTATGAGTAAACACCTTTACTAACATTGGAAAATGTGTAATTGCAGTGTGTTTGTGTGTGCGTAAATGTAAATAACTGGCCAGTGCAGTGAACAGTACCAGATATGTTTCGTAATGCAAATGGATTAACACTGTGGTTCTTGTGACTTGAACTTCAGTCCAAAGCTGACAGCTCTTGCTGTCGCACAGGGATGATCACATCTGCTTATTCACCAAGATGTGAATTAGAAAAGGTCAACTTGAGTTTTTATCATGAAGAAAAACAACAGCCCTGTGTCTCCCGACGCTCTGAACCCTCAGTCCTGCTCATAATCTGACCTTCACAGCCCTGCTTGGTTATTTGTCGAAAACACTGTGAATGGATATAGTTGAGAGGAAATGTCGCCATTCGCTAGCCATTATTAAAGCTAACCCAGTGCTCATCCGCAATCAAATCAATATACAACAACTCCGCCAATCGACTTTGCTAATTAACTTGCCATTTAAAAAAATAAAAAACTGCTCTGTCTTCAGCTTGGATGAAAAATAATTTAATACAATATAGGTCTCACGTTTTAATTGAGCTGCTGACAAAATTAAAAAGGGGACACAGCAAATGAATGGTGCACGATCAACAATGCATTGAGTGACAGTGGTAAATGGCTGAGTGTGGGTTAGAATTGAAGTTTTGAAGTAGCAGGACAAGAATATCAAGAACAACCACTGTGTAGTAATTACCTTAGTGCTGCTTCCCAACATCGGTGACAATCAAACCCCACAGCTTTAACTTGCTGACAGTAACTTGGGCATATTACTTTTCTCTTCAGTGAATGTCATTTTTAGCAGCGTGCACACAAGCTTCACTGATACACGCTGACATGAGTTAGATAAGTAAAATATTCTTTAAACATTACCTTTAAAAAAAGAATAGGAGAGGCTACACAATACATAAATGACGATTTTAACTTGCTATATACAGTATATATGAATAAGTGTTGCGATATGAAGATGTACAGTACATAGTCTCTCTCTCTCTCTCTCTCTCTCTCTCTCTCTCTCTCTCTATATATATATATATATGGATAACTTTTTAAAACTAGAAACGTATGCTATTTGACTAAATCCGAAGTAATTAAGTGCAAGACACGTGTCAGAGTGTGTTAGCCCGGTTTGAGGAGGGTGGCTGAGGAACAGAAAGGATCTATCTCTCAATAACACTGGTGTAATGAAAGTCAGGCCAAGGTGACGGATATGTACTGCTGTGCCTGCATTCTTGCAGTAAACCCCACTGTGCTGTGGCTTTTCTTCTTAGCTGGGAGAGGCAGGATCTGCAGAACTAAAAGGAAAAATCAAGGGAACCTGATACTATTAGGCCTTTCGAGACCATTTTAAGTTCTTATTTCTGTAACCCCTAAAAATAATTTCACAGCTTTAAGCTGTAGTAACCCACAACACAGAAACTGCACACATTAAAACAAATCTTTAGAGCATGTAAATCTGACTTATTTGACTTAGACTTAAAAAGTAAATTAGTAACAGGCCCTTGACTGTAAATTATAGTATGGGTCTTATTTACAGTCAACATGGCCTAAATGTGAATTAAACAAATTTGTGAAATAACGAGGGAACGGTGTATGTTAATGTCACTTTGTAGATGAAGAAAGACAGGCCTTTAGTTTGCTACCTAAAACAAGTAACACAGTTCCAAATAATACCAAACCTACACAAATAAGTAGCATTACTATAGTGGAATTTAAAATAAAATACAATACTTACACATAAAAATGTCATTTGGTTTATAGTTTATAAACATTTTTTTTTAAAAATGAGCAAATTAGCTAAGTGCATGTTACGTTAGTTATAAACACGAAAGGTATAAAGTGGTAAAAAAAGAAGATGAAAAAGAAAGCCAGCACAGCATGTAAAAGATGAAAGACTTTTTTTAAATAATAAAACTATTGCTCAGGGGAAATAACCTTGCTTAATTGACATGAACTTAAAACAAAAATGTTTCTTTCCTCTGAATACCTGCCAGGCAATGCCACCAGCAACACATGCAAAGCAAAGCCTGCACATAACGAATTTCACCGGTTAATTCACAAGCTGGTCTGGTGGAGCGGAAATGCCCTGAAAACCCTTTGGGGTGCTCAGCCAAGCAGACTAAGCCTTATCTTCCTGGTGTATTGTTGAGGGATATTGATGTTTCAGGTGTGAAATTGGCCTGTGCAGATTTCACGATAAATTCTGTAATTATATATATTTTTATAAATCACATACTGTACAAGTGTTCAACAACTGCTACCTTTCAGAACTGTCCTGGGACTTGAACTTCCAAACTCATGTCTCCAAAGCTAGGACTCCACCAGGTGAGCCAATGGAGCCCTTTCCTTAGCCAGGCTGGCAGTTCCATACGTTCGCTCTCCATGACAGCAGGAATTGCTAGATTAAATGTATTACACAGTAGATTCCAAAGAACTGATTCTGTTGCCAGTTGTCTGAAATGAATCAAGCTCCTGGATATATATATATAAACCACATCACAGGGCAATTATATAGTTTGAACTCAAATGGTCAACTTCTAACGTTTCGGTATGTTTAACAAGGGAAAGTGTGTTTTAAAACAAACGCTAGAGGTATTTATTGGCTTTTGAAGCCATGGTAACCACACATTTATTTCTCTTTGAATTTAATATCTTTGAGATGTCATTCACTATATAGCTAATGATGTAATGATCTACTGTTCCTTTCTATTTAAACCTTCAGGCATCACAGTATCTAGTCTATTTATCAATTTATTTTCTTTTATTCTTCTAGACTGTATCTAATTTTATTTTTTCCACAAACTTTAGGTCATCCATGATGTGTCTGTTCTTTGTAAAGTGCTGAACTATTGGTTCATTTACTTTCTTATTTCTTACATTTGATAGGTGGTTCTATATTATTTTACATAATTATGTACCTGTCTCTCCTACATATTTTATTTTATTACATTTTATGCAAAATATACCATGTACAAGGTTGCTTGCATGATGGATTTTTTAAGATTTTATCTTTTTTGTGATTTCACTTTTATCTACCAATATATTTGCACTATGCAATGCCGTTTTCCACTATAAACCACCTCTAATAAAGGTTTACCATAATAAAAGTGCATCAAAGTGTAATAAAGCACAGTCAAAGTGTGGTCAAACATAGGTCAACTTTGGAAAGCCCAGAGAGGTATGGTCAAACACGTCTCAAAAACATGGCAAACCATGTTAAACTATGGTAAATGCAAAGTCTAACCATGGGAAAAACATTGGGAAAAACACTGGGAAAAATGCAAAACTACCATGCCAAAAAACCCGCAAAATACTGTGTTAAACATTTATAAGTGTCAACTCCAGTCAAATAGGTTTTGCATTTTATTCATGTGTTTCAACACTCTCCAATGAGCACATTCGTTTGGCCAATATGGGCACACTGCCTGCATATACTAATGTGTCAGAGAACAAAAGAAATACAGATAACCACATGAGTGTTTTTCTGTACTGCATCCCAGTCGAGTGATTCAGTGCATCATTGTGAGGAGCTGTTGTTGACCCATTCCTTTCTGGGTGCTTCATTAGCTTCAGTGGGAAAGAGACCCTCCACAGGATTAACAGCTGTTTGGAATGCAACCTCATTTCTTTTTTATTGTTACTTCTTCATGGTTCCATACTTAGTGCTAAAATACCTTATTGCATGTAATGATGTTTGAATCATGCAATAAAATTATATTGGAAGCATAAACCAATTGTGAAGCAATACAAGGGATCTGGAAATGCATCACACAATGAAACCCCAGTATTCATATACTGTACTGATCCTGCTAACAGAGATTGCTTTATAGCTTTTCTACACAAGAAAATGTATTAGATACACAGGATTCACATTTGAACTTTTTTTTCCCTCTCACCCAGAAGTGCTTCCAGATGTACACCGCTTTTATTTATTATGTCATTCCAGATGCAAAGAAACTCTCATCCGCCTTATTTGATAAACAAACTACAATGTTCTGCATTTCTGTAGAGCTGCACACACATTACAGCAATGTCAAAAGCCACATAAGCACAGTTTTCCTAAAACATATATGTTTAGTATAGTATGATTGGATTAACAGTTCCAAGTCATGTAAACTCTTCATGTGTGATAGCCACTTTCCTCTTCACACACTACTACTGAGCGTGATGACTCCATTTTTAATTATCCAAGTAATCCTATGAACCACATTGAATAAAATGTTAGTGTAAAAAAAAAGAAAAATAAGCTGATAAAAAAAATGGAAGAAACTAAATAAACAGTAATATCTGCCATTGCAAGTCTGATCACTTCCTTGCAATCTGGCACAGTAAGATAATGTTAAACAAATTAAAGAAATATTAGACATATTTTTTTAAGTATACAAATGGCTTTCTCAGATCAGTTGGCATGAGGAATCGTGCATTCATTAATTAGGTGCATATTACATTCAGTGACATTCCCTCAGTTCAGTAACCTAGCCTTAAAGTTGCTGCCTATGGCAATGTTACAGCACATTCCACTTCCATTCTTTGGGCTGGTTCAGCTATGTATAATCACAGTACTGCAAGCATTCATGTAGCTGCTTTGGGGTCCATATACCCTACAGTAATCCTTTAAGTAAAATGGGCATCAGTGTTTGTTATGTTAAGGGTCTTTATAAAAATGTAATAGAGAGGGGCTTAATAAAACTAAACTTCACAGATTACATACGTTACAGCTGTCTTTTCATGTCAATCAAAACAAGCAACATCCCTTTTAAGACCTGCATTATTTCTAGGTGTTCTATTCAATAAAAACTCTGTGGCTGCTGTATTTGCTGTGTAATTTTTCTTTCAGTTTTTTTCTGTTACAAGTTGATTTGTGGGTCTCTGCAAGAAAATTCAATTTGCTTTGTTGTTTTAGGGGAATGATACCCTTCCGTGGCTAGAAGGCAGTTTTTCTCAGAAAGGATTAAAACGCTACTAACCAAAAAAAAAAAATTAAAAATTGTTAAGTGTTCCCAGGCCTGTCATGCTTGGCCAGTGACATGTGAAGATAGAAGCCCTGGGTTTCCAGTGTCAGCTTCATGTGGGCAGAACGCAAACCGACAGTATTAGGCAGCTTAGCTTGGCACAGATGGGGCCATGGTTGAACTAGCTTGCGGAGTCCCTGGCTCTGGTGTACCTGTTTTTATAAATAGCTGCACGGTTTACATATATGCACGGTCCTCAGATTTCTTCTCTTCTATCAAAGCCAAATAATGATATTTCGGATGGAGCGTTCACTGAAAGCATCCATGGAAACCGGAGCTGTGTGGTGAAACAATGGAGAGGGCAATGAGCTGCAATGAACTGAAAATAGCTTGCCATTCATTCCTTTTTTTTATTACAACGATGCATAAAACAAAAAAGAAAAAAAGGGGTTATATTACAAGATATTTACATTACTGATGCACAGTAATTATTGTTGCACAGTAGTTGTATTTATTTACTTGTAACCTTGTGTGATTACCTCGACTTCAGGGTCCTTAGTGAATTATAGAATAAGGATGCACAATGCCTTCATACTTCAGAGCAAGAGGGACTCTGAAGAAACAATGGCAATGCTGGTATAATTTACTCTGAGGAGTATCAGTGGTCAGAATAAAAAACTAAATCATGTAAATATCATGTTATTCACATATCAGTGAACTGCCATACAAAAGGTCATATTCTTTTTTCCTCCTTCAAATACCATCATCTTTAATAGCAAAGTATTAGAACATATTAGCATCTATAGCATGCTCTCACTCCCTGAACAAACTGCTAGGCTGGTTACAGCTCTTTTATAATCACTTGCCTTTTACAGGTGGATTGATTCAACTTTAATTGATTAATTGTATTGCCAATCAAAGGCCCCAGTTTCCTCCTGTCACATTCTCACAGGGCTGGACTGGAGGGAGCCAGGGATCAATTTTAACCCTATCCCTGCCAAATTACACAACATCTGCATGGGGAACCTCACCATGCCACAATACAATATACAAATTGAAAATCTGCTTCTTGTCAAGTAAACAATTTAACTGGCAATGGGCTAGATATATGTTCAAAGTAAAATTAATGAATAATTCCAATTAATATGGTAAATGTTAGAAAATGCCAGTATTGACTTTTAGAAAATGCTACAAAAAGAAAACAAACAAACCTATCTATCTTAACAACCAGAGGTCTGCCACAGATTCACCACACCAATAAAATATGAATCTAAAAGTTTCAGTGTGCCGTATGTGTTGAAAGGCTACCAGACAAACACACTGTAATCACATTACAGAATCATGTCCAGTAACCGAGGACCTCAAAGAACATTTCACCAAGCATGGGTACATTTGACAACACAGTGGGAGGGAAGCCTTCCCTATCTGTCACAGATCAATTGTTTTCTATTTGTCATGAGAACAAAACAGTGGCAGTGGGAGAGGAACAGATGGATTAGCTCCATCAACATCTCCCTAGGACACCTTAAAATAATAACTGTTGAACAGACTTTGAGCAATCCAAAATTACTTAGAATTACAGCCGACATTTTTTTACTGAAAACCCACTATATAAGCATCTTTCGGGTCCACAACCGTTGTTTAGTTCTATGAACGCTACCTTGGCAGTTTATATTGAAGCATAAGTAGGTGAATTAGATTTAGCATGAGGGTGGCAGCCTCATTGCAAGTCTTTTTAATTTGCTTGGTGGCAGAGTGTTTCTGCCAGGAAACATGTTGGAAGCACAGGTAATTAGAACCAGATCTGCTGGAACTGTGACATGCCACATGAAACACAATGGAGCCATTTATAATAATGAACCGTGGTTATTGCACCATGGGATCTAGGTGCTCCATGCCTAGCTCATACATATCAGTATTTATCTCCATAGCGCTGTGGCATGAAACTGCCTTCATGCTGTCCCTATTTTTCATGGTTGTTAGATGCCCTACCATTTTATTTCTTCCCGATCCCTGTATATAATATATCTTTAACAACATGAGACTATTTCTCTTTGTATTTGTGAGCTTGCTTTGTCATTACCATGTTGTAACCCTCTGTTAATACATTATGCCAATCCTCGCATGTATAATAGTGTAGAACAGTATAATGACAAATTGTACTGGCATTCAGTCAGGCACATCTGGTAATGATGTGCTACTTGAAGTAGCTTTATTTGCTTTCTTGTTTGTTCGTGGTCTTTATGCTTATGCAGATTTCAGACAGAATATTGCTTCACACGGCAGGACTGCAGAGTGACTCATTAAATAGTAACATTTGCACTCAACATAGTCATGGATAATGAATTATGAAATACGCTCATCTCAGAGTGCTGTCAACTCATTTCAAATCTCTTTTGAGGACTGCTAAGTATCTTAAACTTCACCATTAATATATATTTTACCAAAAGGATTTGCACGGTCACGATTCCCCACTATTTACTTAGAATCCAACATGAAGAGCTTTCTGACCAAGATTCTTTTGAAAAATCCCACATTAAAGTAATAATTGGGTATATGCCACCCAGTTCTGTCCAGCATGCAAAACCTTTATGATTGAAGAACGATCTTATCTAATGTGTATTTTGAAATGTATTATTCCAATGCTCTTAACAAAAGCCTAACGATGGGGGACACAGTCCACTTCCTTAGGTCCTGGTGCTACCTGAGCCCTTGAATGCCCTTGTTACAGAGCACTCAGGGTGTAAATCATTTAGATTCTACAACACCTGTGTGCGCCCGTCTTGTAGATTGGTAAAGTAGTTCAGCGCCTGTATCACGTCTTTAGTTTTGCAATCCCTGACAGCAGGTGGGGTTGGAATCAGGAGCAGTTCCCATGGTAACTCTAAATCACACAGTTAGTGTCCCTTTAAAGCTCGCTCCGGTGACTCTTTAATAAAATAAGCACAGCTTTCTATTGAGTCTGTCTGTGACTTTCTCCTAAAGGGCTTATAGGATGCACGAGGCATTAAAATGGGAAATTATTGATATTCTCTGAAATCATTAAGAATGTGAATGCTACTTTGTTTTTTTAAACAAAATAATAATAAAAAAACAATAACAACACGATTCTGAGATTGTGTGCACTGGCTTGGATGATTTTAAAGTGCAGAGCCTGCAGTGGTTTTTAAAACAATACACCATTAAAGTGTGGTTTAGCCTCTGTGTTTGTATGCCAACTATTTGAAATAAGCTGCAAAGTTAGAATTCAGCTGCTTCCTGGGACTTTAATGAGAAAGGCAGGGGTATTGAAGCCACACTACAGTATTCCACATTCAGACTGTGAAAAGTCCTCCACACTGTTTAGAATTATAGATCAGCAACAGAATTAATTCTTCAGTTTGTGTAATTGAAAATAATTGTGAGAGAATGCTTAGGTAGGTGCAGTATAACTGTTTCCACACAGTAAAAGTGATTCTGAACTTGTGAATCAGGCAAGTAGAGGGTGGTATCAACAAATGTTTACTGGACCACAGCTCTTTTACAGCTTGTTAAAAAAAAAAAATAAGTCATAGAAACTTTTTCTGTCAAGCATGAACACAACATTGACATAATCCATTAGTTTAATGAATGTTTACACACTGATGGCTTGACAACAATAGAATTTTCGGTAACGCTTTATATTGCATGGCATAAATTAATATTAAATAGATATGCAATTGTATATTAAATTAATGTTACATTAATATTTAATAAATATGCAACAGCTGGTTTCTTGCTAAATGTTAACCAAATGTCGATTGAAAATGTAATTGCAAATCACGTCCATTTATATTACATTTTGTTACCCTTGAAAATATGTAATAATTTCCCATTGTTTACATGTTTTTAATTAAAAATACAGTTAATCTGACCTAAATGTTAATGGAAAGTAACAAGGAATAATTGAATGTAAATTTAATATCAATTGCATATCTATTAAATAATTTAACTTTAATTTAATATGCAATTGCATATCTATTTAATATTAATTTATGCCACGCAATATACAGTGTTACCAGATTTTCTATTATTGTTCACAGCATTCATAGAGTCATAGTTATTGAATGGATGATCAGCTGCTCTGGACTTGGTGATATGCATTGTGTACACAGGTAAAACATGATAGCTTTGATAGCATTAGCCTGATTTTCATAAGCAACTTTAACATTCAGTGGATCAATGAAGAATATGCTGTTGCATGCATTTCTCTGCATGATGTACTAACTTGAAGTAGTATTCACACTCGCTGCGTCAATTTAAAACTGTTTTTTAGGGCTAGGCAGCACAGTGTGCCAGTTCTCATTTGGAGACTTGGGTTTGAATCTAAGGTTGGTTTTTGTCATGCTTTATATGAGCCTGCAAACAATTAACTGGAATTATACAGCCATTAATAAGGCTATTTGTAATTTCCTGTTTCCCAGGAATAACTGTAGTTAGGGGAAAAATACAAAATGACTTTGTAATGTTTTATAACAAATCATAATTGCCATAGATGACAGGCTGTCTAACAGTAAGGGTTACAGCTGTACTTTTCCTACAACTTTTATTAAATACTACACTACCTCTCTAACCTGCATCTCTTTTGGGACTGCAATGCAAATTATTTTACTACTGTTTCTCTATCCAATTTAAGAATGTACAATTGTATTCCTTTACTGCAGACACTTTCCATAATGGCTCAAGACAAATGAAGGTCCTTGGGTGACCTCCGAGTGAATTGCCTCTTTACACCCAGGAGCTCCGCAGCGGCTACTGGTCTCTGGACGACAAAAGCCAGCCCTGCAAGTATCTGCTTGAGCTCACCAGGCGCCTGGCCAGTATGGTCCACTGTGGCGTGGTGTGGAGAAACAGTTTGGGACGCTTTTGTTACCTAACTCATGGGGAGATCACCGCCAGTGCGACGCTCCAAGCGGAATCCCCAGTGCAGAACAACAGCTTGGTATACTTCCTATTCCAGTGAACCCTGGTTTAGCTTTAATGATATAAACAACCACAATCCCACAAACATGCCCTCGTTGCACAGTGTCACAGATATTCTATTAAGGTTAGTTGTGGCTGTAGGGTTTGTTGAATCAACAAAAGTCAATCGATCCATTTAGACTGCTGTTTCATTATTTTAAATCAGTAGCAGGTTGATGGTAAACCAGCCAAATCATTCCCACTGTCCTGTACTACAGGCTTTATGATGTAGAGACAATGACTGAAATGTCAATCAATATTTATCCCTGTATGAACACAAGCACCGTGGCACAGGACCCAGCAGATCAATTAGGAATATGCATATTTCCATATTTCAGCACTTATTCCACTTTTTTCCCATACTTTGTCTAAATACACAGCACAGTACTTGGTTCATTTGCAGTCGGCTGTTAGATTATGTAGGGTAGACGTATTGACGTTTAGAGAATAATAGAAGTTTCAATCAATATTTGTTGCCGGGAAAAGGCTAATGCAGCTCTCATTGTCAGAGTGAAACCACAGACTTAATACGTGCAATTGAAAGCAAAGTACACTGCTGTACTGTATGTTACACAGTGCTATAGTCCCCACACTATTGAGCTAGTAATAACAAACTTGTGTTTTGTGTCTTTCGTCTGAGTGTGTGTGAGTGTGTGTGTGTGTGTGTGAGTGTGTGTGAATGTGTGTGTGTGAGAGTGTGTGAGTGTGTGTGTGTGTGTGTGTGTGTGTGCTCGCGCGCACATTTTTTTACACAGTTTACAGACTCTTTATTCTATGGTGCAGGCTTGTTTGTCATGTCCAACCACAGCATTGAATCGAGCCTTTGAGAATTCATTCATAGGTACATTAGGTGCAATGAAGTAAAGAGCTGTTGTTATTTGATGCTGCAGCCGATGAGGCGCCATGTGAACACAAGCACAGCTCTGCTCTGTCAGCACCAGCACTGGACCGTGACCAGTGACAGAGAATGGAATGCTGGCAGTGTCCGAGCTAACTTGCCCGCACAATGGAAACCCAATACAACGGCAGAATGGGACTGGCTGTATACACAACAAGCTTTGCTCTTTCTGTTTATGCATACCCAGAGGAATTTCATTTTTAAATGCAAAATATTTCTCTTTCTCTCTTTCTTTCTTGCCAGTGGTACACAGTATATAAATGAGAGAGAACAATCTCATAAAGGCTTTTTTACTTTTACTTACAGCAATAGTCATTCATATTCAATATAAAGTTACTGTACCACACAACCAAAGTATATTATTTTATTTCTCCAACATGTTATAATGTGATATTTGATTACATTGCTTTTACGCAGTACTTATTTCAGTCCTTATGTTGCATGCCAGTGCTGGGGCCATTAGACTGAAATCCTAGTAATAACCGTCTCATAGTGAATTATAAATCAGTTAAAAGTACAGTATGCTTGAGGAACAGCAATGCAATAGAAACTCCGAAGAGGAAAGGGAAGCCGGTCAGATATAAAACTACCACTTACTGAGGGCTTAAGTGGTGAATGTGAGATGAGAAGGAACCATTTTAGAAGAAGATGAAAATGGCTTGAAAAGAATGTGCGTTCCCTTCACAGTATCTGAAACCAGTGATTCAGTCAATCCCGGGATCAAGCCATCTGCATGGAATGGTGCTCAAGCAGAGGAGCAAAGGGAGATGGCTCCTCATATCTGTTCACATACTAGGGCTCAGCCTGCAGTGTCGGGCAAATATGAACATGGGGATGTTTTATTTTTTGAATGAATTAATGATTAATGTTGGAATTTCATTGTAATTCAATAGGCATAAACTAATGCTTTTAACTAATACCTAATGTATAACCATCAATCTATCTGTGAATCTTGATATGACAGGGTCAATTTATTTTTCGGCCAAATGTGCAATATCTGCGCTTACCACAGTAGCCTTAGCCTTCTTGAGCTATTGTCTGGATGCTATCTGGAAATAACCATTATGCTGTACTCTGGGGCTGTCCTGGGTGTGTCGGTTACTTTCAGAAGAAGATATCCTGCTTGCAATTACAATCTAAAAGATATTGCAGTGGCAAGCAGAAGAGCAAACACTAGGGTTCCATCAGACCCCGCTCCCCTTGGAAGGATTCATTATTTGACATTGTAAAACCTACACAATCTAAAGACAGTGGCTCTAGATGCTTAGAGCATATTTTTTGTGGCTACAGGAGATTTGTAAAGAGTACCTTCTGTTACACCAAACGTGTTAAATTGAAATACCAATTACTGCATGAAAATGTTAACATGTCAGTACCTTCTCTAAAGCTTTACAGGTATTTGCTGGAGTTGTGAGAGCTAATTGTGGAACAGCTTGGAATTCAAAGTCGATCCAGGTCACTTGGGAAATATTTTTAGTTTTATTTTTCCTGTTCAGATCCAGAGTACATATTTGATACTTAAAATCATGGGATATGGCATGTAGATAAAAAAAAAGATACTGAAATCTAATAATTAATTAGATGTATTAGTAATATAGCTGAGAGAAAATGGTTTTTAACTTAAAGTCAGAAAGTTATCTCTCTTTCTGACCCTCCTCAGCCCACCTACTCTGAAGCCACAGCAATGGATTTTTGATTTTTTATAGGTCTCTTGTTGTAAGAGGGTTTTTAGGTCCTTCAGGGCCACAATATTTTTATTTTATTAACTATCAAGTCAAACAGCTGCCTGGTTCCTTTTTTTGTCAACCAAGTTTGTGGGTCAAAATGTCAAATCAGCAAGATTGTGATCTCCTGGATGTGGTTAGACTGTGCAGAGACCTAAGAGCATGCAAAACTCGCTGTCCATGAGATTTCATCTGAAAACAACAGAATAAGCCTGAAACAGATTGGGCTTTGCTGTCGCAACAGCAGGCGTAAAAGCTTGAAGATATTTTTGCAACATTTGCAAATATGTTAAATTAAAGAACCGATAATAATAAATTAAATATATTAAGTATAGGATGTCAATTTAGGAAAAGAAAACAACAACAACAACAAAAAAAAAAAACGGGTTGGGCATTTTTAAATGTGTGTCAATCCAGCCTAACCCAGCTTGACTCTGACTAAACAGGAGCAACCAGGTGGCATCAAAATCTTAATAAATCCCCAAAGCACATACTGTACAGTAGGCTGCAGAAGGCTTTGCTTTTTTGTATTATCAGATACTGACCCATTGACTTCAAAGCATATACATATACATATAGATAGATAGATAGATAGATTTTTTTTCTTAATTTTCTTTGCCAGAAGTCGTTACTCTGTTAAAAAAAAAAAAAAGTTTATATGTCTGAAGCTTTTATGTCTGGCACATTTATTTTAAGGTTTAAAAAGCCAGAATAATAAGACCATTTAAACTTAAGGACTTGGGATTTTGTTCAGCCTGCTTTTCGATAGTTGTCTAATGGGCCAAAATCCATGACGGTATTAAACCCTAAAAAATTGAAAACCTACTTAACAGAGAACAAGAGTTGAAAACCACCGTGAAAAAAAAACCCTTTCAAAGAATCCGAGAAATCCTTTAAAAAAGGCTCAGCAGGAATTCTATAGTGTATTAAGGCTTCCATACCCTTTGAGAATCTCTGATTCTTTCTTCGAATCCATTCGAGGAGGTTAAAAGCTTATGATGCCTCTAACCTGATTCTCCATGGCTCTCCCCCACATCTCTAAGCCATTGTCTCTTGCCCCCCCCCCCCCAAAAAAAAAAAAAAACTAACTGCTCGGTGGCTTCAGCTCGATGAAATGTCAAATCATTCTCTTAGAAAAAATAAAAATACAAAAATAAGTGACCTTTCGTGTTTGCTAAAACACTTAAAGAGCAACTAAAAGATCTTGCTTTAGAGAGGAATTCTAAGGTTTCCAGTATTCTTTTCCTTACCCCTGTATAGCCTTAATTCAGAGTCTACCTGTTGGTGACCTGCTGCATTGGGCAACATAATTAACACTGATTTGCCACATTCTTTGACTGTAAACTGCACATCAGTGCATTAATATTACACACGGTCATAGTTTAAGTCTTGTGTGTATTTTCCAATCTTTTATTCACCTGCTGACATGAAGAGTGGTCTGTGGACGTAGTACAACAGTCTTTTCACTTCTGCGTGGTAGGACCTCAGGAGACATCATCACCAACTGCAAATCAATGTGCCTGCTTATGTATACATGTATAAGAGGGTAAACCAAGGCATTCCACACATGTGGTGATATTGAGATTTACTGCAATATACCTGGGAATGCCCTCAAATCACTTCACAAGGCCGTTTAAGGAATGTTTTGTTAAGGACTGTTTTTTGAAGGGTGTTTATAAACATTGTCTTTGGTGAAAATCAGTGCTTTGAAAATGAGAATAAACTAATAAACCTCAATCTATAACAGGGGCGTAATGTTTCATGAACTGCAAGCTTGATTGTATAAATAAAAAATCGTCTTTAAAAAAAAAAAACAGTCCTTATACTTTTCAGAACAGCCCCATTGTTTGGCTAAGATTGAAAACACAGTCATATCGTTTTTATAAAGGGTTATTAAATATGAGTAAAGGCAATTGAGAGGGAAAGGATGGAAAAGGTATGTGTTTTAATCGTTATGTTTTTTACAGCATACTTCATTTCTGTGTTTAGTTGAGCTGTGTGATTCCTAGCTGGTGTCACTATTGCATCTTTATCTTCTCTTTTGAAGGACAGAAGGCAGGTATTTATAGCAGAACCCTACAGAAGCAGCACACCAGGGTGGGCATTGTCAAAGGTGTTCTATCTATCACATGGTCCCAGAAGAAATACTGTACTCTACGTGCTACTGTACAGGATAGCTCTGCTTTCCATTCCAGGTAAAGGACAGATGTAAGGCCTTTGTGTTATATTCAGACATGGATACAAACCTGGTTAGTCCAAATGCAATTGCATATGAACTAATATGATTTCCTGTATATATTAAAACAGTCTATGGATGGTTTCAAGAATATTTCTATTCGGGATCTGTGATAACAGACAAATTTTATTAGATATGGGGTTAAGAAAATTGAAAGAGAAAAATTAATTGAGCACCCACACATTTTATAGGTTTTAATTTGGAGACAATTACGATCATCAAAACAATTCTCATGGGAGTTGACTCATTATCAGGTCCAAAACCATTACTCAGTACAATAACTTGTTTTTTTTAATTGCTCCCCTAAGCTATGTCTGTTCTTCTAGGCTGTGTCCAATATTTGAATCCAATGTTTGTGTTTTCTGCGGCTAAACCTGTAAAAGAATACTATTTTTACTCAGTTGTGCACTGTAAGAGATTTGCAGACAGTAGCACAAGTGTGTTTTTTTTTTGTTTTTTTTTGTATGCATTCCACTGTTACAGAATGTTATTTAAACACAATCTAAGTCCAGAGTATCTGCAGTTCACAAAACTTTGAGAATAAAGCACAAGCTAGGCTTATTTTATCTGTTGTCTACAGGTAATGCCTGGGCCCCAAGGCTGTCCCCCCAATTTCACATGGATGAAAATGAAAGACATTTGCATGTTACGACTACACAGGATGGTGGTTTAAGCCTCCTCAACTTTTCAAACAAATCACACAGCTGTCAACAAACTACAATGTTGTTTCACACACTAGTTTAACCCAATATGTAAGCAGTTTAAACTGCCTGACAGAGTTTATAAACAGGCATGGTTTGAAAGATTACTCTTCGCTGTAATCCAGGCTTTGTAACAACAGGAAGATAGAAAGACACACAATGGACACACAAAATAAATTCTCCAATTAAAAAAATAAAATAAATCAGCGCTGTTCTGCAATTCAAATAAAAGGCTAACACTGAGTGAATCCTATTGAGGTTTCCAGGCACTGTGGGATCAGTATGTGATTGCATGCAACAGTTCAAACTGTATGAGGGAACAACTTGCTTGCAAGTCACTGCTTATTTTCCAAATGTACTCTCATTTTCAATTTGAATTGGGTGAAGCTCATTTTTTCCAACCCGAGCACTGCACACTCACATCTTGTGCAGCAGGTATTAGGTCACGTTGTTGCACATATTGGAGATTGCATCAGGCATATCCCCTGTTGCTGAGACAGTGGATCTCCTAGGGACAGGATAAATGAGCTTAACTGAAAATTAAATCTGAAAAAAGTAGCTAGTTCCCATCCTTATTTATCTTGATAAACAAAAAGGAAACCAAGAATGAAATGGATGTCAATGTCTTTTATCCCCTGTCCCTTCCTATGAGTGCTATAGAGTGCTAGGCTAGCTGATTCCTTCTGGAAAGAAGGCTGAGCCAGGTGGAGAACTTGCTCTATTTGGACACAATGAACCTGTAATTACTCTCAGGGTAGTGCTTTTCAAGTGGCAGAGAACTGCAGAGGATTGGTGGAAAGTGATGTCATGCTTTTTAATGAAGGTAGTTGAGTGTCACAGTCTTGCTACTAGAGATAATTGAGCCTTGGATCGGTAGGAGAGTGCACAGTGAAAGGGCTCTCTAATGACTGAGAAGAATACATGGGGGGGATTTCTCTTTATGTTCAGGAGCAGTGGGGCAGGAAAGAGGGGACCTCACCTTTATGGACAGATTTAAATCATAATTCACTTACCCTATCAGTTTTATTTGTAATGCTTCACCAGTCCAACTTCTAATATTGAAACGTTGGACCACATTCTCTATTTGTCATTCAGAGTTTTTTTTCTTCTTTTTTTATTTGCTTGTTCAGTTTGCTTTTTTCCTTGTACAAAAACGTGGACAAAACCTTTCTCTGTGGCAAATTATTAGTGCATTTGGCTCATGTCTGTTGTATCGGTAATGGCATATCTGCTACAGTGGACACTGTTTCTCCTCAATAATAAAATCAACAATATCATCGTTAATGTCAATATATCACTCCAGGGGAGCGGTTTTAGATGTAGCCTAGTCTCTGGGGAGGGGTTGGCTAGGGCTTACCAATACTGCAGGGCACATTATTATTATTATTTATTTCTTAGCAGACACCCTTATCCAGGGCAACTTACAATTGTTACAAGATATCACATTATACAGATATCATATTATTTTTACATACAATAACCCATTTATACAGTTGGGTTTTTACTGGAGCAATCTAGGTAAAGTACCTTGCTCAAGGGTACAACAGCAGTGTCCCCCACTGGGGATTGAACCCACAACCTTCTGGTCAAGAGTCCAGAGCCCTAACCACTACTCCAAACTGCTACACATCTGTGAAAGCCTTTAGCAGGTGCTGCACCCTCTGTGCTGTTGAAAGCTTGTGCTTTAGTATTACACATTGGTCCAATACCATGTAAAATCAACTATGTAACATCCATAGAAACGCTAAAGTTACAGAGCTGTTAGAGCACATGGCCCATCATCTTTAGGTGCGGCGGGATCTTAATTGAGGAGAAAATCTGACTGTGGTTGGAGGTTAACTGCAAACTGTTGATGGAACCCTTCTCTCTCCACCCATTGTTTATTAAATTATCTAATGCAGTATAAGACCATGTGTTAATTCATAAGTAATTACATAGCTTTTGATGTAACCATAATCCCAATGCAATTTAGAGGAACATTCTTTCCAGCCGCTCCCAATTCAATGATCCCTTCCATCTTATCCCCGCACTGACATTTTCTGTATTCACTTAATTAACAACATGCAGTGGATATGCAACAACATACATTAATTCGTGTTCAGTATCTTAATTCCAATGTGGTGTAAATTGCTGCTCCAAAAACCCAAAGTACTTTTAAACTAGCTCCCTTCAAAGCTTTGCAGATTGATGTCCGGTCTTTCCCAGTCAAACTTATCAGGGTCTGTAGATGTATGTGGCAATACAGAATGAATCATGTCTGTCAGTGAATTACTATGCAATTAATAAAAGTGAATTCAGGAAATATACCATCTGTTTATTCATCTCTTTATAAACTATGAGTTAATACTGCAAAATCTTGTCATTATAAGAAAAATAGATTTAAGTTTGAGGCACTTAAAAAAAAAAAAAAAAACCCTCTTGGCAATAGCACTAACATTTGACATTTGAATGAGACAAATGCTGTATATTTTAAGCAGGCACCATATTAAGTCAGCCAATTATACAATTTCTGCTGCTCGATGACTACTGACAGGCAGATACTGTTGGTATTTTTTTTCCAGTGATCTTTTTAAAGATTTAATATAAGATTTTTTTTTGTCCCAGATTAAAAAGTTCATTTTGAAAGACTTAATCGCTAATCAGGTTAATTGGGGTCAGATAGGGGTTTCCTCCATCTTTAAACTAAACCAGTTTGTGTCTGCGTCAGTTCCACTTTGACATAATTCAAGTCACAATGATGCATAAAGGTACAGTGTTACTCGATAACAACATTTTAATCAGAATGTAAAACTCGCTGTTGTTTGTAAGGGTGATAATTCTAGACTGCCTAAGGGGGGAATTATTTTCTTGTTTATTACATCAAAACAGAATGGAACAAATGTAGGCAGTTTGTTGTTAAGTTACTCCACATGTGGTTGTCTTTGTGGTGCTGCTCACTTTGTCAGTTATTTCTAACATGCTTCAGAACACCTGACATTATTTCTCTATTTAAACTGTAATTGCATTGTAAGTAAACAGCCACACATGTAAATACAGTGTAAATAAACATGCACAACAATGTGTTTTTCTTTTGTAATTAAACATTAAACAGTACTCAACTCCAGATAGCGGTTCTTTCTTAAAGCAGGAGTGTCAACTCAAAAGGCAGCCTCCACATGTACTCACCAGGTCTCTTAAGAAGCAGACTGCTTTCATTTATCAGAGCCACATCAGGGGATAGGAAAGGGAAGTGACATTTTATGAGTAATAGGCAGGCCCAGTCCTAATGCATTAAGTGAGGGCTGATTTATGTCTTTTTCACACACCATTTTTAAAATTTTGAGACATGCACAGTTGAGAAGGTCGCACAAATGGATCTGAAATTGATAAACCACAGGAAATCTGGAAGCACAGGCTGCTCACAGGTTTGAAGGTTGAAGGTGTGTGGGGCTGCATGCCTTCACAAGTTAATATAAATGTGCTTTCTCTGGTTTGGGGAGACTAAAGAACAATATTGCACCTTGAAGAATTTCCAAGCAGTCTCTGTTCAGTCTGAAAGGCACGCTTAGGGATGACATCAAAGCAAACAACATGTGAAGGTCGCCCGTCTTGTACCCACAACACTGAATATAATCTCTACAAAATATCTTTGGTTTTTATAATGTGCGATTTAAATAAATATGTTTCCTTCAATATGTGTCGGTTAACAACTTTCCAAAGCAATAATCATCAGAGAACGAAACGAGAAGTCTGGCAGCCAAAACCCTTCATACAGTACTGTACATTTTCAGATTTTCAGTAGATAGGCCCTCTTTTGCTTTGTCTATCTATATATATCTATTTATAGAATGGCTGTCTAATCCCCAGGTGTCCACCCACCTACATAAAATGAAAAAACTACAAAGGACAAAAAAAAAAAAAAAACACATGCATGTGGAAACTGAAGGCTCATAGCCTTACCTTAAATAACACAGCAAAAAATAAATCTATTTTCTTCATTTTTAACGAACACAACTCCAGATGTCTGTTTCGGAGAGGCCATGATAAGATCAAATGTTTCTGAATCTGGCTCTTAGTCTCCCGACAAGCTGAAACCAAGTAACAGCCCAGTCAGTCATTCACCTGCATTACCCATCTCGACTCTCCATGCAGAACTCAAAGCCAAAGGGGTTCAGCGCTTGGAAACGTCCTGCTTTGATACATGCACACGCAGCTCAGGAAACCTTTACACTGTCAGTCAGATAGCGAACAGAGTGTAGGCTTGTTCAGCCACTGTCTGGATTGCTCTTGTAATGAAGAGCACAATTCACTGCATTAAGTGACATAATGAGTTACAATGTTAGGAACTGTTATCAGGAGATCACCTGACACGTTTTCTATGAAAAAAAAAAAATTTAAAGCCCCAAGGGAATAATATACTTAATTGAAACAACTTTATTGGTATGCACAGCATTTTATCAATTAAAAAAAAATCTGTAGAAATATATTGTGAATCTCTTTTCGATTTTAAATAATGCCTGTTTTTAATAAGAATAGCAGTATTTGTTATTTATTATACAAGTGCGGTACAGACTTTGTTTAAAGTTCTTGGAAATTGGAATACATATTCAATGTTTAATACATCACAGATAGTTAGATTTTTTACATTTGCGAAAATCAATACATGTATTTATTATGTATTCAGGTAAATAAATAGCATGTGTTTTGTAAACACACTTATAAAATAAGGGTCTATTCAAGTATAATAAAGACTGGGTTATGGTTTGATTTTAATTATTTAATCCATGCAGTATGAATGCTTGGAACAGTTTTTAAAAAAGTGCCAGTACTTTAATCAGTGCGCACAACATCAATGGATTCAGGATTGGTACCCAAATATTTTTGGAGAGGGGACGGGACATGCCAGAACTTTGTATTGGTCAGCCTATTTCAAACACAGCTATGAATCACGTGGGAATACTACAAAAGTTAGATCACACATAATTGCATTTGAATTAGTGGCACGCTGGCACCAGCGAGGCTTTTAATACCAAATAATGACTGCATTCCAGAGCTGGTTATCCAGTAGGCTTTCCTCTTTTTCACAAGCCCACACAGCAGCAGGAAAGCAGCAAGAATGGAGCTCTCCTATTCAAAAGAACCTTGATTTTAATTGCCGTAGGAAAGCGGCAAATAATCTTTAATTATAAACTGGGATGCTGGTATAGAAAATGGCACGACGTCAAAAACAAAGAAAAATAAATAAATTTGCTTTTGTGAAAAATACACCTAATACCACAGGAAATTGGGGGTACAGAATCCCAAAGGCATTGCATCCTAGGGAGCTAGATTATGGTTATTAGCATGAAAATGCATCCGTTAATCTTTCAATTATACACTCCACTGGCTATTTTATGTAACCATAGAAATGCATGAAACAAAAGCCCCTTTTCATATTCTGTTTATTTGCCTTTCATGTCATGGCATTTTGTGTTCTCATCTTTTCTTATCCTTTTACTTTTCCAGGGTTTATGTAATAGGAACAAGGCTGTTATTTGTGGAATAATAGCCCACTGATAAAGGTTACCATGAGCACTACCAATTAATCAAGCACTTAAAACAGCAGGGAATAATGTATCATGTTGCTGACTAAGGCTTGTCCCACCCGATATTCCTTAGGGAGTTACAACCCCCTTTCTTTTTAGGAATACTTCTTTTTCCTTAAAGAATACCCTCCTTATATACACTCAGACAGCTGCTCTGGGAATGGTGGAAAGGTTCAGTGGTGTAAACCTTGAAAACAGACGTGGCTTTCTCAGAGGACCCTTAAGATTCTTCTTTAAAGAGATGTGACTGTGCTTTGTGTCATAGCTCAGCTATGCAACATGGCTGATGTCTGCCAAGCAATCGTAGAGATTGCTTGGCAGACATCAGATTATTTTAGCTCTGTGATGTTTTAGGCAAAGATTAGATTTCGTTTCCTTTTAACATGGCATTGAATCTGGATTGCTTTTGCAAGAAAACTAATGCAATGCATGTTTTCAAAACTCCCACATACTGTACAGCTTCTATGTGTTCATAATACTTCATTTCCTACCTGTTATACAGTTATCTTTGTTCTGGATTTACCAGGCTAACAAGCAATATCCTTTATTAACAGCTGACTTTCTAAAGAGGGGCTGTTTGTAAAATGACCACTAGGGGTGAACATCTGCAGTTTCTGTTCCGTCTGAAACTGTTATTTTGTGATGAGATGTTTTACTTTATTCATTTACTCATTTTTACTTTGTTCATTTACTAATTCACAATTGAAGAGGGGGCATAATTTACAGTTCCACATCCCAGTTGGTAATAAAACTCCCTTAGTACATAAATTTAACTTTTGGAAGTGGTTGAAAAGGATTCACTAGAGAATAACAAATAACAGGATATTAAACAGACTATATATATATATATATATATATATATATATATATATATATATATATATATATATATATATATATTTATTAATATAGATGATATAAAGTATCACTTAATATATTTTTCCCACTGTTAAAGGTGAACTATTAGGATAATATATATAAAAACCCCATATGATTTCCATTTACCTGGAGCTGTAATCTGGTTTGTTTCAAGTCTTGCCACAAGCAGACAGGCAGGCAGTCTCATTAGAGAAGTATGTTTGCTGGCAGCGTCTCCTAGAGGAAGCACAAAGACCAGCCTTCCTGTCACTGAATTTCATGAGTCAACCATTGAAACAAGAAGTGGCACGAAGTGATGACATTCAAGATGCTGCCAAACCTTTACAGATATAAGAGTTTCTGGGAAGAAAGCCATAGCTGTTGGTCTGAAAACTTTTTTAGGGTAATTTTCAGTGACAGCCACTACCACCCCTAGCCTAGTCCGGTGAAAGGAAATTTGGTCCCATCAGATTGAGACAGGGACTAACGTGCAGCTTTATATCTCTCAAGTTTCTTTACGTGTGAAAGCTGGATGTCATGCTTAAAGGGTCGAAACTAGACAGGTGTTGAGAAGCACCATTAATTCTTTAACACTCAAGATAAATATATAGTTTTTATGTTCTACAGTACATGGCCAGGCTGGATTCAGCAAAGTCAGGTGATTAGATGACATATAAAAAGATTGTTTTTCCCCCTCTATCCTCGGGTATTCTTGTAAATGGTGTAATTGCTTTATGTAAACACGTGAAGCCCTCAGATCGATAGCAGCAGGTAACACCTGCCCAAATAAAGTATGCCTGTGGTTTGCACATGCTGTAAATAAAATAAAAAACTTGCTCTGGGGTCAAAGAGATGGCTGGGAACACATGTGGGTGCCCTGGTTGGTGGCTTGGTGGTGATAACGTAAACATGTTTAACCACATTTAGCCTGTCTTAAAACTGACACTGCAATTGAGTCAGACCTGTTAAAAATATAGTTTGCTTTAGGCTAGGGGGTCAGCAGAACTGAAATTGTATCTGTCATTATTCCGACGAATTCTATATAAGACTTCCTTATATATATATATAAGACCTCCGAAACACAATGAATGCACAGTTGCACGAATCATCTTCACCTGCTCTTCATTAATATGCTGGTATTCATTCTTAAGTCCTTTATATAAGGATAATGAATCACTTCTGAGTTAATATGTTCACTCCACTTATATTACAGGACTACAATACAGACTGAAGCGTTATCACAGAATGAACTTTACAAACCTGACATCCTCATATTATCCACTACATAATTGAAATTGATTGCAGTACAGTATATCTTCTGGTATAGAACCAATATTTGTGGTATTGTCATTAAAAAAAAAAGAAAAGAAAAACCCTTGCTCTTGTATTTTTTATTTCTCCATCAGATCCCCTTGGTGGAATTAGACTGCTTTATAATACACTGTTTGCCATATATTATTCTCTATGTACGTGAACAGTACTTATACAGTAACAGCCTGGCCCAAGTCATTGTTCTGATCACCTGCTGATGATGCACTGAATGGTGAAAAGTGCCACCAGTCACTGTCACTCGTTTGCTATCAAGATTTACTGTTTGATATATTAAATGCAATTGTTTAACAAATCAACACAATGTATGATTTATATCAACACAATTTATGATATAACTTCCAGTGTCAGCCCAACATATTACCAGATCAAGGGCACCCGAATGGGCTCTTCAAGACTACAGTTGAGTTTGAGGGTAAGGTACACTACTTACTCATTGCCACCTGGGGTTCAGTAATACAGTATAATATACTTTGTACATGGGAAATGTAAAGGACTCGTAACCTAGCATTCACACATTGCATTTTGGGCTTCCCTTTGAACACATAAAGACTCTGTCAAAGTATTGGCAATGGACTCCAAGTTGTTGAATATAAGTAGAGTTGTGTTAATGGGAACCATATAGTCCTTTCAAAGATCAGAAAACCTTAAATCATCTTATTCTGGTCAGTTTTGATCTCGAGCCCAAACTATTGTTTCTAGAGATTTGGTAAATTGTCTTGTGTGACACAACACATTGTTATCGTCAAGATAAAAGCAGCTTTTAGGTCTGTTTTCTCCCATGTAGTATATCTGCTTGAAGCAGCTGGTTGCAGTTATGTTTAATTTTAGGTAAATTCATTTTTTGCAGGTCTTGTTAAATAAACACTGTGTCACCATGAGTGTTATACCCTAGGCTTTCATTACTACCAGTGAATGTCTATAGGGCAAAATCTGAAAGCAATTTGAGGGCACACCTCTCTGTTTGTGTTCCTCTAACTAATTAGTGGACTTGTCAAGAAGATTGAGTAGAACACGTAAGGTGGGCTAAGGCATGAAGAGATTTTAGAGCAATGACCATTTGCCATCATTACTGCTGGTCACACAGGTCGAACACCTATTGCCCCGGGTACAATAGTGAATGGAATCAGGAGCCATGCACAATTCTTAACTTTCAAGAGGGCTTTCACTCTGCCTCTTTTGAGTGCCTTAGATTCCCCTAAAAACATACGATATTGATAAACACAAACTACATAAGCTACCTGTTAGGTATGTAGGTAAGTGTTACTGCAGCATCCAGTATGAAGCATCAGACAATCCTGAAATACCCCACTTCAGGAAACAGTAAGACAAGTAAATACAAACATTAAGAAGTAATTACTGGTATACTTGTTTTTCTCTTCTGCTAAACGGTAGAGGTGATTCATAATTTGACATGACCACCATGACCACTGCACCATGCCCTAGCTGCCTTCTGTATACCACACTGGTACCACTGGCCTTCTACACCCTTCTGGGCAGGCTGTTGGGTTTCCTCTGCTTGCTCCAGTACACCAGGTTTTTCAGTCCTTGATTTCAAGCAGTCCGTATAAGTTATCCTGTTTTATTAATTAAACGCAATAAGCCTGAGTCAAAGAGCCTCTCCAACTATATGCCCGGGTACATTATAAAGCAATTTTAAATCCTCAACCACCAAGCTGACATGTAATATAGTAACTGTTTTAAAAATAAACTTTGCTTTAATGATGGTTTATTTTAAACTTGAACAGGGGGAGTATGAATAAATATTTTTATTTCAGCTCCGTAAGATGATAATTTTCCAATTATATTAAGATGGTTTTACAAACACACATAATTGGATTAGATGGAAGCCTGCCATTGTAGGGAAGAGATCACTTAAGAACACATACTTTCAGCATGTCCTGCAGCTACCATCTCCAGCATTCTTCATGTACTGTGCAGGAGATGCTACTGACATTTCAGAGCAAAAACACAGTGGGGCATATAAGTGTTTTCTCCAGTTTAATTAGCTTTAATGTTAATGAGACATTGCATTAATATTAATTAGTAATACAGTTTTATAAAAATAACAAGTGTTTTTCTCTTTTTTAAAAAAATGAGCTAATTAAGGATGGGTTAATGCTTTCAATATATGCTTCAGTGTTCGCTATTACAGTCCAGGCTTTAGTAGACCAAACAAACCCTCTTTTGCCTTCTGGTTTGCTGGAACTGGTAACTAGATGTATTTGGGGAGAGGAAGACACATTTACTGCTTTCTGGTTGTTACCCTGCAAATGTTCAACAATTAGACCTGTTTATGAGTATCTGTATATGTAGACAACAGTCAACATGTTCAAGCTGATTGGAAAATGACTTACATGCATTGCAATGAAATATATTACAATGAAAGCAATGAAAAAGGTAGAGCCATGTAAAGTTGTCAGAAGAATATAATGGGTTGTTATCTTGTGGTTTGGTAAGAAGTCAATAAAGCTTGTAGGGAATCATTCTGCTAGGTTGATAAAATCCTATGCCAGTTAAAATCTTTGGAGTCTTTTAAGTAAGCTGGAATGTATGCAATTAAATTTAAGTAAGGCTAAACACAGAAATATTTATTTTATTAATTAAAAATAAACTATTGATTTATGAGTAATAACTTTTAAAAGGCATTTGAATACCTACTTACAGGCTCGCCGACAAGTAGAAAATGACTGACTCTGCAGTGTATTAAATGATTGATAAATTTGAAATAACACAGCAAATCCATCACGGAATACAGTACTTTCTATGTATGCATCCAGGCAATGATTATTATTCTAGGAGATATTTCAGTAACCAAAAACTCTAGAGTTACATGCAGGCTGTTCCTATTAATATTACTGTATGACAAAAGACACTGAATGCAGCTGGCATGAAGAACATGGTTTTACAATGAAAGATTACGTTTTTACTGAACCTCTTGTTTGAGTGAAATAAACTGCTAGGAGGTTTACATTCCTCTCTTGATTTTGGGTTTATTTCTCTACTTGTTTAAGTTTTACACTTAATGTACTTCTGATGACTGAGGGCATGTTGGCATGGCTGCTTGCAGTGAGGCAAGTCCTGTCAAGCTCAGATGCTAAACCTGGGCAGAAAGTCTGTATGGGTTCCTTGCTGTCTTGTTTTCAATCAAAAATGTACAGGCCGCTTTATAAAATGAATGCATATTTAACTGAAAAACCGCATAGAACAAGGAAATAATGCAGGTACAGTTTTTTTTTTATGTTAATCACAACAAAAAAACTAAACAGCAGTTTAAAGCCGCATTCAGAGGTCATCGCTTGCGGCCTGTTTTCTAAAGCTGTCGTAGTTTTTAGTTGTGTATCTCTGTGTAACAGGGATGCCAGTGTATGGTTTCAAAAGTAAAAGAACTGAAGAGGTGGCCAGTGGTTTCAATCTCTATTTCTGATACTGTCATATGTCACAATCAGCCACGCAGGCAGATCAGTCATTGGGTTCTGGGATGTGAGCCATTCCTTAAAGACGTGTGATACAGTGGTTGAGGAATTTGAAGTTTGCAGTTGCTGTCTGGGATACATATTTCCTGTCTTATCAGGCAACCAGTATGACATCAGCTTAAATAAATAAATGTGTGCTTCTGAAAAAATCCAACTGCTGTAGGACTTATATACAGCTCAGGCTCTCATGTAACCCACGCACAGTAGTTCCTAATAAAGCAATAACATCCTGTAGCTTGATCACATGATCAATTAAATTAACTCCAGCCAGCTGCTAGAAGAAAGGCTTTTGTCTACAAAGAATGTTTTGTTTTACCTGCATCTCTCTGGGAACACAATGCTAAACAACATAACGAACTTGGACATACTTCATGTATTTCTGGTGCTTTATTCTCTCTCTATATATAATGCATATTGTATTTAGTGCAAAACCTGAAGAACAACCTTTAGTGTCTGCAACTGCTGTTTTGCCAATAGACCATGAAAAAGTCGTGGTTACATCGATAACTGTTGAGTAAGCTGCTGATTCCTGTAAGTTTCTGTTTTGTAGTTTAAGGGAAATGTGCAGAAAAAACTAAATGTAAAGGTGTTTTGTTCTTCAACATAATAACATTCAATTCAGATGGAATCTTGCCATCTTGCTGTTCCATTGTTTTAACATAAGTTTTTTCTTTTTTTATTTAAATGTTGTATGGCTGTTTTGTGCTCCAGTTTAAGTTCTTTGTTGCAGAGGCAGGAAACTCTCCTTGAAGGTACAGTTTTGCCCACAAACAGCAACGTTTTAGCATTATTCTGAAATTACTGCATACAGTATTTACCGGATTACAGGATATATATTTAAAGCTGTGCAGATTTACAGTATCTTGTTCGTAAGAAAGTAAAGAAAGTTTTGCAAGTTTTTACTCATGAACAGTTTCATTTATCTTTAGAGCAGAGGAGAAAGAATGCAGGCTTGAGGCGCAGTGTCGTGGAGCTCATGTATCTGCTTAGAGGAACAATGAAGGCTTTTTGGGCCAATTGCCATCTTTGCAAAGCACACCTGGACTGCGGTGTTGACAAATTAAATGTATTACCTTTTTTTTTTTTGTTTTTTGTTCCAGACCCAAGAAACTGGTTCAATGCATTTCTATTTGAGGAGAAAAATAAATGCAAAACACAAGGGCTGCAGAGACAAAGAGGATACAGACTAGAGGAGACGAGAGGCAAAACGGTCTGTGTGCTTTTGTTTTGTTTACAAAAACTACATTATATATATCTTTTGGTTTGTCATTTAAAAAAAAAAATTAAAAAAAATTTCAGGATATGCAGACATTTCAACGCTGAAGGACAACTGCTGCATCCTGGTTTTTGTAGTTTAGGTTCAAAGATCTATTTCCAGCTAGATTGTGGTGCATCGTGCTTAAACTACAAAATTAGGTTTGATGGCAGATTACTGCAGTTTTAAACTTTTTTACTTAAGAATCTCCCAGGGGGGATATACAGGATTTAACTTAAATTAGTTATATGTGTGTCTGATTCCAAGAATAAAACTCATACTGAACTGAATGATCCAGAGCAAATATATTCAATTGTGTTTTTTAAAGTTACTAAAAAACGCTGATTTGTTACTTTGTGCCATCTGCTTTAACAGTGAGGACTTCCAGACAGCTCTGGACTGACGTCAATGTGTTGAGGTCAAAGTGCTGTCTTGATCCTGAAAAAACTGACAACGTGGACACGGTGGTTATTCCAGTACACTGACGGTACAAAGCTTCTTGAAAATGTCTCTTTGTAAACAGTTTCCAGTTTCTACAGCGTCGTTGCTGTGAATATGATCACGGTAATGAGCATGCATGTCTGCGATATTTAGTCTTGAAGAGATTATCCCATAATGCCCTGAAACAAATTCCATGTGCTGGCGGAAGACATATAAAGGCAAGGTCGTCAGAGTGCATGTGTTCAAATCTAATAATAACTGATGCAGAATATTTAGTAAGTCATGTGTATTTCCAATGGAACATAACAGATTCACAACCACTGCACATGGCGCACACCGATTTCTTTATGTTATCCACGTGGTGACCCAAACACAAGGGAAAGGGTCCTGGATCTGTATCTAACAGCTGCAGTATACTCCAGGTCATGATCATTAACCAATGCAAGGATGTCAGTAATTAGGCAGAATGTTGTCACTTTGTCTTGATCTCCTGTGGTCCACATGACCCAAGTGCACTATGAAGTGCTTTTTAAACCACAACAATACTGCATGGCAAGGGTTATGCAGTCTCTCTAGGAATACTAGTATTTCTGGATATGATTACATGCTCAAGTACACTTGTGGACTTATTACAAGAGGTTTAATTAGTCCCAAAGGAGGCAGGTACCTTCTTTTCAGCCAGTATTGATTTACGATTACCCCCCCCCCCCCCCCAATTAATGATCAGTAGATCTTTATAGCATGCGTGCTCCGTGGCAACAAAAAAAGGACATTACTTCTAATTGTGGAAACTCTGGCTGCAAACAGTAGCTAATGAAACAGAACAGAGCTGGAGTGGTTCAAGCCATCTCTTGCCTTGGCAAACTCTCTGAATGAAATGAAGTTTTTGCGCGCGTGTGTGTGTAAAGGTTTGGTTATCAGCCAATGGCTAGTAAACCAATATTTCCTTTTTAAACCACTACTGAGAGGAGGATTATAAACTGTCCCGAATGACCAGGTTAAGTATATTATAATAACTCTGATGTGTTACTGAATATATGAAACTGGCAGCTAAAATTAAATGACATTTTACAAAGTCTTTGCTTCAGCACAAATTTACACCTTTCTGAGATAAATAAAGGCTTCAGCTGTAGTCTACTGTATGTATAGACTGGTGAACTAGTTTTACCAAGTAAATATACCCGTAGCAATGTTAAAAATGTATCGCAACCCATAATGTTACATATAATTTAACACACTTTTTCTTATTTCCCCATTCATAATTTAAAAGGATATAGATTACTTTTTTTTCCTGTTCAATACACTGTATGTGTCAATGAAGAGATATTGGATCTGGTCTCACAAACTCCCTATGCGTTTATAATTAACTACGAGATGTAGCACGTGATTGGTTAAATATTTTACTAGGTTATATTGTTTAGTTTTGAACTGCAAACATCCGGCAGGAGCCATGAAGTCACAGAGTTAAGAGTGTTTTGAGAAATGAAATGTTCTGCAGTAAATAGGGGCTGCATTCATGCTTTCCTCCTCTCCCCTGCTCTTAAACATATTGTCCCTCCCCTGAGGTGGCCGGTAGGTAGGGTAGCTACAATGTCAACTTGATCCACTTTCCAGCTCGAACATCTGTTTGGGTAGGCCGCACCTGGATTAATTTGCATATTTCCAATTAAATTTCCCTGTAGCTGTGCAAGAATGGAAAACACAATTTGACAGCAACAGCTCCAGTCACCTGGGCTCAGTAATGAAGGGAAATGTTTTTGTATTATCAAGGGGAAACAATGCAGTCCAAGAATATGAGACAATTTGTGTTGAATTATAAGAATTAGAGTAGCTAATGTAGGATGTAGGCTGAATTCAAAGATGCTCGATTTAATCTTTTTAAACTTTGTTAAGAAGTACAAGTTTCGTTTTTTGCTGCATTAACAAAACTGAGTTTGCCTGGCTTGAGAGTCTAAAACCTGTGGCTACAGGATCACAGTCTCTGTGGGACTTTGATAAGCAGATGAAGGGCAATATTTTGATAAACATTACACATTGAGAGTTGTGTACTTGCCACATAGGCTCATGAACAATTAAGTGATTTGTATTGAAGTGCTGGTGCACTCTCTGGTATATGGGGAGAAGCAAACTCACTTGACCCATTACACATCAAGTCCAAAGACATAATTAGAGGCTGTTTGGTCTGACAAAGGAAAATACTTCTTATGAATGAAATAATAGTGGTTAATTTTGTATCTACAGATTGGGTGATGATACGGCAGTTTATGATAATCTTTTCAATGGAATCTTGTAAGTTCTTCAGGGCTAACAGAAGATTTGGAATTTTAAAATAGTGTTAGTTAAGCTGGACATAGCATATCCCGATCTTTAAAATAATAGCTGCGCATTTCCCTCCAACAAACGTGTGATTTCCCACTTAAACTGCAAAAAAGAGATGTGTTTGCTGCTCCTTTAATTATTAATAAATCAAGTCCCATGTGCTGGATGTCAGACCTCCATAAACCATGTGCTGCAGGAGATTAAGTTTCATGCAGCACAAGGGCTGTGTTTTACTTTTCAGACTTCCACATGTTTTCTGCATTCTGTGGTCACTTTATCCCCTATAATTTCCACCCTAACTGGGGCTCCAAACACCATCACCTGCAACAGTTCCTGCCAGGAGATCTTGGGACCGAAGTAGCTGTAATAATTCCTATTTCTGAGCCACTACTAGGTCAGTCCTTATAGAGGGAACACAGATTGACAGTGTAGACACAGCAGGCTTCACGCTTTAGCCCCCAAAAAGCATGATGCAGAGGAAGATATATTTCAGACTCCTAACCAAAGCATGGAGTCTGGAATGTGAACCCTAGGCCTCCTGCCGCGTCCACACACCACTTGAACTTTCTCACAGCCAAATTGTTATATTTCATCTTGATCCTGGAGCCTGAGGCCTGTGAGGATTGTTCCGACAGAATTTTATTCAAGCTTAAAAAGTAATTTTATAACTTTTAAATAGAAAATATTTTTTTTACCTCCTGTCTTGTTTAGAGATATCAGAACAAACGGAAATACTTATACTTAATAATAATAATAATAATAATAATAATAATAATAATAATATATTTTTTTAGCTTTTTCAAAAATGTGTGGTGAAGTGAAAGTTTTCCAAATCAGGCAGTTGTACCTGGGAGACCTACATCTTGTTGTAATTTTGTGCAATTAATGTGCCTTGCCCAGATCAGGAAAAAAAAAATAGCTAAATGGGTGTAATGATCAACAGGTGTCAGAAATAACTTGTGGCTCTTCCTTTCCAAAAAAAAAAAAAAAGTCCCTTGATTCCAATCCATTTGGCTTTTGAAATTCATTCATGTACATTGTACAATGGCATCTCCTAATTTGTTCTAAAATTATCCAACAGATCTAAGCTTTTTTGAAGTCTGAACACAGCAGAATTGGTTTTAAAGTTTCAAAGGTCCATGCAAGCTCTGGTCTTAGTTATCACCGCAATCTGATCACAGGATATATTGCTCCCAGCCTTGTTGTACTGAGGGCTGCAGATGTTGAACTACCAGCTATACCACTGGAATCCCACAGAAGTAAAGCTCTTGTCTGATGTGTGCCTGGGCTCCCATTCACATTACATAACCTGATTTATTTGAATATTAAAACAGGGGATGATAGTCATGAAACTAATGACAGAATGAAGATGCTAGTCCATGCGATTAACATTGCTTTCTTTTTATAGAGTGATTAAAACCATGGCCTGTTAATGTAGAGGAGTTTAAAGGGTCAGGAGAGCTGCTTAGCACTACTTTGAGAATGCACTGTAATAATAAGATAGCTGTGTATGAGTGGGCATGTGCAGTGCTCTGGATTCCAGGGATTTGGGTTCAACAGACTAGGTACAATACTTTTCAGTAAAATAAAAAAAAAAAAATAATAAACTGGTTCCAATTTTTCACTTTGCTGTAACATGGCACGGCTTATTTAATTTAGTAAGTTACACAAATTGACGTTAGAATCACAGTTACCATAGGATGCACAGGTTTCATAATTTTTATTGGACTTTTAAATTAGATTTATCTTCATACTGTACTTCAACTGAGATATTTAACATAAACAAAGGGGCAACCCAGCCCAGTCATTCATTTTTTGATTATTACTCATCAGCGAAACACAGAAAAAATGTGTGTGTGTGTGTGGCGGGGGGGGGTGGGGGGGGGTGCACTTTGTATCCTTCATAGTGATCTCTGTTTTCCTTGTATATGTCACTGACCTATTTTTTCACTGAAGCACTTCTTTCAGAAAGGGAGAGAAACAAATAAAAGAAAACTGGGTCATACAATGAGATCCCTCCAGATTCTCCCAGTGGTCTCTCTTGCATCAGCAACCAGACACAAAGGACTTTTCTCGAAAAAAGTATACTCTGCCTGTGGTTTCACCCTAACAGTTTTCTGTTTTGCCAACAGAAGTTGATTTGCAGGGTCCTGTGCAACAACATGCATGTGAGTTTTGGATGCTCCCCGAGGCATAGCGTCTGGCATGGAGGCCTTGCTTCCACCCTGGTGTGTGCACTCCAGTACCCTCGCAAGCAGCTCCAGCCAAGCTGCAAGTTGATCAGATGGAAGGAAATTCATTTGCCATTGCAGCGGTTTCTAGCCAATTATAGCTTGCTTGTTCTGATTACAGACACTAGAGGTTGTAGGTCGATTTCAGTTTTTCCTCCCTTACTTTATTTCATAGGAAAGTATGTCGTTCTGTGGTTGAGTAACGTGGGAACACGTGCAAGCCACGTCCTACTGGCAAAGAAGGCTTTTGGTATTAAGTAGGAAATAAATCGAGCAATCCACTGGACCACAACCAATGAGACCAGATCGATTACTGCTCTAAAACTAAGCTTTACTGACTTAAAATGAAAAAAAAAAAAAAATGGGTGGTGGAAATTTTAGCACATAGAATGTATTGGAGCAAATCATAAAGCCTACGTTTATGCATTACGTTTTTGCATGTATTTTGAAATGTAGTTCATTAGTTTTTCCTCTGTTCTGCATGTGCGTGGTAGACTTCGTCTCTCTGGAGATATCTTAGGCAGATTACCAGGGATTACTTCTATAATACCTGTTTAACCAATCAGCTTGGTTTTCCACGCACCGAAATATACTGAAATGATCAGATGAAACGACTGCATCTATACAACAGCAGGTCATCTCTGCAATGTCAGCACTCTGGATTGCTTTTCTAAAGGAGCTCTAAAAACATCTGATTTTAAACTCTAGACTCTGAGATAGTCAGTGGTAGATATTAAATGTGTGTAAACGCCATGTGGTCTATTGTAATGATATAAACACTGTTAGATCTTATTACTTAAACTAGTAAATCTGTAAATTGCAGGTCTTTTTTCCACAGGGTGAGTTCAGGTGATGACTAATCAGGGCAGCACATACATTGGTATGTGGAGCAACAGTTGGCAGACCCTTTTACATGTAATGGGGTGAGTGTGATTTCTTCTGTCAAGTGTTCACCTCGCCCTCCAAGCAAAAGGCATCTCCCTTTGATTAAGCAATGATTAGACATGGAACTAATGTGAAGTGACACCATCTGAGCGTCTTTAGCCTTGTGCACTTTAATTGACCTAAAGAGATGCGTTCATGATTCTATGAACTGATTGATTTAGGCTGGGGGAGGGGGGTTATACAGCAGCACTGCTTCACTTTTTTAATGCTACCGGGGAAAAAAAAAAATATGTCGCTTCTTTTTTATTTTGCATCAAAACATATGGTGATCTTGACTGGAGGGCTTTTGCTAATGCCACACTTTGGAGTCAACAAGGTTTAAGCTTGGGGTTTATATACGAAAAACCTGTAAGAAAAAATACAATAAATACTATTTATTGTATTTTTATATATAATTATATTGTAATTGTTTTTTTATTTTTATTTTTTTTTCACCTCCAACACATGGTAAATATTTTTTAAGTAATAACGAGTGAGTGTGTATATCTGGGGTTGAACTGGGTTCTGGAACTGATCCAGTTATCTTTTATCAACCCCTTTATCCATCTGACTAATCACACTGGAGATTTCACAATTCCCACTATAAATCTGTGTGTATCACAAAAGAAATACTGTAATTGACGTGCTGAGCCACAATTTCACAATAATTCTCCTACTGGTGAAGCTATAGCAAAGAAGCCAAGAAAAACGACTTCAGACTGTTCGACATGTAACCAGCTGCTATTTCTATTAAGGAGAACTCTTTGTAGCTGTTACTATGGAAAACACAGGTGTGAAATCTCATACCTAAGCTGCTTCATCATCTAAAAGAGTGCTTGGAAAATAAAACCCTGGCGCCGGATCTGCAGTTACCTCACAAAGGTAGCCTGCCTGTTTATTTAAAACAATCCACCCGTAGCTTCACAAACTGGTTTGTGAACTTGTGTATACCCTTAAACAAACCCCAGCACAAAGGAGCATTGTGCTTTCTTTATTATTATTATTATTATTATTATTATTATTATTATTATTATTATTATTATTATTATTATTAGTCGTAGTAGTCGTAGTAGTATATTGTTCCTTATGCATCAATGCATATGAAAAAATTCAGTGTTTTTTTACTGGCCTTTAAGAATGAGAAACACAGATCATTTTGGAGCGGCAGTTTTATTCTGGTTTCTTCATGCAGTAGACTACCTACCGAGGGACAATGCTATGTTAACAGCTGCTGCTCTCATGTCTCTCACATTTGGGCTTTTCTAGTTATACTCTGTGAAAAAAAACAAAAGCTATTTCATTTCATTTGAGACTCGATTTCATTTGCTGACATTACAGGTAATTTGGAAAGCAATATAGTACAGTATATCTGCCTTTTCTAAATTCTTGAAGGGCTGAACATGGCCTAAAGAAATTCTATTTAAATATCTCAGTTTTATTTTGCTTGGTTCTTCCTGTCGCAGTGCTGTGCTGTTTAATACAGCTATCTTGCACAGTTATTTTTATTTCTTTTCATAGCCAGGAGGCTAAAGGATCTGTATTAGTATTATAAAAGGATAGCTTCAACCTTTTGACTGATGTGAAAAGGAAAATGGAGTCGGCTATTAGACTCCAAATACCCACAGTTATTCTAAATGATCAGAGACTGAGGATATAATTCATGGTCTTCATTTCATGATGACTGAATAATTATGGCACTTTGTTGATTATTCCTGTATAACGTTTCATTGATACTGCCTGAATTGTATTAGTTAAATAGCATAAAGATAACCAAATGGGTCAATTTATTGCAGGGATTACATTCTCCAAAACATCATTAATAAAAATGGGGCTTTTAACAGTGAACACATTCTCACCACAATATCTGTCTGAGCATCAGTTTGACATGGGAAATAAATCTGAGAGCTATTACATAGCATTTAAACAAAGCAAAACACAGGAGATGTGACAAATGATAGCTAAGTAGAAGCAGAACCCTACTTCTCTGCTCAATTGGTGCCTGAACTTCAACCCTGCCAACTCCACGACTGGAATGTCTACAATTGTGTTCAGAAAACATTGAACAGAAAATCTCCTGTAGAAGTGCAGCTTTTTCAGTCCTTTGTATGTATACACTTATTTGACTCCCCTGGTACTATATGTGTGTGTGTATTATTTTTCAGTACGCTTTTTGGGAATGTTATGCATTTTTCAATTTTAACACATAGTGGGAATGTATTTTAATTTCCCACAGGAAATATGGAAAGAGTTTCAGAGAGGACAAAGGGGATGAAAGCAAGGGCTGTTAGGTCCCAAATTCCCAGTCTTCTTGACCTGCAATACAGAGTCACACATACCAGTGACCCCCCCGCCTAACCTGGGCTTCCTAAAGCCTGCAGACACCATTTCTGTGTGTTGTCCTGGTGAATGCATCTGCACACCAAACTGAATATACTAACCCCTTCTCCTGTACAATCATCTGTTTCCAATCCATGCAATGTGTTAGATATGCAGGGATGTGTATTCATGTTTTGGTTGCAATTTTGCAGTTTAATTTCATACTAAAAAACGATCCTTGGTGTCTGTTTTTCTTTCCTTCTTTAGCGTCCCATGCACCGTGTGGTTGACCAGGCCTGTTCTTTGTAGCTTCCAGCAGTAGGATGTTATAGATTACACATGGTCTTATGTGGCACAGACAACAAAATGGAAACACGTAAAAAATATGATCTCTTTTTCAGGAGGCAAACTAGTATTGAAAATAGTTGAGTTTAAAAGATTTTTATTGTTTTACCTTTAAGGCTAATACTTTCCAAAAAAAGGGTTTTGATTTAAAATGTATGTGGCAGAAATGCATTTGTGCAAACCCTAAACAGCAGCTCTGCAACATAGAGGCTTACTGTGCCGAAGGATTGGGAGTGAGATATCTCTCCATTTAGGCTAACTTCAGACATTTCCTTTTGCTTCAAATTAACAGCGAAGTGCTCTGGAAGCTGGGCTTTTTAAAATCAGTTTTGACAGGAGAATTCTGGAGCACTGCTGCTCATAACTTTTTTGACCAGCAATATGTCAGTTGCAGGCCCTTATTCTGTTATAACAGATTAGATTAATATTCAAGATGCAGAGCTGGGTTTCCATGCACAGTTTTTCTGCTTCCCAAATATGTCTCTATATGTGAAAATGGGTTTGAGAATGATGTAACTATAACAGAGTTTGCTTGTATGATCAACCTATACTTTTTTGTGTTTAGAACGCTTTAACAGTGATGACATGGTCATCGTCCAAATGAAAAAAAAAATATATAGGAGTGAGATTTGGGATTACACCATTAAAATGCATTGTCATGGGGGGCTCCCGAGTAAAGTCCAGTAAAGTCGCTCCACGTGAAAAGCAGGATGCGCCCTATAGCCTGGACGTCACCGGACCGAGTCCAGGCTATTCCACTGCCGACTGTGGACGGGAGCTCTCAGGGAGCGGCGCACATTTGACCGAGCACCACCGTGCACCAGTGACCTCTTTAGACTGGCCAGGCGCCTGCGGTCTTGCCTGTAAACTGCCCAGAGCTGCGTTGTCATCCGACGCCATAGCTCTGGGTTGGCTGCATGGCAGGCCTGACGGAACACGCTTCGGAGGACAGCGTATGTTTGTCTTCGCCGCTCAGCGCAGGGATGATAGCGGTGAGCTGAGCCTAAATATAATTGGACCTTTCAAATTGGGAGAAAAACGGGGTAAAATGAATTGCTGACTAGTAAATAAAAAAAAAAAAAATGCATTGTCATGTCCTTTGTTTTATGAGTGAGATTTGTCATGTCTGGCTTTAGCTGTCTCAAAGAAATTTTACAAAGATGCAACAACACACCCTGTACTACAGATTGATCCATTTACTGTTCACAAGCAAGGTAATGATGGATACAGATGTAAGGCACAGCTGGGAAGCATTGTTTCATTGCCCTCCTGTCTTTAAAACACAGCAAAATATCAGTGAAGATGAAAGTACACTTCAAACCCAACTCAGCATCAATGTGAAGCTGTTCTGATGCAAACTGACTGATTAAATCATCAAGGAGCCATTTTAAATTAATAGCCCTGACCCAGACCAACCCTGTATTTGACTTGTCTTTCATGTAGGACAGTACATTTCAGTGAGCTTCTAAATCTCAAGAATAATGTTTTTTTTTGTTTTTTGAGGAAAATTGTTTGGTAATGATGGCAATCAAACACATGCAAAGTGATCTGATTCATACGGAAATATCAAATGGTTCAAACTGCTTTCGATTTGCAAACAACGCAGCCATGTCAGTATTATTATGCTCCACTTTAAATCTCAACATTTAAACTGTTTAAGATGAATCTTAAAGATGTACAACACACACACACACACACACACACACACACACACACACATAAATATACACACACACACACACACACACACATATATATATATATATACACACACACACACACACTGAGACACACACACACACACATATATATATACACACACACAATGTGGCCCACAAATATTGAGACCATTTCTCTCTCTGTGTCGTCAGTTTATTGAAACACTGTGTGTCTGCCCTTGCATACAGTATGAAGGTAAGCATTGTTCATTATGAAATGTAATCATCTGCATATGAAAGAAAAGAAAAAGAAAAAACATTGTATATGTATGTATGTATGTATGTATGTATGTATGCATGTAAGTATATATATATATATATATAGACAAACACAGCCATGACTAGAGAACACTTCCTCTGCATGCTGATACTATAACATTAATTATTTCCATAACAGGATACTTGACCACCCAACCTAAGCTTGCGTGTAAATGAAGATTTACACAATGTAAAACGCTGTCTTTATTATATTAAAGTTTCATTGTATTTCACTGGCACAGTCAGGTTTAACATTTTTCTCAACGGCAATTAGATTGTGCCGTTTCAATGCATAGATTGCATGTCTTTCCCTCTGGGGAGATCATGTTATGAGGCAATGTACAATATGTTGTTATGTCCAATAGGCAGATTCAAGGAACCATTCTCCTAATGTTAACTGAATGACACTGTTGCAGTTAAAACACATGGTAACACTTTACATGAAGTCTCTCCAATTACTGTGTATTTACATAGTAGTCACTTAGTTCTGTATCATGTGTTTTAAACGAGTGGGTATAAGCAGGTACTATTTCATGAACTAAAGTTATCAGGTATGTTTTTTTCCCTTATTACAGATAATAATGGAATGAATAACTATGTAACACAATTTTTGTTCCTGGGTAGTAAGTGTTATTTCCTAATTGCTTATGCCTCAAAAGTATAGAAAATGTCTATTATTCCCCACAAACTTTGCTTTTGTGACCAGGACAGTGATATTTTGAAATGTACCTATTTCCAATGAGAAAATGGGCGAATTTGTGTCTTTTCGTTCACATAAAGTCAGAAAAAAACAACATATGAATCCAAATTAACATGTATTTATACTAAAGTAATACAAAAATGACTACAAAAGATTTAGAAGTGAGTAGTTTTTCGAGATTTACGATTATACTGTAAATCACTTTCACGAATCAGCCCCCAAATGTAGTCTCCCATCATGTTCTCGTTATACTGTCTTTGGTAGCGGCGTTCAAAGTCCAGTATATCCTGGTGGAAGCGCTCGCCTTGCTCCTCCGAGTACGCTCCCATGTTCTCCTTGAATTTATCAAGATGAGCATCAAGGATATGGACTTTGAGGGACATCCTACAGCCCATTGTGCCGTAGTTCTTCACCAGAGTCTCAACCAGCTCCACATAGTTTTCGGCCTTGTGATTGCCCAGGAAGCCCCGAACCACTGCGACAAAGCTGTTCCAAGCCGCTTTCTCCTTACTAGTGAGCTTCTTGGGGAATTCATTGCACTCCAGGATCTTCTTTATCTGTGGTCCGACGAAGACACCGGCTTTGACCTTTGGCTCAGACAGCTTAGGGAAGAAGTCTTGAAGGTACTTGAAGGCTGCCGACTCCTTATCTAGAGCTCTGACAAATTGTTTCATAAGACCCAATTTGATGTGCAGTGGTGGCATCAGCATCTTCCGGGGGTCCACCAGTGGCTCCCACTTGACATTGTTCCTCCCCACAGAGAACTCGGTCCGCTGTGGCCAGTCCCGCCTGTGGTAGTGCGCCTTGGTGTCCCTGCTGTCCCAAAGGCAAAGATAGCAGGGAAACTTGGTAAAACCGCCTTGGAGACCCATCAGGAATGCCACCATTTTGAAGTCTCCTATGACCTCCCAGCTGTACTCATCATACTTCAAGGCGTCCAGCAAGGTCTTGATGCTGTTGTAATCCTCTTTGAGGTGCACCGAGTGAGAGACAGGTACTTATTACCATTATGGAGCAGCACGGCTTTGATGCTCCTGGATGAGCTGTCAATGAAGAGGCGCCACTCATTCTGGTTACAGGCGATTCCGATTGCCTCGAACAGACTGGTCACATTGTGGCAGAAGCGGAGCCCATCTTGACGGGTGAAGAAGCTGGAAAAAGGGTGGTGACGCTTCCTCTGATCTGTGACTTGCACACTTTCGTCAAAAAAAGTGGCATTAGACTTGGTGAGACCAAGATCTCTAATCAAGTCGTTGAGGTCTTTTTGGTTGGAGTAGTATGGGTTTCTCTCCTCACCTCCACCTCTGAAATTGTCACCTGGATCTACAACGTCTTCCTCGCTCTCTGACTTGCTACTCTCTTCTAAAGACGGCTGCTCTCTCTCCGGAGGAGTGGGTACGGGGAGCTCATGGCAGTGTGGCACCGGGGCGATGGATGAAGGAAGGTCCGGATACGTGATAGCAGGTGCATTCTTGCCAGTCCGACATTTGGAAGGGTCCACCATGCAGAAGTATCAGTTGCTTGAGTGGTCAGTGGGTTCCCGCCAAATTCTTGGGATAGCGAACTTCATGGCTCTCTTTTCCCCTCTGTATCATCCTACAAAAATACATTTATTTCACCCATGACTAATGTGTAAGAGATTCTCGCAACATTTTTCATATATGATATATTTTTTCAATAACATTGAAAATTGTAAAACATTTTAAAATTAAAAACTTTTACAATTTTAAAAATTTTAACAAATTTTATAACAGAAAATTCCGAGCAACAATTGTCCATCTTACCTTCCAGAGTTTTTTTGCAGTGCTCATAGGTGAAATGAGGTGCCCAGGGTTTGTCTTGATCCCCGACAGGCATGCCGAAATATGCCTTATAGGCCTCACACATCTTAGCAGATGCTTCCACGGAGTACTTTTTCGCTCTTGTCTTGATAAATTGGCCGCAGACATAGCAAAATGCGTCTGCCGGATGCTTGCAGCCTCTTGATGTCATCTCAGAAAAATGCAGATATGTATCCACTTAGGCAGCTGTAACTAAACTGAACTGGTGGGCTTAAGGCCCCTGTATTTATACTACTATTTATATTACTGGAAAGTTCTATAAAGTTCTAGAAGTTACTCCAAGTTTACTCAGCACTGAATCTATCTGGAATGTTCTGGAAAATAGGTAAATTTCAAAATATCACTGTCCTGGTCACAAAAGCAAAGTTTGTGGGAAATAATAGCCATTTTCTATACTTTTGAGGCATAAGCAATTAGGAAATAACACTTACTACCCAGGAACAAAAAAAAAAAAAAAATTGTTACACAGTGTTATGTCATTTAATCACTCAGGTGAAATCATGTCTTGCAATTTGCCCAGACATCAATATTTGTCAACAAAACTTTCAGAAAGTATTGTAAGGTCCCTCTGGTCATAGAATAAGACATTTATATACATCTCTAAGAAAAAAATACATAATAAAGAAATGTTATATTAAAATATATATATTATATATATATATATAATGAATAGGGCCTAATTGACGAATATTGTTTCTTAACCATGTGTTTGGACTGTGGTGAACAGTTCACCACAGTTTTCGATGCATGCTTCTCTTGCATTGATTAACGATGTCTGCGAATTGGGAGAGTTATGGGTGGTCATATACCTTTGGAGAAAGTAACAAAAGCTTACTCTCTGCCTGCGGTTTGGAAAGAGAAATATTCTGAAGCAGTTTAAAGAAAAGTATGCCTGTCTGCTCTGATTACAAGGGTGAGTCTTTTCTTTCATTTGTAATTCCTGTAATTTGCATGCAGGTTTCTGATGGAGGTACATATGGAGAATAGTTTTAATGTCCTCCTTATGATTCCTGCTTGACTTTCCTAGTATTAATCATTCCTAGCATATGCTTTTTGAGTTGGGTTGCATGGTTTTATTCTCCAGTGGATCATGTGTGGGATGTGTGTGTGCGTTGGGGTAGTGGATGTGTCAACGAGGTGGCGGGGATACAAATCACCTGCTAGGAGGTGGAAAGAAATGTATTTCAGAATGTTTTCTTTTATCTTTATTAGCTCCAGATATCATAACATCTTTTAAAAGGAGCATCACCTAGCATTGTTTAAGTAATACTTCTTTCCCAGCTAATTGAGGACGGTCCCTAGCATATTACACAAAAGGTGCTGTGTCTCATTTCAGTTGACCTTTTGGCTAAGGGCACCAATTCAATGTGCATTTTAGCTGCAGGGAAATAGTATGTTTAAAGCAATAACTCAAAAAACTAAGGGCACTATTGTGTTTACATCATTAAACTCTCCACAAACCTGCCTCTCTCTCTCTCTCTCTCTCTCTCTCTCTCTCTCTCTCTCTCTTTATTCTGTGATGCAGATTATGAAAAAGAAAAAGATGGCTCATCATGACTACAGGTTGGCATGATCAAATATTTTAAATGTCAGTCAGCTTTCTTTGGCTGTAGGTTTCTCTGTGCACTCCACTGTGCAGGTGTTCTTTTATCTCAAAACAGGTCAAATGAATTTCTGATTGAATTCTGAATTGAAATATTTATGGTCGACGGATTTTAAATGGTTGTTATCTTTAGAAACGTTCTTCAGTTAGAAATCACCCTCTCCAGAGAATTCATTGGTACTGAATCCCTTTCGGTTCAGCCGCTTTTTGTAACGACACCTCCACCATTGACCTTATACCTTCCAGGTGATTTCTCAACAAATCCATGTGTTTCACCTTTTCTAGGGGGTTTAGGTCAGAGGTGCATTATAGTTCTCTCTAAATCTCTATTCTGGTTTTCTGTTGTAGCCTTGCACTGCTTTTATCAACCTCTGCCCTGAATTCAGCAGTTATAAAACCTACAGGTAATTCTTTCCAAAACAGAACAACAAAATGCATTCTGCGAGGAGAACGCGATGTTGAAAGCAAAGTATTGTTTATTTATTTAGGTAACACTTTAAATGAAGTGTCTCCAATTACTGTTTATTTACATAGTAGTTACTTAGTAAGCACATGTGCACTTATACATAATTACAATGTTATTATGCATACATCTTTTTTGCACGTTATAGTTAAGTACACAATTGTATCAGAAAGGGCTTAGGGTTGGGTGTGGGGATATATTGTGCGAAAAAGAATTGCACATTAAGTACATTGTAACTACGCATAATAACACTGTAATTATGTAATTATTTTAAACCAGTATGACCAAATAGCGTAATGGAGGACTGCGTTTTTGATTTATATATTTTGTGGACAGTAGGAGGAATTGGCAATTACTGTATGCTTTGTACTGTTATGTGTCTTAATTCAGACCTAAAAGAAGTTACAATATAACACAGGTCTATAAAAGCCCTTAATGAGCTCTTTCCATTTTGATTTTATGTTTTTCCTTCATACTAAACAGAAACCCATGACTATATATATCTGGTTTAGTGTTCAAAGTCTGCAACATCTGTTCGGTGTGGTTTGGTTTATACTGAGATAACTTTTTTGTGTCTAGACTCAGCTTTCTAGGGTTCATTTAGATTTCTTTGTTCCTTCCTATTGTTTCCTTATTGAGATGGAATCTTGTAATGCTGTTATCTTTTGTTATTTCAGCATTGGTTTGTCTTTAGCACAGCAGAAAAAATGTTTATTCATTTTTTACCAACAACCTTTTTCCATTCTAGCAGCCTGGGGTCAACTCTTATTTTAACTTGCACCTCACTCCCAATCTCCCAACACCCACACACATGTATTTACATAGGGAACAGGAATATTAAACTCACTTAGCTATAATACTTACTGTATACTCAGCTCGAATGTTCAGGGCTGGGGCTGCATACCGAACTACATCCCAAATGAGCTGAGTCTAGTGCTGCTGGGATAGAGTCAAGTGAATTTGAGCTCTACAGACCCATAGCTTAGCTGTACATTTTATTTCATTATTTTTAAATTGGAAAGCTCATTGTAAATCTTAATTATTTTAAATTGGCTGGGGCGGTTGGGAATAACAATATGTATTATTATTAAAGTCCTGAGTTTTCTAGTGTGGGGATTTGCACAGCGTAGTCAGGATGGAGACCTCGGCTTTAAAATCTGAGAGTGTGACTCTGGGGGAGCATCCCTCGGAAATAAGACCATTAGAGTTGTGCTGAGTAGCTGGGATAAATTGACTGAGGTTTCAAGCCTCTATTATTGCCTCTCGCTTCTTGGTAGGTCATCAGTTACTGCGCGCTTGGCAAAGACCCAGCAATTATAAAATCATCAATGCTTTTCATATGATCTTGGAGCAGTTATTCAAAACTGCACATTACTGTTTGGTATAAATATAATACAAACATCAATCATCGTCCCACAGAAGCACAACAGAAGGCCGTCCCGGAACACCGCAGTGTGTCTAACGCACTGTGAATAATATCATTTAACATCCCTCCACAGACACAGCTCTGGAAGCAGGGGCTGCTCCACTGAAATAGCTTCATCTGCCCAGCTGTGTTCAAAACAGACACTCAGGAGACCTACTGTACTAATCCTGGTGAATTAAAACAAAATCATTATCAAATACAGTACTGTGTACTTTTTTATATTAAAATGACCCAAAGGCAAATGCTTATCTGCATACTTTGTAGGATGTGTATGTGAGTTGTTTTTTTTTAAATTATTTTTTACGGATGTAATTCCTCAAACCCTTTTTCATATTTCACAGCTGCTTTGGTGTGCCACTGTATCCAGAGAAGGGTATTCCTAGCTCCAGGGGCAGTGAAGCGCTGGTCTTTCCAATGGTTGAGCCCAGCGGTGTTCAGAGCCTCTTGAGACTTCAGTGCTTCATCGATTGGGACCATAACCTGCTGTATGGTGGAGTGAAGCCCCCACTGAGTGGGAGGGGAGTTTGGAATATTATCTCATTCTCTGCCAGGTAGATTATGAATCAATGCTAATGGATAAGGTTAAAGGGGGAAACAGAGGACATGTGCTGTTTTGCCTCTCAAGTTTGAAGGCTGCACCAGACCCAGAGGTATATATATATATATATATATATATATATATATATATATATATATATATATATATATATATATATATATATTCCTGTTTTTTTATATCTAGCAAATAAAGAAGTTTACGACTGTATTTTTATTACAAGGTAGAATGTAATGTTTTTATTGGATGTCTTTCCTTTCAATAACCCCCATCACATCGGTATGGTCAGCAATATATGCCCTTGTGAAGTAAGATTAATACAGATAAATAAATAATAATAAAAAAACCATTATGTGTATATAAACATATATTTGTAGGTACTGGTAATTGCTTTTTATAAATGATGACTTTTCCAAAACTGACTTACAGGCACAGCTGGTATTTATGGCTTTACTTTCCCTACTGAGATAAGCTTGGCTGACACTTTGTATTAAAGGCAAGCTGAGTGGTGATAAAATCTTAAGGACGTATGATTATTATTGCTGGGAAGGCAGGAGTCTTTCGAGGCCTGTGTTCCTTGACTGGGGAAACCCTACAGGGTACTTTTAAAGAGCCTTGTAATAGCTTGATCTAATAGTGCTATTACATGGTGCCACATACTCTTCAGGCAACATGCAATATTGCTAATTGTTTTAATGTAGAATTTAAGCATTGGTTTATTATTAATGCCTGCTAAAAGACTGGGGGGAAAAGCCATACCTGTATTTCATTTTTTGGCAATTAACAATAATATCCATCATCAGAAGCTGCAGAGATACAAGTGTAAGACTCTTCTGAGACTTTGTGCGGGTTTAAACAATTGAGACCATATTGTCTTGAACAAGGTGATTTTAATCAGGGTCCAATGATATAGCTGTTCAATATTAACTCACTGGCTGTTCAGTCATTGCATCAACGTGAGGACTCGTAAAATGTACATTTAATCCCTATATATCTGAGATATTATAATATAAAAAGAGTAGTGTTATTACAATTGACTCCACCTGCACTTGCAATATCTTTACAAGACTGCAAAGTTGACTCCAATGTGCCTTTGCTGTTGAGTGTTCCGGCAGTTGACAAAGGGCGCAGTTCTTTGATTCATCAGATATGAAGGAAGGGAGGGTCATAAGTGTCTCTGTGTTGTTTTACATTTTTTTCTTGGAAATGTCCGTTTTGTACTGGGTCAGGAGCAATTGGAAAGGTGACAGCAGGGTACAGGCATAGAGCCAGATGGGGCTGGAAGAAGACTGATGAGTAGATAGATGTAGTGTGGATGGTGAAACGGTGGACAATGCAGATGGGAGAGAGTCAGGGATGAAAGAATGTTGACAGGAGTGGAAGGGGCCAGCGTTGACGGATGTAGGGAAAGGAATAATGACCTCCTTGCGCAGGGGAGAGGCGGATAAAGTGTCTGAACTCAAAGGGACTTCCAGATAGGGCCTGGTGAGTTCCAGGCTGATAGAGATGTTGGAGATGGTAATAGAGAACTGACAGACAAAGGGCTCCAGTGCTGTAAGGTCGACAACCACTGTCAGTAATATCCTGTCTAACGGCAGCGGGAGGGGACTTGTCAAAGCAGCTGCAATTTTGGTCATTTTTAAATTAAATTCTTGGAATGTTTATTTTTGGGCTGATGATTTTAACTACCAGTAAAAACAGGCCCAGATTATGGGCTAAAAAAATTCTTATGATTTTGGTGCCTGTAAACAGATGATATGCCACGTATGTGTTCTATAATACAATAGATGGGTGCATTCATTTGAAGTTACATTTAATAGATGTAAACTATGTCAGGGAATTTGAACTGAGGCAGAACTGTTTTACTCAAATGTAATAAACACATGGGAAAAGTTACCAAGGAAAGCCGTTAAAGAAGAGAGAACTGGATGGTGGTCTGGAGAGCGATAAGAGGAAGAAAGCAGGAACAGTGATAAGATCAACAAAAAAAGGGCTTGTTGACTTTTAATAGCCTTAAGCTGTTCCTAAAACGTCTTGTTTTCTTATATAACGATAATGCTTTTAATGTCAACCCAATGTTTTCCCCTATACCTAAAGTCTTGGGCATATCTTAAAATCTGGCTTCCCTCTGGTAAAAATGTCATACGCATATAAAATGGAAACGTTTCAAGTCTGTACTCTGTTTTCCACAGGTTCCACATAACACAGCTGAGTGACACCAGCTTGCTCATGCTCATAATTACAATTTATTTTTAGCAGAATCATTTGGTTTCCAACTGGCTTTTGTATCTGCAGTAATACTGCATCCACTCCACACCTAACCCCTGCTCCCGAACTTCAGTCAATAGCACACTTGGACCCCTGAGCTTTTTAATTTGGTCTCCCTTAAATATGCATGCTGTATAATGGTATCATCATGTGCCTCTGTTGCTTTAGCACATGCTACGCATTTAAAATGTACCTTACCGCTTCATCTGTTGTTTTTTTTTATTATTATGCAAAGGTCTCCTTCACAGTGATTTTAAATATATTCAGATTGCTACCCAGCTCCTCTTGTTTAATTGAGTGAAATACTTTTTTTCACACCAGGAGCAATACTCTATTTCATGTTTGATTAATCAAGTAGTCATCAGACCTTTCTAACAATAACAAAGTCAATTTTACCGTTTCAACACACAAACGACCAATCTTCTGTATGCTTTACACTTCTGAATGGGCTCAGGATTGCCTCGTAGGAAGAGAAAACAATAAAACTGAGGATGAATACATTATTCTCCGGTTTGTGATATCAAACGAATGTGGCTAACGGCTTGCAATAACCCTGCCTGCGTGTGTGCTGTGAAATCTCTGAGGACTCCAGGCTAGTTCTCTGTCGCATCTCTCTAGAGGGGAAACATTTGGGAGGAATTCCCTGTTTAGCCCACATGATGAATGATTTAGTGGGACATTACCCTCCTTCATGGCCAAATTAGTCAAATTGGAGCTAATATTTTCAGTATGTGTCAGTAGTAGCATCCATCACAAAGACATCTGATATTCTGACCTGTGAACTAGGAGGCAAGAATGCTAAAGTTTTCAATTTTTTTTTTTTTGGGGGGGGGGGTATTGTTATTATTATTATTATTATTATTATTATTATTATTACTATTATTATTATTTAGTCATTTAGCAGACACTTTTATCCAAAGCGACTTACAGAGACTAGGGGGTGAACTATGCATCAACAACTGCTGCAGAGTCACTTACAATAGGACCTTAGTTTTACGTCTCATCCGAAGGTTATATATTTTTTAAACATTCTAATTGTGTCAAAACGCATAAGGTCATTTCTAAGGTAAAACTATTAAGAAAGTCAGTCAAGTAGACAAATGTTTAAAACTAATACTTAATCGAGTGTTTCAAAAGAGATGCACACGATCCACGTTTTGTTGTTTTTTTTCCCCCTGTAGATCTGGCTAGGAATGATGTAAAAATCATAAAGACTTACAATCATAATAAATCAGAATTGGCATGTGTGACATTTTCCAAAAATGTGTTGTCTTCTGAACCAGATGAGTCAACATAAATCATTTATTGAAGCGAAGCTCTAGCAATATACAGACGTGCTCAAATTTGTTGGTACCCTTACAGCTCATTGAAATAATGCTTAATTCCTCCTGAAAAGTGATGAAATTAAAAGCTATTTTATCATGTATACTTGCATGCCTTTGGTATGTCATAGAATAAAGCAATGAAGCTATGAAAAGAGATGAATTATTGCTGATTCTACAAAGATATTCTAAAATGGCCTGGACACATTTGTTGGTACCCCTTAGAAAAGATAATAAATAATTGGATTATAGTGATATTTCAAACGAATTAGTTTCTTTAATTAGTATCACACGTCTCCAATCTTGTAATCAGTCATTCAGCCTATTTAAATGGAGAAAAGTAGTCACTGTGCTGTTTGGTATCATTGTGTGCACCACACTGAACATGGACCAGAGAAAGCAAAGGAGAGAGTTGTCTGAGGAGATCAGAAAGAAAATAATAGACAAGCATGGTAAAGGTAAAGGCTACAAGACCATCTCCAAGCAGCTTGATGTTCCTGTGACAACAGTTGCAAATATTATTAAGAAGTTTAAGGTCCATGGAACTGTAGCCAACCTCCCTGGGTACAGCCGCAAGAGGAAAATTGACCCCAAATTGAACAGAAGGATAGTGCGAATGGTAGAAAAAGAACCAAGGATAACTGCCAAAGAGATACAAGCTGAACTCCAAAGTGAAGGTACGTCAGTTTCTGATCGCACCATCCGTCGCTTTTTGAGCGAAAGTGGGCTCCATGGAAGAAGACCCAGGAGGACTCCACTTTTGAAAGAAAAACATAAAAAAGCCAGACTGGAATTTGCTAAAATGCATATTGACGAGCCACAATCCTTCTGGGAGAATGTCCTTTGGACAGATGAGTCAAAACTGGAGCTTTTTGGCAAGTCACATCAGCTCTATGTTCACAGATGAAAAAAATGAAGCTTTCAAAGAAAAGAACACCATACCTACAGTGAAACATGGAGGAGGCTTGGTTATGTTTTGGGGCTGCTTTGCTGCGCCTGGCACAGGGTGCCTTGAATCTGTGCAGGGCACAATGAAATCTCAAGACTATCAAGGCATTCTGGAGCGAAACGTACTGCCCAGTGTCAGAAAGCTCTGTCTCAGTCGCAGGTCATGGGTCCTCCAACAGGATAATGACCCAAAACACACAGCTAAAAGCACCCAAGAATGGATAAGAACAAAACATTGGACTATTCTGAAGTGGCCTTCTATGAGTCCTGATCTGAATCCTATCGAACATCTATGGAAAGAGCTGAAACTTGCAGTCTAGAGAAGGCACCCATCAAACCTGAGACAGCTGGAGCAGTTTGCTCAGGAAGAGTGGGCCAAACTACCTGTTAACAGGTGCAGAAGTCTCATTGAGAGCTACAGAAAACGTTTGATTGCAGTGATTGCCTCTAAAGGTTGTGCAACAAAATATTAGGTTTAGGGTCCCATCATTTTTGTCCATGCCATTTTCATTTGTTTTATTATTTACAATATTATGTTGAATAAAAAATCAAAAGCAAAGTCTGATTTTTATTAAATATGGAATAAACAATGGTGGATGCCAATTACTTTTGTCAGTTTCAAGTTATTTCAGAGAAAATTGTGCATTCTTCGATTTTTGTGGAGGGGTACCAACAAATTTGAGCACGTCTGTAAATATATAACTACAGTAACAAACTGCACCATCCTTTTTAATGGTGGTATACGTGAAGACCAATGTGGGGAAGAGGGTTGCTACCTACAGCACATGATGGACTTTATAGACTACTCAGAAAATTAGAAGGTTCTACTCAATGGAAATTATTTGCGAAGCTATTAAAGTATAGCTAAAACATGCACTGCAAAAACTACAGTACAGCACATCTTTTGGTCACTCACTTCGGTTCCATTGCTTACATTCCATTGCTCTGGGCAGCAGTGTGGAGTAGTGGTTAGGGCTCTGGATTCTTGACCAGAAAGTTGTGGGTTCAATCCCAGGTGGGGAACACTGCTGCTATACCCTTGAGCAAGGTGCTTTATTTAGATTTCTCCCGTAAAAAAAAAACTGTAAAAATGGGTAATTGTATGTAAAAATAATGTGTAAAAAAATAATGTGATATCTTATAACAATTGTAAGTCACCCTGGATAAGGGCGTCTGCTAAGAAATTAATAATAATAATAATACAGTACAAATCTGGGTGTAACGGCCTTAAGGTGCTGCTAATTTTATTTTGGATCTTGTCCCAGTAAGACAGCCCTGTCACTGTTGTGTAAAGAATAACAGGTTTTCTATTACAGCCAAAGGGGTAGCAATCATTCCACTGTTACTAAATCTTTCATTATTGTAACACACTGTCTCCTCCTACGTGCCTTCTTTTAATCTTCATAGAAATTACCATGAATCCTTCACGGCGTTCAGTGAAAAGTAAACACCCTGAACTGTACACATCTTGTGGCAACTGGTCCTTTATATTTATAGAGCATGTTTTTTGTTTTTTTGTTGTTCAGTGCTGTAAAAGTTTGACTGTTGCTTGTGTTGAGAATAAAAAAAAAAAAACAGAGAATGAAGTACCCAATGAATCTTGAGTAGGAGCTGTTCAGGTAACCCATGCTTGAACCATGCATTGCTGTTAAAGCCTTAGCTTAACCTAGTTTTTATTTGATCAAAAGGTGCAGCAACCTTTTATTCATTACGCTACTTATTTGAACAAATGCTTCTTGAAACAGAATCCGAATGTGTGCGACGCTCAAAACACACCTGACTGTTCACTGAATAATTTGATTGGAATTATTAATGCTGGTTTCCGATTCAAGGCAAAAATATATTATTCTACTCATGTATGAACAGTCCCCATGATGTTTATCAACCGTGTTAGAGATGGGCTGCTTCTTGTATAGAAATCAAACGAAACAGAAAATGATATCTGGTAAGAATGGACCTTTTTTATCATGCTGGACTGGGACATCATGTAATGTACAGTAAAATACCATAACGACTCCTTGTCATTGTACATAATATAACTCATTGATGTCCTGGGAACACTGGTTGGAGCAGAGACCATCCTCCAAATAATAACCCCAAAGGCAGGTTAATGAATGTTTGCTGCTGAGACGTGGGGGATTTTGACTTTTTGAATGGGTCCGTTTGGAAGAAAAGGTACAACATTCACTTATTACTAAAAGCATGATCGATTGTTTATAATAGAGCCTAATGTCAATTTATGGTTTCTTTTTCTTTTTTGATGAACTGAATTATGTTTAGAACATTCAATTCAGCTCTAGCGAGTTCTAATACTACTACAGTAAGCAAGGTTATAAAAAAACGTTCCCCCGATTGAATACTAATTGTACACTGTGTTCAGTCAGTGAGAGAGCACAGGAAATGCATAGCAGAGACATGTCAGGGCACCTTACCTTGTGTGATTAATTAGACCACACGTGCTCTGGTTTTCCTACCTAAGGCAATTAGTTAGATTCTTGCAACACTGTCATTTTTTTTACTCTCTTTCCCGTGATAGAACCTGCACTCAAAGGTCTTATTTTGGAGCAATTATGACAAAAACAAAAAATGCACTGAAAGACGTCCGTGGGGGAAACGAATCAACATGACCGTTTTTATATAAATTGCATATACTGTAGTGAGAACCGTGAAGCCAGTTTAATCATGCTTTTAGCTTGATTTAAACCTTTAAACTAAAGCAGCAAGCAGCATGATTATTATTATTAGTAGTAGAACAACTAGCTGTCATAGTAATAGTGGTATTAGTATAATTATTAGTATTATTAATTCACTTTAAAGTGTTCCCACACATTGAAAAATGCTTTACAAGTTACATCCACTATAAGTGTTTCCATACCAGGGTAGTGCTTTCTTTTGCTTGTCTAAGACCTGGTACACTTGACCCAAAGCAATGTGTATGTGAAAACTTGATTCATCTCCTGGACCAACGTGTACAAAGTGCTGTTGTCAATGTCAGACACTGCTTCCTTATGAAGTAAGGAGGAGGTGGACCCATTGGTCATTCAATGGCAAGGCTGCTGCTTATCTCTAATGATTCATTATCCGACATGTGCTGCAAGTTCTTTCTTTTTTATTCTTTGGTAATCTTTTTAATGCTAAATCATTTTCTCCTCTGTTCTCCACCCCGAAACAATGTCTTATGTGTGAAACTCTTCTGTCCTCAATTAGCAGCATGTCATTTCTTTGAGATAACAGCAATGCCTGTTTTTTTTGTGTGTTTGTTTTTCAAGGACGGTGGTCATGAGGAATCCTGGAAACACAGCTTTGCGCACTGAACACAACTCTATGCTTGAGTTTTTGTTCATCCTGCCTACAATGATTAATTATCACAGTTTTACATTTTTCCATCCTTAGGCAATTACTCAAATACCTGAAATATTTGTCTTTAAATTGCTTTGTGCTGCGTGCAATTTTCCTTGCACTTTCCCTGTCAGTTTTGTCACATGTCATTTTTTTTTTGAACTGAACAGAAATAACTGGCACTAACCGTTGATCAATACATAACTGCAGAACTAGAGGCTGCTGATACAAGTGAACACATTAACCTTTTGCATTTCCATTATGGGTAGCAGAAACAGCATATAAAAAGACCTTATGTGTGTCAAAGTTATTACTCATGACCTTGGCACACAGTCACAGAGATGGAAAGATAGTGTGATTCTGCATAATGTACATTGGTCAAGAAAGGGCTGATTTACTGATGATACCTTCGGCCACTCATGGGCTTAGCTGATATTGACCAGAAAACATCTCTATGGGCTTCACAAAGATACTTCCCCATGGTGGCAGGTTGTGCACAGCAGTACTTGGTCAACCAGTTGTATATTATACAATCATTCTTTTTAACATAGTCTACAACAGTTACTGAAGTTGATATAACTTTTGGCTGCATTGTATCTTCCTTTTCACATATCTTACAGTACAGTAGCTTCGGTATATGCGCTGGCAGTGATGACAGTAACTGTAGCCGATGGCACCGCTCCAGCAATGAAGAGCTGAGAAGTAATGCTCTATATGCTTTGAAAACATCTACATGTGGGAGCTTTCTCCTCAAGACATGCTGTGTTATGTTAGGTTAACTACTTTCGCAATACCTTCTTGCACACCCAGAGAATTCCGTTTAATTACAGCAGACACACTGAACTGGCACAAGATGTGGCTGAACAGAAGGCTCGCATGTCAACACTGCATCAGTGTTGTGGTTTGAATGGTTCGGTTTGGATAATAAGCATTGGCATGCCATTTTGAAATGAGGTTCTTTAACTATAGCAGCGCACTTTCCCATGTAACAGTTTAATTTACTCATCAAACTGTCCCGCTGCCCAGATGTTTAGTGTGTAACGTATTGAACTTGTTCAGGCTCTCATTTGCTTTGCATTTGTGGATGTAATGCTTAGCCTGTTACTCACTGCACCAATGTGTTTAGCACATCTCCTTTGTTTAAGGGTCATGAGGACAATGTGAAATCATGACTGTATGTGCTAACCACCACTGCAAAGGGCTGTCCATATTTTACTTTTTTTTAGGACAAAAAGCATATGTGCTGCTTTTTTTCTTCTTTCTTTTTTTCTTTTTAAAGCAGATCCTTACTTTTTTTCTCTGGCTCATTTATCTTTTTCACAGCGAGAAGATCAATAGTCGCACCTGACATCTTCCAAGGTGCCGGTTCCCCTCTAAGAGATTTCAGATTACACCGAGCCTAATTTGAATGGCATGCAACTGTGGTACCTTCATGTTCAAGACCCAAGGGAGGTGCCAGGGAAACAAGATACATTTCCCAGATAATGTAGAATAGATCACTCCCTTAAACAGACCAGATAGCAGTCGGAGAAACTCTGAACCAGTAGGGGATTGAACATGAATGAGTGTGGAATTTAGTGATGTGCGCTCCACATGGATTCAATAAGAAGTCTTTTATAAATTCACATGTAATTATGTTTGAAATACAAAGCTCTTAAAGATATTAAACTACGTACTGTGTTATTATTATTTTGTATGATTAAAATAAAGTTTGATATTCATGAAACTTGTCTATGGTATTATTAAAGAACAGCTGTATTAATATAAAACTGTGTTTTACTGTGTTTTAAATACACATTATGAACATGGCTCACAGTCATTTCTCATTCAGGGGACAAACAGCGTCAACTGAATAACAATGCAGGCGCCTAATTATAAATCTGTGATCCGAAAACCTGGACTTTGATTGTAGTATACTGTAGTAAATCTACATTTGGTGTTATCTGTCTGATAAGAAGAGGTTGCCTACAAGTCACCATCTTAAAGAAAAAATAATTTTAAAAAGGCTTGAAGTAGGTTTTGGGAGGGTAAATGACCCTTTCGTTCTGCTGTCTTGTCTCTGAAGTTGTATACATAAGTGCAGCTTGCATTCACTCCATTGTCCATTTGCACTCGATTCAAAAACAGCGTCTTTTATTTCAAGTGCTTTTAGGTAGGACTGCTTTTAAAACCCTGTGAAATCATCAAAGAGGTTGACAATAAAAGCTATTGGTACTTCACTGTACAATGAAACATGATTATTAGAATTCCAGGCTGCATTGTGGGCTCTACAATTCCAAGCTGAATTCCATCTTTCTGTTGACCAAATGGTGAGACGTTGGAGCGGAAGGTCAAACGCAAATTGCTTTTAGCACAGTAATTATGTTAATTATGTTAATTACAGACGCTCTGAATTATTCTTTAGAATGCAGAAGATTGCTGAAAATTGAAATAACTATAATTAATGTCAGTCTTTCAAAAATAAACCAGTACCCCTTTTTCTTTTCTTGTTTTCTTTCTGTGTTTATATATATATATATATAAATCATGCTTCACAGATGATTTTATCTGAGTTAGCACAGGAAGATATGAAAGGCAAATAATCCAGTTTTGCCTTAGCCCGTCAAAACATCTTATCTACAATGATTAATTATAGCAGTTGTACTTACCTGAGGCAATTAATTACTCAAACTTTTCGTGTCTCAACTTCTTTCCTAATCAGCATGTATTAATATATACAGCAAGGCGTTGCGTGGAACCATCTGACTTTTCATTTGCATCATACGACTTTGAAACGGTGCCATCTCTGTGTTTCTTTAACCCTGCTGGTGGAGTGGAAATCAAGGACTGCATGTATTATTTACCACGTGATAAAGTGGTTAGCATGGGTCCCAGCCTGATTCCGAGTACATTCAGGTCAGGCATGTCCACCAGGAGGAGTGTAGGCCAAGCAAGCACCTGGCGACAAACAGATTGCCATGGTGACCACAGTTTGATGCTCAGTCCCATTGATTCCTCTGGAGAGAGGGGTAGGGGCTGCCAGCACTAACAGCCTATTGAAGTTCAGACTATTGCTTTTGTCATGTGAATAAATAGTTCACACATGTCGCTACTCACAAGCAGGATACAGATGAGGCAACATGCAGATAAATCATAGCCTATTTCCATTTTCTAGTTGGTATACATGCTGTAGGCATTAATTAAATTGTAATTACACTGGTAGGTGCATAGTATCTGCACTGTACTTACGAGTGCAAAGACTGTGTAATTAAAAGCTATGCTGCCCACATGCCCTTGCATCGTCTGATAAATTTAGTCACATGGTAGTAACTACCCTGCAGTGTAATTAGTTTCACTTAAAATAACGTTTTTTGGATTGTATTTATTAGCCATGAAGATTAGGAACCAGCGTTCTGTATGTACTGTATATGCAAATACAAGCCATTATCTACGCATTACCAAGTGGCAATGCATACAGGTGACTTTTGACAGTATACTAATCTCTCAACAGTTAAACATTCAACTAGCACTACCAAGCCGCCTGCAAAGATGCTTGTCACTCCTTCTGAAGGTTACAGCCAGTTACTGAAACTGAATTTCGGACCAAAACAGCCAGACAACAGCTTTGCAGGCCATATGGAGTGGATTGGAAGACAGTAGTTTGATGATCACAGCTCTGTCACATGGCCTGTGAATAATTGACCTTCCCTAAAAAATAAACTCCCCACCGCCACAGGCGCAAGTCTGCTTGACGTATGGCTTGTCAAACAGCATTTTAATCAGCTCTTATAGAAACACATGGATACGATTTCATAAATTCTTTACAGTTATTAATAAAATTAGCATTTTATTACATGTGTCTGGTAACTTAACTCTTTCTACAGGATATATATATATATATATATATATATATATATATATATATATATATATATATATATATATATATATTAGGAGATCAAACAGAGACAAAAAAATGAATGCATTTATTTTTTAACATCTGCCAGTAATGAGCTAATAATTACATACTCGTGCAGAGACATTTTGTTACTTTGTTGTTAAAACACACACAATAGGAAGTATTGTTAGAAATGTGTATATTTATCTAGATCAGGAATGAAAGAATGTATGTCATTTGAAAATGTCTCACTGAATTACTGACTAGCAAGGCACGCAGAGTTGAGCTGTCATAGTAATTACGCAGTGCAACCTGAACTTAGGTGTGTTTTTGTGATTTAATAATTGCATGTTTTAATGAGTGCAAGTGCTGCACAGAAAAAACATGAAATCCATCTTGAGGCACTGGGGTAGGATTAGTGTGTGGTCAGAGCATGCTAATTACAAGATAAAGTGTTAGAAGTTCAAAGCCAGCCTTGAACCCTCATTCATCTCTATCTGATGTTTAGTCGAGGTACAGAAAATCAACCTCAGGTATTGTCTTCACAGCCGACCATTTAAGATCGGCCTGATTACTACAGAAACTGCAGAGTGCAATTGAAAAATGGTACGGAAATCCTTTACAGCCTGGCAGGTCTTTAATCCTTTGGAAATGGTTTTCACATATCCTAACACATTCTTTATTGAAGGATTAGGGACCGAATATTAGATTTGTGACAGTAGAGGAAATCTAGATTTTATCATAAAGCGGTTTTAAATCCCATTTTTAGTTTTAACAGTTTGCCTTAAGAAAAGCACACAACTGGAAACTTAATACTGTTTTATTATTGCTGTTTAAAGATATAGCACAAATATCAATGTCATTTCACAAGTAAAAACATATATTTAGCTGTATATATGAACAGCGTAATATGCCAGTTGCGTAACATACTAAGACATTACTTTGTTATCATGCATAGTTACAATATACTTAATCTGTACATCTTTTTGCGTGATATAACCCAAACTGTAAACCTAATCCTTTTCTGATACAGTTGCTGAAAGCTGACACCAGCACACAACAAACAAAGGGGGAGGCAAAAAATTTTAGCAAAGCCCTGTATATATGCTGATTGTATTAATCCATTCCCTGTGCTCTTATATATAGAAATAACCCAATCCCAGCTGAATGATTGCACTGCTGCAGGGTGTCAGTATTGTGGTTCAGGCTGTCTCCTGGACAGCACTTTGGAAGCATCTTTAATATGTCTCACTGTATCCTACCTCACATTGCAGTCTGTCAGGTTAGGAATCTAACCATTGTAAATATATATTCAATATTCACAGCCTGAAGGTTCTCCACTGTTGTAGCAAAAATACTCTTGTGTGCTCGATAATACGGCAATGAAACTAATCTTTCTTTATTCTTAGTTTTCAGAACTTGATACAAATCTGCTGCACACAAAGGAGTTTCCAAAGGATATTAAAAATGAGTGCTTTTTCTGGTGTAATATTGAGTCCAGTAGCTGTGAGTTTGATTTATTATGTTGTCACTTTATCTACCCCAAAGTTAGGTAAGTAAGCTTGAAGTAATATTTGCTTATCTGAATTCTGAGCAGAATAAAATGCATTCTTCATTCATGTGGCCCTTGCAATGTACATGTATTTGGTGTATTCATCAACACAAGTATCACACATTTTTAGAATCACAGGCTTCCAGTACATTGATATGGAGAGAAAAACATTAAAATGTGTTAACACTTTATATTAAGTATCTCTAATTACTGTGTATTTACATAGTAGTTACTTAGTAAATGAATGTGCACTTACACTTAATTACAGTTATTATGCATAGCTACAATATACTTAACATGTAAATATTTTCGCACGATATCTGTACGTGCACAATTGTATCAGAAAAGGTTTAGGGTTAGGTTGTGAGTTATGGTTAGGGGGGTTAAGGTTAAGTTTAGATTAGGGCTAGAGTCAATAGTTTATAGACAGACCAAATTAGGAAGATGTTCTGCAGAAAAAAATGTTGACACCAAAACTCGCCAGTAACAACAATTTGAACACAGCAATAATCGCCAAACAGTTGCTGTTTTTGTGTGACAACAGGTGTCCAGTCCACTCTGAATAGGTTACACTGTATAGAAAAGCTGCAGAACTATTGCCAATCTTTCCAGTATCAATGAATAGGACTGCAATGCACTTGCTGTTACTCTACTGCTTGGTGAATGCCAGGCCAGATGCCAGTTTGTATGTGCAGATTTATACAAAACCTTTTGTCTATTAATAAAGAATCACTTCCTCTCCACCTATAGCAAACAGGGAACACATGACCTTACAGTTCTATGCAGACAAATACAATTCAACAGAAAGAAATGCATTCTTTATCTGGGGATTATACACTAAACCGCCCAAGGGTTACCACAGGCAATCTTGATGCAATGCATTTTTGTTACCTGGTTATAACCTCCAAAGGATAACACAAGTTCCCATTGTTTCTGTATACACAGGAATGACAATGCTGGGATGCCAGAAGCCTGTCAAGATATCGCAGGAGAGGAAACATAGTTATTTTGTAACGTGAAGCAGTGAGTGCTTTAGTTGCTCAAAGCGATTCCTGGTCTTTTCATTGTGTTATCAGCAGACAATCAGCATGGGACTGCTTCCCTGGAACCAGACTACTACCTCGACATTCAAGGTTAACCTGCTGCATATGGGGGGTGATATATAGATGCACACTGTACATAATGCTAACTCGGTTCAATTTTAGTTTATCAACTAAATTGTTTTAACCGCCAGTAAATCACATGGAGTTTCTGAAAGCACAGTTGCTGTTTGGCAAATTATTATTTTTTATTATCATTTCTGTATCTGCCTGAATGCAATTTAGCCAAAGGATCCTGAGCTGTTCCAATATCCTTTATGATAGAACTGTTGCATTCTTAAATGGAATTGCAGCACTAACCTTCCAATGGTAGCCTGATCTGTTTTAAGGACAAGCACTGTTTTCAGATACATCTGTTTTTGTTACTCTATAAGACAGGTTTCCAATTGTTGGGTGGTCTTTTTCCTAATTACAGGAATTAGTACATAGTAACTATTGGTGGCATGTTTTTGTCTTTGCTAATGAATAGGAAGCAGCTGTTTTCTTTTTTTTTTTTTTGAAATGTTATAATTATAGTTTGTTGGATTTTAATCAGCAGGTGTTGACTAACCACCTTTGCCAGTGTTTGTCTGGAAGCAGGTTTGAGCAACAATTCCTCAGCATGGCACAAATACGTGATATGTTAGAATTGCAACATTGACAAAAGTGGTCTAAATCAGTGGGCACAACTTTAAATTCCTTCAAAATTAATATTATAGAAACAACATCTCAAAACGAATTAGTTTATAATATCGATTAACCTTTTCCATTGATACTAGAATGACAATGGGAACTTGTGTAATATGAATTCCGGCATGGCATTATCTAATGTCTCTGTCAAAATCAGGTATGGTAGATGTTAGATGTATGTGTGTGCATGTCAACTATCCTTTAGCAGGTATACGCTCAGTACCATATTATAACAGCAAGTGTGCTGCATGTTTGTTTGATATGTATGTACAGTATATGGCGTATGATTAATATGCATCTTTTTTATTATTCAGCCTGCAGGTATCTCATGCACTTAAGAAGTGGATGCTTGTGAATAAATCTAGTGTCATCCTAACACGATTTCTTATTAAGAAGATTGCAGCTAAGCAACGAAATGCAAAGCTGAGGGCAGTTATTGTTCCACAGCTGCTAGCGGGGTGTTATTCTCCCAGTTTTGCATGCTGTGGAGGTGAACTGCTTCCTTAAATTACAAATTGCTCCCAGCCTCTGTACATTGCATTTCCCCATATTAATTATCTGCAGGTCTGGATTCAGACATTTTGATAGTATAATTACACTTTCCTCACCTTTCCTGCCACCACGTTGCATTAATGAGTTGCAAACTTTGACCGTAGACCTTGCATATTCCCCGGGATCAAATTCGCAATTTCAGACTGGGAAAATTCCCCCGATGCTAAACTCTGGGAAGCATTTGCATGCCATAAAAAATTCATGAGCACGTTTTGAAGTGATAATTATGCCTTTCTCGCTTCTATCAATTAATTTTGATTGAAATATACAGGGACGCTCACTGAGGTCCAACACAGCTGGGATTCACAGAGCAAAAGGTTAAAGAAAGCAGTTTTAGAAGAGAGAGGGACTGACTGTGTTTTTTTTCTCTGTTTCTAATAATTAGCTTGAATCACAAGTTGGTTGCCCTTTCTATTATTCAATAATAGCGTGTTCCCATACCAAACCACTCTTGTAAACAGTGTTCTTAACATTGTACAGTTTATAATTTAATAACACAAGCAGTTATGAAACTGCCATTCACTGATACAGTCAAACCTCAAAATTGGCGCTTTGTGGATTCAATTGATTACTAGCATTATTACCCTTGCTAAGGTCTTTTTTTATGTCGGGTTGTATAATAATACTTTGAATGTCACAATATATTTTGTAAAATGTAATCACAGAAAAAGTGTGGTAACACTTTACATTGTTTTTCTAATTACTGTGTATTTACATACTAGTTACTTCATAAATACATATGTACTGACACAATTGCAATGTTATTAGGCATAGTTATAATGTACGCAACGTGTACGTCTTTTTGCACAAGATATATAAATACACAATTGTATCATAAAAGGGTTAGGGTTAGAGTTATATTGTGAAAAAAAGATTTACACATTAAGTACATTGTTAAATACGTAAAGGACATGAAACAAGATACTCAATTGCCCAGTTAAATAACGAACACTTGGCATGTATGCAGTTAAAACCTGTAAGCCTACTGCAGTAGTTTTCCACTTAACTGGAGCCCAGTGCTGTCTTTTATTCATATTGAGATCTCTTGTTATTGCATGCAATGGTTTAGCAGAGATCCAGATGGGCCTCAGTAAAACATACATATTTTTGTATAAACTGTTTTCGTCCTCCATAGGTGCACTGTAGCTCCTTGTCAGGCTAGACCAGCACAGCTCGGACTTTAGGTCAAGGGTCACAGGTCCTTCCAGATCACAGGGGGCAATGACAGGAAAGAAACACAACACCCATGCATAATGTCATATTCTGTGGATCGGTCTGGAAGAACATGATGTTTTTCAAAGGCAACAAAATATGCTCAAAGCTTTTCTCCCTTGACAGCTAAGATGAAACCGTGCATTCAGCATTCTGAGAGAGCTGGTATCTCCCTGCAGTCCTTCTTTGTGATGGCTGTTATCCCTACAGCTGTGTTTAGTGTAACCTAGTAGAGTAAAACACTTAAAAAAAGGGCCTTGTAGGGGTATATGGCCACAGGTTCAAGACTTTTGCCCAAGGTAATAATCCATGTGACATAACATGGTTTACTAGGTTCCAGCCTCTGTAGTTTATTAACAGCACATGCTGACTCAAATACCGGTGTAGTGGATAAATGAGGTAAAACAAACATCTCTGGTGGCTTCATCAGTGTACCAGTATAGAGTACTGGTGACAGCTACTGTGTTCTTTAGAGATTTGGATTGGGTAGCTGTCAAAAACATCACTGTAGGTCATTAACACAGACATAGAGAAGAGATCTACAATTAAATTTTAGCATCTGTGGAAAACCAGATCAATATACAGATATTAATATCCCTTGAAATAAATGAAAAAAAAAATTCTTCACTCAACTAACAATAGATTGTTGACACCAAAAAAACCCCCAAAAAAACAAAGAAAAACAAAAAATGTTTTAATTTTTACCCAGAAGGTTCATACAAGACCGCAGATAGCTGCTAAGACAAAACACAGTCAGCACATTCAGACAATCCGGGCCAGTTGCAAAAAATAAATACAAACTGCAGACAGCTGTGGGATGACTTGAGTGGCACTCTGACGTTTCCTGAACTATACAACAAATAATTCGGAATGTCTTCTTGTGTAGAACATATGGGATCAGCAAAATGATTTTGTGATTTCCCTGCAGCTGACTGTTTTCTGAATACTTTGTCAGGAAGAGCATCCAGATGGAACTAACTTTGTCTGGAGAAATCAATGTGCCTGGATGGCGGTGCCCAGCTGATCCTGTCGGCACAGTGAACTGGGTAACGATGCACATGAGTGGCAGCCTGGGGTAAACCAATTGAGAAGCTGGCATGTTTAAGCTGAAGTCAGGCTTTTATACTCAAACAAGATTTCTTGGTGTCTTGTTCAGCCTTATTTGCACCCTCTTTCACAAATAGAAAGCAGACGGTGCTGAAGAGACATCTTCAGATTCAATAATAAAACAATCAAAAATAAATAAAAGACACCTGACTTTCCAGAGGTGGGGTATTTATCAGTTTTAAATTCAGAGTTTATGAAGATGTTTTTGGATGTGTCTTCCTATTTCTTGTAGTTTGATTGAACAATGCTGCAGGAAAGAAGGTAGGTCATACAACGATCCTCTATGTTTTGATTTTTTGATGAACAACATCGCAGCTCACATTTACTGTCTTTTGTTTTTTGTTGTACATGATTAAAATGCAAATGTACATAAGTCTTTTTTTATTTTTTTATAAATGGCCTGATTACATTTTAAATGTCTCCCATGCTGCTAAATTATAGTTTTGTTTTTAAGGCTCTGGTCGACCTTGACCTATGCAAAGGTTAGACCTGGGAGCATAAATTGTAATTGGTGGACTGCTCTGTCATGCCTGATAACCCTTTTTAGGCTGTCTTCAGAGCTTGATGTCAGCTGCTATAGATACAGCTTTAACTTCTTGCATTAAATATAAAACAGCCTTTCTTTTCTGTTGTAATCTGCAGCGATGCCCTCTAGGCAGGCTGCTCCTGGGAGTGTTTTCATGTGCGCTGGTCACTGCTGCTGTCATACCTTGTAAATCTTGCTGTCTGCTATTAAGTTGGTCATGGCTGTGATGGTTTGATGCTGTCTCAGCCAGACACCCGTCTCGTAGTGAAATACTGCGTGTTTGTTTCAGAGAATGCACCAATCAGAAAACAATAAAGAAATACTCTATGAGTCTGGTACAGCACTGGCTGAAGGTAGCAGTGGACCGTCTTTTGTTTCCTAAAGCGCTGACCAGCATTCATCAGGCCATGAAAGACAACAAAGTCTCACACATGTCTAAATCCTTGCTAATTGTTTAGTGATTTTTCCAAATGTGAGCAATAATCTGTGAACTGAGAACATGGTGCATGTATCAACCCTGCCGAATAGGCAACACAGCCTTCTCCTATTCCTCTTGATGGCTTTGATAGAGGTGTATATGTCATATAAGCTTGGCATAAGGCAGCGGGCCACCAGGAGCGCAGGAGTAGGTTGAGTTAATGTCTGAGCTCATACAGCTGATACAATTATGCAGCGCGTTGCTACATTACCTACACACATCACAAGCTGTAAATGACTTGCTCATCTCTCAAAATCACTGACATTTACAAGCCTGCAGCTGGGTATCGACACACAGAACGATCCACAGAGGGAGCATGTGATAAAATTGTGTTAAATGAGAGATAAAGACTCAAAAAAATCAGCTGTTCTCGCACGTAATAAATTATGACATCTCTTGTAATATCCTTCATTTGGGCAATTTTTTATGCAGCTCACAGACAACTGCGACTTTCATTACATTATCACCGCAGGACCTCGGAGGTCACTTCAAGTCACAGTCTTTATCTCTCTCGCTCAAAGCTGTAGTAGATGTGAATCATCTTCTATAAACACGATAACATAATTACAAAAAAACACACCGGAGTTTGACATTTAAACTGTCATTTGTCTGAACATATTGTCATTGCTTGAATCTACCCTAGGATTACTAGAAATTGCGTGTCATTTATTTTTAAAGATGTAACAATGAGAGGGAATGACGTGGTAGAAAGTATATAATGAGGAATGGGAAGAATGAGGGTTGAAAATGAAATGAACTTCATATGGCTTGTGAAGGATAGTCCGCTGCTTGGCAGATGGTAGGCTATATACCCCAAGGTAATAATTCAAAGCAATTGGGCATATTTGTCAGTTGTATTATTAATTTGGCAACAGGAGTGTATTTGCTTTCTAGTCTGATTTAACACAAGACAGACCGCTTCTCTCTGAAATGATTATGCAGTGTCGTACTACATCATATTATTCGATGCCTGTTCCAGCAACAGAAAGTGGTAACCTTCCAGTTTAATATCTCTCCCTTAGTATTGATAGTTATTTAAAACCAAGACATAATGCTGTAATAAACAGCTTGACGATATTCAGTCAGTTTCGCTTGACCGTTAGGTTGAAGCCCAGAACTCTGAGACTCAAAGTATAATTTAAGAGGAGCAGCAAGGTACAGTCCAAATATTCTGACTAATTATTTTCTATACGATCTTCCTTTTGTAAAATATGCCCACCGGCAGGCAATGTTATTGTCTTGTACTACAGTAGTAGTCATAGTAAACTGCAGAATCCATTTATATAAATGGTTATATAAATAGCAATATAACATCTTCACCACTGTAGACCTTACAGAAGATGAAAGACAGGGCACATTAGGTGCAGCTCTGCTCCATTAGATTTTGTAAAATGAATAAGTGCTAGAGGAGAGAAACCAAATCCCTTTAATCTGTTGTATTGCTACTTCCCACGAGTTATGTATTCCTCAGTGAAATGTAATTAGCCATTTTCTTTCATACATGAGTTTTACAGTAAACATGCCATGGAAGAGTTGAAAGTCTTGGTTAATTCTCATTAACAGTGTGGTGGTGTTGCTATTGTAAAGAAAAAGAAACACAGCATTATTAAGCTTTAATGTCATGTCAAGCTTTAATGACTCAAAATCACTTTTTAGTTGAAGTGTATTTAAGTGTTTAAAGTATTGCAAGTATGCAGCCCCGTCTAAAGAGCTTAAAACATCTTCTGTCTGCTCTGTGTTGGAAAGGAAGGGTTTTGCAACTGCTTTGTAGCCTCTAGCAGCTGAGAAAAGCTACATTTCACAGGACAAAACTTCAATAACACAAATGATTTGACGAGAGCATACTAAAGCTAATGAGAGACAGGAAATGGCAAAAGCATGTGTTCTTATAGCAGGGTTGGACTGCATTCATATCATCCTTAAGACAAAAACAGCTCCAAAAATAAAGAGGCAAATTGTGGGGTTGATGCATGTGGTGCTGCGACCTTCCCAACAGCAACATTGATTGTGTATTAATCAAAATTACATCACTTGCTTAAGTCAACAGCCAGTTAATATTATATTGCTGTGTACTCTTATAAAATGCAGGAAAGGGATTTCTTCTTGAGGCTATCCACTAAGTGTTCTGTAATGTTAAAGCAAGATGGCTCATTAAACCAGGTGTAGTACTACATAATGTCTGCACTGCCTTTGTACACATTTCCTTTGCCCAAAGCAAAACGTTATGTTCCATGTAAAACAATGAAACTCTACAGGGTTGTAGCATTTCTGCGGATGGGGTCTGGTTATCCCAAAACAAAGTGTATACACTATGAGGTCAATTGCCAAGGTCATAAGTGTGAAACAAAACACAGGCTTAAATTATTTTAAATTAATTCGATTGTATTCCAGTTCACAATGTTGCAATCAAACGTTATAAATACCATCTGTGTTTTGAATTACGGGCCATACTAGAGAGCAACCCCATGGACATTGCTAATAAATTATTTAGAAAGACAACATTACCACAGAATGTGGGTATGCATAAGAACAGATACATAGTATTAAGTGCAGACAAGAGTGCTGGAATAAAATCCCCAATTATCCACTGTGAAGCATAATTTCCAGTGCCCACTTGCTTAACAAAGTGCTTGTTAAATGTACGTTTAAGGCACTCCGAGATGTAATAGTATTTGATACTCTTTGACCTCAGGCACATCCTCCCCTGTTGTAAGGATAATGTGGTGTCAGCAGCCTGCTGTCTGTGGTCACATTCTGGTTGCTAATGATGTGATAATGGCTTTGGCAGCGAATAGGGATGATCAGTACAGTTCCAACACTGTCAAGCTTGCAGCCGGAAGTCCTTTCACCTCAGTGTTGAAGATCATCCTGTGAACAAACGTTTCTGACCTGGGATTAATCTATTGGTATGGATGTTTTTGGTATAGCCATCATACTAACCATTGACCAGGAAGGACTGCTTAGATTGTGCTTTAGCTATGGCATATATTGGCCAGAGCATGTATTCAATATAACATGTATCTGGAAGCAGCTAAGCCCCACGGAGGGGGCTGAGCTGGAGGTGAGAGGCCAATGAGAAAGACCAGAATCCTCCTCATCCACACAGCTGGAATTAAATACACCACCTTACACACGAGTGCAGTTCAAAAGCACTCTACCACCCGCTTCTTCAATATATTACCTTTGTTAATATAATCTGGCAGTTATTTATAGTGGGAACATTTTGAAGAGCGAGCCCTCATAAAAGGACTCTGAACATGTAGAATTTCAGAAAACAAACAAATACATCCATAAACAAATTAAACCAGAGTCCATACCCTTAAATAAATGTCTATTGTTTTCAAGCAATAGAGCACAAAATATTTTATGAATATCCAGAGGGCGAATTACTGAGACGAGTGCCCTTTATATACATGCTTTATGGAGAGTTATTGCTGGTTTCATTAGGCTACCTTTACTAAATTACAAAATCCAATAGACCCATGCCAATACAGGCTTCAATTTTAGCAAAAGGAAACAACTAAAAGGGTTGCAGACTGCCAACAAAGACCTTTGAAAATGAATAAAGCCAGTGCTTCATTCACCCTTTGCGGGTGTGGGTCAGGTTCCAGACTCTAGCCCCATTAAGAGGATGGATGCTTTTATAAAGTCTGGAAACTAAAGAACCAGGTTTAGAAATTGAGCCGCCTGCCACCGAGTCCTGCAGGCTGGTTTGAATATGAACTACCAGGACTATATTGTGTACATTTTAAAAGTGCAAAGCCTCATTTTGAATATGCACATATCATTTTTACTGAATTAACTCCAGCCATTACCCTGTTCTAATCTGAACCCAGTCCGCAAGTCTAGAATCACCCCATTTAATTGGCACCTGTCTGTGGATCGCCTTGGCCCTTTTCATATCTGACAATGGTTTTGGCAGAATTTAAATGTTCAACTTGACAAGCAGCTGTGAAGGGAAAACAAACAGTGCGGTTGAAACGACAGCAAACCGTTTGAATCCCCATAGCAGTTTAGTGTGCTCGTCTTACTCAACACTGATGGTATGGGTAACTCCTTCAAAACTAATCCTGTGCCCTCATGTAGCATGACCTCTATAACCTGGTCTATTTCTATTAAGTGTCGCAACATGAATCCAAAGTCAACATACTGTACATGAAGGAGTCCCTTAATTATCTTTGGTGACTTTGGGTTTATCATGAACATTAAAAAAAAGAAAAACAATATGTAAAAAAGTATATAATCCACAATAGACATTTCTTATTAAGCAGAGTAAAACAGGCACAGAGAAATGTTTTATTTAGGCTGTTATGCAGAGTGGAGCAGGCATTTCATATTCGCTTTATGAAGAACTATGACCAGTATCTCAGAGCTACCTCCCTTCAGTTAGAAAGGAAATAGATTTGATGTGATTATTAATAATAAATCCTGGATCTCTCTGAACCAGCCATTATCCTGGAGGCAGTTGTTGTACATCTAGCTACTGCATATTGCCTGGTTCTTAAAGGTACACAATAGCACATTGAATTGTGAGGGGAGAGTAAACCAGAGAAAAACACATGCTCTAGATCAGACACATGCAAGCAAAAAGAACATTACTATGGGGGCCTTTGGGTCAAAGTGTGATTTTACATTGAACATAGTGCCACATGGTGGTCAAACACTGAGTTCAGACTGCATTTCATGTGCAGACTGCAGATACTATTTCTTCTTATTTAGATGTACACTTACTCATACAATGAAATGACATCTTTATTACCTTGCATCACAGCAATATGCAGGAATACAGTGAATCTTTAAAGAGTGACTGAAAACGCCCTTCCCCAGAGGGGACGAAGTTGCAATCAATAAACATCCTCTCCAAGGCGCTCTTTATTTGCCACGATGCTTAATGTTTGCACAGTACGCTCCTTTTAACAGGAACATCTTGGCTACATCAAGAAATCCTATTGCTGGAGTGCATCTTGTGAGCATTGGCAACCCAGCATGGAGGGTCTAGATTGGGTCAAACCAGCCTATAAACAACCTAGTACAGAAAGAGGACAACAGGGCTTTTATGCTGGGTTGTTTTTTGGATGATGATAATAATAATAATAATAATAATAATAATAATAATAATAATAATAATAATAATAATGTGTTGCTTTTAGTTACAGCATTTGATAGAATCCAGAGCTCAATGAAATAACAATTCCTGTATATAGATGTCAAAACGGCTACTGACACTGGCAGGCATGTGGAGCGCTTGATGCCAATGTAATGGCTGTCATGCCAGGTTTGCTCTGTCGGTGTGACGAAAAAAACAACAATGATAAATCCTTACTGTATAATTTGAATGATTTCATTGTTGTCATCGAAGGGTTAAATCCAGAGAGTCCAGTCTCTTCTTAATTATATCAGAACGCTTTGACATCCTAATGTGGAGATCAGGTGCAGGACATCCCTTCAGAGTCATATATTACAGAGACTAGTCCCCAGCCCTCCTTTGCACTAAAATAACAGCACAGTGTTTGTAGCTATTCAATCATTTAACTCCTGTTAAACCAGACCATTTTCCTTGCAAATCCGTGTGGCTCATACATGGTCATTTCTTCTGTCATTTACATTTTCTTCTGACACGTTCATTCCAAATGCTTTAGCTTACAACAGCAATTTTAAAATGTGACCCTTGTTAACCCATTTGATATCTCCACTGTAATGACAAGTGTGTTGTGTTGATTGCATTTTATATACCAGGTATCGGCACAATATGAGCAAGGATTTCCCCTGTGTATCGAACAATAGCATTTTCAATATATATTCAAAGCCTTTGCCTGCTGAAATGCCAGTGGTGGGTAGAAAAGGGTTACATTTATTAAAGTGACAATACATGCAATTAATAGAAAGCAAACTCCAAGGCTCGTTTGGGTATTATTTTTTATATATATTTATTGGTTTGGGTCCCCAGTGGCTCACATAATAAAAGGCATGGCACATAATCTCACTGATCTCTGCGCTTGCTTGGGGCTAGCGAGGACACATTGTCTGGGGCTGGATCGCCCCCTACTTGTCAGGCACCAGACTAGCCCAGGCGTATGCAACTCAGGCATGTTTTCAGGTTTTACAGGGCTTTACCATATATTACTGACGTCATGTTCAGTAAGCATGGTATTACTGGAGTATGGTGTGCTTTAGAACCAATACTGCATGGTCACAGTCTCTGGCTTTGATGCCAATGCCACCCATTGGAGGCAGAATAGGAGATCTAGTATCCAAACACCAGATAAGCTGATGCCTTCACTTCTATGCATCACAATTTGTAATTATTCTTATGCTTATTTAGATTTTGTGGACAGCCATAGATAGAAGCAGTTCTATATCCTCTGCACATCAAACCGCATAAAGTTTTAGCTGTATCACTTTTGCAGGCCTGTCTATCATCCTCTAAAAAAACACCAATTATCCTGTAGCTGGGCTTGGATTACCACATTTGATAAAATACTGTTCAAATTGACAATCCCTCGCTTGTATGTTTTGATGGTTAAGATGGCAGCCTGCTGCTTCCTCTAAGTCAGCCCTTTTTTCCTGTCTGACAGCCACCCTATCCTGGGTCACATGTTCTGCTGAAGTCATGCTTTTCACAGCGAACAGACAGAAACCATGGCAATGAGCTGAGGCAACCTGGCAGAGTCTTCCCGCTTCACTGGATCTGGTGCATGATCAGATCAGCTGCCTGACTGGACACACTGCTTCACTGCTACAGGGAAATGTAATAATGTCTAGAGGATTATATATATATATATATATATATATATATATATATATATATATATATATATGACCACCTTTCATAGAAATACATTGCACAGTCATTTTCAGACTCATTTGCCCATAAACAAATCGAAACTAAATCAAGAAGCCCTGTTGTTTGCAGCTGTTTAGCTTTGCCGGCTCAGCATGCACAGTCTCTCGTGTGGTTCCAGCAAATATACAAGCTCACAGGACTGGCTCCGATATTACATGTGTTTAATAGAAAATATTAGTATGGCACACCAGCTAGCTTATCTGATGTGTCTTCTAATTTCTTAATGCATGTCAGCTAGTAATATTTTTACCACTCGACCTCGTTATAAGGCAGAACACAAACAGCACGGTCTCTTAACTATGCCTCCCGACTACAGCGTTATAAAGGGGGAGCACTGTACGTCTGCTGTAATCACCAATACATATAAATACCAAAAAACACACATTGAATGTAAATATTGTTTCAGCAGAAACTGTTTGAATGGGGAAAACATATTTTTAAGTGCTGTGGCTGATATTGAGCAGCAGTAATGACTGAAATTGCATGTCTGGTAACATAGGAAATACATTGTTAAAACACAGTCACATGTGTGAATACAGTAATTACAGCAGACACTGGCAACGGACATACAGTATGAGTAAGTACTATATTAGTACAGTGAACTTGTAGTTTTGTTAGGAACACTTAATGTAAAGTGTTTTGCTTGCGATTGTAAGTCGCCCTGGATAAGGGCGTCTGCTAAGAAATAAATAATAATAATAATAATAACAAATCATATTACAAAGCTACATGTTGGAGTGTTTTAAATGTGTAATAGGGACCATTTAGTAAAATGGAAGACTGCTGGATTATGTGTTTGCCCTGTAAGGTTTGTATATCCACACCTGGTTGGTTTTATTTTTAGAACACGGTACTTGGAGACGTTGTGTTATATATTACAATCCCCATAGACTTAGACAGGTTCAGCAATTTATTTTGCTGCTGGTAATGTGGCTTTGTTTTACTGACAGCCTCTATCTGTACAGTGTTATTTAGACTCTGCTGTAAAGTGTATTTCTCACGCCCATTTGTCATTAGAGAAGCGCTTGTGTGGAACCGCAGATGACCTCTTACTTTACACCCTGCAGTCCAGGAGGATGGGAGAAGAGAAGAAGAAGAAGAAGAAAACAAATAGATGAACGCAGTCATTGAAGAATAACCCAAAGGGCATGTGGGCAACAGAGCATGATATGATGCACTGTCCAGTTACCGTCTCATTGTTAACCATTAGAAAAACAGCTTGAGACAAGACTGGGAATTAGCAAACTAAATATAAAACACTGAGTTTCCTATAATCATATATACAGTAACATATTGAGTGATCACAAATTTCTGGACAAATCCCAAACCACCTTAACGTTCCTCTAAAATGCACAATAGCCCCGGAATATAATCTGCATTGAACAATAGACTTGCTCAACAGACTGACCTGTCTGACAACAGCTGAACCTTCTTCCCAGACTGAGAACCACATTCAAGTAGGTTAACCATTATAAACATTTGTATCTTATATGGTTCAGTCGATATTACCATATTGTGCAGAATGATTTGATAACCCCCCTCCCTCATGGTTGTGGGTTTTATGGAAATTACCATATTGCTAACAGCCTGTTTAATCAAATACCCTGCTATTCAGTCCATGCATATTTATACGTGCGTGCTTCTTTTTAATATGCTTTGTTCAGGTGGTGGATCGTACAGCAGCCACATGGAACTTGGGATTTCGCCAGAGCATCAAGGTTAATTCCACTGACCTCCTTCAAGTGCTGTGAGATCAATACAGTTGAAACACAAAAAGACTGTGTCACTATGAAAAGACAACGACTCTACCAGCAGAGCACCCTCTGAATCAAGAAGTTCATGCTGCACTGGCCTTTGCTTTCCAGTTGACCTGCATAGGCAACAAATGCTTATAATTTTGCCAGGCAGAAACTTCAGGTGTTTTTTTGTAATGTTTGCAATTTCCATTAAGATTTGAGGCTTTTCAAATGAGTTAGCAGAAAGCAGTTATGCACTTTTGGTCACCTCACTACAAAAAAGCAATCATTGCACTCGAGAATGTGCAGAGAAGTGGAAGTAGGTGGATCCCAGGACTTAATGACAGGAGCTATGATGACAGGTTAAAATAATATAATCTCTTCAGCCTAGAAAAAAAAGAGAAAGAGGGGACTTGATTGAAGTCTTTAAAACCATAAATGGTCTAGATAAAGTTAACCCAAGACACGACTTCAAATTTAACACCTAGAGAAGAACAAGAGGGCATAAGTGGAAGCTGAGTAAAAGCAAGTTTAGAACAGATGGTTGTAAGCACTTTTGTACACAGAGTTATAAATGTATGGAATAGACTACCAGGATCTAAAACACTGGTTATAATTTAAAAAACTAGATTTTGTGCTTTTAAATTAGTTCCTCCCAGTAGGGGAAAATGGTGTGCTAACAAGGGACAAGCCTTGATGGACGGAATAGCCTTTTCTCATTCTCAAACTTATATTCTTATGAAGGACGAACGTTTATAAACAGCTTGTGTACCCACAGCTTAGTTATTTTTTGCTTTCATTTAGCCGATTCCCTCATGGGCACAAAACCTCTTCAGTCCATGTACACACTCTTTGAGATACCACTACTGTTTAGAGGACCCAGTGGACACAGTGCTGTTTTACAATGCAGATGTAAGGGTTTGTGTTTGTAGATGAAGAGTCATTAGGAATTTCATTGTCAGCATTGCTTGTAAATGATTACTTTACAGAACTCAATCAGCTGCAGAGTATAAAGCACAGGTCATAAAAACAGCAATGCCGCTACAGCTTTGTTTTTTTTGTTCTTGTCTTTTACCAAGCGTGCAATGATTTCAATGATTTACAAAGTGGCAGAGATTATCCACAGTGCTTGTTTCTCTTTTCACAGCAGAGCTAATTCTGTTTGAATTTGTTGCTTCAGCAGTCTTGGTAAAATAGTATATGTGGATGTACGGTACATTTAATATACTGATTTAATTATCTATCTAAAATGATTGTATGGCATTAAAAGAAACCACATTGTCCATCATATTATAATTATGCAACAGAGTATCATACAAACATGTTGAATGGGTAATGCTGATTTCATTTACCAATAGTCACTGTAAAGTGTAAACAAAAGCCTTGTTTTCCTTCTGTGCTTTGTGTATTTGAACTACACACTCTGGTCATACTCCTGTTTAGAGAGGGATATCATCATAAATGAAGGAAAGATTTTCAATACTGGGACACCGAACCTCAAGCCTCAGAGAGGAGTCTCCTGCTGCATTACCATTGCTGTGAATCACCACCCCTTCTTGGCTAGCCAGCTTGTACTTTTGTGATTTTGTAATTTTGAACTTCTAACATTGATGTATTCAGAATGCTGTCCATGAAGGAAAGATATCTTTTGGTTTCCCCACACCTAGTTCCCAGGGATGCAGTGCCATCAAGAGATAACCCCAGAGCGTGTGACAAGCCTGACGGGTGAAAGGGAGTTTGTTAGAATGATTCATTGTAACAAATGAGGGAAGTGAGATTATTTTCTGTAGCATTGCAGGAGCTAAGCATTTATTTTTAGATCTGTGTTGTGGTACTTAACCCTTGTCTAGTGCTGGGGCGCAGCAGAATGAGATTGACTTCAAAAGCCATGTTTACGGGAAACATTACATTATTTTACTCAACCGTTACTAAATAGAACAAGGAACAAGTTTCACATACAAAAAATACAATTATTTAAGAAATCGAACCCAAAGAAGAGGGCTTTACCACCTGGTGAGGCTCATCTCGTGCCAAAGGCAAAACGATAAAGCCCTCAATGAGGCTTCTATTACTACTAGAAAATGGATAGTTAAAATATATTATATATATATATATATATATATATATATATATATATATATATATTAAAGTTTTTCTCAGTTTGTTTTTTACTGTGATTTTATGCAGCTCTAGTTTTTGTTTTTAATGCATACAAAAGTTTTCTTCAATATTCCACGAGTAATGCGGTTTGCTCTGAATTCCATCTGTGGTCTGGTAGCCTTCAGGTTTTGGTATCCCAGCAGTGGACGATGTTGCATCGTGGGTATTTCCAATAGCCTCAATAATACCTTAATATCTCCAATCCATTTTCCAAATATTTATTCAGACTCCTGGGAATAATACCTGATCTACACTACATAAATACAGCATGATAAGCACCTACTGAAACCATGCAAAAGCAATCCAATTCATTAGAAAGGATATTTCTAATACATGACGATTGGGCATTACATTGGTAATGTGAACAGGATGTTAGACGCTCCTTTTGGCCTGATAGCCCAATCCGTTCAGTATTTTGTGGTTGGCAAAATTAGTCTGTAGCATACAGTAATTGCCTTGATTTCCAGAGCATTGACCTAGTGAATTAATACCTATTAAATGATATGACGTTGGAATAGGTTGTTATCCACACTTTGTAGTAAATGTCATATAAATCATATAATGTCTGTACATAAAGCCTCATTTGGGCAGTGTTTCTGCGGTGTACTGGCCTATAGACCAAAGCCTTTTGGACTCCTTCTAATCATTGGTTAATTAAGAAAATATTTAGGGAGAGGAATTAGCTCTTTTTCAATTTGATGCTGTTATGCGCTCATTGAGGTGTGCATTTAAAGCCCTTTGAAGCTAATAAATGGAGCATCAGTTGGCTGCATTCCGTTTTTTTAGTTAGTACACTTGGAACACAGATCACTGTAGCAGTTTTCATTTAACCCTTAAGCAGACTTGCAGCTGGAAACAGTTTGTGCTCATGAAAAAAAAGACCCTTAGCGATTGCAATACAGTTGTTCTCCAGATCATTTTAGACTATTAGGAACAGTCTATTCGCCTATAGCTATAACATCTGCTTCTGTTTTTAATTTTTTTTTTTTTTTTTCTGTGTATAATAATTGTTTGTATGTCTTATTTTATTGCCTTCTTTGAAAGGACTTCATTAAAGGCTCAAGGAAATTATTTGAAAATACGTATAATTGTTTCATTGTTTTTTTAAAAGTTTTACGTTTGTTTCTAATGTTCAGTTGGCTTCCATATTTATTTATTTATTTATTTATTTATTTATTTATTTTTATCTGACTGCATCATTCTTGGCTCTGTCTGTCTCTTTTTTGAAGTAACCACAATTATTTACAAATCTCGAGACTAATTGACCAACTAAAAGGGTTGGGTGAGCCAATAAATAATGCTGTCAGATCCACATCTAGCAACAGCTGTGCTGGCAGACACATGCCCTGGGGTGGTCCCCCATTGTAAGTAACACATTAATGTTAATAAAGAAATATTCAATTCAATTAATTAATTTTATATATATATATATATATATATATATATATATATATATATATATATATATAATGTATTTGTCTTGCTCTTAATTGTATTATTACTTGTACTGTGATACTTGAAATGTATTTGCTTACGATTGTAAGGATAAGGATAAGGGTGTCTGCTAAGAAATAAATAATAATAATAATATATATTTAACCTTAAAGTGAAATTCTCTTTTTTTTCACGCTGCGTTCTTTAATCATGTCAATGTCTTTGTCCTTAGGTATAAAACTTTGGCATGCCAATGTGATCCTGGTCACCCGTTTTAAATCAGGGCCCTGCCTTCTGCTCTCAGCAGTCTGACAGTTTAATGGTAATGAATTTCCTACGGCAGTATTTAGGTTCAAAGCAGTGCAGGTAATATGTCGCTCTGTCCCAATGTGGTAAAGGGTGAGTGCACAGAGCCGCAAGTGAAATAACCCTGTTTGATTTTGTAATTGTTTCTCGGGACTGTGGTATCGATGCTTGTCCAAACAAGGAGGCCGTGATTACATGTGTACACAAATTGCAGTGGGAATTCTACACGCTTGTTCAAGCACAGTTTTGCAGCCCTAGAGTTAGTGTTTTTTTTGGTCAGGTACAGTTAGGGTTAAAGAGATTTGGTTTCTCATGTCAATCAGTAGGAGGTGCTGAGTGATTTCTGGCTGTCATTTTGTGATTTATTTATGTATAATAGAAAAAAAATCGCCCAATACAGTTAGCCTATAAAATGTATTAGTATCTTGTACTATGTTTGCTTAAATGTGAATGTATCCAGATTGCTTTGCAAAGCTTCTCTTTTTTGTTATAATATTAATTATTTTTAATTTTTAAAACAGCCTCTTAAACTGTCACTGTTCTTTGAAAATGTTGTTTCAAACCTATTTTCAAAATATGATATATACATATATATATATATATATATATATATATATATATATATATATATATCATATTTTATATATATATATATATTGTTTTTGAATCATTGAGGTATTTTGTTGGTTACATTTCAGCCAGATAATGCAATACTGAGAAGTTCAAAGGCATCAATGAGTTAATGACTCCCTAAAACAAATGTCAGGCATGTCAACCATTGACCGCTATAAATTTTAGTTACAATAATCAATGCCTTAAGGTCAAGAAAGATGATCTCAAAAGGGCAAAATTTACATATAAAAGGCAAAGGAAAAGCTGAGCAAATTAATTACCGGATACTGCTGCATTGTTTGATATAAGGATTTTTGAAGTATGTCCCCTTGTCTCCCCCCAAAACACCAAACACTATGAGCACACCCCATATCGTGGTTTTTTAATTTCTGCAAATGATGAAAGTAGGTTGAAATTCCAGCATAAGCCAGAAATTTTTGTGAAATCTCTATCGAGTGGTTTTGATTTCCACAGTGAATAATTTCCTGTTGAGAATACCTCTCAACCAGCTCATTTCTGGCATGCTTTTCCAAAGAACCCCAGCAGGAAGGAGAGGTCACCTTATAGACCAGCACTGCCTGCCTTTTGTATCTGCGGCCCCATGTTGGAGAGAGAAGGCTTCTTCGCCAGAATCTGTTAATTGTTTTGAGAAGCGGTTTTCTACATGGTTTGAAAGGCAGGAAGGCAATGGGACCCGCTGATTAGAACAAAACACAAAAGTAATTAAAATACTGACTATCATAACAATGAGCTTCAATCGAAAGACAAGTTTATTTTAACAGTCACAGAGCAGAGGGGAGGCATGCTTCATTTCACATCTTTGAAATTAGGCTGGTTTATCATTAAACTATTTCTCTGCAGTTTTTGCCATCTCAGCATATCTTCCGACAAAGGTCACCACTGAAATGCGCTGTGCTGGAGATGCACATGGATTAAGATTTTTCTTACCCAGTTTTGACATGAGAGATTAATCTGGAGTGCGATAATGAGATATTCTGATAAATGTCCACTCCAGGTTAAAACTAAACACTGTTAGTAGATGAGGATTGTAACATGGCTCTACTGTAACATCATTTGGCAATTTGTAAGGCAACAAAAAGTATATTACGTTCTCTTGGTGCTTCTGTCAAACGCAAGAAAGATTCGTTCAAATCAATCTTTGGTGGATGTCTTTTCTGAATTTATTATAAATAGATCATTTGCATGTTGTAAAGACATTTTTTGTTTGTTTGTTTCAATGTCATAATATATTTTTTAATAAGGTCAGAGTGATTTTTTTTTTTGATGAAGTCAAAGAAAAAAGACTTTGACAGTGCATTTTTTCTAACTAACCACATGCAATATCTGGTCTTAAAAGCCGAAGTTGTCTATTTTATATGAGAACAGATTTAGAAAAGCCAAAGAGCCCGAAGGTGGTTTCTTTGAGGTGAATCCTTTTGAAGAGTGCCCAGACTTGTTAAAGCAATGTTGTAGAGAAATGTGTGTGGTGTCACTTTTATTTTCCATAGGCAAGACAAAGTTGATTAAGTCAAAAAGTAAAGGGTTTGCTCTTGTGAATCATAACTCACCTCTATTTGAAACTACCAATGTTAGCTTTAAACATGTGCAATTTCAGGCTGTAACCAATTAGCTGTTTCCGATGTCAATCAGTAAACCATCAAATGAGGCAAGATGAAGCTCATCACCAACAGCCTCCTTGAGCCAAAATAAACCCACAACTAGTGCAGAGCCCACGACACTGTAGTGTATTATCCTTCCAATTTACTGGAAAAACATGGGGAAGATGAACATTCTGGAAAGTGAACCAGCTGAGATTACGCTATAGGAGCTAATGCTAAAACTGGACCTGCTATTTAGACTGGGGTTTACTGTTGAATTTTATAAACAAAAAAAATACTTATTCTAGTAAAAAAAGTAATGAAGGATCCTGGGTCTCGCCATATGTTTATTTGTTCAACACTTTCTAATTTTTCTCAGCTTTAGGTCACTGCTGTAGGTAAGAAGACAGAGACTGTATTTCAGAATCCAAGGTGTTTGCATCTTAGGGCAGTATTCAACACAACAATACAGCCTCACTTTATTCATCTGATCTATGGCAGTATTCAATAGAGCTTTCCAGTGGATTCAATTAAGTGTGTGCAGAATATTAATATTTTTATTAATGCAGTGCCATGTTTTGGGAATTTCCTCGTATTTTTGGAGGCTGGATTGAATTGCACCGTAGAAACAGCATTGCACATCCAATGCACACAACAGTGGGAATGTGGGAAAGTTCAAGTCTGTGCCTTCCCCATGGGTTGTCCGTGCAACTGAGATGGAAAGAGACACTGGATGTGGGAATACTCTGGAATACTCTATTCCAGTGCGATCAGTCAGATGGAAAGACTTTGAACTGACAATGTTAAAGATTCCTCAAGTGATTTGGGGTGTTTTAAGAAAAAAAAAAGCAATTATGGTTTGAAATAGACTAGGGTCTTCATCAGTTAAACATTGATTCTTTTCCAGATTTATAGTGACGGGTGCCACATCACTGGTTTCATGGTGCATTCCTCAGACTTCCAGGAAAGGGTTGTCCCTGTGTGAGCGTTGTTTTTGTTTGTCTGATTTGCCCTTTTGAGAATTGCTTTTCTGCAAGTTATTGAGGACATGACAGAAACATCAGAAAAAATAAAAGCAAATGGCGGGGTAAACCACAGAAATACATTTCACTAACCAGAGGCCACTTGGTTTGGGTTATAATGTATGCATGTCTTGATCTGCGGTCATTGTTGCTTTTCAGTTTAAGGTTAACAAATGTTTTTCAAGCTTATTATCTGGAAAGCAGCCACTATTGTGAGATGTCAGTGGTTAGGATGTGAGCTTCCATTGTGGTCATGGAGACCCAACCCTCATACCAGAATGGGCATCTTAGCCAACTTTGAACAATGACAAAGCGCTGCAAATCAGTCATATGTTTATAATAATAATTTTAAAAAGGCTCAGAAATGTTTACTACCGTATTCCATGGAAAGAGCACTGCAAACTCTTAACTTGGCAAAAGCACAGCTAAAGCATGGTTGTGCACAGGCAGGCATTGCAAATCACAGGTTAGTATGGCAAAGCATTGTAAAAGTAGTTTAAAAGAAAGGAAGAAAATCCTATTACAGACCAGCCTGTAGCTTTTCAAAGCAGCAAATAAAAGTAATTCTCCAAATTGAATATGCACCTTAACCCGTGATTGAGCAGTCTGGAGTCCAGTCCCTTTACACCGCTCAACTCCAAACTATACTACACTTTAACCACAACATAAACTATTGGGAAGTATATAACTAGACTTGAATGCATGCTAGAAGAAAAGGGTACAGGCTATTTCATAAAAAAAGCTATTTAATGTGGTTTGTAAATGACAACTTCAAATGGTGCAATATTTATTAACTACAATAGCCTTGATACTGCAAATCACCCAATTTAATTTAAAGTCTTATTACTTTAACAATTTCCATTTATAATTAAATAACCTACTTTATTTTAATGAAAGATTAACACAATAAAAAAAAAACAACAACAACAGAATCGGGTTAGCATAATCATATGATCATCAGGCAATTATATTAAGCTTTCATTTAAATCTCACATTTTATTAAAAGCCTTTTGAAGATTACAACCCAGCAAATACTATACATACGCTTAAGTGCTCAATGTTCATTATTAAAACAGTTAAAAACCTTAAAACAACGGCAGTGTGGATTATTGCATTTTAGGATCCCAGTCTTTTGAAGATACCTGTTTCAGTCTTTCAATTTCAGTTGAGTATTGACACCAGGTTTTAAACCCCACTGTGCTTGCTAATTACTGTACATTTTGTAAAGCAGATGGCCAAATGGTTTTGTGCCCTTTTCCAAAATGTCCACTACTGCCAAAAAGAACATTTCCTCTTTTCATATGCTGCTCTTTAATGCATTATTTAATGGCTTTTATAATAAATGCTTGTTTTGAGAGTCGGACAGTTATAACAGAGTGGTCAAGCCCTCCTACATCCGTCTCTTAACTGCTTCTTTTCAACGTTGACGTATACTCCTCTGTCCCAGTCATTTATGGCCCGGTCCTGCGATATTCCCTATTAATCCTTTTGGTCTTCAGCCATTTAGCCGTCACAATAAAATATGCCTTCTGAAGTTTGTTAATGAGCTCACGGAAAATGTAATTTGCAAAGTGGAAACAAAGTTGGCTTTGGCGATGAAATGGGCCGTTGAAAAGCTCATAAAAAAAAAACAGTTTTTGAAACAATTCTTAAGTGCATTATGACTTTCTGCAGAAAATAATTATTCCATTAATACTGTAATCTCTTTTTTGTAAATGTACAAAAACACATACATGCGTGCTTATACTGTAGATGGGTTTACTTTGTGAACACATAATCCCTCCTGGATCAATGCAATCATGTCAAGACACAATTCAGTAATAAAACTACCCTTATTGGCAGAAAAAAATATATGATGTGAGCAAATTCTAGTTGTACTGGTCAAATAAACTGACTTTGGGATATACAGCCAGTCACACGTTGGTTAGCTGTTCAGTTCTTTCACCGCATAGTAGTTATTGGTCTGCATGTGTATTCTGGATTTTATACAATATCAGTTCTCATTAGTAATGATCTATAAAAAACACTTAAGACTAGAGCAATGAAATGTGGATACAATATGTGTGGCTGAAATCCCTTCTATTTTAATATTGTTTTTCACTGAAGAAAAGGGTGTTCGATACTTCTCATAAATAGAAAGCAGAACATTCTTCGATATTTCTGACAGCCACTCTTAGAAGCCAGGGAAGGTACAAGCACAGTGATTGAACTATGCTTCCCCCCTCAGAGGGTGGTCCTTTCAGGGATGAGTCGAGGCAGTTTGTCCAAACAGACAGGAGAAGCACATACTGCAGCTGTACACGCTGAAAGCAGTGTGTGGATAAACACAGGACGTCAAGCTTCAGCACTGTAAACCCAAGAGCTTTCATGTGCATCAAATTCATCATAACGTGTATTAAACATTTACATTACAGGAAGCAAACAGAGTGCTGTGTCGCTGTGCAAGCTGCAAAAACAAGGGCAAGTTTATTCTGCGCTGAAATTCTGGATAGCAAAATAGGTCATATAGGAAGTATATTAACTGTCTAATGAAGGCTGTTTATGAATGCTTTATTTACAACTTGCATCAACATTGATTCCATTTCTTTCATTTATTTTTTTACAAGGCCCAGTGGTTTGAACACTCTTTTTTACGTGTTGCACAGGGTTTATGATGTTGCTTTAGCTACAGTAACTGTTGTCTGAAATTACAACTTGTCTAGAAAAACTTTGTGCATGTCAGGCTAATTCACAATGTTAGTCCCCGATAACAGTTTGTTACTGCCTCTTGAACTGCTTGGGAAATGTAGCAAAAGAAGTCTTGTGCATTCAATTTCATACAAACCTCTGTTACTCATATCCATGTCGATCCAAATACAGCTACACCACAGTCCAAAAAAGACACCCATGTTTCCAGAAGACAGGAACTTTTTTGGCTACAAGAAATATATATAGTATATATTGCTGGTATTTAAACCAGGTCTATGTTTTAGTCAATTAATTTCTCAATCTACTCATTATCACTTCAGTCTTGAAACCACTGTGAGCGATCTTCATGGATAATCCCCGGCTACCAGCGCTTAGCCTGGAATAATGAAGCTGCTGTTGAGAAACAAGAGGACTACAAAGAAGACAAACAGCACAAAGCAGATCTGAAAACGCCACCTGCGTTTAACCTTGCATGCGTTAATCATGCGTTTGAACAGTGTTGTTGGCAAAGAACTTCAAATCAGCCTTGGGTAACCCAGACAATTGCCCATTGGGTCATATAAGCATCATACAGTCTGGTTGTATGGGAAAGGCATTCTTTTGTAATGATCTGTACAGATATACATAGCCCAGAGTGCTTTATCCACTGCTTCAAGAGACCCTTCCTCTTAGAGTCGGGAGTTGTTTACCGCTGCCCGTGATCAAAGAGACAGATGCTGTTTTTGCTGCATTGTAGAGCTGTCAGGATTTATAACTGCTCACTCTCTTTGCGATTCGTCTAAAGTCAGCATTCATTGAGAGTATTTGGTGAGACAGAGTGTCCGATCCCTGTAAATGGTGTATCTTACTTGTTGTTCTTGGAGCAGGCAGTGTGCATATACCCGTATCTATACACTACCAACTGTTCGAAAGACATTTGTTTATTATTATTATTTCATACTGGTGTGGATCTCCTGCTCAGTAAAGTCAAGCTTTTTGAAGCTCTGCTCTAAAAGGTGAGGTTGATTTAGTATCAGGGATTTCTGTAAAAAGATTACACTGTAGGGGCATCCAGAATGAAAAGGGGTAAGAAGCCAAATGAAGGTACGTTTTATGGCTCGGAAATTAACTTTATTTGAGCAACACAGTTTATGTATGCCTGCGGAATTATGTAACCCCCCTGCCGCCCCCCTCGTCACATGACTTTATTACATTCACCATATACGGGAAGGTGTGCCCAAAAACGGTTTAATGTGCTGACAGCTGCAAGACTATACTACCTTTTGTGTTTTACTGCCTCTTCTCTTCTTTTCCCATGTCCGCTAGTTTCCCACACTAATTCTGCCAACAAATCATTAATAAATTTGACATAAACCTTTTGAAATAAAGGCTAATACAATTTCCTGTCGCTGTCTGAAATGTTGAATGAATTTTGACTGTTTGAATATTGCAAATGCCATAACTTCAGTCTTATGACATAGTTTCCATATTACTCATTTGTTTTCAAATGGACCAATGTCCAAAGAAAGAATAATTTCACCAGATTAGGGTAGTGCCCGTTTTACATTCATTGTTTTTTTGTTTTTTTACTTCACATTATAACACGTGTTTACTTTGTAAATACACAACCACATTTTACCACAGCATTATTACAGTAAATACTAGCAACTGACAACTTTTTTAAATTTAGTAATTACAAATGTTGTTTTGTAACACAACCATATTGATACATGCAAAGTCATTGTGGGACGACTATCTAAAGTTTTTTTTTTTTTTTTTTTTTTTTGTAGCAAACGCAATATGCCAATATAGTAACAAGTAAATCATTTGTGAATTCAGCAGAACAGTTATCTTCTTAGCTCCTAGTGTCAATGATCCTTGAGGGGTTAACCAGGGTACAGACAGGCCTTGGTGTTGCTATGGAGAAGATTTCAATTAGCTTAAGATGGAAGTTAGGTTAGTTCGTTAGTAAGCTGGAAACTGAAAGCTGACGATCTGGATTCATTTGGTTGTAAAACTGCCTGGGTATGTGCACCGCGGAGTAACCCCTCTCCAAAATCTCAGATGGAAAAATGAGATGTTGTTGACTCTAGCCATTAATCAAGCATGTCTCTGATATTTATAACATGTAGCCTCTTTCATGACACAGTCTTTAATGGCTGTCATGAAACTATCAACAGACAGGACTGGAAATGAAATGGCTTACTCAACAAAATGTCTGTTTAGTTTTTGGGCATTCCCAAGTATGTTATGCCAGGTTTCATAAATTGCAAATTGAAGTATGTTTAGCTTAGGTTCTCAGGTATTGTCAGTAATGGTCATGTTTTCTTTTCTTTTTTTTTTTTTTTTTTTGAACACCGAAGGCAGTGCATTTGTGTACTGATGTGAAATATTTCAACTAAATGAAGTATCATGTAGTGTGGATATTTATGTACATATATTTACTTTGAAAAGCAAAATGCTGATATATGCAGTGTACTGGTCCTTCAGTCACAGATATTATTGAAAAAAAAGCTATGCATCATCTCATACTACTAGATTTATGTACATAGGCTTACTGTTAAGAAACATATTTCTATACAGTGAATATCTGATATAGTGTATTCTATCCTTAACCGTGGAGAGAAAACCAGCTGTGCATCCTAGTGCTTAAACAAAAAAGTTATATGTACAGTATATATAATCAAAAAGAGAAAGGTAAAGTAGGTACACAGAAATGTGAATAATTGATACACAATCAATGCTATCAGGACGTTTGAGACTGCAAGTCCTTCTTCAGCGGGATGGAAAAAGCAGTGCTGTGAACAAGCTGCTGTTATAAACAAGCTGTCTTTCAAAAGGAAAGTTCCCAGAGGAGGCTGGCATGATGACTTGAGAAAAGAAGCTTCTAAAGTGACTCATTGAAAAGGAATTTGCATTATCTTTGTCCACCTGCATAACCTTTTTCTTTTTGATTTTGCACCTTTTAATACACAGCGGTTTCCCTTTTTCAAATTGTATGTATTTATATTTATTACACAATGACTTCATGAAATGGCAGAGCTTTTGTCTGCTGTTATTTATCATAATTTTCATCAGCAAAACAAGCAAATGGATAATCCTTGGTCATCTGCTGTCAGCCGCTCATGTTTGCAGAGATAATGATTCATTTCATTTTCACATGCCACTGTTGGAGCAGGGATTCTGAATGACAAATCATCTGCGGATCTCAGCTCTCCATATAATCTCTAATGCTGTAAATTAATGAAGTAGAACATTATCCAGAAGAGGAGCCATGAGTGTCTGACAAGACTAACATCGGGCAGACACGATTAAAGATACAGGGCAAGCTGGCAAGGGCAGCTGGTGTGATCAGAAGATGAAGCATCAGTGAATTAGAGGCACTGCTACTCAGCCTCTCAGTCTGGCTTCTGCACAGGGCGACACATTCTTGATCTGTTTTTTTTTTTTTTTTTAAATCAATTATTGTATTCACTTTTCACATAATAACAACAGAATAGAGAGTATACCCAGTAGGGTTACAGTACCTTCTTTATCAGCACTTTGTTTTGACATATGGCATCACTATCAGTTTTATTGAATTATGGGCAATGACCCCTGCCCTTGCCCAGTTCCCTGAACAGCTTGAATGAGGTAGGATAAAATTAAAAGCAGGATCATATATCATCTCTTCCCAATTAGAGTAGGCTTGCTGGAGGGGCCATTAAGAGGAAAATAATGAACATCGAAGTAGTGGTGTTTTATGCTGGCATAATATTTATAATGCACACTTAAACCTCCTGAAATAAACATTTTAAACGTTTTATTGCACTTGATCCCATATGAAGATGGCTTTAACAGAATAACGAGATGTAAGGAACTGCAGTAATTAATAATCTATAAATATGAAAGTTGTCTGAACAAAGAGCTCTGCGGGGTGTGGGAAGCGGTTTCAACGCCAGGAGTTATTAGCTCTGTCACTTCTGACCGTTTACTCTTCACTCTGCGAAAGGAGCAAGCTTATTGCTTTATCCCACACACTGGAAAGAAGAACTGGAGACAACCATCAAGCTGTGTAGAGCTCTTCTGTGATATAGTCAAGACAAGGTGTATATTATACAGGAGGTGCACCTCAAGGATGTGCAGACATGCTCGTTATACACCGGGTGCAGCTTATATTCTGTTCAATCGGACGGGTTTATTACCTTTCAAAATGCAGCACTGTTGAGTGTTTAATAGTCATGGACTCTATTCTAATAAATGGTGTAAACACTAGTAAGAAAGGCATGAATGCTTACTGCTTCCTACACTGTGCCTGCCTCTAATGACTAGATCCATTCCTGGCAGCATTCCCACCATGCCTTCACACATCAATATAGCAGTAAATCCTGTTTTTAAATGAAAGCCTCTGTCTCAAAAGTAGGTACATTTGGTTTTGATCTAGTATTCTGAATGACAGATGATGTATGTATAAAGGCATTGCCAGTTCATATTATTTACTTTTTGCATTTGGGTTGTTTTTAAAGTTAATGTTTGTCTTGATAAACAATCAAACACTCGTGGTATTAATTTGCTTGCATAAAAAGGTTAATATCAAAGCTAATCCTATGCTTTACTATAATATAGACAACTATATGTATATATATATATATATATATATATATATATATATATATATATATATATATATATATATATATATATATATATATATATAATATTTAAATAAGAATTTCTCTACAAATAGTTCATGGTTCCTGAGAAAAAAAGTGCAATAAAAACTCACTTCTGAACAGCCTGTTGTATAGATAAGAACCTTAATTGTCCTCTTCAAGTACGTTACTCCTGAATTTGTTCTCGAAGGTTAAAACAATAATTGAGTGGTTGTGTAATAAATATTGTTTGCTATTTTAAGGCGCTTGAGAATAATTAGCATGCTTTATTGTGGTTTACTCATAATTAATGCTTCAATAGATTCAGTAAGTCAGTGTAAAAAAAAGTCCTTGAGTGTTTTTTTTTAATTTTTTTTATCTCCCTTTGGTGATTTCTAACTTTTACTAGGTCAACATTTTTGTCATGCTTTCAAACTTAGAATCAAACCTGAGGCTGTGTACTTCGTAAGGGCAAAAAAGTGATCAACCTTTTCAGATACCAAATGACACCTTATTTTCAGTGTTGAAATCGAAGTTCTAATATTGTGACAGTAATGTGATGTCCACTTCAACTCAAATTGATTTTTCCTTCATTTTAGCAAACATATATAAATGCTCTGAAACCACGAGGATAGGAAATGTTATATATTTTGTTAGTAACAAAGACTAAATGTATTTCCTAGTTGTACATTCTTTCTCACATGATTTATATTGTAGCCATGGCACATTTAAATTCCAGAGCTCATAGAGGCTAGTACCTAATAGAGATGTCAATAAACACATATTCAACTGTTTGACTGTAACAGGATTTCGGCACAGAACACTGCCTGGTTGCTTCCCTCTTTACTAGGATTTTAACTTGCACACAGCACCACCAGGTGGCTGGGTTTTGTAATTGGAGCAGGAATCTCTTGGGGGAAGCCAATTAACAATTAACATCTACCGGCTGTTCAAAACTAATTGTTCAAAGGTACTGACCTGTCAATCAGATCACTAAAAGAGAGTTATAGCTAAGTGGCACCCAGCCTATTGGGCTGGTTCTTTTTCTTGAAATGATCTTACGCAAGAAGGCATCTTAAACAAACCCTTGATGCATGTGCATCCATACTGTCTATGTGAATAGATTGTTTTTATTTAAAAAAGTAAGTGGTGGATTACTTTGGATGTTTCAAGACAATTTGCTCTCAGGGAAATGTTATGTATTTAATTATTTATATATATATATATAAAAAGAAAGAATATATTTTATTTATGCAATAGGATTATTTTTTTACAAATTCCAATTGAAATGTAAAAAGCAAATCTAGGTCAAATATGTCAGTACAACAAATAATATTGAGGCATACACCGCAGGAGTCCTGAAATAACCTGTGAGTTAGGCATTGCACTCTATGTATAAATTACAAATGTTGTTTTTTTAAAGGGATTTATACAGATTCCAAAAGGTTTTAATCACACTGTATTTGCTTCACCACGTACCACAAAGCCAATGTCCAATTTAACTTGAGTTAACGTCACTGAAAACATTAAGCACATTGAAAACAGCAAAATTTTGCATTCCTACTTAAATTGAATGTAAACCATTCATGTTTTGCTAATGGTAGCTCACAATGTCGTATCCTAACATGGCACTGAGGAAGATGCTCATATTTACGGATCTCATAGTCAAGCCGTTAGCTATGCTGCACTCAATATATAGTGACAACACAAGTAATGCAGTTATTGACAGCAGAGGGGATGGGAGGCTGGCATCTCTGAAGAATCTTTGATTTTTTCTCTTTTTTTTCCTGAGAGGTCACATGTTCTTTAGCGTCAGTTTTTCAAGAACACAGTAGAACACAGCAGAAGAGATCACAACACGGAATAGACTATTAACACAGTTTCGATCGAGGACTAGAATGTTCGTGTTTACACGCAACGCAGTTTCAGTTAAAGAACAAAACCGTTTGCGTGACGTGTTCTATAAAAAAGAGCGTGTTTCTCTGCCACTTTCAACTCTGGTCACGTCTTGTTATTGTTTTTGCAGTACATTAACATACGTGTTTACTTCATCATGCAAAAAGACAACATTTTGGGAAACGTGTTCATTTGGTTTGTAATGCTTTCCTGTATTGATCATTCCCCGCACACAATAAGAATACAATCAGGCGTGGGTACAGTCCATCAGACTATGCAGAGAGTCAATGCAGTAATCCAATTACTTACAATTACAATCACCTTATACAAGAACAATTACATTATGTTCCACAAGATCGAAGATTATATCAAACACACAATTAATCACATGATATACAAGGCGACATTGATTTGAAATAAATCCAATAACCGAAAGATCAGAATCACAGTCACAAGTTAGAACGTGCATATAACGTAACCATTACATTACACCGAAATATGTTATACATGTAAAGTGAAATCTCATAACAGAGTCCTGAGGGACATACACTGCTTGTATTCATAGGCACACACATTATTTCCTGGTCTTTATGATTAGAAATGTTGTAAAATGCATCATATACAATGAGTATGTTTATAATATGTTTTGAGAGCAAAGATGGGGTGTTATTACCTAATAGAATCATGCTGGAGAGTAAGAAACAAACAAACACATTGCATTGTTAGCTGGCCTCATCAACATTTGAACTGTTTTCCATAGATAGAGGGTTTGCAATTTGGGACATGTAAGGATGCAACTGAGAGAATAGCAGTTCTTTGGAAAAATAGTGCAGTCTTTTATTGCAATAAAGATTATATCAAACATTTCCCCTTTGTTTGATATAAAATGGGGAGTGGTCATGTGACCCCCAGACACAAACAGGGCTTCAAACAGAAATGCAAGAACATTTGTTTTATATATTTACATGGTTTACTAATAATATTTCTATTTTGTATGTATACTGGTACACTTAAACTGATAAAAAAACAAGTGAAATTAATATGTACCGTTACTTTTGAAAAATAAAATGATTAACAAACAAACATGAACGGTTACATAATTGCCCCCAGTATACTTTGTACACATATTTTGCTCGTGTGTTAGATAGAAGTTAAATGTACTGTATGAGGGGCAGTCACCCAGTCACATGACCCAACCCCAGAGTTGTTTTGATGATCTGAAATGCAAATGACCTCAGACATTTCTCTGGCAGAACCCTGAGATCGTCAGTTAGAAGCTGATGCACAACCTTGTGCAACACACCTTCAAACATCCAGCAAGCAAGATTATTTGTATTGTTTTACAGAAACCACACAGCCCACACTGAGGTCCTGCTGAGTCAGAGTCTTGGAGATCTGCTCTCACAGCCTTCCCCCAGGCGTCTAAAGCAAGCAGTCTGACTTTATTGTGCGGGTGTATTTTGTGATGGGATTGAATGACAGTAAATAGTCAAAGTATCTATCCACATTGTGTGGGGCTGCAGTATCTAAGTATGTGTGGTTACGTGTCCTTAATGCTTTCAGCTTATGTCATTCCAAGCACAAGACAATGCACCGCCTCACTGAGCTTCAGCTGCAAAATTGATCCAGAAATACTATCTAATGCCTGTCTGTTACTAATTTGCACCTCCACAAACTCATGGCTATAGCTTTTGGGCAATTAAATAGATCAACCGTCAATATTCATGCAACACAGTGACACAAATAATTGTTTAATACTGGAGACGCTTATACCATTGATTATAAGAGCTGTCACCGGGTGCTATATGATTGATGAACGTCTTGTGGTTTATTGATCAGTCACATTTTACAGGAGTTTAGCACTGGACAATTATTTTTAGTTTGTTTGATTCCCATTGTGTTGGCTTTAATCAGATTTCTGTATTGGTTTTTAATTCATTTTGAATGTTCACTGCACCTTTTTATGACAAAGTTTCAAAGCACACAGAATTTCTATCCTCACTTATAGCATTTTGTTTTAGTAAAGGTTATCTGAACATTTCCATGGAAACTAGCAGTGGGAGAACACAGCTGCTGCTTGAGTGAGTTGTGAGGTTCTGCAGTTTGATGCCATTTTGTTCCATCACTGAAAAGCTTCAATACTTCAGAGACATTGAACAGCGGGAGTGTGTTCATAAGATGGCATTTAGCAACAGCAGTCAAGTACTTTACTGGCCCAGGTTTGAAAATTAATAATAATATGAATACAACCCAGCTGATACGGCAGTCAAAATGATTTTTACTGGTTATGGCATACTAGCAAAGATGGTTACCCATACTATTAGTTAACATGTTGTTATAAAAGGAAGTAACTATATACTATACACAGTTTCTGCCATGCTTGAATGTAGTTCTAAACTTTCAATCAGAAAATGTATAAGATGTCTGTTTTTTTTTTTTAAATGTATTTATTTGTATTGAGTCAATGATATAATATCGTAAAAGACTGTAGTTAACACTTTAGTAATGCTGATGAAATCTTGTTCAGTCTTATATTACTGTACAGCGGCAATACAGTTTTTCTGCGTGCAGCTTTTAAAACCATAATTCTGTCTTTGTGAAACAGATAGAAGGAGAATGTATTCACCTGTTTTAAATAATTAAATATGACAGAAATATTACTGTTGTACTAAAGCAAAACCCACTGGGACAGATTAAAACCGAATGCTATTGGGTAAAATAATTATGTTTTTTATTAGATTAAGTGTTCATTAGACATGAGCATTAAAAAATGTCACCCTGTGATATATATTTTTTTCTGGTACATTTTTTTCTTTTTTTTTTTCAATTGCGCTTGTTATAAAAAGGCTTATTGTCAAAACCAACAAGAACATCGTGTTGTGTTTAATCAGGTATGACTTATTTATATTCTAAACCATAGGCACCAAGTTGGCATTATTCTGTTTAATTGTACCGCTGGGGGTCAGTTCTGACTTGGATGCCAGTGCTGTTCAGCATGGGTAGCTGGGTGTAACATTCTCACATGCTATCTCATTATGTGTTATACTCAAGTACAGCTGTACACATTAGGGTTTAGTTACACACTGTTAGCCACAGCTGCGCTGGCATCAACTTAGAAGCCTGGGTTCTCTGCAGGGACAAGAGGGGACGGGAAATCCAAATTCCATCAGTACAGCATGGATCACATTTTATCCTAGGATATTAAAACAATGCATCACAATGGCACCGATTGGTGTTGGATTACTGCCTAACGGATGACATTTATTAAACACTGAAGAGTTAAAGGAAAGCGATTAAAAGACGGGCTAAGCAGGTTTAACTAGTAAACCACTGAGAAGATGTTTGCAAATGCCATTCGAGTAAAGAATTCATGATACCCTAACCATTGCTGCTGTACACGAAAGCATAAAGCGATCTAATATTATAAGCAATTGGGCAGTAACCGTGCTTGACCATGCCACTCAGTCTTCCAGGAGCTGTGATAGTGAACGTCTGCAAACTGGTCTACCCCGTGGATGATGCTTGTATCATCATGGCAATGTTGGCAAACACTGTACACTTTCATCAGACATGCCATCCAGTTTAAAAAGTTACATTCTACAGCATAGATAAAACTGTCATACTTTAGTATAAGTATCCATTTATATATATTAAAAAATCTGTACATGTGTGATGATTTCTTCTTTTAATTGCATATTACTTTTGGTCCACACCATGTTATAAAGCAATATTACCTTTCGTAAGTGTATTCAAATGTCTAAAGTAAAGTGCAGAGAGAAAACCAGAAACCAGCTAAGTATCCATTATACGTATTATATGAACCATCTAATAATACTGTAACATTCTTATAATAATCTTAAATTCTTCTAATCATAATCTGAATCAATCCTCTGGGTGTGAGGAGCAAATTCCCTATTATAATCAAACACGTTGAAACCCAGTGATTTGAATTGATTATACCAGTTTAAAAACCATCCAGAAATTACACGTCCTTTCAATTTGGTATTAGAAATACGTCCATAAAAGTTTGACAAGAAACCAATTCAGTCTAAGTCAAGGCAATATTCCACCTATACCTAAGAAGATTTTTATTGAATGCATTTTTAGAACGGTGCCCTTTATTATCTTTTTTGAATGGGCTTGGAGCAATATTGCACAGTAGATATGATTATAATGAAAGGAAGCTAATTTGTATGCATAATAATAATAATAATAATAATAATAATAATAATAATAATAATAATAATAATAATAATAATAATAATAATAATAATAATAATAAAAGCCTCAGGCTGTAAAATGTAGGTGTTTGTCTGTGCACACAGGCGTGGGAGTAATGAAGATCATTGATAGAATCAGCAAGGCTGTCATTAGCAGGAGGGTCATGCTGTCAGGCACATTAAGGAACGGCTCCTCATGAAGATGTGTCTGAGTGAGAGATACTGTATTCTGTCAGCTGGGTGGGAGTGAGCAGATCGGGAGAGAAGCAACAGAGATTGATTAAGGGACATGGAAATTGTTAGATGCAAATTGGTGATATTGCGCTTCAAGTGAAAGCCCCTTATGCAGTAGACTGCTCTGCAGTCACAGCCCTCGTTTCTTGATTTCAAGGTGATGTTTTGCTTTGTTATCAAAGACTATAGCTGGACATTTGTGATCTCTGTGTTTCATTTCATTTTGCTTATTTCTATCCTGGCTTTACAGATTTGCATTACCTTCCCTTTGTCTCTCTTTATTACAATTCTGTCCCGAATTATTTTTGCCCCAAGCAGTTGTTTTCATAATGCACATCTCCAGGGAATCTCATTCCATTTGAGCTAAATGTCAGGGAAAAAAATGAAAACAAATTTCGGGAGCATGCAAAAGGAAATAAACTAATGTTCCAGCTAAAGGAACAGAATCGAAAGCAAGCTCACCTCACGACAAATTGGACCATCCACAGATTAGTTACTGAATGCCAATACCAGCTTTAGTGCCAAAGCCAGTGTTCATGTCTAGTTTTGCAGCAAGGATAATGGAAATTTTAGAAGAGCAAATACTGGGGCCAGGCCTTGTTGCAACCATGTTGCAGGGCTGTTCAATAAGTGAGGAATGTCACTGATGACTTTATTAAGTGATGTTACAGGCTATTTGTTATGTCAGTGTCTCTGTCCAACGCTAAATGGAGTGTGCCAGCTTGCCGGAGATGACTGCCTTTGCTATACTCTCTTGTTCAATTAGTCTGTAGACATGTCAGGCTAGGTTTACAGAATTCCTACACACAGTTAACTGTTTCCATGCTCCTCTCATTAAAGGCACTGTTAGCTGTGTTCCTGTCACAGAGTCCAAGTGCTTTTTTGGCCTAACTTGATGCCATCCCACCATGTCAAGTGCCAGCGCAATACTGTGTGCCTGCATTTAAATTCAATCCCACTCATACAGTATCTGACGTTAAGGGAGTGTTTGTACAAAATATACAATAGTAAATAAATGGAGTGTTTATATAAATGAGTACAATGTAAACAGTAAATTATCTGTGTATTAGTGGGCGGGGTTGTAGCGCATATATAAGTGCAGTGGTTTAGAGGGGAGGGAGGTGCTCAAGTTTGTCTGCTCATCAGGAGCGGTGACTCTTATGCAGTTCAAACATCGTAACTAATGCAATGATTTAGAGAGCTTCCATGTTCAGGAAGCCAGTGTGTCAGAAGATAAGGCTGGCAATAGTACTGCTAGGGGAGAGGAATGACAACGTGTAGTTTGTACCTCTGTGCCTGAAGCGTTTGCATTCTGTAAAGCTATGCTCAGAAGTGTTTGTATCCTGTGCTATTTATTTACTTCTAACACCACAGGGTGAGTCTCCAGTGGTTTCCAGCCTCCGGTTCACGTCATTGTGGTTGAAAGCAGGTGGTGGGCTTTCCACTCTTTCACATAAAAGATACGCAAAATCTGTTCAGACTTTTCTTGCTACTTCTGACTTTCCATTTGTACCTAATCTACTTTTTATATTCTTCCTAAAGGTGAGGTTCTCCAGATATTCCCCACTGTAGGTGTCTCAAATCGAGCAAACATCTGTTGGACAGAGTCTTAGCCGCACTGATTACCCTGCCTACACCACAACCCATATGGGAAATGCAGTTTAATGGCAATCTGTTCCTCTGACAAAAGAGGAAATATATTACCGTCTTAAGAAAAAAAAAAAAAAAAACTATCCCAAAATATGCTGTGGGGGGAGTGAAGTCATCCTAAAAAAAGGTACAGTTGGCTGCTGCTCCCATGTAGCTCGCTGGCTCAGGCAGCATGGAAAAGGAAACTTGGAGTTTTGAGTATGATAACATTGGAGCGGGTTCAACTTACAGATCTTGACACCACATGTTGGCGTTACACCACTGCATGAAAAAAAAAAAAAAACTGCAGGTCCTTACTTGTGGGGGGATGCATGTAAAATGCATTTCAAGCACACGTGATTCACCTCACGGCGACACAGCAAAACTCTACTGGTCAATGGCCAGACAAGGCCATGGAGTACAGTATGTAAAGAATTTGTTTTGGGGTAAGAAGGTCTTAGGGGTCCATGGAGCTAACAAAGTAAATCCAGTAAATCTTACCTAAAATACAGTATGTATTCCCATCACTTCATAGATCTCACATTTTCTGTGCATACAATCTATTAATGAGCAAAATTAACCAATCGCAAAGGTAGAATGCAGAGCCAATGAGTAATGACAAGAACTCAGACTCCTTCTCAGTACCGTAACCAATCACAGATTTCCACACGAGTCACATGTTTCCGATGTCCCTTGTGACTGGCTTTGCATCACAGTGACAGCTAAAAAAAATTATAAAAGAATACCTGGACTGTTTTCAAAATCATTAACAAGCTGTTATTTATTCGTTTTCTTTTAGCTTGATTGTTGAACACTGTTTAATAATAATAATAATAATAATAATAATAATAATAATAATAATAATAAAAAGCCGTGCTTCATTTGTCTCACAATGGCAGCATTGTGTTCTGAGGTATTGCACAAGCATGTAAACCACAACAGGGAATGTCTGCAAAATACCCATCCCTGCTGAAGCTCACAAGCCTGAAGTTGAGAAACGAGTATGTCCAATTAAACAATTCAGTGCAGCTCCATAAGAGACCCATTGTTCACTTCTCCCCCTTCTGTACTCTCGAAGTAATCTGAGTAAGTGATATAATCTTTCGGACTATCCAAACAGATTGCATTCAGATTAAATATGAAAACTCGACTTGGCCGCTTGGCAGACACAGTCGGAATGTTTTTAATAAGGGAGGCGTTAACATTTCAACCGCGGCTGTAATTAGGCACTCGTTCAAACACTGGAAACCTGTTTTTCATTTTCATTTCAGCAGGAAGACATTGCTGGATGTCACTGCTCAGGGCCTGTATGAAGTTACAGAACACAATGTTATGCTTTTTTATATTATTTTGTTTGTTTTGCATTATTGCGCCCATCTTCGCTCATCCCATGCTTATTGTGTAGCTCAAGTTGTGTTTTAAGTTTGCCAAAGACACTGATTTGTGTCACTTCCCCTGGCTCAAGGAAATGTGGTGCAGTAAGATGCAATTGTTTAACAACCTAAAACTAGTTGTCCATGCTTGGGGGAAAAAAAAAGACAAAAAAGTTTGATGTACACATTCATTTTTTAAAGCTTCAAAATTGTTGAAAAAGAAGTTAAAATTGCTATAAAACTTATATAAGCTGGAATATGTAGCCCCCCAAAAAATAACATATATATATATATATATATATATATATATATATATATTAGTCAGATTTAAATGCCTATATAAAAACAAACTCATTGGAAGATTACATTTAAATACAAAAGAGTGTCTATTACATTGTCAAGTAAAAAAAAAAAAAAAGTTGTTCTCGTAATATCATAACCTTTAAATAGACTTTTGGCTTCGCATCAAGTCCTTTGAAATTCAAATATGCAATATGCAATATTCTATTGTATTAACACATGCACTAATAACAAAGTTGGTTTAAGGTTTTGTATGCACTTGCTTTGTTATGAAAATACAATTTAGCAAAGGCAGGGGTGTCGAAAATAAAAATCCTGCATGCAACCTGCATCTCTGTTGAGTCATTGCTATGTCGTGTACATGCAGTTGATGAAGCATTTTTGAGCTAAAAATGCTTGTAGGACTAAGAAGGAGCCTCGGTCCCGCCCTCCAGCGATGCAATGCTATCCTCCCCCTCTGTTAGTTATGTGTTTAACATGCTCTAACAATGACAACACAAACTGGCTTTGCATAAGCAGCATTCCTTGCCTTCATTTTCTCTCTAACTGAACACTCAAAGTACAAAGGTTTCATGTGCTGGAATACAAAGAATGCACAGTTGAAGTGCTTCCATTTTAATATACCCAAATGATCCAATTACCCAAACCATGGGCGCAGCATTAAAAATGCACTTGGATGAGAGACAGCAAAACAGATTGAAATGAGTGCTGACTGTTATACTGTTCTTGTATTATGATTATATATTTTAATCAAATGGAGCAAATCCAGAATGCAGGTATTAACAGAGCTCTTAATCTTTCTAACAGATTTACATTTTTCAGTCAAAGACGATATTGCAGTCCTTCTCTGATGTAGTTTGGTGCTACATCAATCAGGTCAAATGTATCCTCATAAAAACATTACTTTAGCACAATATACCATTATGTGGTGAATGGAGGCAAAATCATGATTCAGTATGGTAAATTGAGGTTGACCACAATTTACTCTAGTAAAATATCCTGATTTAAAGCTATGCTCATGTACATCACAGTTAATCAAGCAAAACTCTGAGTGCAGCAATATATGTTGGAGGTATACTGCTCCACATAACCCCCCAAGACGACCCACTAACTAAAAAAACCTAGAAAATCTGAAGCTTTTTCTTGTACTTATAAAACCGCTACGTTTGACAAAGAATGCTTGCTGTGCTTTCACACACAGTGCACAGTGTAAAGTGCTATAAAATAAGCTGCTGTGCAATATTCACTCGAGGGACGTTGCAGAGTGTGTCTGCTCAATCATGAAAACACTCTACGTGCTTTGTTCACTTTACATTTAGTTATCCCCAGCCTGCCATAGCCAAACAATATGACCTTCCCACCAGCTTTTAGTTCTTGCCTAATAGCAGGTACCAGCAAGATGGGGGTACTTTCACATATCTGGGGTGAGTTAAAAGTGCCAAAAGGGTGATGTGACTGTAGAAGCTCTACACTCTTGGGTCGTTTAAAATACTCCTTAATGCAATCCAAAGACAGTTAAAAGTGTGATGTGAAAGCAGCTTTAATATCTGCCCATGGGACCCTGTGTCTACCAGGCAAAGTGCAGTTACATTATACTAGCGTTGTTGGGCTATTTTTAAGTGTTGTACTCATTCTAAGTGTGCAGTGAAATGAAGCCTAATACTGTAGACTGGTAGATCAAAGCACACAAAAATAGCCCAATGTCTTGCTGCAAAAGCATAAAGAACACAGACTCACATTTTACCTTGAGTAGTTGGTCCTGTCATCATTTTGCAGATGGTTTACTGTACTGGGTAGGTGTTTTTTACTAGTTTGTTACCAGTATCTTGTGTCAATTTATTCTGTGTCTCTACTACAGTTTTGAAGGTAAATTTAACTTGTACCAGACAAGCACAGTTTGGGATATGCCGTAAAGCATTGTGTATACAGAGCTAATATGACATACATATTACCAAAGTATCATCAGGCCCAAGGCTGTGTACTGCTCAATTGATATGCAGCAAACTTTTCACAGTGGCATGTTTGCTCAAATATAGTTTTAATTAAAGAGTAGCCTTCAGCTCAAATTAAATGAATATCACAATAACTCTAGCCTTTGTAACTAAGAATTGATTCGGTCCAACTGCAATCAATATTTCACAAACAAAGGACTGGCTGTGGGATAGCTCAAGTCTCAGCAACCTCATTTCAAACCACAGCTGCCCAAGGACACACTTATTTTAAAGAACATTGGCCAGCTTCATTAATCCACTGCTTTATTAAACACAGACACCTGATTAGAGGACTGCAATATAACACTGCCTCTAATACAAAGCCACTGTAGCATGACTGCCAGACTAAGTCTGTTTAACTTTACATACAACACAGCAAAGATGCTGGCATAGCCATCATTGGCTCATATATGAAATCACCTGAAGACTTTCCAGACTTTCCTTGTTTGTTAGCTGTGAGAAAATGTGTGATCTCACATTTCTCAAAGTCTACATGCCTCTGTTATGACCCCAAACTAGCCTTGGGATGCATAGTTTATTGCAATCTGAGTTAATACTGTACCTTAATATACCTACAATAGAAACAAAAAAACAAACTAAGATTTTAAACCAAAACATTCATTATTTGTTTGTGTAGCAGATGCCTTAATCCAAGGTGACTTACAGAGACTAGGGTGTGTGAACTATGCATCAGCAGCAGAGTCACTTACAACTACGTCTCACCTGAAAGGCAGAGCACAAGGAGGTTAAGTGACTTGCTCAGGGTCACACAGTGAGTGAGGTGGGATTTGAACCGGGGACTGCCTGGTTACAAGCCCTTTTCTTTAACCACTGGACCACATAGCCTCCAACGTCTGAAATCTTGACTGCAATTGGACCGAATCAATTTTTAGTTACAAAGGCTAGAGTTGCGAGATTCATTTAATTTGAGCTGATAGAAATAATCAATTATTTTTTCTTATACTTTTTTAAAAATTATTATTATTTTTATGTTGCGCCAATGATGGGTGGTTGTTATTCATCACAGAAACTGTCTCGGATTATGCTTTAGATGCCAATACCCACAACATCTAGCAAAACAGCTTTAGCAAGAACAAAGTGTTTGAAAACAAGAAGGCAACAGACAATCACATTTGACAAGATTATAATAGGGAAATGCCTAAGGCTAATTTGAGACAGGCTAGTCTGCTATATCATTTACAGTATGTGTAAAAGAGATCTGAGTGTAATGGTCTAAAGATATGGCGAGCGAAGAAGCCAAGAAAAAAAAAAAGTCTCAACTCTCCTGGGGGTGCTTATAAAAGGACAGGAACCCGTTTAAGGCTTTCCCATATGTGGCTTTATTTCCTTTATTTCAGCTTGAGGTGTCGCCGTTTTATCTTTCATGGTTACTCTGAAAACCCCAGGGAAAATTAAAAAAAAAGGGGGTGTTGCTATAGTGACAGTGCATAGAATTAAATCACCATTGTTCCATGTGAAACTGAAGATCACCTTTGACTGAACGGTTCTGATTGCTTGTCAGGATCTTCCAAGCATTTAATCAGAAATTCAAATCGATTAAGCTTAAATCTGGTTGAGCAATGGAAAGAAAACATGTGTTTCTCTACATAAAATACCAGGTGTTGACATCTTTCCAAAAGATAGAGACATAAAGTGCAATTTTAATTTTAATTTGTCTTAGTAAAAGTTTAAAGCCTACAATTAGCCTGTGTGTGATTGATGATGTTTTTTTTTTTTTTTCTCAACACATTCAGGTGATTTTTGAGGTGAAAAAAAAGCTGCATACCTCCCTGTACTGTAGGTCTCTAGAAAGCCACTTGTGCAATTCATTTTTCTATAATATCTATAAGATTGAATCGACAATTATGTTCAGCATCGTCATCCTTCTTTATTTACATCTAGGCTTACTTCCACCAAAAACAAACACACAATACAATAGCAAAAAATAAATAAAAAAGTAGATAACCATTTTGGTGGGAAGTCTTTGTCAAAGTCTTTCATGTCTGACAAAGACCTCTCGTTGAAACTTGTGATGAGTATAATTCAGTTGAACTGTATATCCTATGATTTAATGTTTAATATGAATGATTAAAAGAACAATACAACATGTTATAGATCGGCTACATCTGATTTATACCTTTGGTTATACAGCAGGGAGTGATGTATTGTTTTAGTTTCCTGTGCTAGCGCCAAAATAAAACCTGTATATATGAATGAGATAAAGACTGGAGACAGAAAGGTGTCATATAAATATCATGGCATCAGGTTTCCAGTCAGGTTCATATATTTAGAGTTTGTCTAGTTGTTATAAAAGACATATATTTAATAATGCAGGATTTATTTTGTTGTTTTCAAAGGGAGAGTGAGATAATTGATACGGTTCATATAAAAAACATGCGTTTAGCCTTAGTTTTGATTTGGGTTCGATCCAAAATTAAAAATGAGAAAATCTCTGTGAGGTGAATTTCCAAAATTCCACTCTTTCTTTTTTTTCTTCCAGCTTCACAGCAATGTGACATACAGACCCATGTACCGTAGAAACAAATGATTAAAACACATCCTTAGCAATTACCTGTCCATTAAAGTGAAATCTAGAGCTATAGTATTTTTTGTTTAATATGCTGCTTTCATATTCCATAGTCCTCTCTCTTCAGCTTCCATTGCAGGCAGTGGATCCTATTGCTCCATTCTCTTTTGTTGGCCACGAGATAATGAACAAACCACTTAAGATCTCTCTCCTTTTCTCTCACTCCTTTAGAAAAAAAAGGCACAATAATCAAATCAGCATTTCTTATCTGAGCCACACCCAGTCATGTCTGAGTAAACAAGCTGTCAGATAACCCTGTTTAATCTGCATAGCAACTACTCACAGCGCGGCGGAGAGTGAAAAGGTGCGATAAGACATGCATGTTTAAAATAACCATAAACATTGAAGACGTAAGACATCGTAGGTCTCAGCACACCGCACAAAGCTGTATTATCTTTAGATGTTGTCTGCATCCAGCATGGCTTGTCCTGTTGATTGAAGCAGTATATATCAGTGGGCACAGCCTCCTTGGCCATTTCTGTGTCATATTGGAACAAAGCACCTCTGAATCGGTCTTTTACTACATTGTGGAGCACTTGCTCATAGGGCTTGAAAGCAGTTCCCAAGTGCAGGGTACCTGGTCTATGAGAGACATTGCAGTACCACAGGGAGGATTATGATATGGATAAATATAGATGGCAAGAACGGTGTTATAATTCAGTAAATCCACCTCGAAGATCTGGAGGAGTGCATATAAAAAGGAGTGCAAAGCTCAAGTTTTTTTTTCTCTAAAATCACCGATTCTGAATAAAAGACTACAGATCGTTATTTGTGGATCTTTGAGATGAAATGCACGAATCACAAAAAAAAAAAAAAAAAGAGACATTCTCTCCCGATACCATTCATTCTTATGGATTGCTGAAATGGCTTTTTTAATGAGAATGTCTGCTTAGTTAAAAGTCTGAAAGTGTCTTTTGAATGGCTCGAGGCAGCATATCCCTTTGCGAAACAGGCTGGAGGACAAAGCACTACAACACTCACCTTCCAGTTACACCTTAAACATCACACTCCTATAGAACTGTGCACTCAGGGGCCAAAAGGGCGTCTCAGCAGCAGAGTTCCTGTTCCTGCGGGTCAGCGTGATGAGGAGTGCACAACACCTCCTCAAGCCAGGGCCACACTGCCAGCGGTCTGAATCCCCAGAGTGTTGCCGTCAGGATCCCAAACAAACAATCCTGGCATACAAACAGGTCAACAGATAAAAGTGTTTGTTCTGCCTAGCAACCGGATGCAAGAAAAACGTGTCAGATAAAATCTTCATGTTCAATAGCCACAGATCCAGAGGCACAACGTGGCTCTTCTGACAGAGACACCGCAGGGGGGAAAATACCACTAATAGCAATTACTAAGCAATCATTATGATTGTGCCAAAACCTCTTATCAGGATGAAACCAAATGTGGCTATTTAAAAGCAACCCTATATCACTCTGAAGAATGCAGATTGCATACAGATCGTGTAGTTTGGCACACAAAGCAGATTGCTTTTGGGGAACAATTGTATCAAACAACATACTGTAGTGATTAAATAAAGATCTGAGGGAATTTGATATACATTTTTATTTTTTTTGTTCAATACACAGGAACTGCAATAGAAATGCCTTTCTCAGCTTGCATGAACATTCCTATGTGTACCTGTAAAGAAAAGTTTGATGCCAATGGCCAGACAGACAGACAGACAAAATGTAGTATGCATTTTATGGGAGCCAACTATGTATACTATTGTATTATTAAATTGGGCCTGATCATGTTTCAAAAGACTTACAGCCTTAACATCTCCCAAAGTGTGGTGTTGGGGCTTTATTTTGACTGCTACCAAACAGGTATCTAAAAATGACAAACACAACTATAAAGCAGGATTCTGCCAACATCATTTTGTTTCTACTGAATGTTTGTTGTGGTTTATATGCAGCTGGTTTATATGGGAGCATCATTGTGGCAACTGTGTCTAAGAGGATAATGGTTAATTAAAAACTATTTTAACATATGTCCATATCGTCTGATAATCTAGTTTAAAAATGATAATAAAAAAAATATAAAAATAAATGAACGTATGCGTCATATAGAAATCATATTCCCATTTGTGCAGCTCATTGCCAGCCCATCTGGCACATGCATTGCAAAAATGGAAATAATTTGTACAAAGAGCAGAGTTTCTGGTCTAATTTATTTAAGAAATGGTGACTGACCATTTTGTGCATTAAAGTTTCACTTGATGTCTATCAATAATCTGGTTTTATTCCAAAAAATCAGCAGGGATTCCTAAATCATCTTTATCTTTATCCGAGGGATTTGGGGCCCGGTGGATGAGAGACTGCACTGGAGGAAATGAGGGGATGTGATGAATTCCTGTTAGTGCCACATGGCATTGTCATCCACGAACCAGAAAAGGTTCAAATGCCTGTCTTTTTATAAACCTAACTACCCTGGGATTTCTGGCACAGTGCACAAGCAGCTAAACTGAAGTTAGATAAAGTTTCTTAAAAAAGCAAGATGTGCTGTTTTAAGAAGAAAAAGAAGAATGCAGCCCATAAACAGGTTAATAAAATGATCTGCCTGGGAAATAACTCTTGAAACTGCAGGGAGATCAATTGTTGCAATCTAGAAGATTACGTATTGTGTAGAATGCATTTCTTTATTTCTGCTTCTCCATTGAGTGCTCTGTTTTTCTGCTTTCTTTGTGCTGTGTTTGGTGTTATTTATTATATTTTATACAGAAGCAATAGGCTGATTAATTGAGTTAAAAGCCTATTTTAGGAACACTTAATTAAAGCATCATATATAAATAGCCAATTTTATAAACAGTTGATTTTCTAACAATGTTATACAGTTCTTTATAATCACAACAGGCTATGGCATTGTATATCTTATAATTACTTTATAACATGCCGTGCACTAGTAATATTATTGTTGGAATAACCCCTTGTTCCTTGTTAATAATCATCACAACATTTAATAACATTATATTATAACTGAATCCTTAAACTAACGCTGTTAGAAAGCTGTAGAGAGGTGACATTTTCAACCACTAACTGTCGTTCACTTCTGGTAATGCATTTATGTACTTTCATGTAAAACGCTGCTGTGTGTTCTGATGCTAGGGTTGTTAGGGGTTCATTTTCTCATACAAACCAACCCTTATGCAAAGCCATTGTTTCAGCTGTTATCCATGGGATTGGGAGAAAATGTAAAAACGTGCTGGTTAAAGTCTTGAATGTTGTTTTAAAACCATGGTATTTGTTTTCAGTATACAACGTAAGTGGTTCAATATACTAACTACAATAAAAGAATGTGAAATTGTTTCCATACTGCATGCTGTATAGAAAAAAATAAAATAAAACATGCATAAAGGCCAACATAAATAACACAATTAAAAATAACTACACTGACAGAGACCACATGGTCTGCACACCAGCACACTGTCAATAAGATGCCGATTGCACTGTGCCATGTGCACCCTGCAGTCCTCAAGACCCGGAACTCTTATTACCTGCTGCTCGTGAACTCCAACATGTTACCACGAAGTCCCCTACTGAGCAAGAGTGCCACCTGTGCCAAATCAGTGCCAGTGTGAGGCAGTTCTGTGGTCTGTACTGATAAACAGCCTGTATGTGGAGTGAGATCACACAGTAAGAGACGGACGGAGCCTCCTATCAGTTTGATTTGTGGCCAGTTTGGTTTGCCAGTGGGAGTGTGTGTTGGCGCTGGTTCAATCTTCTGTACCAGCTTGCCTCCCTGTCCCCGTACCCAAGGTAATCTCAGTTACACAGACGTCCTGTGATAGGAGTAAAGTGTGGGCTTGGGACCCGAGCACCGTTCAGCCATAGGTATTCTTTATTCAATTCAATCAGCATATTTTATGCTCCTTCTGCTGAACAAGCAGAATGGGCTTCGTGGGCAATGAACCAGGGACCCTTCCACAAATGTTAATTCAATACCGATCACTGTCATGGTGCACCTGAGCACACATGTCGGTCCGGGTTATTTAGAAGGCTTTCGCTAGTCCTGCATGTGACATCAGAGCTGTCGATAAAAAAAAAAAAAAAATCTTTCATTTCTGGTGACACTTTCATTTAGGATTCTGTTATAAGTGATAATATTAATCATGCAGTTGTGTAGATTTTAACATTCTTATAACATGTTATAGCAAAAAAAAAATTGTAATTGTGTGTTGTTATTTCTCGATAGCTGTTAATAGCATAAGTAATAACACGTTTATACATTGAATCAACAGTGTGGTACTTGAAAAATGGTGTATGTCTAAGGACCAAACAATCTTCATCCCAGAGAAAACAGGGACTGGCGATAATAATGCTAATAATAGGTGAGGTAAAGAGTTGGTGTAATTCACACATTAAGATAAACCTTTCTAATGGTACAGCCGTGTTTAAGGCAGTTATTACTTATTGTAGAGGTGTCATCCCAGCTGTGCTTTTACTGGCAAAGCCCACAGCAACGTGTAAACCGTACAGTATTAGCAGGAAGCTTCTGGAAATGTTGTTCACTGCACTATTTCTTTTCTACATCTCCTGCCTATGGCACAGTCCCGGTATATAATTACTACGAATTGCATAAAGGTTAGTCACGTTTCAAAGCAACCATAATTGGTGGTTGGCTCGCATACTTTATTAATTAATTCACTGAATTTCTAAATGGCACATAGGTTAGATTTTCTATTGCCTTTGCTACATTACCTGTAAACTTGCCAGGATAAAAGAAAGAAAAAAAAAGCCAGAGAGTATAGTCTAGTATACATTTGCTGAAAGCTATAGCAGGTTAGATCTCTACAAACAAACAAAGGTAACACTACAGGGAACTGCAGAAAACAAGACGTCAGCGCAATTTCAGCGGATCCTTCCAGGCCATCAACACAGCATGTGAGTTATTGAGGTCACGTGAACAAAAGGAGAAGTCAGTTATGCACGCCAGATGATTTTAAACTGTAAGAAAACAAGCTTGAGATATATCCAAACAACGTAAGTGTGACATACGGACAGACAGAAAGAGGGCATCTCCAGTTTTTAGTGCTAAAGAATATCATTTTCAAGTGTTATCAGAATAGGATAAGCGTTTCTCTCTCTATATATAAAAGATTACAATACACTAAAAAAAAAAGTTCCTTAGCAAATTTCAACCCAAATGGGCAAGTAGTTCTCTAATAATAATCTACCACTGAACTGTAGGCATCATTCGCGAAGGGGATAAGCAGGTACATATATTCTGTGATACATGTTAGATAAGATAACCATTATGCAAAGACTTCTTGATTCAGTCCTAATTTTCTTCTGTTATTGAATTATTACTTTCACCAAGATGACAGGGCCTGTTGTATATCTCATCTGGGAGGCACCAACACCTTCCAGTATTATATATGTTTCTTATGATGTCAAGCAATACAAAGTGAATTGCGCTTTGTGGTTGTCTAGTTTTGCATGCAGCAAGGATTTTAGTTTGATATCTTTACTAAAGGAGACGTCGGAAGCATTCTGAAGACTGACCATGTGCAATCGATTGAATTACCATGGGCTTGAAACCATGCATGAAGCTCAACGACAATTACCTGCTGATCCTCTACGTCGTAAATGAACTGCACAACTGAAACAACATTCGATGTGTGCCATTCCTCATTCCTTCTAAAAACTGGCACTGCACATGACTTCTGTGTAAGAAGAGCCAAGGCAACGTACCAGGGGTCTTAAAAGAGATACTACGATTCAACCCTGTCCCTTTACAGGGCTGACTGGTAACAGCCGTAATCTTTTTATATTTACGGGTGGTATGTGTCATTTCGGATTCATAAATAAAATCTATGTCCTGTTGCCGGGTGAAACTTAATAGTTTGCAAACTTCAGTGTAAAGCATGCTGTTCATCTAACACTGCAGCTGTGATCCACTCTCCCCCGTCTCAGGAAAGAAACACCTTCGTCTCCGTGCCCACTGCAATGAATCTATTTCCCATTCTGTCTGAAACAATTTCACAACGCTTGCGCTGGCTTTCCCCTTTACAAAAGAGCTGTGCGCAGTATGATTACAGAAAGAACTGATTATTATTATTGCACAAATGAGGAATCCAGATCAGGCATCTGAGAACCAGCTGCTCAACCCTTTCCTCTTCGGTATTATTTTTTTTTTTTCTGTACAGGCGGTTGTATTAACCTTGAGGAGAAGTGAATGAAAGGGCTAATGATGCAAGCCAAACCCCATTCTTCAAACTATTTTTTTTTTATTAGGACAGGATGCAACAGGCAAAATTAATGCAATAAAAACAATCTATGCTTTTACCAATTACAGTACATTGAAATAAATGCCTTACCATTACTTTATTGAACTTCTTTAAACTAGCACTAACCAATGCTTCATCTTTCGATTCTTCATTTGTTTTCTTTCTGTATGTTACGAGTACATTTTCTGCAGCTCACATGTTCCGATTGCTGTTACAATAATGGAGGGCATTTTAGCTGCAACACAGGAAGTGATTAGGTACCAGGAGGCAGCAGCAACTCTTTTTAAAGCACAAGCAAGAATGGCACATCACACCTGAGTGAGGTTAAAGCACTGTAAAAACTACAGTAAAGTTTGTTAAATGCATGGTATAAGCATAGTAAAACCATAGCAATCTGCACAATTAGTGTGCAAATTCACCAGGGTAAACTTTAAAAAAGGAAGGAACCTGGTTTGGATACTCTGCTTGTGTTATGGGAGAGGAGTGCTAATCCCAGTGTTGTTTTGTTTTGGTCTTGGTCAATGTGGGCATGGAGGTTCAATTTCAAGCCTCCCTGTTAGTACATTTCACTCTCTGCCCAAGCGGGAATGAGATTGCAGTGCTTCATGTGTGACCCAGGTGGTTCCATAATTATTATCACTCCCATTCATCAGAGCTTGACTGAAGGTTGAGCTCAGCGGGTTACAAGTCACAAAACTATTCTTTTTCTGAAATACAGTTTGATCTGAATAGTACTTCTCAAAAGATTTGAAATGCCACAATCAGCACTGGCTATTTTCTTTTTACCTGGATGTACAGTATTTATCAGAATAAAAACCCTCTTGAACACAGTTCCTTTTCTGGGCCACTTTTGCTCAACTTAGTGGCCTTGATCCTAAATAAAGTTATGACTTTGAACAACTGCATGTCAGAGAAATGCATGATAACACTTACAGCAATCAACCATTGAGTGGCACTGTGTAATATACAGTAACCCCATTAAATCTTATACATCCTGAGGTACCAGAGTGATCTACAATATCATAAGCAGGTTGTCTTACAGAACATTACAGAACATTACTGGTGCAGCTTTGAAATGACATCTCAGTGTCCCTGCTCAGATTCCAGGGTGTGGGGTCTGGAGGTGTTTAGCAATGGTGGGTTTCTTGGAACAACAATCCCAGAATCAGGAAGCAACCTGTGCCAAGCGTAGGATCTCATTTTTTCTTTTTCATCGTCTCCACCCTGGTGAGTACAAATCCACCATTGTGCTCATGTGGGCGTCATGTCACAAGTACAATACTGGATTTAATAAACAAGGAAGTTCAGCTCAGCTGGAGCAAACCCAGGGGATTTGAATAGAAGAACTGGGGATAAATAAATAAATACATAGAAGTTTTACAAAGCTTTACACATAGACACAGAAAAACAGTATTTTATAGATGCAATGTGTCATTTAATTGGCTACACTGAATTGACAATACAGAACTACTATGGGAAGAACAGCATAGCAAAGCAATGTAATTCCCTGTAGAAGCAGCTTTAAATATCTAGTAGCACCACTTATAGCCAGCTATTTCTCATTAGTTTGTCCCTATTCATTTAAACATATATGGAACCCTACATGAATGCAGAAAGCTTGTACTTATTTTCAAAAACATTATTAGCAAGCCTCTGGCAAATGTGATTGGATATATCTACAGGACAGGGACAGAGTATGATGTGTTTTTTGACTGCACTCAGTTCTCCAGAAGCTTGCTTTCAGAACAGTTCTGGTCAGGTAAGTGTGGTTAAATCCAGGGAAAGTTCTGTTCTGTGAAGAGTTTGCTGCATTGTGATACACAGCTTTAAGACATGTTTGTGCTGCTGACAAGACTGTATGTCAGGGCTGTTTGTGTTCTTTGATCATCACTGGTAAAGAAACATCAAGATAATCTCCAGACACGGTAATGTCATTATTTACACCACGCTCAAGGCAGTGTTTGTTTGACAGCAGGCTGGACTATTCAGAAAGAAAATGACATTTGAAGTGTTTGCTGGAAGTGCCGCGTTGCAGAGTTGATCTGGAAAGAATACCACATGTTAAGGTTATTTTAGCTGTGGATGGACACAAATAGTGGACCTGCAGTATGGTGATTCGAACTGTTTACCATGATGGGAAAACTTCAATCTGTGACTATTTAATGCTTATGCTGTGGATGCATTCAGTTATTTCATTGTTGTTTCATTTTCATCTCACTTAGACTCTCAGGGTTCAGCAGTTCACTACAGTTACATATTAGCAATGCATACAGCTGTTCACACCCCTACAATGTCTTAATACCGTGGGCAGCTGGGTTTTCTGGTAAAGTGCTAGAGTTACTTTTTAATAAACACATCTGCTTTTTTAAAACTATTTTACCGGCATAATATATTTTAACTTTACGTTATTTCCACAGGGTCATTTTCACAAAGGATTTACTGTACCGCTGTGCTCCATTTTTTTGTAAAACAAAAGACAACTTCTATACATATCTAACAAGAAATAACTAAGGCTTTAGATATGTATCTGAAGCTTTTGAACATCAGTGTCATTTTAACTTTTTAAATGTAGTCCAGAGTTTCGAGTCATGGACATTGCTTAAATAGCCTGCTGTCTCTTATTCCTCCCGGTTGTGATAATACTAGCAGTTATCTTGATGAAACGTAACGAGATCAAGAAACACTTGCAGGTAATCTCTCCTTGTCCACTAGAGGGAGCCGTGGCACTTAATGCTGCCTCCTTGTGAGAGCCAAGGGAAGTGCATTTGACACCCTTGTGTACAACACATTACAGGTCTTAGTGCATCCTATTACTTAAGACACATAAGCAACCAAGCCTTTACCTGCATCTGTTAACACAAGATGAAAACATGTTGCAGTCTCTGTGCTTGGGGTCCCTTTAGGTGTGTATTAATAAACGATGCACTTTGGGGAAAAACACAACAAAACAAAACAAAGCACAGTTAACTTTGTAGGGCTGCAGTGTTCATAAATTAAGCTGCTTTATTCAGACATGTGAAATGTGCTTGCTTTATGTACAGTGCATCCAACCTAGATCTTCAGTGTGGAATAAAACCAGCCGGGTTGTTTTAGCAGCATTGCTCATTCTTTTCAACGACAGTTCTCCTTATTTTGTCAAGTCGGACCCTTTTAAACCTTTGTGCCATTAGGCAGTTAGCATGCATTTGAGATAATATCCGGTGTGAAACTGGTGTGCAGCATATAGCTGTCAGTCTGGAGTATGGCCAGGTCAGGCCAGGTCAGCTAAGGGCAAAGTGAGCTGCACAAAGCAACGCTGAAAAAATCTGTGAAAGAAGACCTTGACTGCTTGATGACCTGAAAAGCAACACACCTGTCTACCTATTATAATTAGTTTTAAATGAGCTATTCAAATTCCACAGAGTCAGGTTACAAAGATCTCCAAACTGTTTGAAATGAAATTCAATAAACAATTCAAGTAGTGAACGTTTATCAGCTCCAAGCAGATAAACAGCAGGACTTTAAGCAGATTATTTCCTAATAAGCCTTATAAACATATATAGAATACACATGAGACAGAATAGAGCTGCACCTGAATTAAATAATGGCCTTAATGTGTAAATCTTAAAAATATATACAATAAAAAAGCCATTTCCTATTTAATGGTTTCTTACAAAATGTATCTTTTTTTTCAGCTGTAATTGTTTTCCTTAACCTTCAAAGAAGAATACGTATCTGTAACAAGCCCTTGGATTACATTTGAATTATACATGCTGCATTTCATTATAGCTGCTGAACAGCTATCAGATAATATGACAGCTCTGGTGTGTAATCATACTGTATAGTCCACACAGTGCCAAAAACAACAACAAATCACTTATCTTAATCACACTACTTTATTTTGATATTTGTTACTTTAAAAAAAAGATGCTACTGTATACAGATAGCGATGTCATAATTAAGAGCAATTCAGATAGACTTACTACAAATTCTTAACATGTATTGCATTCAATAATTGAGGACTGCTTCTATACTATATTAATCCATTGCATCTATTAAAGCTGTTGCTCAATCTTTCAATTCTCTGCCTTCCATATTTATTAGATTTTATGTGCAACTTAGGGCAACAACAAGAAGAACTGTATGTAATATATATATATATATGCCCTTGAGTTCAGAAAGCTAATACAGTATGATGTACAGACTTTAATATCTGTGAAAATGGAAAGGCACTACCAGGGAACTATATGCTTTACAAGTTGCAGTGCACATTTCTCTGGCTTGTGACACAAAGTGGCAGCGTAATCTGCCTTGAATATTATATATAGTTTACTGTGGGAAACTATTTATTCTTTAGAGCTACAGATCTACAGTAGCTCAAAGTAACTGGGTTGAATTCAAGGGTTTCCATTACGTAAAAGGTTTTAGGGCAACTATGTAAATGTGAATCTCTGATTAAGATGAAAAGAAGCTGTGTATATCTGAACCTAATTAAACCTGGTGCAATCAAGCCCCTTGTTATAACACCTCATGCACTATGACATGCATATTGAAGGAGTGTAGGGCTTGTTATCTGAAAATTTAGCTGTGACAAATCACGCTTTAGGAATAGTGATTCATCTGCATAATCATTTACTGCAGAGAATTAGAATTGTTACTCAGATTATGTCCTTGAGAGAACCCTGCTCAGACATAATTATTTCTAATATTTTAAATGATGCATCATTAAGACGGGTTACCTGTGGTACAGCGCGAGCCTTGCAGGCACTTTAAAGGGTTTGAGATGACTGGTTTCTCTCTGTAAGAAGCAGATGGCTAAATTATACACTTCAAATGCAGTGTGGGACCTAGCTGTGATTTGATTTTCAGAGCCACAGGGCCCGAAGTGACAGAGTTAGTCCTCACCTAGCAGAAAATTGAACTTTTTGCCCGCCCTGAAGGTGAACATGACCAAACTAAGGTGGGTGCCAAATGCACATGCAAACAGGGGCCATGGTCTATCAGGCATTATAACAACACCAAGTAGCAAAGTCATGTTCCAAGATGCATCACAGTCCCTAGATGTTCAGTTTCGCACTGAACAAAATGCATTGATAAATCATTGTAGTCCAAAAGGATGCATGAAGTGGATTGAGAATTAACAGTCAAGATAGACTCTGCTACGAGTTCTGTCTTAACAAAATGTGCAAATCTCTTTATTTCCCTCAGTCTACATTGTATAATAGTGCTACTTAATTATACTTCTGTTTTAATTAGTGCTTCTTATTTAAACTAACAAACTGGGCTGAACAAGCAAAACATGTAGAGGTCTTTTATAAATTATATATATATATATATATATATATATATATATATATATATATATATATATATATATATATATATATATATATTATGTGACTTTACCTGCTATGCATTCTGATAGTTTTGATCAGTTCCCTCGACTCAGATAATGTCTTTGTTTTTCCATGTTCTCCTCCCACACTGAAGCCTTGTGTGAAGAGCTTCAAGGGAAGTGATAGCACTGCTCTCAGGGGGAGATAATGCAGACTCAAGGGGATAAGAGTGGAGGCAGACACTGTATCTCCTTCTGAAGGGAAATAGTACCGACCTCTATACACCGCTCAGTCCAAAAATAGCATTTCCTAAAAAATAATGCAAACTGAATTATAAACCCACGAGCATGCATTTCACAATCACAACCCAGGAATAGAATTATATCAGCACCTACAGTATTTACTGCACAGCATGTGCCACCTGCGAAGTGCTGGAGGCCCTTTTTAATAATATTCTCTCTGGAGTATGTGATATATTTCTGATATGATGCATATTGGTAATTTAAAATACACAGCTTTATGATACACATTCTGAATCTTTACTTTAATTATTGAAACACATATAGTATAAACCTTATATCATTGATATATTTTTTAAACGATATGTTCAAAATCTATTTTGATTTTGTTTCTATGTGGTATAATATATACTGTAAGAAGTTGGGGTCTATTCAATTGATGTGAACATCGGCCAATCAACTGTAAATACTACCACCTTTAGTCCAATTTAGTACCCCCTATATTGAAAGTGAAATATATTGAATGGTTAAAACATTCTTACAAATCAAATTAAATACCAAATGTATCAGGTACACCACAGTGTTCACATTGTATCTAAAAGACAGCATCTTCTGCAATACCCCCCCCCCCCCCCTCCAGCCACTCCCCCGCACCTCCCCCTGTCCCCTTGTCCCCCCCCCCCTCCACATCCCCAGAGGGGACATGCAATAAAATGCTTGTTTTATTAGATTTGATCTTAGAATCTGTTCCATAATTGCTTCTGCTGAAGTCCCTGCCAATGCTAGCACAACCTGGTAATTTATAAGGATATTAAGAGTCACGATGTAAATGATACAATCATTTATACTGTGCCTTTACATTGACTTCAGGGGAAGCCTGTTTGAAGTGTATTCAAAGTAAGTATTGGCTGAAATATATTTATGTCAAGGGCATGTGTTTTATAGTGGCAGTGAATATCATCTGTTATACATTTAGAATATAATATATGTCCTCATGATTTACACAGTATTATTAAATATACCTTACCCTTTATATCGTTGTTTCTCCTTTACTGTATGTTAAAGACAAACAGATGAGCACCGTATGTGTTTGTTAGCTTTTTTGTTCACCGCTTGGATTATTCACATGCAGTATGAGTACAAGTAATGAGCATATGTTTCATTTTCTTATTGAGGTTTTGCATTATACAATAAGACTAGCGAGGTTCAGCTGTGTGTATGTGTTTGCCTTGACATTGTTTATGCATAAGTCTGTACTTGGTGGTGTTGGAAGCCCTGCATCAAATTAATTATCTAAAATTGCAAAATCTCGGATTATATGGATAGGTTATCATATGTTGTAAATAAGATTAACTGTGTTAAAGTGCTGGGGAAAATGAGTGTGCATGCAGAACAATGTGCAAGTACTGTATTATGTGCTGCCATGGGGCTCCATGAAAACCCAAGCAGTGTAGAGAGAGTGCTGGCAGACCCCTGAACCAAGAGTTTATCAAACCCATACCTAACTACAGTACTTCTAATAATAACTGCCTGTAGGCATTAAAGCTGTGCGGAGAGATTTCAGAGAAGTACATATTTGAAATCTGCCGATGAAGCTTGTTAAAGTAAGGGCCTTGCAGGTTTGAAATGGTTTTCATACCAAGATTATGCAGCGTGGCAATGTCATTTACAGATAACTGTCTTGGATTTATCTGGGGCTCATAACAACCTGGTACTTGAAACCCTGAAGCATGGCAGTGATCTCTCAGCATACCAGCCATCTCTACATTGTATTCTCAAAACCCAGCTTCTAAGAAAAAGGCAGGATTCTTTTATTAGGATTTTTTTTTTACTTTTTATTATTATTTTAATTTTTTATATTATTTTTATATTATTAAATATTTCAATATCTACTTAAGGGTCACAGCCCCTCCCTTTCAACTCCAATAATGCCTGACACACTTCTTGTTTGAGTATCAGCTTCATTGTGGACCCAACTCTATGAAAGAAAACTGACGTAAATGGAAGTGTAAAACACATTGCCGGAATGCTTTCACGGAGCGGGGGAACTTGCATTACAATTAACACTGACTCACACTCAGTAACTGAAGTGGGCCTGCTGGGGCTAACATTGCAATCCACCTTGGAACTCTGGAACTGCAATATGCGTTCAAGTAGGTAGAGGAGGTCACCTGAGAGACATGGAATACACTCGACTGCATCCTCGGTGTGCACTGGAAAACAACAGCACTCACCCACTGTAGCTTTCACACGTGATTGTCCCAGGGACTCCGAAGGGCCAAGACAGCATGTTGAGATCAGCAAAGCAGGCATGAGGAGTGAACTCTGCGCTGCCTACATGGACTAAGCAGAAACTACGGTTGTAGGATGCCTGTCTTTATTTCTCGCCGTTCTGTCATAGTATGATGCGTGTTGTACATGAATGCAAGGCAAAGCATATATTATATTATATTCTTCTCCAATTACTGTAATCCTATGCAAATGGCATGGACCATTTTGAATACGAGAACTGTCTAAATGCATGTACTGCATGATTCGCTTTACAACATATCCAGAGTTGGTTCACATTAAACAGATCTATTTACTGTACTTGGAACTGGAAAATTGCAAAGGATGTGTACTGTAGTTATGTGTGGTCTGAATAAAATTACTGTAATCAGATCAAAAACTGTGCATTGTTGTCAAAGAATGTCTTATCTTATATTTGGGTTATTTTGAAACAAGTCTTGAGTATACTGCATCCCTCTTTTTACCTTCCTGTATATGGCACTATAATTGGCATATGACATTCTTCATCTAGGGTAGGCAATTTTACCCAAGCTAACGAGCTGTACTGGACTACAGAGTAGGGGCCGTTCTTTCCATAGCCCCTAAAGTTAAACAATAAAAAAATGCTGCATCATAAAGCAAAAGCATATGAGCAACACCAGCAGATACTAGACATCATAACAGCTGTTTTGATATTAAGTCATCATAAGATAACCTTTGGGGTTTTAGCTTTGCAGCTTCACCTTTTTTAAAGGGGAAGAGGTTCATCTTAGCAAACGTGAGTGCGTTTCATCCGAGCCTCTGCTACACTTATAGGAACTGGTGTCTGGGGGCCTCACAAAACATTTTTTTCTGTTCTTTTTTCCAATGCTTCAGAAAATCTCACCTCCCAGATGATTAAGTTCAAAGGCATGCACTTTTATGTTGATCTCCGCACACTTACAGTGTCTTTTTTCTTGGCAACACCTTTAGCTGCCAGTATCTTAAGTGTATTTAAAGCACCACACACCTTTGTGTCTCTTTGAGCCGCCAGGGTGTATTGTTTTTAATAGTAGTCGAGGGGCTTGATCATTTCCATCTCTCAGAAATGAAACAGGACGCTGCAGAAGTCCATTTAGATTAGGATGATTAAATCCTGGAGAGTTTCTAGAGGAAAGTGTGAAACAAAAAGCTTTGGAGGAAATGTGTTATATCTACATAATAAACGTACACATGTCCTCAGCTTTCTAATTTTATAGTAGATACCTAACATTGTGAAGCATTTACGGTTTCTTAAGAGGCAGCGATCACAACCTGTTCACAGATTGGGGAATGAAATAAATACAAATGAAAGCGCTGTGTTATCTACTCTGCAGTATACTGCAACATGTTGCTATAGAGACCCAGTCCTACTTTTCATTTCTCCCTAATAACACATTTTGAACAACAACATGTTATTTATAAGTGCTTCTCATTAAAGCCCTCTACATGTTTAACACAATTGCCAAAACAAATTAAAAAATACAGTTAAAAAGCCCTGCAAAAAACAAACAAAAAAAAAACATAGGACTAACGAACCCTCGCAGAGGCCAAGCTAAACCAAATCTGCATGAGGTAATATCATTGTTTTAATCATGGGTAATTTCATGCCAATGAGTTTGGTTTGTTTATACCATCTTGTTACCACAATGAGAGTCTAGAACACTGGCAATCTAGTCTCCCTGGTAACTATGTTGTGTCTGCCAAAAACAGCTTTGGTTACATCTCAAATAGTTTCCATACAAAACAGGGCGTTTAGTGGGCCGACAAATGTGCAGACTTAGGGAATGTCTACGGTTAACTTTCTTAATCCACTGCTCTTCACACAAAAGCATATTACAAACAGTCATGCTAAACAATTATGAAGATTTGTCTTATTTACTGCAGTTCTATCCGCTCAGGCTGGCGGCTCTTTGAACCATCGGCAGGAAAACCAATATCAGGACAGTTTGATATAACACTGTGGTGAGATAACATCCATCTTAGATTTCGTTAGCATTTACTAAGTTTAATCTCTGCTTTGCACATTGAGGACAGGAGTGTACATGGCTTGGGAGTACAGCGGAGAGCACAGTAATGTGGTTTTCCAGTCTTCAGTTTTGCAGGACTCTTCCCTCTCTTTCGAACTACAGAACTGAATTCTCTTGTGAATTATGTAACCCCAGTGTTTCATACCTATTAGTAGCAGTGCCTGGAAGCTGTGTAAAAAATCCAACAAACAACTGTTGCTTTTTCATGTCACCTGCAATGAGAATTAGAGTCCCAAGGACAATGAAAAGTCTCCAGCATTCTCAATCACATGTTATTTTTGAAGCACTTCCATGACACGGTATAGATGGCAACACTTGCTACAGTATATACACAAGCTCAAGTGTCACTTGTGACTCTTAGCCCACTGCCGAGCTATCTTTGCCCGTAGACAGAAGAATGAGCTATTGTTTAGGCTGGGATATTGTCATACAAGATACCTGCCTGAGAATCTGTCATATTTTTGGAATCACTAAACAGACAAACAGTCTTTTATTTTGAACTACTGTTTCCTTTTTTTATGACCTGAATGCAGTTTTAATTTCTTTAATATTGAAACACTTCATGACACCATTGGACTGTAGGTACTATTACCAGAGTGAACTCAATAGAAGACCGCAGAGATTAAAAGATAACATGAAAAAAAATAGGTACAAAAATAATTAGTCAGACCTAATTTCAAAACGAATACAGAAACTGAGTAATATCACTTGGAATAGAGTTCCAGAATTTAGGCGGAAAGCAACAGATGGTCGGCTCTGTCAGATCAAATCTGGACACTTGTATCGCAGTAGACCATGTGTATTGATGAAACCATGAGGTGTTTGCATGCATGCATTGAAAACACTGAGGCAGTTTGAAGTAAATCAGTACATCATCTGTATGGATGGACTTCCTCTTGTGGGGCTAGATCACCTTTGGCTAGGTCTAATGATGGAATAATGCACTCTGGCAGAATAGATACAGCACATGCCCCATCTCAGTCATGCCTGTCCAAGTGACTGCCATTTCATGGAGCCTGTGACTTGCCATAGGGAACCAGCCAGTGGGGGTAATTCGAAAACTCATGTGCAATCTTTTACCTTACTTCCACAGCTATGACTTCTCTCCATCTGTAAGATCGTTCCATTCAATGTGAAGGGGATCATCACAGCGAGGAGAATCAAGAATGCATTATGTTTGCACACTATTCAACCTGAAAGGGAACATTACAGTATATGTGAAAAATTGAATAAAACAAGAGAATGTGTATTTAGGAATAATTCCTAAAGAAGCAGCGATCACTCAGAAACATGACAGCATATTATTTCATATGAGAGAAACTCACAGACTGAATAACAGGGACTGGAATAAATGATTGATTAATCGGCAGCCCTGCGTATGTGAGCTGCTCTTCAGAGTTTGTTAATTATATTAATTGGCTAAAAATGCCCCTCTCTTCACAGGTGCTTGGACTAGCTCTGCTCCCTGCTTTGATTTGTATTTGAGAAAATGAGAGTGCTGCTGAACTCCACCCACTTGTAAACACTTCATTATTGGAGGGGTGGTGTGGGCAGGTAGTGGATTAATCCTTTGACTTTCATTACAGAGTTCTGAATCTCGTTCAGAAGAGACGAGCAGAAAATCAATTTCATCCGACAGCTCCGATCTGTGCATCTTGTGTGCAGAGCTTTATTACTGCAAATCATTACACGCAAGTAAGGTTTTAGCGTGCACAGATACAATTGGGCCAACAAAACATATTCATGCTTGTTATCAGTGTACAATGTATCAGTATTTTTGGGAGTAATACATAAAGTTTAATTCTCTAGCAACTGTACTTAATCCTTTCCCTTCAAAATAATATGCTGCTATAAATGTCCTTATCCTTTAGGAACCATTGCAAATAATACTACTTGGTGTATATATATATATATATATATATATATATATATATATATATATACACTGCCTTACACCAGCTAGGGGGATCAAGGGTGATATTGCGAGATTACTGCTCACTACTTTCTGCTTTTGAACTGCTCAGTGGACTTTTGAACTGTTCAGTGGACTTTTGAACTGGTGGATGTGACTCGGTTTCTCAAAGTTGTGATAAATTCTGCTTTCTACGTTATAGAGTCATTGCGACTTGGGCATTGTGGCTGGTGCAACCTTTTCAGAAGACACGCACACTGCACTTTTTTTTTAGATGGACATGAAAGCCGCAATATGGACAGAACTGTCTGCCAGAACAGAAAATAAGTAATCTGTAACGTGTTTGTGTGGTGTTCTTTTTACGAATTCAGTCTGGGGGAAAAAAAAGACGACAAATAACAACTCTAGCACTCCTCTCTCACCCAATCCATCCTTTCAATGAAGTGGCATTACAATAAAAAAGGCTGCCAAAATGTCAGGAAAGGCTGGTGCTTGGTGTTGTAAAAGACAGGAGTGCCAGCTGCACTTAACCACCAACACTTCAGAAGAGCCCCGAAGAGCAAACGCCTCTGCACTCTGGGGACTTTGTCAAGTTTCAATTGCACGGCACAGTAATCCAAACAAGGATTTAAATGCTTAATTGTCAACATAACCCATATATTATTGGAAACGTCTCGTAAACAAGGCATAGACGTAGCATAGTTCCCCTCCCTGGAGCCCTTTCTTCAGTTTGTGAAGTTATGAAAATCCCCACTGCTATATTTTCCATTCCCTCATGGACTACTGGGCCTGCTTATAATACTACAAGCAACGTAAAGCCCAATGTAAATAACATACATTTAGAATCTGCATGCCGTTTATTTGACTAAGAATTCCCACCCAGTTAACCTTAAACAAAATTAAGGTCTATTATTTATATTTCTGCTTCTCCTTCACATAGGCCATCTAGAGTCAAATTCTCCAGCAACTGAAGGTCAAATCCCAGTGCCATCTGTCTTTATCAAAGCCTCCCTGTAGGGACAAGAGGGATGCAGGTCTCATTATCTTGGTCTAGCAATAATATGGCTAGCCTGTGATCCAAAGCACGCTGCAGACTAGAAGCAGAATATTTTCTGATAAAGACCAAGGGGCAAATATTCAAAGATCTCGTGAATTTGCTCATCTTTCTCTGCTTGCGTTTGCGAATGTTTTACGTAAAAACGCAAGTGAGTGAAATCCAAAAGATTCGCAGAGAAACTACAATTATCGCAGCGCTGCGGAAGTCAATAAATTAACATGAATTAACACAGGAAATCAACCTCAACTCTCTCTCTCAAGGTATAGAAGCATCGTCACTTTTTGCAAAATGAAGATGCATTGTTTGGGCTTGACGAGTCACAGCCCCAGCACCTCTTCAGCTGTGAAAGTTAAAAATGTCATTAAATGTTTTGCTCTCAAATGCGTTTTCTTACAATTCTCAACACAGTTTCATCCATTCTGTACCCCTACCCCCACATAGGAACATTGCCTGCTAACTTCCCCTATTCAAAAATATATATAATGGCATGGTTCTCTTTTCCTTTTTACAATGAATAGAGAATACAAACAAACCAAGCTAACAACTATCTAGCCTAAACAGAAATGTATTTATTTACTTATTTATGTATTTGTTTATTTTTTGCAATCTCCACAAACTGCGGGTTCTGTTGCATTCACAGCGCTGATAATGTTAGATATATTACTACCGCGCGGACCATGGGTCAAACCAATGTTTGTGTAGGGTGCGTGTATCTTTTTTTATCGATGTCAGCCTTCTGGAGTCATCTGAATGCCTTTTTATTTCATTTTAAACCATTTAAATGCCAAACCATAACAAAACAGTGCATATACACAGGGCAAAAAAGTGGATGGGCAATATACATCATTGTGATTAGGAGAAGCATCGACAGAAATGAAGTCCATCATTGAGAGGTTTGCTTTCTTTCTTTTTTTTTTTTAATTTTTCCATTTTTATTTCTATAGTGGTCATACATACTGTACATTGTATCCCAGGAAGCGAAAGAACTGTCAGTGGTGAGCAAAGAAAAATGCAGCCTCTCACTGAGACAGATACCTGACTGTACCAAGATGTAATTATGAATGAAAACCATGCGAGTGTAGGTGTTGCTTGAGTTACCACTTTCTCATGCAGAGACCAAACAACCTAATAAAATGATTGGGACGTTTCAGCTGTTCAACATCAAAAGCGTTTTTAAAAAAAAATCACCGCTGCCAGCACAAACTATTCATATAAATGGATGTGCGCCAGCCAGCACACAAATCAAATTCAGACCTGCAGTGTCTACCATATTTCCCAGGTCACAAGAAACATGGATAATACATTACAGGAGAATGGCCTCTGATGTTACAGTTAAAAAGGGTAACCTTTTAAATTAAGTGCCTCTGTGTATTTACATAGTAGTTACTTAGTAAATACATGTGTACTTACACATAATTACAATGTTATTATGCATAGCTCTTCACTGCCACCTACTGGGCCGTACACTCTGTTGCGCCTCTTCCAATTGAGAGAGAGAGAGAGAGAGAGAGAGAGAGAGAGAGAGAGAGAGAGAGAGAGAGCAGCGGAGTCGCATAAGTTGTGCAGAAATGCCTCAGGTGTGATCAAGACTGTGAAGTTAGAAAATAAACAGAATTTCAAACATTTCAAAAGCCAAATTAGAAATTACTCAAAATAATAATAATAATGCAGAAAGCTCCAGTCCAAGATGTTTTCTCTAAAAGGTTCATTTACACCAAATATTTAGATATTTGTTATGTTTCGTGGTTAGTTCTCATGCTGTTTTTCATGCTTTGTTGAACCGCCTAAATTTCACCCAAGAACAGCCCTTTTGGACTTTTGTGTACAATATTACTAAATCAGTACAATTACATTACACATGTGCAACTGAAAAATGTAGTGTTTATAGTAAACCTTTTTTGGTTTTAATTATAAGAAGCCTTTTACATTGGGATCCAATTCCTGAAAAAAAGTTAAATCTCTTTAATTCAAACATGAATGTTAAAGGATAACGACTGTATGGAAATACCCAGCCGTCTGGCACTGTAATGTGAATCAGTGTATCTAACAGTCACATCGTCTTATAACGCAGCTGTGTTTATAAAGCAGTGCCGGCACACAGTTCGCTTATACAGACAGATGCAGCTGAAGAACAACTTCTTCTTCTTCCCCTATTGATTTTTAATAATGAAATAGTCTCTTTTTGGCTGCTCAGTAGTTGATAGAAAGCACGTTTTCAAACAGCTGGCATGTGCTCCACAGTCTCACGTGCTTTAAGGTGTAGAGCTATAAACATGGGAGGAAATAAAATAACATTTACATTCTTACTTCCCTCCCAAGCTGTGTTTAACCACCGCATGGCAACTGTACAATGCAAATTTATAAAAGCCTCCCTGCTTTCCTTTGTTTTATACAAATATTTACAGTTGAGGCATACTGGCCGGTATTAACAAAATGACTCAGCACTGCTGGACTATAAAAATAGATTAAACAGTAAGAGATTATTTAGAGATTCCATATCTACAAAGAGGATATGTCCAAACGCATTTATTAATTCTTGCAGTTACTGCACAATCAATATCCATTAGCAGTTTAGCTTACATTAGGCTAATGTTGTTGATGTTTCTAATTCAGACTTTAGAACCATCTTCATCAAATCACTGCTTTTATCAAAAGATGAACGGTACTATAAACAAACCCCCAAGAGATCAAAGTGGTATAAAATAAATTAAACAAACAAAACTACAATATGCCAACCCTGACCGGTCCATGTCTGCCAACGCCCTCTGCACTGCTGGTATCCATATAGTCATAGAAATCAAGACATGTTTCCACCCAGTACAACAGCGCCACCTACTAACTGGAATTTACTGTGCCGCTGTGTCTGTTCCATTTGCATTTATGTATTTGGTTCTGAATTGAATACCACAGGAAGTCATTTTCCTCACTTACGCACTGATGAGTTGCTCTCAGAGAATAGTGGGACGGATGGGACCCTGTAAAATTAAACACGAGCCTTCGCTTCTGTGGCAATAACATTCGGTACTCGGGAGAGGGTAACAGCCGTCACTGGAGAGCTCCTGTCAGGGATCTCCGTGAGGAAATAAGAGACATTAAGAGACAGAAAAAAACATAATTAGATTACCTCCACACTCCTATCATGCCACATTCATCGTTACAGGCATTCAGAGCGCTGTGAACTCTTTCTTGTGAGGAGCGACAGTCAAGGAGCAAGAGGGGCTAACAAAAATAAACCTGTAAATTTCGTATGTTTTAGGCATCTGTGGTAATACAGTGTTCTCTTTTACATGTGCTTTCCAAAAAATCATAATCCTGGGTTTGTAATAATAATAATAATAATAATAATAATAATAATAATAATAATAATAATAATAATAATAATAATAATGTCACCATTATCTACTCCCCAATGAGAGACTCTGCTACATAGGAAAACCCTGAGTAAGTAAGGTCTTCAACATACAAAAAATATCACTGCCTGAAAATTGTAAAGCAAATTGGAGAATGTGGGTTATTCTAGTCTAGCTGGGACTGCTTTATACAATAGGTTTCTGTAATCACTGAGCTCCTTAGCATTTTATTCTAGCTGCAACATGTCATGTTCATGTACTGATATGTGTTTCCTTGTACTGTATATCTAATGCTGCTATAATGATAGTATTAGCTGCCCTCTGCTGCTTTTAGCAGCATTTGCAGGATACCGATGCACTAATTCCAAGGACTGGCTCAGGTTTCAGGAACAATGAGAGCTGGAAGAAGTATATATATATATATATATCCCTTCACTCACTTTTAAATGGTATGCAGTAAAAGGTATTTAAAGTTGTGCTTATTTGTGAATCTTTAGGAATGAGTGTGTGTACAAATACAAAGAAAGGCAACTTGACAATAGACTTGCCTCCTGACATACAGTACTGCAGGCTGATTCTGATTTGTGATGATATGTAATTTAAATTAGAAATGGGCTCAGGTGGAGGAAGCATGCCACTCGCAGTTGAAATGGTCTTAGTGGTTTTGTAATTGCCTTCATCAAAACAAGTAAATCAGTGTGTGCAGGAATGTTTGTGTGCATGAATGTTTCTCGTGGGAACCGATTTTCTCAATAGATTTTGATCCAATATCAAGATCAATACATTATCCAGTCAACAGTCACAGGCTGGTTTTAAAATAGCACAAGTACAGCATGGGTAGGCAGCAGGGCTGGGTGAAAAGGGGCTGTGTGCGAGACATAGCACTAATTCTCAGACCTGTTCGTACGGGTAGTCAACAACGATTACTTCCCGTTACCTCATTCTCCTGCAGGGAACAACGTTATCTGTGACAGATGGAGTTCCCCTGCCAAGAATACAAAAAAATTGAATATACAAAAGTTATCAATAACATGATATTAACTCATCATGACCAGCTTGTGGACAAGAATCTCATAAATAAATAAATCTGGTTTCCCAAGATATATCCTCCAGTAGTTTAGCCAACTTAACCATATCGCTGTGACCTATACCCATAGCATGCAGAACAATATAGTTTCAGTTAGCATAGTTTCAGTTAGCAGTTCTGAAGATACTGCATTCATTAGCCATCAGAGGTCATAACTCATGCAGACCGCCATGTACAAGATTCTGGAACCTCAATAACTTGTTTAGAAATAAGAACTGTACTGGCATTCTATTTTCTGTAGACTCTCTGGATAATCACCTCCTTCACCTCCTTGCTCTTCATCAGCCTCAAATTATTTAACTTACTTCTCCATTAAGGGTTTTTTGGTGCTTGCTGTGTCTACAAACTCACCAAGAAAACAGGCACACTTAACAAATGACCCGCTTAACCACTAGATCAATAATTCTCTATCTGAATCAATAGGCGCTGCATTTTAAAGTGGTCCTGTACCAAGCCCCTGCTGTTCCTCAACTTGTCCTCATTTGTGAAAAACAGCTTCTCATGAGGACCAGGGGATTGCTTATTTAAACCTCTTGTCTTTATGATTCATTATAAACCTCAAATATTGTCTCAGCCAACCAGATTCTGCAATCACTGTCTTGGAACTCTGGCAGTAAGCAAGACTTCATAACAGAAATAATAGCCAGTGTGAAGCATGCAATGCTCCCTCCTGAAGGTGTACTTGTTCAATTAAATAGTATCCACTTTAAATCTGGAAAAAAGTTGATAAGACTGCCTGCACCCCCAGCGCTAGGATATTCAATTCACTTTTACGATGGACAGACATGTTAAGAGAAATTGGAAGCTCATAGTTATAGTATTATAGCATACCCACATAACATGATGCCGATCAAATATCTGAATCAAATTACATAACTCCCGCTATGGATTCAAAGTCAGTGGTTGAATGGTTGCGGGAACCATTCTGAACATCAAGCCATGTTTCATTTTCATCCTTTACAAAGGTACCAAACAACTGTGAGAAATACAACTGATGGTTTTTGTTAGTGTTTAGAATTGACAAAATTCTAAATCCTAAACACTCCAGCAGTGTGGAGTAGTGGTTAGGGCTCTGGACTTGACCGGAGGGTTGTGGGTTCAATCCCCGGTGGGGGACACTGCTGCTGTACCCTTGAGCAAGGTACTTTACCTAGATTGCTCCAGTAAAAACCCAACTGTATTTTGGGTAATTGTATGTAAAAATAATGTGATATCTTGTAACAATTGTAAGTCGCCCTGGATAAGGGCGTCAACTAAGAAATAAATAATAATAATAAAATAATAATAATACACAATCCGCGGTTTCTGAATGTTAGTTTTAAGACTAAAACCAAGCATTTACAGCAATAGTACTTCAGAAACATTGAATTGGTTTTGTTACAGTACTGCACTGTTGTACTTTAATATGCAGTAATGAAGTACTTAAACATGTTGGGCCAAAGCAGTAGTACTTATTTGTAGTATGGGTCAGTTTAACTGAAGCAAGACTACCTCTCTAAATAAACTGTGGACTTTGACACTTACTAGACATGAATGGAGTCTGTGTCCCTGACCTCCCTTAGCACACAGAAAAAGTCAATTAACTAATGAGAAGACAAATGCAGTTAATCTTTTTCAATCAGAGATAATTTGTTCCCCTGTCAGTTTGGAGAAGGTAATGATTAGAAGTGTGCAGGGTTATAAAGCGAGGTCTTGTTTAGTATTGGTTTCCAGTACTATCTCTTCACAGTACGGTACTGCAAAGGTTATCTTCCTCTACCCTGCCTTACCCCCAGAGCCTGAGATACACATTTATAATGTAGATGCAGTCAATCAAACATCAGAGCAATCTAGCAGATGGTACTTAAGACAGTAACTGCTCATGAACCGGCGTACACTGTGTTTTTATTTTCAAATCGGTAAACACCAATTAATGAAGCAACTGAAAAACCCCTAAAACGGTGCACTTTTATGTCATCACCAAGTATTGAAACATTTTGCATCAGAGACTTAGTGCATGCTGTGCAGTATGATTACAGTTGTCCAAAGGAAATTAAATGGGAAGGTGAAACATAGATTTTACTAACCATGTGCCGTGTTACTAACTAGCGTGATGATTTCTGCTTTGGCTCATACTGAACAAACTTTTTTTTTCCCATATTGAACCCGCAATCTACGCTCATCAAAAGGCACTATGTTCAAAAATGTGAGAGCGAAATCCAGAGTAGCCATGTTTCTTTATATATCACTAGTGGCTTTGCAAGAAATGGTAAAAGGCTGACTAACACACTGCATGTCAACATGAGAGCAGGATCTGAATCCTCTACCGCTGCCCCTCAGATACCGACTCGTGACACTTCTGTCGATAGGAGGGGAAGTGGCAGCCCTGATAATAGATAAAGGGCATGCTGTGTTATTGATTTAGCATGTTTGGTGAAGAAACCCAGCTTTCCTCCTCCTTTAAGGACTCTACTGCTATGAAAGACTTAAAAGGCAACTTTTTATCATTTGGAACAATCATAGCTTTATATATTAGACACAAGACTTGTAATGATTTTATTTCATTATATCTGTTTTGTTTATTCTGTGGGAATTGTTTAATATTTTTTTTTTTCTTTTAAAAAAAGTATTTAACTGGTGCTTAGTTATAGCGCATTACAGATTCAGGAAAACATGCTTGTGCTTAGAATATTGAATGGGGTGCTCTTAAGATCGCCTCTATTTTCTCTGTTCATCTATTTCACAGCCTCTCTTGAGCCCTGTACTCCAAAAGCTTAACTTCATTTCTCCACGTCCTTCCAGATAACTTGTAGTAGATATGAACAATCATGAAGCCTCTTTCATAAAAATCTGATTTTGAATAACTGAACGGTGCTTGACTGCAGCACAGTGTTTTTTGTCTATAATATTGAATTTTGCTTTACTTTAGTTTGATTGTGACCTGGATTCAAATTGATTATATTCCCTAGATGGATGATTTGCCATTATTTTATTTTAACCTCAATTCTACACTACTTTTGTACTCAAACTTCACGGAAAGTGACCATTGTAGAGAACTGTCAAACCAGGAAACAGCAACACTAAATGTTGCTTTGTTGAAAAAATGTGGGTGCCCTGCAGAAGAACATACTTCAATGCAACGTGACTTTTAGATCTATGCTCTTTATATTTTGCAATACAGCACTTGTTTAGTGTCCTGTACTGTATAGCAATACATCCACTTTTCAACCAACAGGGAAAGCAATTAAAAATAAAATACTATTTCAGAACACAACTTTGTCCATTGCAGTTTAAATAATAGAGGGCGACAATGGATGGAAGCACTTTTAACTTATGTTTAAACTGGCACAAAGAAACACTATAAACAGCTCGATATCTGGCAGGGGATGCGGAACACAAATCTTGTCATCGTGTGTGATGTATTAGAAATGGTCTATAGGCCATTCAGATTAGCCCTGCAGAAATACACAGGAGCGCTTGGTTTTGTTCATAGTGACACAAGTGCTATTCAATACTTTGTCTGAATTAACTGGATTATAAATGAAGACAATGGCATCAGTTTATTGCTGGAAATATGACATACTTTCTTTTCTCTTAAATGTTTCATTGTCTTTAACCAATTGCAGCTTCTTAAAATAGCACAACACAGACTTTCAATGCATCAGTTGACAGCCCTGTGTACTCCCCTAACGGTCTCTTCTGGAAAGTATATTTCCCTCATTGGACCCATGAGAACAAGGATGGAATTACCTTCCCTGTTGAGCTGTTCTAATTAGATTTGCTTTATGTTCTGTTGTTTAACATGTGGGATTAGACCAATATAACAATTTCATCCATAAATATCCATGTCACTACCTAATTCGACTTCTGAGTTTTGGGAGGAAAGGTTGATCTCTCGTTGTAAACTAATTATATGCTAGTGAAACCATTACTTCTACGGTTAAGGATGTTGGATTAAATTAAACGGTACAGTCAGTGAACAAAATCTCATTGAAGTGCAACGTGCGAGCATGTGCCAGGGTTAACTCAACCCAGTTATTAAAGTTAGAACATTGTGATCTGCAGACAGTGAAAATTCCAAGTCGTTTTTAATAAATCGTGGCCGATTACAGTTACCATGCTGACATTTGGAAATACAGCATTTTTTCTCATTTCTGTACCGAGTCAATAATTTTGCATAAGTGACTTTCCTTCTCAAAATGCATGTAATAGCTTATCTGTTATTGAACCCCCAGCTCTTGTCTACTGAATCCCATTAGGAACACATATTCCATCATCACTTGGACCTCGGAGAGCAATTTCAGGAATGCAGAGTAGTTGGGCGCCTTTTTGTGTTGCGTTTCCAGCCCCGCCTGTGCAATCGGACAGAATACAGCACAGTCATTAAAACACATCAATGGCACAAGGGGAAACCTTACACTTTCTTCATTATCCCAAATGTCTTGAGCCATAAATAACCCCTTGAGAAAAACGGAAACAAGAGAAAAGAAAGGTGTGCTATTCTTTTCCTTACTTTTGAGGTTTTGCCAGATTGTAAATAATGCTTATAAGTAAAGGGAGCAGATGCAGGATATTTTGATTCTTAAAAAAAAAATCATGATTTACAGTTTTAAAATCATTGTAAATCTTGTAAGACTTGTTAAAGTGATACACCTGCACCTTCTTACAGTGTTAATCAGTGCTTAAAAGGGTAACACTTTACATTAAGGTCCTCATTTCCGAAGCGTTTACCGTAAGCAAAACATGTTTACCGTGTGCAGTTCTGTCCCCGTCCTATTTATATTCCCATTTCCGGGAGGAAAACAAGGATTTAGCAGATGCAAAAAAATCAAAGTTCCCCTTAACATCCTTCTACGTCTGATATTAAAGCAGCTGCCCCTGATACACTAAACCATTTTCTTAAACCTTTGTTGTTTAATAAGATGCTAATTAGAAGCTTGGTTCCTGAGTAAAACTAAGAAGTGCTGCATTAAAGCACCCTGTAGAGCATTCAAAGGTAGCCAGCCATGTTCAAAAACATGGCAGAGCTGCTAATTTGAGGAATTATCCATGAGCCTGAAGAGAAGATGAGATAATAGAGTGAACTGGCAGCCTGATTACCCTTCCCACTGAATCCTCCTATAAGCGCCAGAAATAGGCTTTGAATTGTAATTGATGTCTGAGGAGAGCATTTATTACACAAAACCAAGACAGTCTGTGAAGGAACTCAGGTCACAGACATAGTGTGAATGTAATGCGTTTGAATTTAAGCCACATCCTTTTTGATGGTTTAAAGGATTGACTGTCCTTGCTAACGCTAATTAAATTAAAAAAAGAAGTAACAATATGAGCAAAGGGCAAATATACATTTTTATATAACTTGGCAGCACTTATTTTGTGCCTCTAATTACAATGTATACATATGTAAATTGGTATGTAATTACACGTTGTTACAGCCACTTACAATGTACTTAATATGTTTAAGTATAATAATGTACCAGGAAAAACTCTGGATATGTACGGTAAGTGCAACTTAACTACTTTCCAAACATTTCACGTGCTTGTTACATAGTGGCTAAAAACAGCTCGATCTGTATATAAACTGAGCATGCATTATGAAAAACATTACGTTTGGTTCAAAGTTTGATGAGCAGGAATACAGAAATAAAAATGCATATAGGAGGAAAACTCTGGGGACCCAAGGACATACATCAAGCAGGTGAAAGGTCAAGCTGCAGCTGCTCTATCAGTGAGCCAAAAGTTATTTTCCAACACATGGAAAAATGTTACAGTACTGGGTCTACCATTTGAACCATTTTAAAGTAATAATGGTGTGTGACGAACGTGACTGAAATTAATGCTTTTAAAGCTCTCACAACGGACTGAGATTCTGTATATATGGCTCCTCGCATTTTTTTTTTATTATTAATGAGTGCTGAAAGAAATTATGTATGCATCGTTATTAAGGTTGTCATGCAAACCAATTTTATTACAGTGGTGAAAGGATCTACAAAGACCACATGGGAGGCCACTGCTGTGAAAATAGTACCCCCCACCCCCATCTGTTTGCTCTTTCCATACAGCCCCACAACTTTCAATTCATTTGATTTTAATTGGTTTCTTTTTGCTCGCAAGCCTAATTGGACCCCTCTGAAAGATGTAAGCTCATTTTAGAAACCGTTTACTGAATGCAGGATTAAATAAGAATTTGTGGATTTGTTTTAAGTTATTGCTGCTAATAATTCATAAACGATATTCTTTAAGTCCCGTGTAGCTTATTATGGTTGTAGATCACATAATGCCCACTGTAATTCTGAATGTGTGTAACTGATTATAAGAGTAGAATGGAATGATTTCATCTTTTCTTGCAGTTGAATCGATATGGTGTACTACATTAGATCACTTTACTCACAAATATGAATCCACTTACAGACAGTTTTGTGCCTGAATGCCAAGGCAATCATTTTGAATGATATCCTGTGTTTTACATCCGTCTTAAACTAATTTGTGGTCATTCAATACCACACAAAAATATAATAGATGCTCATTTTTAATCCGGTTACTGGTCTGAGAGGAATGTATTGTACAGTACCAGTCTGATCACTTCCACACATAACTGGTGCCCAAAAAAGCGATTACAACAGTGCTTCGTAACATGACCACAGAAGATGTGTACTTGCGCTAAACTTTACTTAAGGCTAATCATTTTTTAATGCTTCTCAGTTTCTTTGTAAATGTGTTTCTCAGCTGTCTAGAGCCTTTTTTCTGAGACTGTCCAGCAAATTTGTATTTCATTGTTGCTTGCCTTAGAATGTCCCAGATGTCTCAGTTTGAAGATGAATAGGGTAGTCATTACACCAGAAATGAAATATCAGCAATGGTTTTTCACACTACCTATCATCATGGAATCATTGCCTCTGCAGCTGTTTTGTTTTACTTGAAACTTGCACAGCCCTTTGGGTGTAATCCCAAATGCCAATGCAATGTGAACTTCAGAGCACAGAACAACTGCTTCCGGAGCCCTGCTTTCAATACTGCTTTATATTCTGTAGTGGTTTTCGTTAACACTAGAACCGCCAGGTGGGTCACTTTGACCCATACATTTTTAAACTGCTTCGTTATGAAAATGAAAGACAGATACAGGTGAAAAGTTTTATTCATGAACATTTGTTTTATTCATATCTAACATTTGGATCACAGAAACACCGTATTTAAATGGAAAATTAAATATAAAGGGCTTTATTTTTTAAAATGAGCGCATTTTACTACAAACAGTGAAAAAATATAATAAAATACACATTTCAAAAGAAACAGGTATATGTACTTTCAAAACTATAAAACTGAAATCATTGTTTCTAATACTACATAAAAAGAAAATATAACACTACTTCCGCTATGACAGCTGCATTGTACTCTATGGAGGAGCATCTGCCAGCTGACTGGGCCTCCATCCAGGAGCTGTGTTGTAAACACAGACGCAGTTCCATTGAACACTATTGTGTAAACACATGTAAACTGGTACATACAAACCTGTAAAACTGAAATATTTTTTTTGACAACAAAAATATGTTTTTCTTTGCAGCCTCTTTCACAGGCAAACAAAGACATTAGTTATTCAGAGCATTCCCTGAACCCTTGTTAGTAAAGAAAGACATTTTGTAATGCTAAAGTCATGATGTAATGATATTTTATTTGCTATGGGTTTATTACATTTTCACTTGAACAGTCTGATAAACTGATAGGCTTAAACCTGTCTATGCTTTTTATCTTCTCATATTACACACAGTAAATGAAGCGTTTTACATTCATCACAGCTGCAAGATCTCTATATAAGTGTCATAATCTCATCCCTGTAAAAGGGAACAATCCTATGTAATCATTGCATGTGTCTCGTCAGTGATTGGAATTATCTTGTCAATCTCAATTGTATTATCACTCTCATCTCATTTTCAGCTGATCCCTCTATTTTTAGTTTATTTATTATTTTTTGGTCTACAAGGATGCAAAAAAAAAAATGAAATGTATTTACGTAGAATTCTTAACCTAGCAAAACCAGACGTAGTAGATGTATTTGTATTATTCCATTGGAATAGATAACAGAATGAATTGCACATGGAGGTCAGACAGAAGAAGGTAATCTTTTTTAATTTACTGTTTGATTTGTCTGCTTCCTGCATGCATGCTGTCTGGGGCCCTTTGATTTATGAGTAAATATTGTGTTTCTCTTCTTTGGTTTGGTCTTCTTAACACACTGGAAGAACAGCTATCATTGAATTCTGATGATGACCAACTCGCTCACTTGCGGTTGTAATTGGATTTCTAAATAATATAATAAGTTACGCTATTGTTTTTAAAAAGAATGTCTCATAACAATTAGCAACTTACACCAAGACATAAGGTTCTTTGCCGTCCAGTTTGATTTTTTTGGGGGGAGGAGGGCACAAATATACTTTTTGACTACAGTAAAGTAATAACTCAATGTTTAAAGTTATGGACTAAATGTTTGTTTGTTTTTTGTTCTTTTTTTCTGCACAACCTGGCTGACTGGCTATTTGATGGTTGATGCACATGAAAAGGGCCTCATGAATGCATGATTTCCCTCTTTCTTGCTGGTACAGTTCTTCTTGTTTGTGAAGTGCCTGGCAGGAGGCTTGATAAGAACACCTGGCTTTTGGCCAGGACATAAAGTAGCTCTGGAGAGCATGCATATGCCTGTACTTTGAAATTCAACAGCCAGCAGTGGTAGACATGACTGCTGCCTTGACTGTGATTTAAAACACAAACTCAAGAGCAAGCCTTCTCTAATGTACATTTAAGATAAAAATCTTAGGTTTAAAAGGGTCACTTAAAAAATAACAAAGCCGTATGCTCTGAATGCTAATTTTACATTCAGTTAGCTCTGTGGCTTACCAGACACGCTAAGGGTGATATTAAAAGCAGCATCATTCCTTTAACTAATCACTGCTAAAAGTTGAACAGTGACTTTATCGTGGATGATAATGGGGTACATCACAGTGTGCAGCTAGTTGTCAGGCACATTTAATTTATCAGAAATGTGTTGCCTTGCTCACAGATACACCTGGTTTAGTTCTTCAAGACCTGGCCCATTGCAAATCGTGATCTGAAGCACGATTCCTTTCCTAGTGTGTAGGTGTAAAAGAAACTGCAGACGCTGATCTTGTGGGTGATCCGTAGAAGAAGTAGGAAGTCTTCATGTCTGTGTGGGAGTTCAGGCACTGTTCAGTCCAACAACAACAGCAGTGGGGCAGGTCTCACAAGGGTTAAATACTTCAAACTGCAAATAGAGACTATCGAGACTTTTCACTTTCAATGGAGGGTGTGGCTGGCCCTAATCCCTATTGTACAGGAGAAACAAGTCCCATAGTTTACACGGACCATATATACACAGATGAAGTACTGTGTGATTCAGCAAGATGGTGAAAAAACCCCTGTAAAAACAGATAGACGCACAGTGGGAGCAGCGGCTGGGAGGGTTGAGCGAGGGTCAATACACAGCTAATGTTACAGATGGGAAACAATCTGGGTTGAAAGTAAACAAAAAAAAAAAAGAAAAAACACACTAGGGCACAGCTGTCAATCCTTTCTTAGAAAAAAATATTTTTTATCATTAACATGAGGGTGAATTTGTCAACAGCTTCAAGGTCATATCAAGGTCATATCAGTGCATCTTATAGGTAAGGGATTGCTGTAAATCATGTTGTTTACTTACTGGCATTATGAAACCATAGGAAACTTAGAACCTTATCTTAGAAATAGGGAAGTCAAACATGAAGTCATGATGCAATCATGATGTTATTCTGCATAAATTTAAACACAAATTAAACATCGTAAGAAGTCTATAAGACAACATTTTTACAATAAAAGCCAAAATAAATGTTCCTCATGGGGTAAGAAGTGTACGTTTTCAAATAAAGTCTAATCCTTACAACAAAAGAACAATCCCCTTCTATACCACGTGAGCAAATCAAGGGATCATCTGGAAAAGAAGAAATCACCCATCCATCCAACTACAGCCTTCTATGCCTTTTTTTCTTTCAATAAAATGTGACAGGAATCATGGTTGTTTCTTAAATGGGGATCACTCCTACTCATTAAAAATGTATTAAAAAAGAAATACCATCAAACAAGCGATTGCAGATCAATTACACCCCCTCAAGGCACACACAAACTGTTTAGGCAATAAAGCAGCTGCATTTCTCACACTTTCAGACGCCTCTATGTTATTTCAGCAGGTTTGCCTATTTCTGCATGTTGCTGAATCATCCAGAGACAAATGATCCAGAAACGTCCATATTTCCAGGAAAATCTACAAATAAACGTAATACCTTGAAGTCATTATCGGATCTGGTAATCACCACCCAAAACTGTCGAGGTAATGTTACATTTTTAGATATCCCCTGTTTGTGCTGTAAAGCTAGATAACTGAGATGTTGTGCTTATAAAAATAAATATCTTCTACAGATCAATACATAAATGCCTTCTACTGGTAACACATTACATTTAGTGCCCTTTAATTACACTTCATCACACTGTAATAGCACTGTAATTGCACAGCTGGTTGTGTAGTAGTTACATAGAAACTGCTTGTTTAATTACAAACTCAGCTCCTAGCAGCTTCTGTAACGTGCTTTATTTATATGTGCGCTTACAGTATGAAATGTCTTTCTAGGAAGAAGACATAAGGATTGAAGGTGCTACGAGCACAAGAACCACATTTTCAATGTTTTGGGCCATGATCACATTTTTTCACTGTACACGGGTTGAAAAGCCCCATTAGCCCAAAAGCCATCTTTTGCATGAGAGTACATGGTATTGCAGATAGGCTGAAGCATGATATTGCAGGCATATCCTTGTCTCACACAAAACCCACATAAATACAGCAAATATGTTCCAATGCACAGCTCTTTGCCAATAAAAATATAAATAATGGTAGTCAGAAAATGTTTTGGGAACCAACCAGAAACGGCAAGGGTTTCACTTTAAATTAATGAAACAACGCTTTGTTCTCGGAAATATGTATTTTACCAGTATAATAACCAGACACATTAAGGTTAATTTAACCATATTAAATATCAGCAGTAAAAGCAAGACAGATCAAAGCCATCATTTATGAGTTCAGACTTGAATACTGTGAGAGAGAACAGTGCTGTGGGTGGAAACTTTGTGTGTGTGTGTGTGTGTGTGTGTGTGTGTATGTGTGCCCTTAGGAGTTTGCTGCTTTTAAGCCAAGTATGTTATGGATCAATTCCGACCCCATCAGGAATTTAGCTATATTAACTTAGCAGTTCATGCAGAAAACGGTTACTGTATTTTTCTTTGAAATCCATATCTGGAGTACTTTACAGAAACAAGGGCTTGCATCAGTCATTACTGGGACAAAACATTTACTTTGCTCAAGAATTTCACCTTGCTTTGAAAAAGTCAGTGACAGAATTGCACAGCACATACACATGACAGCAAAACACAGAAGCAGACAGGAAGCCTTCTCATTACAGCACATTACAGAAAGAAAAAATGTTATTCAACAGCTGCATTTATTACCATGCAAAAAAATAAAAAAAAAAAGCATTTTGTTTTTATTGCACCCTATCGGGAAATCAATACATTCAGAGCACGAGAGGATTTGCCAGATATCTTGTATATTTGCACAGTTTCATGCTTGTTTATTTTAGCTTTTTTCCTTGACAGTATGTGAACAACCAAGCCAATTCAAACTAATAAAAAATGGTAGACCAAACAATGTTCTGGCTGTTTCATTCCTCTGTGGAATATTGGCTTTATAACATTCAAAATGGGGAAATGAAATCATCTCAAGTTTATATCATTAGCTCATCAATGCAATGCTATAATAACACACCTTCACATATTTGAAATGAAGCTCAATGAAAACGACAGGACTATGTCTGAACTCTGTTCAATCACATTGCATGTGAGTGCAGAAGAAGATTCTTCTGAATTCTGATCCACTCCCCAATACTGCAGAGCTGCTCAGGTCAGGCTGCTTTGCTGTGTCATTTAAGTGTCCTGGGGTAGAATTCACTTAATGCTTTAGAATGAGAGATCTGCAAATACAGGAGGAGTTCTGGACTGCTGCTAATGTATCAAGTTATTTTACGCAACTCGCCACAACATGTTGTACAAAATGTTTTTTTATTTGCCATACACTCATTGATTTTCAGGTATCTTGTATTTAATTGTATATACCAATGCTCTAAAAGGAGATTCTTTGACTATTTAAGAACTGATGTTCTATGTATTTGTATATATTGATATTTTAACAGAAATTGTACTGTATGCTACCTGTGGTATAACACCATGCAAACAACTATACATTCTAATAATTATCCATACTGTATACTTAAATGCTCCCAAAATATCCTATATGGTATTACATGAACAATTTGTGCCTAAGAAATATGTCTGTCAATCTCAACAGAATGTGCACTTAGTGCATCCAAATACTATGCTTTTCCTAATGAACCCCTCATTTTTCAGGTCTGTGTGCCTAATTGCTGAAACGTTGCAGACCTGTCAGTACTCAGCTTTCCTTGGCTTTCCATGTGGGTGGAAAGCCAAGAAATATACTACATCACAGTTAAAATATAGGATAGCTGTGTGCACCATTTGCTCCTGCTTGATTGATGGTGTTTCTTTTTTTTTTTTAGATTTACTGGATAGTTAAAACAGTTTAAATGTTAAAAAGACCAGGTATAATGTGTTTTATTTTCTGAAAGAAAAAAAAAAAAAAAACAGCATTGAATAAGCAAGTCATAAATGAAAAATACATGTTAGGCTTTTTTTCATGTTTTGTTTTGTTTAATAAAAAGAACTGCTCAGATAATCTTGACAGTTTCTAAGTGTATATATTTAAAGGTTTAACAGTAGCAGTAAGGCACCAACGATACCTTGAGTTTTCAAAAAGGAACACAACAAGAGTCTCAAATGCTGTATGATTCCTACACAGGTCATCCATGTTAGTGTTTTATGCACTTTTAATACCATGTGTGTAAGGAGCTAAACTTCTTTGATCAGGCTCTACATGGGTTAGATGGACCAGCAGAAGTCCTTAAATCGCTTGTTCTGTGGCTGCCATCTGTTCTGTGATTGGATTCTCTTACCGCCTCAGCTCATATGACATGCAGATGTTTCCAAATATTTCAGAAAAAAATGGATCTCGCTGCTCGTTGCGTATACACGTGACTAAGCTGTCTTTGCAATATCTGCATACTCTGCTGCCATAGAAGTCCTTCCTACACAAATGCATTCATAACATAAATATTGGTCTTATCAGTGTAAGATCAAGAAAAAAAACATTTTGTGGGCAGTTCTCCTAACTCCAGCCTCTTGACTCCAGGAATACTGTCTATTTAAATGTGTGTGTGTGTGTGTGTGTGTGTGTGTGATATGCAGGGATCAGACAGTCTGCAGTATATGAATTCAGAACTCCAACCTCCCACGGAAAAGGCCTCATACCTTTTTCCTTCCCCTGTTTTCTCAGAAGCCTGTGACTCCATGCCAACAGCTGAATGAATCTGATGGCTATCATCAGGAACATCTAATGAAAACCAAGCAGTCCTCTGAAACCTCGAGACATTATTTATTGTTAAACTCAGCCTGTCTAGTGATTGCGTTTTGGTTGCAGGCTGGTGTATGTTTTTAATTGTTGATAACAGTGGGGGATGACTGCTGTACTAGAGGCCTTGGTCGTTTTATAAGCTTGCAAGAATAGCATTTCTGTGCAAAATAGGTATTTGATTATTTTCTTGCCATGTTCTGCCTTGAGTCTTAATTGAAATCCCTGCTTGACCTTAACTGTACTTTAAATTGTATTAACCTAGTAATGGCCACAGCTAAATGAGTGTCGCCAACACTGATAAGAAGGCTTACGATTTAAGTATTTCAAAATAAAATAATAAATCACAGTAATTCATTTAATAGATTACATTACTGGTATGCATGAAAAGTCTCAGATAAGAAAATATGCATTACACAATTACCATTGTCACAGTGTAAAAAAAACAAATTAGAAACAAATATGCAGTGGTACAGTATATCATTGTAGAAACAGAAGAAAGATAAAAGAATAGGACACACAATAAAAATGCATGTACAATACTGGTTTGCTCAAAGTCCACTTCCTTTAATGATTTAAAGGTTTTCCGATTCACCAGAGTTTAGATCAATTGAATATACTCCAGTATTCCATCATCTGAGGCTGTGGAAACAACAACGGTACACCTTCTCTTTGTTCTGAAAGCCCCACACTGGCAGCACAGGGAAATGCTTGTTGAAGGATAGCATAGGCAGATGGCTGAGGCAGAGCCCATTTACTGGAGTTTACAGGCTGCCAGGTAAGATATTCAGTTCATATGCAGGACAGGATGAATTTCTGTCATTTCAATTAGGAAATGCCACCTACCGGCATAGCTGAAAATCAACCTTTTGTCTCGCCATCAAAGCAATTATTGGTTGGATTTTGCAAATGCAAAAATGCAAGCTGTTTTGCAACTGTGCCAATATTATTGAAATGTTCTGAAGCCCTCTGGTATTACTATAGAGAATGTGTGGGTGTTGCAGTAGTGTACAATAATGTGAACTTGGTTTCAACACTGGTAAATTACATGTGAACCTAAAAAAAAAAAGACAATTAAAGGAGACAATTAGAAGTCATACAATACAAAATACTGCATTGCATTACAAAATCAAAATATACTGCTGATACAATGTTTTGCAGGGTGAAAGCTTATAAGGTTCTACCAAGTACTAATTCAAATCTTTGAAGAGGATGGTACAGTACCTGCACCAGTAGCTTTCCATTTCCATTACCCAGAGAACCAATTTTCTTATGCGTAGTATAACCAAATTATAAATGAATATAGTGCTCACAAGAAGACAGCCCTTTACTATAAGAGACACAGTGCACTGTACACATTGTCAGTTATGAAATCCATTAGCCATTCTTTAGATGTAATGTTTCTTAGGGAGTATTCGCACTGGAGAGATTAGAGCAAACGTTCTACGTCTAGAAGCGGTTCAGTTCGATTGACGCTCCATGGGAATGGTTACACTCGGCCATTAGGCAGTCACGCACTGTTTACCTCGGCATGGAACATGGGAGTGGGTAAAACCTGGACCAAGACAAAACTGCGTGGATGGGCCATGAAAACAATGCAAAATGTCTTAATATGCATCTTGAAAATCTGAAAAATTTACATCCAGCATATATTTAGCAACCTTAAATGTTTGAAAGCTTAGATGATGTGATCTAATAAATCCCATGTTCAGATCTAAGTTGTGGGCAAGCAAGGATCATGAACGTGTTCCGTTGGGGCTTAATTAGAATTTGCTGAATTCTGCAGAACTTTGTGTGGCTTGACAGTACAGCCACCCGGTTATCAAAGAAGCAATGACAAACTAAGCCCGTGGGCGTAATTCGAGATACATGATTCTTTTGGTGGGTCTTCAAAATTTCCAAGAGCTTGATTTTGTTTGGGCAGGTGCCAAACACTGTTGCCTAAATCAATGTAACCCCTCCTCCTTCTGTTCTTCCCCGCTACCTTGTCAGCCTTTGTGAGGACATGGACTCCCTGTAAAAGTTAATAAAAAGAGATGTGTTTTAATAAGAAATTACAGAAGCTATAGTTTCCTTGAGCTACAGTATACTCACATGATACTTCATGGGGGTGCACAAGCCAGGAGAGAGATGCAGTACCAACCTTTCAACTTTAACCCTCGGTATAATGAAAACTTCACTGTCAGCAGATTCATAAACTCCCCCACGGCTGCTGTGTTCAGACAGAATGTCTTAATTTTAATTGCCTAGCAACGGAAACGTCCATCCAAACAAATTTGTTTTTGGTGGCAGCTAAACAGGAATGATGATGAAAAAAGGAAGCAGCCACTTTTCACAAAAGGCATTTAGATTTACAAGCCAGGGCGCTCTTATGAAGAATTACATAGGATGAAGAATAATTGTTCATATGTAAAGTTTTCACCTTGGAATATATAAAGTTACTGATGGCCTTGGCTGGGATTACTTCAGAGTCTCAGAGGAACATCTAACTTGACAGAGAGCATAGCTTTTAATACTATGTAGTTTGGCCTTCCAACTTGTTCTTTTGATAGTAATGATATTAATCGTAGAAGAAGCTGACTTTTTTCAAGCTGTCCACGAGATTGTGATCCACAGCACTTAGTCTATTTATTCCCCTCACCCACATGTTAAATCACATTCCACCCACTTGTTCATGAGTTATCACTCTCTAAAATAGAAATGCACGATATCAATAATTATTTTATGTACAAGTATGACATCTAGACAGTATATAATGTTGGTTATTGTTTGTTCCACTGATTTGTATACTTTATAACACTGTAAACCACCTCGGAATAAAAAAGGACATGTTTTGTTTTTTAAAAATGCATGGTCTTATCCAGTACATTTCCATCTACAGTTGCCAAAAGCAATTGTGTCAACCCTAATGCATTTTTGCATAATTTATTTTATTCTAGGCTGTTGACTTTGATTTCCTTGGCATAAAGAATGAACTGATACGTAGCTTTCTTTTTTTTTTTAGTTGATAAGAAAATTAAAGAACTCAGCTAATCATAACCTTTAAATGCTGATCATATAAACATGGAGTATCACTATCCCAAATGTAAATAGAAAATTGGTAAATGAGTAATGTGGATCCCATTCTTGTGTTTTTTTTTTTTTTTTTAAGTAAGCAATAACGATGGCCTTCCTCCAGAAGAGAACCATTCCAGTTTCTATTGAATCATTAACCAGTAAGGTAGTGACTTTCCTGAGGTTAAATACTGTTTGCTCCAAACTGCATGTATCATTAGAACTTGAAGTTCCTTGCAAACACATTGTTTAAAAGAAGCAAACATTTCAGGTTAAACTGAGCTGAACCAAACGCTTTCCGTTCCACAGCTTTATCTTGTGTATTATTATTGCTATTATTATTAATGCTGATGTGGTGTTTGTGTCTTAGTAGGTAGCACAGCTGTTCTGCACTACAGCTTTCAAATCCTGTTTGTTGGGGGTTCAACTTTGACTTACTCCGTCCCACACAGTTGAAAATACAGATGTGCCATTCTGGTCTGTAATGTCTTTCACAGTTTGGGGTGCCTTTGTGCTAGTATGGATATACTAAGGATTGCATACTGATTTCTAAGGCAAACCCAAAATTGTTTTTGAAGTATTTTGTATGTTCAGTTGGTTTAGGTTTGTTTCGGTGCCATTCTCGGATATTTTGTAATTCTTTTCCAGTAACATTGTGTCTCTATTACACTGTAAAAACATAGTCATTACATACACATATATGTAATTACAGTGCAAGCACATTGCATATTACAAAAATGGGAATATTGGGAGTTGCTAGCCTAAAATAGATTATAAAATAGATTTCATAAATTACAGTGTAGCTAGACACAGCAAAGTGCTTCTGAATGTGCCATTAAGCACGATGTCCACTCCAACACCAAATACATCTTCCTCCTCTTCCCCTTAAAGAGAGCCTGTTTAATAGGAAAGAGCATGCACGCCCAAATAGCTAGCCTGTAGAAATATGTTTCACACAGCAGACACTATTGTAACTGAGTTTCCTTGTTGAACTGTTGTCTGAAGCTGTATTGTTTGAGGGTTTTGGAGGCTATCAGGAGGGAGATAAGAGCAGGGGATTTTATTCGCTTCTCATTTAAACTATCGAGAGATTTTGTTCTGCCTGACTTGTTTTGGTGATTGGAAGGACGGGGGTGGTTTAAATTATTGCAAAACATAACAATTGTGTCCTTTCCTTTTTCCCTGGAGTTCAGAATCCTGCAGATGCTAGCCCAGCCTTTTGATCCTCTTTTCCACCCCCCTTTTATTTTGTAGTTTATTGGTGTTTAAAAGATGGACTTTTTGAAGTTTTGTAGTAGCAGATATGCTTCTCTGGGTTTGTAAGGTACTTAATGCTGCCTGATGTTCAGAGGTTGATGTGTAAAAGCTGTCTCTGTCTGTGCTTCCTTCAGTTTAGTGGATAACAGCTTTACTGTTCATATATATATATATATATAGTATATATATATAGAATTTTTGTATTTGTATTTTTATTTTGGAGACTGTGGCAGGGTGGCAGGGTGAAAGCCTTGCTGGTACACGGGTGTGTGTTGTGTGGGGAGTATTGGGTGGCAGGGAGGAGGTTAAATTCCTCTCTACAAAAACACATGGGGATGTGGCTGGGGCTGTGAATTGAATGAATGATTAATTAGGCTCCAGCCACAGGTGTATTTAAAGGGTGTTCACGGGTGTTAGTGAAGGAGTGATGGTGATGGTGAAGGTGCGGTATAGTTTTGTCATTTTGTGAAATGTAAATAAATGCGCGTGAGAGCTTGAACTGTAAGCATTCTCGTCTATGAGTCTCCTTGCCGACGCTACCGCATCACAGAGACTAAACTACAGTAGTTCAGTGACAGATGACGTTTCATGGTATGTATTTTACACCACTAAATAACAGTGTATTCTCATGACAATATAAAAACATGATATATTATTTGCAGTTACACTGTACCTGAATCCTCTTTTGGCTTTATTATTGTTTGCATTCTTGTTTTATTAGCTGTTTTTTTGCAATACAATGCATTTATTATTTTTAAAAAGTAAACAATCTACCATTTCCTGTAGATAAAAGCAGCATATCCTGTCTCCTTTTTCATGTCATCAACACAGTTAATTGCATTCACTGATGGAGCTACCACAGTAGATTCATCACTGTTAAATTGGGACCTTGTGAGTTCAACAAGCCACACAGGTTTTTTTCCTACTTCCAGCGTGACCTTGTCCGAGGGACCTCAGTCTTATAAATCATGCATGTATTTAGTGTGGGAAAGTGATGCTGGAGGCCAAAGAGTCAAACCAGTAAGGATGTTAGAGTATGAACACTCATCTGAGATTGGAAATGATGCATTAAAAAATAAACAAACACGAATGACTGAAACATTATTGAGAGCATGTCGACCGACCCGGGTCAGGGGCAAGTGTGGTACTGCAATGTCTGACTATACTGAGTAATGAAAGGCTAATATTTTATATAAATGCACTTGCTTACCAAATTAGTAACACAGTGCTGCACAAGAATGCATTGTAGATGCAGAGTAACAGAGATCCTATGCTGTGCAAAAGCCAATGCACCTCAATACTGACATGAAAACCACCCCCTATTCAGACATGGGCATCTCCCATGCAGACTGACAATTGGTGGTTATGTAATGTGGTGTGGGCTCCTTGTTAATATGTGTTTAATATACATCAGGAGCCTTCAGCAACACCACACTGCACACACATGCCATCCCTTTTCTTGCTTTCTTCCTTTAATCCCTGTTTCAGCTGCTCCCCACTCTGTATTGACTCCTACTGGGAGTGTTACAGCTGCAGGCTTCCGTACAGCTGGGGTCCGTTTGTTGATCTTTCTCTCTCTCTCTCCATCCAGCAGCGAGCCAAGCCTAGAGGATGAAAAGTTCAAAATGTCCCTTTCCTCTCTGGGGGAGAACAAATGCACTTCTCCCACTCCAAGGATAATATCCCCCTCTTTGGCACAATCGAGTCTGGAACCAGGCCACGTCAGCACTAAGATTTCCTCTTCCAATCTGACAAGGAGAAATATTTTTTGTAACACTCGAAAATGATGGGGTTTGGAGAATTACACATGAATCCACTGTTCCGAAGCCATTTCTACTTAATGGTCCACTGCAGTACTGTATTATACATAATATTGTTTGTGGAAATACAAGATGTGTGGTGATATAAATATAGTTTAGGTTGAGGGAATGGTGCCACACACAGCTTTTGGTATGTTAGGGTTTTTTTTTCTAATGGGAAACCGTACAGCACAGTTAAGAACAAATGCTGCAGAACTGATAGCCAACTGAGCCATTGACATAATCGCAGGTGAAAAGTTTAGTTGGAAGTTTACTTAGATGATTCCTTAGTTTTCAGATATGAAAAACCCCAAAACAATAAAATCAAACATAATGTCAGATTTTTAGATAGGATTTCTGAAGACTTGACTCTTTTAACTATAAGAATGAGAAATCAAACTGTTTTCAGCACATCATACTGTTCTGTATCTGACCAAGTGGGCAAGTACAAGGTAGTATTATTATCTCAACTTTGACATGGTATGATCATTTCAATTTGAAATGAAGAGAAGTGTACCACTCTCTCCTCCACCCAGTGATGGCTCTGTGTTGAAAACAACTTGAGTTTCTGCATTAAAAAAAAGATGTAATTATGCAAACTGCACAAGGTAGCACGAAAGGAAATAGAAAACTCAAAATCGATTAGCAATCATTTAAAATGGATTTGCTGTCTTCCAGGTTTGATGAGCAGTGCCCAGTGCTCATCCCCGGTTTGTTTCCAGTTAAGGTATGTTTCAGACACACTAGTAGAAAACTGAATGAGTTTAAAAGGTAACGTTTCAGTAATGCTGTTCGAGAAAACCTTCACTAAACCTTTTTAGGGTGCTGCCATTTTCATTTTACCAACCACAAAATGGAGACCAGTCAGTATATGAAGTCTGTAGCTCTGTAAACTATTCAAAATGCAGCCCTGTGGTTGGTCTGAAAATGGATTACTCAAGGTAGTTGGTAGCCTGTTGTGCAAATTGAAAGAAAAAAAAAAAGCTTTGTTAACCTGTCCGTTCTTGCTCTAAAGACATTTCCGGACTTTTGATCGGTGTAGGGGTTTGTGCAAACCCAGTTAATGTTTAATAGTAGATTCTATAGTCTATAGGGAACAGCGTGTTGCTTAAATGTGGCACAAAGACTATTCTTCCTAATGTGGTATTTCTTTGTGCACTGGTAAGGGGCTTAACATTTCTTATTTTGATATACGGCGTCAGTGTGAACTAAACATTGTTATTATTATTGTGTTGCTCTGCCAAAAAAAAAATCTAAATGATTTATTTTGAGGCATTTCATTGAATTGCATTCAGTTGCAATTATGTCAGGGTTGTACCAGGTAGACAGCCAAAAAGATATGAAATGCAGTGAGTGGAACATGAAGTCATAATTATCAACCAAATTGCGAGTAATAATAATAATAATTATTTTTATTATAATAGCCTTTCTGAATAGATTACTGCCAAGTAAAAAAAATGTTACAAATCATTTTCAACTGTAGACCTTCCAGCATTCAAACTGACATGCAAATGATACTAACAGAACCTCCAAGGTATTGAATCTCTATACGTTGTGTTCAGGCACATCCTGAAAATGTAAAAAGAATAGGTCGCTATACAGTACATACTTGCCTTTCTGCATAAACAAATGTACTTGTTATTGGAGAGCTAGAATTAAAATGCACTTCCAAATTTAACTGTAAAAAAACAAGCAGAGAATGAAAAGAAGAAGAAAGGGGACTATCAGTGATAATGTTGTAAGGGCTAATAGGAGGTAAGACTTCTTGGTTAATACTCCTTAAATACATTGCTCTCTCCAGTACCAGCTCTGTGGTGGCAGACATCCCTACAATACAGAGGCAGCAGAGAAATTATTATTATTATTATTATTATTATTATTATTATTATTATTATTATTATTATTCAATCAAAATTGAAGACAAATACGTGAGCAATAAATAAAGAATTAACTTTAGCAATAACAAAACTGGATCAATTTTAATGATCTGAAGAGTGTCACACTTCTTATATAATTATATACAGTAGTATAGTTAAAAGGGCTGGGAGATGGGGCACACATGCAGGATTAATACAGAGTTAAAGGGTGGTGGTATTTAGATTTGCCCTTGCTTCGGTCATTAAACTAGATCCCAGAGTTTGATGCTGCTTGTTCAGAAAGAGAATAATTTCACTTGACAAGGCTGACAATACAGTTCACGTTAAAGGAACTGATATTTTGATACACTTAAATTTAGTGGTTTCTCCTTGGAATTAAAGGCTATGCAATAATAAGAAGAACTAGAGTACGGCTTCCAGTACCAGTACCAGTACCAGTACCAAACACTTTAGCAAATAGTGCAGAATGCCAGTACCAATACCAGTACCAAACATAGTAATCATGACCCTATCTGCACTCTCTCTGGAGTTATAAGCCAGTTTTACATTTGACCTTTAGGAGAGGTCAGAGGTCACAGGCAATGACATTTTTTGATAGCGCATATATGGGTTACTATATGTGTTCCATAGTAACCATGCCATGTTTTTTGTTGTAGCAACTTCCCTTGAACACCCTTTAAAGACTACCACACTAGCTAAGTTTTTACCAGTTTTTGGTCCAATCGGACAAGCGGTTTGGTGGAAGAAGGTCTTCGTAATTTGTGATTATGCCGTCATCCAAGTGTGATTATGATGACATCCAACATAGCTGCCATACCACACAACCCATCAGCTTCTAATGAACACCAGTTTATCTTGGCCTATCCCTCAACAAGTATACCCAGTTTCAGCACTCTGCAACAAGTGATTTTCGTTTTTCAATTAATGCAATATGGCGGCCAAACCATGTGACCTACGACACATTTTTTTTTCTTCCTCGACATTTTCCCATAGGCATCTACCAACCTTCTGATTTTCATGAGTTTTCGAGCAACTGTGGCAGAAAGAAAAATAATAAGAACAATAATCCCAGTAATAGCAATAGGCTTCCCAGCCTATGGCTTCCACATTGTTTTGGGTTTAACATCATTCTTGCACAACCACAGCCTTCATCCATTCAAACTAGAAAAACAGACGGCTAAGTCTCTTGCAGAGTTATGAAGTCCGACACATCTCATTTTTTGACGGTACGTCTCTTCAGTTTTGAAACCACAGGGGATTTGACAGCACTGATAGTGCTTCAGGACACCTGCCTGTATTATTTCTGATTATTGTAGCTACTTGTGACATTAAAGAACAATAACATTTAACCGAGTCAATTTTAAATATATGAAGCATATCAGCCTGCACATTGTTCTAATAATGCACCTTGTGTTCCATTGTGTTGGCTCAATAACGTCTGCCCTTTTGAGGGGACGGCAGTCTTTAGTTGCAGTAATCCTAGTGTTATTAATGTTAGAAAAGCCATACTGGTCAGGAGCCACCCAGTGCTACACTGCAAGCTGTTCACTGAGGCAGGGCTTTGTAAAGTGTTACAGGATTAGGTAGACCTTGGTCTGAGTACAATGGCAAGGGAAGAAATGCTATTCAGCATGTGCAGATCGTTAATAAATCAAATATATTCTGCAGTGATTGGATCCTTCTCACATCGTGCCAGGGTTTCTGTTTCATGCACGGATGCCAGATGTTCTCTTCAGGGAGGTGGGATGTATCATTGAGTAAATCAGCAGTTGATCTGTGGGATGTATCATGTTAATACTTCAATTGTCACAATACAGGGTGTGCATTATTTTACATAACAGTACAGAATAAACATTGTGAGAATTTACAGGCTGCAGCTACATTAAAACTTTGCTTTGGAGAATAATTGTGATCTGCTAAACTTCCCTCTATTTAACTGATCTATCCCAAGAAGTGGTGTTTACAAGTTTTTAAATATATTTCTGACAGCACCTAACAATGCAACAAAGAGAAGGAAAAGAAAGAAAATAAAAGTAAAGTAAATCTATAATTGCAGATTCTGCGCCTCAGCCTGAGAAGCAACAATAATCCTTGTTGCACTGAGCGCTGGAAAATATAACCGAATCTGGTTGCTAGTCATGGGCTGCCGCGGTGCTGCAAGCTGTTCATTTCAACAGATAATTGTGTAGCCCAGCGGTCAGCTAGAGATGGGATTAGAGTTCAGAGTGAAGCAGAGAGTTACTCGGATCCCATTTGTCACGTTTTGGAGGTGGAGAGGCTAGTAGCTCTCCCTTGGGGCCTGCCTTAAAGGCTGTAGATTGAGAACACTGATGCCTTGAAGATTGAATACTTCACAAGAAGGCTCGGGCCCATCAGGAGAATAATGGACTAGAACATACTTAAGGCCCTTTGTTCTATGACAAGCCTGTCACCATGACATTTCCACAATACTCTCTCCTCATTGAAAACCCTTGAGTGGCAAGCTGGATGTGAGCTTTTTATATCTTTAAAGAGCTGAGAAATAACAGTTGCAGCCTAGTGCTGAGAAAACCTGCTGAGAATAGATAGTGGTTTGTAACAGTCCCCAACCGCCCTTCTCTAAAACCTGAACCACACTGTGGTAGTATTATTTTGTTTTAGTTTTTCAAATAATTGGGTACAGTCAGTCTTCCTTTTATATACTTCAGTGGCGTTTGATTCTGAACAAAATGAGAAAAAGAGAAAATTGAGCCCAGTGGACAAGCACTTCCAAAAGTCTTTTTTTTTAGTGTCTGAGTAATAACTTCCCAGACGCCACGGGTTTGGAAAAGATACCTTTCTAAACCTTTGGCAATTGGATTAAAGTTTCATTGAACTTATGGTTGATTTATGTCTTGAATCTAACACAGAGGGGAAGATGGACTAAGATGGGCCAGTCGCAGCGCAAACACACCGCAGTTTGCATTTTTATGCAGGAACGCCCATAATTACATATTCATCTAAGGCTGAACTGCAAAGAAAAACTGCTGCCGCAAAGCATTCCCTAAAAAGAGACTAACAGCATTGCGTTTGTTTAATACATTTCAACCCAGACTTCCGACTCGTTTGCAACTGGTTTGTGACCATAACGACAACACTTTAGTACATCTACCCCAGAATGTAATTCTTTATTTATATAACAATACTAAATGTTTTAACAATAGCCAGGTATTGCATACGTTTAATTTTATGTATGTATGTATGTATGTATGTATGTAACAATTGCATCAAGTTAAAATATTGGCTTTAAAATACAAATCTGTAGATTTATTAACTCAGTTATTTTGGATTATCCACAGCAAAGGTTTACAGAACGATAGTCTCTGTTAGTACCGACAGAGATTATCTGTTAGAGTATGTTTAATGCGCAGAGTTCAACATTTATGGCATAAAAACAGAAATGGCTGCATGAAAAAGTGACCTGTGGAATCAGAACTGTAGTGATTTCACTGAGTTAAGCTTGTGATTTTACAAGGCATCAAACGAATGTAAAACCTCTTCATAAAAGGCTAAAAGGGCTACATTTTTATTACAGTTCCAAAAGTTAATTATCAGTTTCGATAGATAGCTTTTGATCAGATGAATAGCTGAAATGAGACTTTGAGAAACTTTTTCAACCACATATCTGCTTAGATCTGCCAAGCTGTGATTCATATACAGATTATCATAACCAGGAAACGTGGTCTAAAATGGATATACACACTGATAGGTAGCTGTATTCAAAATGAAATAATCTATGCTATGATAGAAACCTCAGTCACCATTGTTTTGGGTATTTGTGGCCCATGACCACAACTATTTCTGATGTGTTTTTTTTCCTGCCAGGTCTCCGATTCTATTGCTTGACCCCCATTAGCGCACTGCTTTGCACCAATAGACACCAATGAGCCCTTTACTTCCAGAAGGGGACGAAAACACAGCGATGACCCCAGTTATCCTTCAGGTACTGCTCTGCCAACCAAGCTTGAACAAACTCAACATGAAGCAATTTCAGAAGCGTCAAGGGAAAATTCATACCATTTTTACGTCAGCAACAATTTTCTTTTGTAAAGGAAAAACACACTGAATAGTCCTAAGTTTTGAAACTATAAATGTTTTTTTTTTGTTTTTTTTCTTCAAAGAAACACACTTTAAGAAAAAAATACCTTTGTAAATCTTGGAAATAATGACATGTTAAACATGACTGTGCCATAATTTGCAGAGAATACAATATAAAGGGGTTATTCTGACCCATCCAGTAGTTAAAGCTTTACAATAAATACATGGATGTGGCCAGTGTGAGTCATAGTGAATCTCAATCTCTCTCTCTCTCTCTCTCTCTCTCTCTCTCTCTCTCTCTCTCTCTCTCTCTCTCTCTCTCCAGTATTATAAATGAATGGTCTATTGTTGCTTGACAAAATTGAACTTAAATGCATGACTTGAAAGCTTACAGCTCTGTAACACTTTTCAAGGCTCATAAAATTGCAGTATAGATGTGTGTAAAGTGTCAAGGATAGCATTAAAAGGGAGGATTAAAGATCAAACCAAACAGATCAGAGAGAGTAGATGGATATGCTACCTGAGACTGCAAATCTGAATGCATCGTCACACTTGATTCAGGGCTGATTGAAGGACATGCAGAATTCATGGCTAATTGCAGCTTAGGAGGGTCTCGGCGGTCACACTCTGATACGCCCCTCCCTGTGGCAATGCAGCGAGCTGTGCGATCCCTACCTGACTACCAGCAAGGGAAACGGCTGACAGACAGGAAATCGAATGGCAGTGTCCATTGTCAAGGAAACAAATTACAGCAGAATGAACAAAAAAAAATATATTACATATTTTACCAAGACTGAGTTTTCTGAATTTTTCAGACATGAGCATGGCTGGGAGGCAGAGTGTTTCCAAAGAACAAATAAATCAATCTAATGTAGCTCCTTGGTTATGTGCATTCCAGGCCAGTGTAAACTAAATACCATTGTGTGGTAGGAGGAGACAAGCTTATATTTTAATCTTCTCATTCTTTTCTTTAAACCTATAAATCACTTATTTCAATCTTTAAATCAGACCTACTTAAAACTGACCATATAAAGTAAAATACATTCTAGTTCACTATAATATTGCCAAAACACATATTGTACACATAAACCTACAGACTTATAAGAACGCTATTATTTTTGGCAATTCTAACACTGCATTTTTACATATGGGTTAAAAGGACAGACTTCCATCTTATCAGATCAGTTATACCAGTATACCTCACAATAAAAAGCCTATCCCATTATATATGTTTGGGTCTGGCTAATGTCCAACATTTTTTTCTTCTTGGCATCAATCACATAAGATGACATTTTAATCATACTATTAAGGACAATTCCCTTATCTGTCACTCCAGTGAAGCTAGTGACATATACAGGGCATGAAAACTCCCCCAATGGTAATATTACTGAAGAAGAGAATCATTAGAATGGTTGTGATTGATGTGTTAATGCTACATGAATACAGCCCTCTGTTCTCTAGTATTTGTATTACAGTTATCTGTAGTGCAGAAGTGCTCGATAGTGATACAAAAAGAAACTAATTTGCATTGTTTCATAGTCTTTAAGCTTGGTACACAGTTGCAAATAAAAGCAAATGACAGTCTTACAGGTATGCTATGTAAATATGAGTAAATAAAAAAGCGTCAGTCTCTTCAGTCATATGGGACCTGCTGCTGAAAATGCTCTGCCGAACTTGTACTAGTTTAATCAATTTTATGTCAGCACAGGTCAGTGTTTTTATTAATTCCCCTGCGGCTTAATATCCGTCTACCAGGACTAATATACTAAATCATGTTCCTCTCCCTACATCAGGCTCAACGAGATTTTAATTTGTGGTTTTGATATTTGAGAAAATGACGTACGGCTGTATGGGTACTCGCACCTTCCTTTATAGGTACATTAGTATACCACTATGGTTTTCCAGATTGTTCTTCTCAGGGCATCAGAAATGTACAATCCCGTGACAAGGGTCTATAAAGGCCTTTGCAAGACATGAGAAATGTAGTCACATTCTTTTAGCGTTGAAACTGCAGGTAATGAAACAGCTCTGCTCTGCTCTTCAGTATCACTGAAGTGTAGAGGGAATATTCAAATGATACATGCATACAGGATGCAAGGCCCTTGCGAAGATGCCAGTAACAAATATATCGACTCAATTTATTAGACGTAGATCAGGGGTTGAAAAATAAATCATGAGAGGGATGCATTTTATCAGGGATTTTATGCTGCCTCGTTTTCTCTATAAAGATTTGCTGTTTATCTGGTGGTTGTATTGGCGTTTTGGCTGTACAGTCACCTCAGCTCTCATATTTGCTTGTTGGCAGTAGGCCCAACTTCCGAAACAGAAGATGTGTAAATTTCACCACCTTTGAGGTGGAACTGGGGCTGTAATATAATCACCGATGGGGGGGGGGGTTACATCACACAGTCTTTATTAAACAGGCTTTCTAGCCATGGAGCCAACCCCCAATACATTAACTACACACAGAGAGCAAACACATTGCATGAATGAGAAAACTAAAAAGTATAGATTGTTATGCATTTCATGCATGTTCATAAAAGAGGTACATAGAAGTATTTGGTTCTGTTAGAAACAGTTGTTGAAGATCTAACCTTTTCTTGTTACCTGCCAATTGTCTATTGAGCATGCTATCATTACAAACTGTCATTGTGCTATTATACTCTACAAGGCTCCTGCGACAGCAAACCAAGCCATTATTTGTACACACAGCAGGGAATTATTCTGGGTGGTATACAAAATCCAGATGCAGGTTACTCAAATTCACTTTCCATGAACAGAACATAGGACCAGCAAAAAGCTGAAATGATTACAGCACAGAAGTTATTACCAACTTTTCTCACTCACAGAATAATGCATTTGTGGACCACTCCATTTGGGATCAGAGAGAGTCAGTCATTGACATCAGTCAAGACACAACTCTGGATTAGCAATACAACAAATATAAAATAAAAAAGCACCACTGGGCATAATGGCCATCCAACATTTCTGATGTTCTTTTGATAAGCACGTTTTCATGAATACACTAGCATGGTTAGTATTCATAAAATATTTGGATTGTAACCAATCATTTTTTCTGTTGCACAAATGGTGAGCAATGCTCCCCTTATTTCTCAAGTATGCCCTTTAAAAAGGCCACAGTGACAAATGATAATGTTGCTTTGTCATTAGATTCAAGTGGAACTGGAGGTCAGGATTGACCAGGGTAAGAATTATCAATAGTGCAACACATAGGCACGCATACGCTTTCAGTCTTTTATAGATTACCTAACTGCAGGCAAAAGGCTGGCCTGCTGTGTGCAGACTGTTAGCAATAAAACACTGAAAAATACCTTGTCAGGACCTGGCAGGCCTCACTAGCATTGCAGCTGGATCCTTCAGAGGTTTGTAAATGGTCTGCTTTTTAAGTGCTTTTTTTATGGCAATTAATCTACTTTGCTTGCTGTAGTGTAAATGATATCATTAGCATAATTGTCTACTACGTACCTGTACCGCTTTTAAAAAGCACTTTGTCCATACTGGTTCTAACAAGACATTCCCCTGATAGTTTATGGTTTCAGTAATGCTGAGGGGTTGTGGGTTTTGTCGCTCCAATATTGAGTTATAATTGGTTCTGAAAATCTGCAAGCTTTGAAGAGTCTGCACAATGTCACATGATTTGAATGGAATGAGGACGGCTGCTCAGTTCCAGCACTTAGGATTCTCCAGACAAGCTCAAAGAGCAGGTCAAAGCAGGTCAAAGGCAGGCACAGCCGGATTCAGTGAAAGATAACAATACCTCAAAACAGAAGCAAATAACCCATAACCAATCAAAATAATTGCAAAACAGTATACAATTACATGTAAAGCTACACAGTTAGATAATATAACCTTTTGCCATTACTGGACTACACATTTCCTTTAAGTTTTATATTCAGATTTTAGGACTGTAATAAAGTCATGGGTGAAAACAGAAAGGTGTATTTTTTCAAGGTCTAAAGAACGAAGTGTTGAAAGGGGGAGCCCCAGTATTTACCATCCCAGTAGTAGCATTTCCGATTTTATTCAGAAGGAAAAACAGGGAGTCCTGTAAAGACCTTGATTTTAAGCTGGATCCACTCGGATATTACACAGATGGTAAAATATCCTTTTTAAAAACAAGGTTCAGCTAAAATCATTTGATATGCTTTTTGCACGTTACCTTAGTAGAGAAAATCACTTATGTATAGTCACTTCTGTATTTTGTTTGTATCAGATGTCATGTGTTGCTTTCCTTTGCAATGGATGACTAATAACCTGGCCATTGGGCTTAACAAACAATAATAATATGGGTTTGTGAGAAAGAATGTGACGTACATTAGAATCCAGCATGCTGCTTCTTTCAGGAATGTGTCAAAGTGGAGCTGCATCAAGATTAAAGAGCCTGGAAGAGGCTGAGGTGGAACAAGTACATGTTCTTTATGTGGTGCTATTTCCAGAGGGTAGAAATGGTTACCTTTGGTTACAGGCGCTCCAGATAACAGAAACTGTGTCTATCTGCTCTGCTATTTACTTTTTAAAATAACATTCTTTTTTATGCAGATTTCACTTTTCCCAAATTGCCTTCCGATCTCTTTTACTAAGCATAACATATCCAGACTGAACTGCGGTACCCTCTCCCTTGACAAAAGCAGAACAGCTTTTTAAACTATAGCCTATTGATGCATTATTACTGGTACTAGGCTCTCCATATAATTACAACACCACGGAACAGAGTCGAATGAAAAGAGAGGAACAATGGCTCAATCGAAACCACAATATAAACACACTTACAAATACTTTTTTTTTTTTACCAATAGTTTCTTTCTCTTATTCTCAATCTATTTAGGAGAGACAGGCAGGGTGGTTTGTGAAAAATCTGTGCCCTGTATCTTACACAAAACAGTTTTGTTGCATTTTTAATCAAGAATTGAAACCTGAATAAGTAAATACAGCTGTTTAACCTTAGAATATCTAAGAACATTTTTAAAAAAGCATTCCAGAAATTAACCTCTGTCTAAAGACGAAGGCGCTATTAACCACTAAGGTATAAAACTCAGATTTTTTGTTCTTATTTTCAAAGATAAACTATGAGAGATTTTATAAGCAGTATAACCCACTCTGGCCTGTGCGATTCTGCTTCAATGACTTTCATGCTGGTTATAACTGTTGTGGGTATACCTTACCTAATTTAAACTAAAGTTGGATGTGCAATCTCCAAGGTTTTTAAACCAATTGTCACTGTTCCCTTTATCACATTTAAAGTTAAAAAGGTTGAACTGAGACACAGATAATAAAATGCAATGAGTTATGGAGATTGTACTTCAAGAAAGAAGTGTAATTTTTTTGCATGCAGCCAGATGTTATACCTGCAATGTTTTCTATTACCTAGAAATCTACTGAATGTAACAAGCTTCCATGCTTTTGATTAAGTGTAATTAGACATTTCAATATTTTTTTTTTTAGATTTTATATGAAAGTTGTCCTCGGTATCATCCATTACTACAAATATAAATGATAAAGCATGAATTATAAAGAAGAAACCAAGTCAAGCAGACATAGTTTCAGCTAGTTGCTCAGATTTTTATCTGAGCTTTTATGAAGAACCCTCTGATCCTTGTAGGGTAGGTTTGTCAAAGTATGACATTAGTTTTTGCATGTTATTTTTCATTTATTTTCTGCATGCTATGTAATAATCTGTTGTTTTATTATAAGCTGAATCTCTACTTTAATTTCTATCTTTCAGGACCAAAAATAAAAACCTGCCATGCATTCAGTACATACACAGGATAGTTGTTAGTTTTGCGTTGAGATTCGGGAGCAGGTATGTGCTTGTTTGGAATGGGGAAGGATATGTCATGCTTTGATTTAGGAGTCCTCAAGGATGAAAACATTCTTGCTTATCATATTTGCCTGCATGGTTCTTTTTAAGAGAACTCATTTATCTTCCTAGCTTTTGCCAGGGCTCAAATATGTGCTCAAATTCTAACACTGTCAAACTGCAAATTGTAAATTAATTGCATACCAATGCAACTGTCTGGTAAGCTGCAAGAGTTGAAATTAGGTGTTATCAACACAGGACTCAACTCAACTCAAATACATATCATTTAAATTTCACATAGAATTAGGTTGGTTTTGCTGAATAAATATGAACAAAGGCATCTCATACCAATTAAAATGCTCAGGATTGTTTTAATACAGACAAGAAACTCACAGAAGAGGGAAGCATAGGAAATGAGTAAAGTATAAACCAATGGTCTTAAACAAAGAAACATGAGCAAATCTAATCTTCCAGAGTCATACACCAAGAAAGCCCACCATGCTGAATGCAGCTGACAACATGGGAGGAGTTCACACAATAGCTTGTAATGAATAGTTGTATTTCTGCTAGCTGAGGAAATGTATCACCCAGCTCCCTGAGCTTATTTTAATGCTGATTCCTTATAACTATCTAGCACAGTGCAACCCCATGGTCAAAATCCAGTGCCGCTCTACATTGATTATTTAAAACACAGACAGTGAACCATTATGGCATTGTGTATCATTCGTTGGTGCAATGCACAACTACACCAACATCACTGTTTTCAGGCAGGTAGACAGTACACCACTGAGCCACCTTTCCTTAATTGGCAGAGCCGAGATTGCCAAATGGAGACCTGAGAGAGAGCCTGTAAGTTCATGTATTTTACAATACTCTGGCTTCCCTAATGGAGACAGAACATATGTTTCATGCATTCATTTAGACTACACCATCCTGCCCCTCCTTGACCCGCTAATGGCTTTTTCCTAAAGTCTTTAATGCCTCATCTAAGGGATTAGCAGAACACACACTATTGATCTGGGGAGCTCTTGGAACCTCTGTAACACATCAAAGAAGCAAACAGCCCGTTTATAATGGGCCCAGTGGGAGGCTTCCATTAGAATCCTACATAATTTACAGGGAGCAAGCAAAGACAAACATGGCACAAGATGATGCATTTGGTACAATTCAGTGTTACTTATTATCACATTACTTTAATTCTTTTTTTTTTTAAATTATTTTTATTGGTAGGAGTCCAACATCCAGTGATGCTTTTAGAAAATTGAATGTGATATTAAGTTAATTAAAAGTAGCCTAAGAGTGTTCATCTTCGTGTCAATTTTTAATTGGGTGCTGATAATAAAAGCAATTTTGCATATGGAAAGATCTGTCTAAGTGGGAGGATGCTGCGATCCGGAGGCCAGTTGCTTAGGATACAATATTGCCATTTGAAATCCTCTGACAAAACAGAGAGCAGGATCAGTAAGTGTAAGAACGTTAAGTACTGTAGTAAGAGCACTCGTAAGCAGCTTCATCATACAAATGACCTGCATGTATAGCAACTATAGTTATTTTAAAATACCGGAAACACTTAAATACCGGAAACATCAAAAAGATGTCAAGCACAGGTCTCTAGTCATTTTTTTCTCCGGAAAAAGCAGAGAAAACCTTTCAATGGCCAAGTGAGACCGATAGGAGCCGAGAGAAGTCAGAAAAAAGGGGTGGATCTGAGCAATACACATAGCCCCTGCACCACAGAGATAACACAGATAAACAAACAAGATAGCTGCTTCCGCATCCATCTGCTAAAAAGACTATCCCGGACATTTGCAGAGCTTTTTGAGATGTTATAGTAGTAAAATAATGAATTGGATCGCATTATTGAGGAGTTGGGTGATAAAAAGAGTGATCAGGAGATGATTTATCAGTATGAAGAGGTATGTGATAAATACAGCGAACAAGGGGTGGGGCTGGGCTGGAAATGCAGTACTGAGTGTCCTGTTGGTATACAGTGCCTTTTAAACTTATTTTACTGTGAAAAAAAAATACTTTTAAACAGCACGTGTAAAATAAACAGCGTGTGTGAAAATAAATTGGACCCGACACATCCGAGAGGAGCTGAATAAATGGACCAATAAGGGTTAAAGGATTACAGTATGCTATCATTGATTGCCTTCAGGGCTGGGATGTAGATGTGTGAGTGTGCGTGTGTGAATAGTCCGAAACAGATCAGAAAAGCCAGAGCTCCTTTTTTTTTTTAAAGAAAGGAAACAGGATTAAAGGATTAAAAACCAAACAAAACAAACATCTACTTTGGAGAGTGTTTAGGTTGTAAAATGGACTTGCTGGCCCAGTGGTATCTTTTATGAGAAAATGGTCTCATATGGTGGTTAAGTTACATTACAAGAGTGTTTTTGTGAATTGTAGCTAAATGAAGCTCTTCCAAAACAAGTTGTGTGTTATTTTTGTGAATAAACACCAAATCTAAAATGTGTAATATCAAACTGGAAGTGCTTTGTTAAATGAAAGTGTACCCCAAACAAGGGGGAAACAGAATATAATTCAGAAGGCATTTTATTTAGTTACCGGTCCCTTTTTAGGAACATTTCCATGTTATTGTTTTAAAGGCACCAAGTATTCTATATCCTGTTCTTCCACCAGAAGTCATTTCCTATGAGTTCCAAACAATCATTTAATAAGATATACATTATCAACTATACAACTATGTTAACCTTTTGGTTTAATCCCTTATTCATTTAATTACAACACAGCCCAATAGAATGTAATTCAAAAGTATTATCATGAAGCTAGTCCCTAAAATTCATTCTGGACATACACATTGCACCTGTATGTTGAAAGATTCCCTTGGCTTCTGACAACATACTCTCTTATGATCTATGACACATATAAAAACAAGCAGTGCACTGTAGTAATATGCATGCTTTTGACACTACATCATTGTCCTTATGGTTTATGCACAGGATCTGCTCTACAGTTAAATCTGTGCGCACTCTTTGGTGTTAGCTAGAGTGGCATGAGATACAAGCCAGACACCGTTCTCCACGTCTTACACATCTCTCTTGATAAGGTCAAGGATTTACTGACGGGCTCTGTCTAAATACAGGCCAGACAGGCGCATGTTGAGATAGGCTTGCTTTCCTGCCCACAAAGCCAATTTCACCGTCAGTATTGACAAGCAAGTTGTTGCCGCCATGCAGACTTTTTATAATCTAAGTGGATGGGCAAACCGCTCTCCATTCATTTGGGATGTGCATTACACTGCCACATCATAAATAAAATAAAATAAATATCTAAACTAATGAAATGGTCCCATTTGTGCATACACTATTGATAAAAAACAATGCAGGGAATTTACCGTATCTGTCAATAACATTAATGAAGTCAGCACTTGTAAGTAGCATACTTTAAGTGATCTGTTTCCTCCAGTATCCACTAACATACATCTGCCAGTCCTCAGGGTTGATTGCCAGTTTGCAATTACCAGAGCAAAGTAGACATTTTCAGACTAAAGGTCATAAGGAGGACTTTTCATTTATTGCATGTCATTTCTAAGGAACCTGACTCTCATCAGAGACTTTCAGGAGAGCGCTGAAATGAAACAGTAGATCTGTGAAAACCTATTGTTCATACCCACTCCATACACAAATGAAGGTCACTCCGGCTGACAAGTACTCATATGATATCTCTATAACTGCCACTGAAAATAGCACCTCTGAAGGCTATGCATCTGCTTTCTTCAATTACTTCAGCTTTTTTTTTTTTTAAATAGGGAGGGAGGGGGAAATAATCAAGGCATTCTTTAGCAGAAAGGGAACGTGTTGCCCTGGTGGGCAGACTAAGGGGTGGGCTTAGTTCCTGTTAATAAAATAAAAAAAACAGGTCTCTGGGCAACTGCTTGTCAGCTGGTGGGCATCTATGAATCAACATTATAGTCTGTATATTTACAGCTGCAGCCATCAACTTGTAACAACCTGTCAGATCGTTAGTGTTGTAAGGAAGCAATAAGTAGTCTTGTCAGTGGTGGAAAGCTACTCAGCCAGCTATTCGTTATCTAAACTGTTTTCTATATTGTTAAATCATGGATTTGGAGGACCCCATTCAGACTCATATCTCTTTGTCATCTTCTGTGAGGCTTTATCCTCCAATCGTACAACTTCTCCCGATGTTTCAATGTTCAATCTAATATATAGTAAAAAGATCAAAAGTAATTTGTCATCCGCACAATGTTCTAGAAATAGCCAAGGCACCCAGGAGGAGATTGTGTACAGCACAAGTGATACTATCAGAAGGCTGAATCGCTCCTTCTGGAGTTTGGGTATTAATCTGGGGTTGGTTCCCTGTGACTCGGTGGAACTCCTTTTGGAACTGAAACAGGCACTTAATCACTCCCATTTATTAACAAAGCACCATTTATACTAAAGCAATCAAAAAACAAAATAAATAAATAAAACTAAGACGAAAATCAGACCACATTACTTGTGGTTGTCAACGTTTTGATCTACTCAGTCTTCATCAGAATAACTAATGACACATTTTTTTCTTTTATGAAAACTTCCTAAATGTACCCAGATGTGCTGCAGTTCAGTTACACGGTTTGATTTGTTAAATCTTTTGATCTAGTTTGAGCTCCTGGACATGCCACAAAGAAAATTACATATGACTATTAAAACTTTGGTTACCATCCGGATTGCATCCAATTATTATTTTTATATATATATATATATATATAAAAAAAAAAAAATAGAAACTTTGTGATTTCATTTGTTTGAGTACTTGTGTTTGTTCACATCCATCTTTATAAATCACACCAGCATCAATACCTACACACCGTTAAGCTTTTCTTAACAATCTATTTTCATTGAAAAAAAAAAAATACTTGTGCAGACTAAGGTATGGCAATTATACCCATGTGGTTGGCGCTAAAACATGAACAAAAAACATGAACATGCTTTAAAATGTCCTTTTCCAAAAATAAAATGCAGCTGGTGCCTTCTTCAGTGACACGTTTTCCTTCTGGACTTTTCATAACTAATAACTAATTTGTGTGACCAGATATAGACAGATATTATTATTTAACATCTTGCCTTTTGTATTTCAATGTCAAGCCAACGCTTGAATACTGGCCCAAACTCAACAGTCAATAAACAACCACGCCACATATGGATTAGGTAATTAAACATATGGTGCAGCATATTATAACCAAGCCAAATGAGGTTTTTTAGCCGATTATTCCTTTATACAACAGATTATAGTTCCCTTTAATTTTTTATATCAGAATTCTAAATAAAGTCCCTGGCTAGTAAAGCTGAGGGATAGATGTGACAGCTCTCGTTTACTGTGTGAGAACTCACTTAAACCATCTGTCTTAATGAAATCAATCACTTAGTTCAGAGCAGATGGGTGACGCCTCCATTTTAGAAATGTTAAACAGTTATTATTTTGTAGCTTGTTAGGCTAGCCATTAAAAATCTGGTAAAAGCCACTTGAAAGCACAGTTTAAAAAACTAGAAAGAGTCTTTCCCGATTATGAGCTGGATTCTCAACTCTTTTTACTCGTTACTATCAGTTTCTTTCTAAAAAGTAATTAACAATTCTAATACAAATGACTACTTACATGTTATTTTTTATATAAGAACATAAGAACATAAGAACATAAGAAAGTTTACAAACGAGAGGAGGCCATTCAGCCCATCTTGCTCGTTTGGTTGTTAGTAGCTTATTGATCCCAGAATCTCATCAAGCAGCTTCTTGAAGGATCCCAGGGTGTCAGCTTCAACAACATTACTGGGGAGTTGGTTCCAGACCCTCACAATTCTCTGTGTAAAAAAGTGCCTCCTATTTTCTGTTCTGAATGCCCCTTTATCTAATCTCCATTTATGACCCCTGGTCCTTTTTTCTTTTTTCAAGTCAAAGAAGTCCCCCGGGTTGACATTGTCTATACCTTTTAGGATTTTGAATGTTTGAATCAAGACTGAATAGATTCAATTCTTTTAGCCTGTCTGCATGCGACATGCCTTTTAAACCTGGGATAATTCTGGTTGCTCTTCTTTGCACTCTTTCTAGAGCAGCAATATCCTTTTTGTAACAAGGTGACCAGAACTGAACACAATATTCTAGGTGAGGTCTTACTAATGCATTGTAGAGTTTCAACATTACTTCCCTTGATTTAAATTCAACACATCTCACAATATATCCGAGCATCTTGTTAGCCTTTTTGTGTCTGATTAGATTAGCGCTGATTACGTAACCTTGTTGGACAGAAGTTATGGTCTGACAACTACAATCGAATGACACAGTAACAGGCTTGTGGGAAAGCGATAGGAAACTGAGCAGCATGAAATGAATAGCAGGAGGTCCCAGCCTGGGTTGAGGGAGACCTCCGGCAGCATTATTCATGAGGAGCAACAGCCCGAACAATGGACATCCCGGGGAGGAAAGAACAACACGGGACATGAGCAATGGGACCTTCCTCCCTTATCTCAGAGCATTGGAATGGGCTGCTCCCTGGATTTGGTTACCTATTGTCCAGCAAGATAAAGTTCGCCATTTTCCACCGATAACTTTTAATCTGGTTGATGACTCTGACAAGAAGTGTCCTCCCATATTATATATATAGTATTATGAGTATGAGCGATGAAAGTAGATCATCAGGTTTGTCTTGTGCTTTAAAGAGAGTTAAAGTTAGAGTTAGAGGTAGGGTTAGGGTTAGAGTTAGGGTTGGAGTTAGAGATAGGGTTTGAGTTACGGTTAGAGTTAGGGTTGGATTTAGAGAGTTAGAGATAGAGTTAGGGTTAGGGTTAGGGTTGGGGTTATGGTTACGATTAGAGTTAGAGTTTACTGGACAGTGACCTGAGGGCCCCTTAACACCAGTGAGTAGGTCAGATTATGTAATAGGGGGCATTTGAAATAAGATCTACTTAATTATAGGAAATCCTAAATAAATCTCACCAGGGTCCTGCAACATACATTATCGTATATCAACTATAAACTCCCCAGCATCATTGAACATATCCAGGATTGAAAAAAGAAAAGAAAAATAAAGAAAATACATAAATAATGTGCAAATATAATAATAATAATAATAATAATAATAATAATAATAATAATAATAATAATAATAATAATAATAATAATAATAGTTTTTCACGTAGCTCACATATTTAACATAACTAATATTCTAAATCTAACAATGCTATTTAATAACATATGTGCAACATGCCTTTCCAGTGCCCCTCTGGTCAATAGTTTCAAATCTCTTGGGTGTAATTGCTAGGGATGTGTTGTTCCAGATGGCTCTTGCTGTGAAGATACAATCTGTTTTACCTGCTCATGCTATCGTTATTCTTAGTGAACGGTAAAGCAACTGTTACTTGAATCTAGCTGAATGATATCAGAAAGGGGTCTTGCTCTTGATCTAGTTACCAGATGCCTTCTGTGTTATTAACTGGTAAAGGCATTAGTTCATCAACCTCTTTTATGCTGCTATAAACTTGTACGGTACGTTGATTGCTGAACGTGAACTCACAAATCTGGTGGGGTTTTTGTACTTTAAGATAGCGTTGTAGTTTTCATTTTCGTACATTACAGTGATGTCAGCTTCTTAACTATGACTACTAATAAATTATACATTACTATATAGAAAGAGAGTAGCTTGTCCCACCGAAACCACATGACTGTGCAGTCTTTGGAACAGGGATGAACATCCACTTTGAAAGAATGAATTGGAAGTGTTATAAAAGGCATAAGCAACAGAATTAATGTTGAAATAATCAATAGTTCTCTTGGCTTATGGACCCCAAGCAGTGTATTAATTAATTGATTCAACACAGGTCTAAATTATTTAATATAGCTGATGAGACTTTACAGAAAATGACACCCTTTTATAACCTTTTTTTATTAAATCAATAAGAGATCCCTGAAGAATTTATTATATTGACATAATTACTCACACGAGTTTCGAAGCCTGTGGCTGCACTGTAGGTGTTCAATTATGTAAACATAACAAACTCTTTGTTGTTGCTAATGTTGCATTAATTCCTAAAACAAATGCAAACTAGTGAGCTCAAGCCTTTTCTTATTTACTGATTTCTTTTATGCCCTGAACTTAAGCTGAACCATTCTGACCTTAAAGCATGGGTACCTTTATGTCTATCAGCTTCAGTAGCCAATCCTTATTAAGGCACGCTCTCAGCCTAGATTTCTATTGGATAACTCAAACATACATGATACATCAGTAAGTCAAAAGAGAAATAAAATACAAATGTTTGCATTATTAGTGGCGTCAAATACCCCACACCACTGTGCCCATTTCTGACAGACAGACTCTTTTTCTCATGGGGCTCTGAAGCAGCCTGAGCAGCGGATGGTAGTGGTGTTGTTTGGCACCATTAAGTTCCCTGTGTCTAACATGACTTGACACAACAGGAAATGTCAGTTTAACAAGCGGCTCTACTCTATACAACTGGTCTTTGGGAAGGATGAAATACATATGGAGGTGGTATGCAGCTTTCTATGCCTTCATTCCCATTATTCTCAAAATAATGGATCTAGAAAACTGTAATGTTTACCAAATTACCAAATTAACATCACTAAAGCATTAACATCACTAAATGCATTAACATCACTAAATGCATTAACATCACTAAAGCATTAACATCACTAAATGCATTAACATCACTAAATGCATTAACATCACTAAAGCATCAACATCACTAAAGCATTAAGTCTCCTCAACCACCCACCTCCACCCACTGCAATAGGTTATAGTCCGTAGTGCGTGGTTTCTATGGGAACAAGGAAAATAAAAATGAGAAGACGACATTTAGCGGCGGATGTTATTGTGCCTTACATGCACACATTAGTAACACAATTACAGAAGATGATTAGGGATGTAATGAAGTTAAAAACGTTTTGACTTAATGGAAAAGTCTATGACATGTCTCTTAGGTAGGAGAGAGAGAGTCTTAATATCACCTTCTGAAACCCAGAACTCAACAATGGGAGAATGGGGCAGAGAGGCATGTGTGCACAGCGATGCAGAAACTTTGAAGCCCTGTCTCTGTATTTCAGTGACCTGACACTTTTATCTCAGCCCAACAAGAAACAAGGACCCGGGGTCACAAATGGAGATTAGATAAAGGGAAATTCAGAACAGAAAATAGGAGGCACTTTTTTACACAGAATTGTGAGGGTCTGGAACCAACTCCCCTGTAATGTTGTTGAAGCTGACACCCTGGGATCCTTCAAGAAGCTGCTTGATGAGATTCTGGGATCAATAAGCTACTAACAACCAAACAAGCAAGATTGGCCAAATGGCCTCCTCTCATTTGTAAACTTCCTATGTTCTTATGTTCTAAGGAGCTGAATTTACTGCAACCTGCAAGACAACAGACCAATACAATTATTACGTGTAAAAACTGTAGGCCACCAACTTTCTTAAAAATAATAGTAGTGGTTTATAATTGCTACTTTTGGAGGTTGTAACCATAGCAACCTAAGCATGGTTCCATTAAGCAGGTTTACATTACTTAACAGGAGTTATTATAATGGCCTTTGTCTGAATCCATTATCTCAGTACCGATAATTGCTTTCTTATTGCTTTGGGAGTCCATACATTTGTAAAATAAATATGCAGTTTTGTATTAACTATTTTTGTAGCACATTACAACAAACTTACGAAAGACTTCCAGAAATCCGCCTTGCTTATCTTCTGTAACAAAAAGGTGTAATTTCTTCTGCAGTGTATAATTTCTATTTTCAGTAGCCTCAAGACAGAATTTGTTCTTCACAATGCTGTCAACAGGAGGTTCCAGAATTTAAGTGCTTTATTTTCACCACATTTCTCACATTTTCCTTCATGCTAATAAAAAAAAAAATTAGAAAATAACTATAAAAGTGTAACCAGGTTGTCTATACGCAAAACGGCAGCTCAGTTCTGTACAGATCATAAATATTGTAGTCTAGTTACAGTGGGTGATGTGCAGTACTGTGCCAGACAGCAGAGATAAAGGGGACAGAACAGTTCAGTCTACACATGGAATTTAACCCTTATCAGTAAGGATGCTAGTAACGCCCCTCGAATACACATTCCTGCACAGCTGGACAGTAAAGGTCTCTTAATATGAGAGCATGAGATAGCAAAACATTCTAGACTTAAACATCCGCTCTCAATTACACCCGTGAACCTTTACTTATCTCCCTTTCATACGGCTCCTCTGTCATTCTCCCCTTCAGGACTCTGCACAAAACGCTAATCCAGATCCATCTGCATTGGCTTTCTAATTACGTACTTAACCCTGAAATTAGGATTCAGATTTGTGCTAATCTACCTTTGGGAGGCAGCATTATTATGGACTCGTTCTTTAATTAAACTGCCTGCTTCCACTCCAACAAAGCATAGAGAGATAACACTGTTTTTAATAAGCACTGGTACATAGATGTATAAACATAACAGTGTATAATATGTGCAACCCTGGTGTTAAAGAAAGGAGCCATAAGTAGATCTTCTTGTTTAATTATTTAGCCTCATTAACTCGTACATTTGCTATCGTTACCCAGCAAATACAATAAAATGTAGCATGAAATTGGTATTTCTGATGTAGCACACAGCATACAACACTTAAAAAAAAGTCATTTAAAATACTTTTTAAAAACTCATGAGAAAAAACACTGGAACTCTCCAGGAACTCCTGTCAGAATACAAGAGAAAACAACCTGCCCTCCAGAATGTGTACTGTACATTCAAAAGCTATTACACCATGCTTAGAGAATGGTTACAGCTTAACTACATTAATAATTTAGACACAAATGGTTCTGTAAGCATGTATTGCTGTTATTGTTTTTTTTACAGTTAATGAGGCATGTTGTGTAGTAAAATATTAAAAGTCTGGCACATCATTTGATTACATTTGACACCTCAAGAAAACTGCAAGAACTGATGTTGGTAGCTTCCCCACCAGGTGAGACAGGAGACGAGTCAAATCAGATCTGACACTTGCCTCGAGGTCACAATCAATTTCCTGTTGCCTTGGTAACTCCACCTTTCAGATAATGTCAGCGGGAGATGAAATGGCTGTAACTGTGCCGAAAAAAAAAAAAATGCAACATGTACCAACTGATTGGCTTTTTATTTTATTATTTTTAATGGAAGGAGATGCTGTTGAAAATATACTGATATGCTGAGATCACAGAGGAGGCAGCTTAAGTAGAAAACAAATTGGTTCATTTTTGATGTGTACTATTAAAGGATTAGTATAGAAGATTTCACCTGAAGCCATCTTACTCCAAGACTTAACATGTACACAATTATCCTGTTGGCTCCATTTTTCTTTTTTTTTCTTGTACTTTTGCCCATATACTGTAGACAAGAGTTTGATCAATTAGCCCCCAATTTTCTATTACCTGACTTTCATGTTCCCCAGTGGCGGTGTATAAACTGGTACAAACTGTAAGATATGAGCTGTCTGTCCTACCAGTGGCATTCAAGCATTTGATATACTGTAACTAACCCAACTCCTGAGGACTTAAATGAATATCTGATACAGGCAGAACTGTATGCAAGATTACCCGTGTATGTAGAACCATAATGGAAAATGATGCACACAGTCACCATTGACACAATAGATGGGTCTCCAACACCTTCACTTACAGAAGAACAACACGGCCCGATCAGTGAAAAGACAACATATCTGAACAAAACCGGGTTCGGACTCCTTCAGGCTGTAAACCTGTACGATCAACAGGAATTGTAGGGCCCTATTCACAAAACCTGAAGGACCCAACTGCTTTAGAAGTTTATTCTCAGTTTTTAAAGCACTATTTTACATAACAGAATGTGTATGTACAGAGGCTAACATTATAATGATGATAATGATAATGAAGGTGATTTTACTGGATTCGCATACCGCGTTATCATTGCCATATCTCCCACCTCAATTGTGACCGCTGCCATTGCGGAACTGGCAGCTGACAAACTAGTATTGATCTTCAACGGACCCCCACTGTGTCTTCCCCACTTGTCAGAGCTGCGGATCTGTTATTGTTTTATCTTTACCCACCTTCTGTAAAGTTCCTTAAAAAAGATTGACTCCCCTTCAGTCAAGGTAAACATGATCAAACAGTCTCTCCTTTAGTATATTCTGCAAAACTCGGCTGGGAATACAGAATGTCCTGTTACCGTAATAAGAACACTTTCCAAACTCTAAGCTCCTTTTTCACTCCAGTCGGTTAACACTGCGGAGACGAGGATAGCGGGCCGTCATTTCAAATTCACATAATAAAACATGTATCATGCTATCTAGAATCAGAAGAAAAGGGCCTTGATAAAAAAATACGAATTATACTAATAATTTCATGTGCTGTCGTGAAATTAATAATCACAAAGTACAATTTAATTTCCTGCTCGATTACATCTTAATTTACAATTCTGACAAGTGGTGAACTTTGACCCCCACTCTGAATTACAGCTGCCTTTCCAAACACCTCTCTTATTAGCATCTCATTATGCAGTGCTCTTCTGCACGTCTGGAAGAAATCTGATGCTATATGAATATCTGAAGACAAAGAACCACAACTTGCTCTACCTTGACTCACTGATCTCCCCCACAGCGAGCCCAGCCAAACGTGTATAGTAAGCTAGTCAAAACAGTATTTTAGTCAGATGGCTGCTGAATATTTTTTTGAATAATCTCTCTGAAGAGTTCATCAAGCTTCCATCAAAAACATTTGTGGTTATATCTATAATAATAATAAAAAAAAAATAACAGATATTGATGTAATGTACTGTCAACAGCTGAAATGCTTGTCTATCAGTGTTACACATGCTTCTTTGTGTGTGTGTGTGTATACCAGCATATATACTATATGCATTTAAAAAAATTGCCTGGAGTTTCAAAACCTTTTTTTTTTTTCCAAGGCACTTGTGCTTGTATGACTCTTAAATACATTTCCCCATGTACCCGAGCAACATCCATTAGCAGGAATATGGGAAACACGAGATATCTCCATAGCTCATTCATGGGTGCTGATAAGTAGGCACCTTGGTGGGGATGCTCCTAATCATACGCTTTTGTTACAGCAGCTGCAGCGTCTTATCTGCCTCCCTAGAGCCCTGTTTGATGATTGCTTGTGTGGGTATGCTCAGGCTTTCTGCAGGAGACTAATTTACATGCAGACAAGAGGGCAGACCTAAGGAGAGCATATATGCAATTACATTGCATGATTAATCATCTGAAGGCTCCACGGGAAAGAGAGGACAAGATTTCTACAAGGCATAACTAAAGAAACATGATCATTGCTCCTCGCAAGCAGCCTTCCAGCGAATTTACCAACACATTACATGTGTTACTTGTTTGTCTTCCACAGTCTATACCAGCATTCTTGTAGTTTCTGTAATTATTAACCTGCTGTTATTTTGTTTATCTTAATATTCACATGGCTAAAGGGTTTGCTTCATTTATTTGTTATTTCTTTAACTAGCCAAGTCGATACAACTATACAGGACCGCTGTGTTAATAATAAGTCGGTCAAGCTGAAACATTTTACATCAATGTAGTTTCTCTCTCATAGGCTAAAATACTGCTTTCTCACTCCCTCTCTCTACTAACCTCCAGCTGTACTCCGTATGGATGGATTTTTGTTCCATTTGATCAGGCTAAACCCCCAGAAAGATGAGGCACTGGGCCCTATTCACAATGCTTTAACTCATAACTTGTAAAGATTTTGATGAATTAACTCAAGGTAAGGTTCATATTAATAACATTGTTCTAGACTTGGTTCCTTAATTAAAACTGTCTGTAAAAAAATTCATGCATACAGAAAAGGAATGAAACACGTCAAAACAAACAATAAACATATTGTAACGGGGAGTGCAGACTAGATCTTTGCAGCCCGTCTGTGTTGCGTTGCGGAGCTGTCAGGACACATCCTGAACTGTGCAAGACCCTGAGCTTCTGCCTGCACTGTGTGAACTGTTCTGGGAAAGTGTATGGGGACTGCGAGGGAGCTGGCCTTTGTCAGTACATGTGAGTGAACACCTGGACTCTATACACACCATAGAAGTATATAGATGCAACTTTGCACCGGAGTTGAGCCCTCTCTAGTGCGGGAAGGGGCCAGGGGGGAGTAACACTGGAACGGCCACTGATTGGCGAGGACATGGGGTGAGTTGCAACAATGTAGGGGACTGTGGGCTATTTAAAGGGCAGCCCGTGTGCTGTTCGGGGTGGGATATAGTAGGAGTAAATGAGAATCTGCATATTGCTGTTGTGCTGCCAATAAGGAGAAAACTGCTGTTTGAAACGCTAACCTGCTTCAAGCTCTTCATTCTTCATTACTTGTTACAGTATATATTTTAGTACCGTATGGATTTGCACAAGACTGGGGGACAATGCACTTATAGTACAGAATGTTCTACTCTTTCACTCTCCAATCAGGATTGGTCAGAATCCAACAGGTAGATACAGTAGCACATAAAGCTTTCAGTTTTTAATAGCATCAGTATCACCTGCAGTGGTCATTACTTGCTGCTCATTGACCTTGTCTTTTGTTAAGCACAGTCGCTCTGGACACCTAGCTGTCACTGCAGTCACTTATCTAGCAGTTAATGACTGATGTGTCGAGCATTAACGCTTCAGTAGAGCTATAGAGAGATTACAAATAGGTTGTAGCATAGGATGTCAATTCCTTTGATTCAATGTTACCTGCTGTAACAGGGGACTCGCTGATTGAAGGATGACTGAAGACTGGACGGTTGGGATTGGCACACCCCGGCAGGCATACAGGTTTATTTACATAGAGTACATACGAACATACAAGAACCCCAAGTGACGCTACCAGCAATGTTAGCGTCACGTGGGACATACAGCCCGGCGTACAAAAGGCAAAATAAACACTGTGCAAAAACTACAAACAAAAGGTGCTGTGAAGACGGCTCGCGCTACTCCAATAACAAATAGAGGTCCCGCTTCCACACCTGTCTGCGATACTGGGTGGGAGTTCCCATTTTAAGCTATACATTTATTTCACAGATTTGAAAATGTATGCTTTTTCTCAACAGATGCTACAAAGATAAAAATAAAAGTTTGTTGGCAAATTATGATGGAGCATTTTGATATGTCAATCTCTTGGTAGTGCAGGCTACAGAGCAGAGGTGTGCCAATCCAATTCAACCTGGTGTTTTAAATACTCCAGTTCTCTTATAAACCTCTTGTTTTCATCTAAAACTCATTTGAAATATTTCTGCGTGACTCATAAAGCATGTGGGCTTGGAAAATCAAGCTGATGCTTGAACTCTGCTGCATTCCTATCAGTTTGAATTAATGGATTTAATATAAAAGCTGGCCCTGTTGTGAGCAAATGACCTTGTAAAAAGAAGAGTAAAGCATGTACACAAGAGTGGAGTTTAATGGTAAAAATAAATAAATGAATAAATAATAAGATTAATAAAAGGTTATGGTTAAAATGTTTTCCATACTGCATCTGGTAAGTGAAGCATTTGGAGCACATTGTGACGTTTCTGCAGTCAGCATCATCCATTCAATGTCTATCAACAGAAATGCAAAACAGAAATGTTAAATCTCATAATGAAGCTTTATGAATTATGGAAATAAATGCCTTAAGGGCTCTTCACCTGGTTTTGACAGGGAAAGCGTAGGTGACAGACTACACATTCCCAGTACCATTGTACTGTTGTGACATCTGGTGAAACTGAAATAGCGAAAGTGAGGTCAAGAACACTCTAACCTCTAAACTGTGTGTCCTGTTTGCACGTCTCTGTGTTTCTGTGTAAGTTATTCAAAAGTTGAGACTTATATGTTGGAATACAATTCAGTTCAGTGAAACACATCATAAAACAGCTTAATGATTGAAAACCTCAGAAAGGCATCATTGTTTGATTTACATATTGCATACACTCCAAAATTTTTTGCTGCCAAAATAAGACTGACCAGCATGGGAGGTGGTGGTTCTACCACGCTGAATTATTGTGGGTGTATGAATATAAAAACATGCTTTCCAGGAAGTATGCTTTGACTATAACTGAAGATGCTTAAGTATTTGAGGTTCTAATGGTCATAGCAGTGATGTGGCTTCTTTAATGTCTAATATCTGGTCCTTAGTGAAAGTAGTGAAACATATACTGTCCTAATCAATACAGCAAGGTCCTTGGTTTCGCTATAAATATACATTACTCCTACGAAGCCACCTGGCAAACTAAATGTTATTCCACTTCTTCTAGACAGCATTTAAAAAAAAAATAATCTGGTTACGCCTTCAGGGTTCAAAGACTGTGGGTTGCTTGCTGGTACCATGTAGTGTCTGCAAGTTAAATGCCTGACTTTTTAAAAAAAGATTGGATTATTCTCCCCATAGCTTCCCGTTCATTAAGATTTATAGATGTCAGAATTAAAAGCTTTATCAGACAGCTCCAGCCCTTATAACTGAACCGAACTGAGCAAGTGTTCTGGAATGAATAATTTAAGTGAAATCACAGTGAACATTTTCAGTGTCTTCATGTTCCTGATTGACAGCGCTGCAATTTACAGATCAGGTGCCAAACTCCAGTCTGTGTTAACAGGTACTAGTTATTTCGGGCAAGCCGACTACATGTTAGGTGGACATTTAAGACATATTTTTTTGTATTTAATGACCAGAATCCACTCCTACCTGGATGAAGAGTTCCACAGCACCTGACTGTATTCATGTTGCATTGCTTGCTTTTTTTAGTCATCATGAGATCCCAGTGTCATGGAAAATGTGGCCTGGGTACCTTACAATACAATAGAATAACACTCCTACAGACAAATATTTTAAAGGCAGCTCTTCTATTCTGATGAGTTCAAATTTCTACTTAGATCATGCCTGACCCAACGAGCAATCCTGGATTTACTTAGACAACTGATGAAAACCAGGTCCAGTACAGGTCAAGAACATGTTTGAACTTCAGTGCATATTATAGGAATGCTGTAATGCATACAAACCCATCACTTGTATCTGACCTTGTATCTCAGCAAAGCATCAGGATAACCCACAGCAATTGTATACCACTTCTCATGAACAAAAATAAAATAAAATAATGACCTTTCAGGTCTCTTTACACTGTGTCATCAAGACTTAGGTCTGCCATGGTGATAAATAAACAACACACAATGCTAAAAAGTGCATTCTGCTTGACAAAGATGAGAAAACTATTGCTAAACATCTTACTGAAATGCTGCAGCACACACAATGTGTTAACAAGTCCAAGTGCATGAGGCTGACAGACAATACTGTTGATTCCGTGAGCCAAGAGTAATCTGTGCAAGATAAATAAATACTGTACACAATGTAACCAGAAACAATTAGAGGAGCAGTGTAAAAACAAATTGAGAAAGCGCTTTCACATCGCAGGAACACTAACCCCCTCCTCCTCAACTGTGAACAATCCTGTTTGGTCCTGTACTGCTAAACATCATTTAATTATTTGTCTTGGAAGAAATAAGGAGGGCTTTTGATTCCTGGGTCTAAGACAAATCAACAGTCCCTTTCCATACCTCTCTTCTTTCTCAAAACAGCTTTGTTGTTTAATAATGCCTTTTGTCACAAGGGAAGCTGACAAAAAGCCAACAGACTCAGTTCGCCTTTTCCATAAAGGTTAGATTACCATGTTTTATTCACCTCAGTTTATGGTACGTGCTATTTATATATAGAGAGAGAGTTTCTAGAGTGTAGGGTGTCACCCCTTTGTATGGAATGTCTTTGGAGAAAAAGCAGGCAGTTATGAAAGGATTTAATTGTGTTGTATTGTAATCCAGCCTAGGACAAGTCTAAACCTGTTTGAATAAAATGTATATTTGTAACAGGTGTGAAACATAAACAGTTGGAACGAAAATCTCAGTTAGCAGACACCAGAAACCACTTATGCCTTTAAAAACATCCATGCATGACAGAACCTCTTTAGAAATATGCTTTTTTCTTATTGGCAATCTAATATTAATGCATATTTAAGACATTAATAATGGTTATTTTGATTCAGGCTTCCACAAAATAATTATTTGTAGCAGTATGCTGCTTACAACACAACACAGACACACAATCCTGTCAGGTATCAGAATGTTAAATTGGTAAAGACCATGCACCGTCCTAACACTGTGGCTTTTTGCCACAAAGAGATTAAAATTGTAATAATATCTGGAAACAATTCTTGGAAAACTCTGCAATTTAATATGATCCATCTTATCTTTTAGTGATAAAATACAAGTACAAACACCAAACTATTTGGAAATTTGTCACGAGCGATGTCTCAGATAGACACACAAATACTTTGCAGACTGTTGTGTGATATTATGCCAAATCCACTGCATAGAAACTATGATGGATGCACTATAGTATTTTTGCAGCTCCAATGTACTGTATGGTACTCTATGGTACTGTATTATGTACTTCTCACCTACTTTACTGCAGAAAATAAAATCACTCCTATTGCTGATGCCAAACAGCAAGGGAATAATCAGCCAAGCCCAGGATGTCAATACAGCTGAGCTAAATCTGTTGAAGAAAATGAAGAAATCATATACCGTAAAGAACAAAAGAAAAAAATGAACGCAGATTCCAATCACGGTCATGCTTTATTTTAAGGAGCACGTTTTTGTTGTTTTTTAAAGTGTTATCAATTCTATTACTAACATATTAACAATTGTTGTTACTGTCGGTTGATTGTTAGTTAATAGGTAGTAAACTATTTATGAACTAATATAAAAAGGTCAGTTAAAAATGTTCAACAAACAACAGATCCTTAATTCACTATCACCTCCAAGTCAACCATACCATTGAGATGGGGTTACATTTGTTTAAAGGCACTTTTAAAACATTACTGTTGAAACATTTTGCAAATAAGAACAGGTTAAATATGAATACACATTGTATTAGTTTATAAATATGTTATTGCACATGAACTAACTAATAATAACACTGAACTAAATACAAAATGAACAGCAAGTCATATATGCAAGCCAGTAATCAGAGGAAATTCAAACGCAGGATAAATTGTTTACCGTATATATATATATATATATATATATATATATATATATATATATATATATATATATATATATATATAGTGATAGATAACAAAGACAGGTGTTATATTGTGTAAAAGGTTTATAAAATACACCAAACTCTCATACATGTCCAAAAGGAGTGGCTACTTTAAATAAAGAAGAAGCTAACTTTTCTGGACCCGAGTGGTATTAAACTCTCTCTTGTGATTCTCTCCAGCCCCATGCCATATCTATTAAGTTGTGTGCTTATATACAAAGGAATTAATATATCACTTTTCAGGCAGCCTGTATTAAGGCATTCCTGTATTTTACTATTCTTTAGCAGATTTAGCAAATAAAGTAAAGCTATGTAAGCTGTCTGCAGGGCACTGATAACAGCATGCATTTGAAATGTTTGAAAATATATCTCATGCAGGACAGACTTAATGAATGCTAAGAAATAAATAATAATAATAATAATGAATAATGGCCCTTTTATCTCTGGATTGGGTTTATTTGGCAGGAAGTTATCTGGTAAGGGGAAACACAAACATTTTAGTGTTGGTTTAAAGCAGGAGGGAGAAAGTTGAAATGAAAGCCCTTCACCTCTGTTGGTATTTCTTTTTGTTTCTCTTGCCAGCCAGTATTGCTTGTAGAGTTTTCATTATTTAGTTAAAGATATTTATATGTATACAGCTCAACTCTTTGAACAGACAGGCTTGCTTATGTGTCCCTGTGTACAGTAGGGTAGGGGACTTACATTACAGATGAAGACTCTGGCCTTGCATCAGTGTCAAACCTACTCGTCAGTGGCATTAGAAGTTGTATTGAAATGCATGTAATTACAGAAATGCACTTTGACATTTTCTGAATTAAAAAGCTCAAACCTCATCATTAAAGCAGACAAAAGATTCACGAAATACATTAGTGATACAGATACTGTAATATCAGCATTGTGTAATACATGTTTTTAATTATTAAATTATTATTATCTTTTTTAATTAAACTGTTTTTAGTTGTGTAATATCCTTTCTAATGAAGGTGAAACATGCAAGGCCATTTACAATATATATATATATATATATATATATATATATATATATATATATATATATATATATATATATATATATATACTGTATATATAGTGACTGATGAGCAGGCTGAAGTGGTGGAGAAAGTAATTTCAATCCAAACAATTCATAATTGCCTGTTTTATTTATTTAATGCACACAAGCCAACTGAATAGTCACAGCTCATAAGCAATAGAAAATCTGAACACTGAATTCCCAATAACACTGCATTTCCATAAAACCCAATAGGCAATATAGGTAGCCTAAAGCAACAATTGCACCAAAGAATCCAAGTGCTTGCTGTGATAAAACCTGATACCTAATAACTGCTGCACAAATGAATATGATTTTTCTGGCTATTGAGAATGTGGATTCATTGATGAAAAATATAACTAATCAACTAGAATAATAAAAGCATAATATTTTAATCTAAAACTACATGTTCGAATCAGACCCCAGTATGGATGAATGTGCTGGCCTGTATTAGTCCCACTGAAAGGGCCTCTTGCTTGTCAGCCAAGCGTCTCATTGCTGGCCAGTAATACACACTTTGAAATCTGCTTTTTCATTAGGGTTCAGAGCCAATTTGTCTGAGGGTATGAATAGTACATCATTATTTGAATCCTTATCAGAGTGAGTGAAAAAAAAAAAACTCAAGGTAAAAAAAAAATGACACTGCAATGAGCTATGACTTTTCAAATCATATTTATTATTAAGCAGAGTGGCTCCCAGCTTGGTTTTAGGTGGTGCTGTGCTGTTGGGACTGCCTTTTCATCTTATCAACAGCAGCTTTGCTTCCCAATCAGCTTTCCAGTTAGGAATGTGTAAAGAGTTGTCAGCTTTATAGTGGGACTCCCATTTGTGGCTTTAAACACCTTGGTTATATACCCCTGAGGTCACCAATGTGATGGAATGGGTAAAGAAGATCTGAGTGAAATGTTCTTGTTTCTTATTGAAAACAAACACGAGCTGCAAAGCCTTTGATGAAAAGCATTTCTAGCAGCACAATGCTCAAGGCAACAAATTGTTCTCTTAAACGTCAATCCTCCTTATTCACCCCACTTACCATGAGACAAGGCCTAATCTCTGAAAAGAAGCAAGCTGCTTTTGAACTTCATGGAAGTGAGAATATTATGAGCTAACCTTCAAGACTGCATACTACAGTGCAACACTGATAATTACTGTGTAGGCTTATTAAACAGATTTCATCCATTTTTATTCTTCAATCTTAAAACCTCGGAAAGCCCTATCTTTTGAAGCAATTAACTATAATGTTCCAGTACCTGTGCCTCAAAACAACATAATTTGCATCTGTGAATTTCATAGTCCTCCCTCCCTGCCACTCACAGGTTCAGGGAATGTTTTACAGCAGCATAATGGTCATAGATATAAACAGGTTTTAATATATCCAACCCAAATTAAATAGTAATGTAAAACTGCCAGCATCTACATCAATGAATAATCAAAGACATAAAAGCTACTAAAAACTGATCAACAACAAGCAGTTTTCTTTAAAGCTAAAAAATATAATCGCAGGACATGTTATCACATTGTTGCACAAACAATTAAAATAAAGTGTCAAGTATTTTCGTTTTCACAAAATATCCTCTCCTAAGGCTACAGGAAAGGAAACAATATGTCTTGCTAAAATGTATCACTGAGAAGAATAATAAAACTTCCCACCTGTCACCCCCTTTGGGCTTATTCCTATAGCATTTCTCAGTGACATGTGATGAGTGATATTTAAATCCTACACATCCTGATGCTCTTTGCATTGCAGCCTCGTCTTCCTGAGGTAACTACTGACCCTTCTCTTCCATCACACCTTGCAGAAACGCAGGATTCACGCGTATCAACACTTGCTTATGAGAGATTATCCAGAGAAAGAATCTGCCTAAGGGCAACAGAGCTGTAGCAGCAATAATGGGACTAGACCACGAGCTCCAGGCTTGCTCGTGAATTCCAGCACCAATTCCATTAGTCTTGCCACCCTTGTGGCTAATGACAGTGTGCTGACACAGTAACGCTAGCCAGGTGGTTGCCAGTCATGACTTGTTCATTGACAGCACTTGTATCTCCAAACACACACACACTCCCTTTCAAAGCAACACTTTGTAAAGAGGTCTTAACAGGTGGTCCCCGGACCCATGGCAGGTAGCTCAACATGCCATTGTAGTATATGATAGAAACATTTACAGCAAGTGAAAGTGAGAAGCAACATGTAAACCTAACATAAGCAAGTGTTTTTTATACAGTTTGAATCCTTGTTGTGAAATAAAGGTTTTAATTAAAAAAATATTACACATTTTGTGTCTCATATGCCCTGCTTACTAGAAAGAAAAAGAAAAGGAATACAGTCTTTCATAGATAGTTGATACACTTTTAAATCCATTTTATTTCTCTGTTCTCTCTCTAGGTCTCTCTATATGTCAGTCTGTTTGTAATACAATCTTATTTAAACATTTAAAGTTATACAAATCATAATAACACAAGAGTAATCTTAAGAAAACAGTTAGCAACCTAAAATCTTAAGAAAACTAGCAACCTAAAATTGTATTTCATAGAAAACACTAAACAACGCATCCAACTCTTTTCAATAAGCGATGATGTTTGGATTCAAGGGAGGACATTTAAAAAATGTCCATAAAGAATATGCTATGTACTGTACAGCTTTACAACATGTGCCCCTTCACATGATGTTGAATAACTGCAATCGAGCATTAACAATGCTGCTGTAATGTGCCCATCCGTGTGTGCAATAGTTTGCTTGGGATTTCCATTTTAATTATCTTCTTAACCAAAATGTATATTCTGTATAACTTTTCTTTGTGTTTCTGCGCAAAACAAAATGTTGCATATTTCAGGATGTTCTAAATCTTTCCAAAAGTCACCTCTTTTCAACAGCAGACAAGCCCAGGATGTGTAGGGCTGGCAGGATCCTTGTAATTCAGGTATGGTTTGGGGACTCTATTTTACTCCAGGGAGTCCCAGCCTAGCACTTCCCTCCAGAGCTTTCAGATATCCTACAACACCTGCAGGTGTCTTGACAGCTCCTCAGTCCACCACTCACACTGGATTACTATTTGCTAGTCCCTACAGTATGTACACCTAATGATGGCATACCATTTCCAACAACTTCTTGATAGTCCCCACCATGTTCTTCTTCTAAATCCCAAGCCACTGAGTAATCACACCTTGCTTTTACCAACACAACGTCTGCATTCATCTTTGAATTCATATTTTGTTTTAGTTGCATGGCTGCTCGGTAACCATCTTACATACTGTACAGCTGAGAATGTTTCACTGATTTGGGCCAACTGTGGTCATGCTGACACATACGCTATATGGAGTACTGCATTCAATAGTTCACACTGTTACATAGATCTTTTTTCTTCCTAAATAAACACAATTGGCTCCCTTGGCTCGTGTTTTCGAGTAGGTCTTTACGCAAAGAAGATGCGCCTCACCATGAGGGAGTCATTCATCCGACACGGCAGTGATTAACACACAAGGGTCAAAGGCTAAATGCAGCCAGTGCACAAAGAGCAGACCTGGAAGATATGTGTCAGGGATGCTTTGATACCAGCTGGCAGTTTGGATTACCTGGCAAATGATGTTCTCATGTACTGGTTGAGAAAACACAGCTGAGTCAAGTTGTGCTTTTGGTAATCGTCTAGATAAGCTTATAATTCTCAGTGAAGTGAGAGGGAGAAATAATTGTTTTCTTTTCATTAAGACTGATTTAAACTCTTCTCCCCAGAAGACTAAGCCATGCGTTTCTTATAATAACGTTAGGACCACTTCACTTCCACATCCTTCACGTTGAGGTGCTTCCTTTAAGTGCTTTCTGTCCGCCACTAATCCTGAGTAAAGCTTTATGACGAGGATTGGAAAATAAAACCATAACAACTATGGACTAACTGCACAAATACATCAATTCAAAAAACAGAATCATCACTTTTCATATTACATGGCAACCCACCAATCTCTAACAAACCTGAATAATCATGAATGAGAAAGGTGACCATTTGTTTTTATGATTCTTTTGCATTTTAAATGTAATTGTAAAATAAGAGAATCTTTCTAATGCACATACAGTACCCTGGCTATAGAATTACTGCACATGGAAAGGTCACATATCCAACGCATGTACAAAACATCTGAAAGCAATATTTCAGAACGAAGTTTGTAAAAGCTGGCACTTTAGGCTTCAGAAACTCAATAACTCAAATCTGGTTATGGTGGAATGTAAGATTCTGGCAGAATTCATAAAGAGTGTCTTAGAATAAGATTCCTCTGAAAAAACTAATCAGAAACATGAGCAGATAAAGGAAGATATGAATACATTCTGGACTGAGATAAGAGATTTGACTTTTTTTATTTAAACCTCCAATTTCTCACACAGTAAAGAACACCTAATTCAAAGAGCTATCTGAGCTGTTAAGTCTTTGCATGCTGGGTTCCTTGGTTCAGTGACAGATTGATTTCACACGTGTATACGCTGGTGATGGTGACATGAACAGGATTATTGTGATTGGATGTCAATGAATGTTTCAAATGTCCATTTTATTTTCTTTATTTTTTATTCCTGATGCATTTTTGCATTCTTTCGTCTGGGGGATTTCGTAAAGACACTGAGTAAGAATTCATGTCGAAACTTTTGCCATTGGATTTTATACAGATCTTTTTGTATTGCTACATTGACAACTCAGAAGGTTCAATAAGGTATGACTTATCAGTTAGCGAACATTAACAGTGTGCTTTTCCTTTCACAAAAATGGTGCAAATCCTTGGTCCCAGTGTGTGTTTGTACCAGCACTGAAGTTTCAAAGTTTTGATTTGGTCCCAGCCTTAATGTAAAGTGTGTTACCTATTAAACTATTTCTAAACAGCACCCATTGAGTTGTGTTTGTTTTTGCTTTTCAAATGCATTAGTGCTAACAAATGCAATTTTCTGCTTCTTATTGTCACGGAATTGATCCTGTCACTAGCAATTTATAAAATACTTCATTTTAATCAACACCAGAAAACAAAAAGAGCTTGATATTTCCCAGTCTCATTTTTCAATTCCTGCATCTCATCAAAAAGCGGACAGCGGCTGTATCTACACTAACACACGATATGTGCTCCATTGCTGTATAAAAAAAAAAAAAACACAAAAAACTGGGCAGAGCGATCTGAAATAATTTCCTTTCGCAGGCTGAGTAGCAGACAGAGCTGTAAGGACACGAGAGACTGCGTGTGCTCTGAAAACAGGACTCCTGAAATTGAGGCTGACACCTGATCAGGCCGCTCGAATTCAGGAAGGAGCTTCTCTCATCCGCTGCAGAGGGTTGAAGTGCCACTTTAAAACCTTAAAAATAATTTACACAATCTAGTCACAGCAACGACAAAAATAGACACTGCCATGGATACGCATTCACGTCCGTTCTGGATCTGGAAACTACGTTATTATGAGATGACTTGTTTTTATGGACTTACCTATTTGATATGCAAGCCTGGTTATATGGAAAAGGGACATGTTCTTTATTTGTTTACCAAGTATTTATATGAATGTATCTGTGTCAGGGGTACTACATGATGAGTAGCATAGATAAAGCTATGTATCACAAACTCCACTATCAAAGCAGGCATTTTCAAAGCTCAGACAGGTTTGAGAATGCAGGAAAGGTAGTTTGGCAGTTTGACAGAACTGAGATGCAGCACCCACTGGAAACATGCCCGACTGCAGCCAGTGCTATTAGTCTCTGACCTCTCATGATCAAAGATCACAAACTATCATATTAAATAAAGACAACAGCAAAATAAAAACCAACTAACCAGATTCTTAGGCTCTGATTAACACGTCCAATTCAACTGACCCTGTCAGACCTCCCTAATTATACTCTCTTACCGAGGAGTTACTCACTCTTATTTAGTTCAGCAGTTATCTTGATTGGCTATTCATCTACCGTATATGTATTTTAAAAAGCTATTGTGCCAACGACTGCTAATGTGATTGGGTATACCAATCCTCAAGTGCACCCGACAAGAAGGTGAACTTTAAAAACCTCCCATAGGTAATATAGGGTAATATCACTGGCTAGCTAGTGCACTGAGCCCTCTGAATTACCTCCCACACAATCAGTGGTTAATCCCGGCCCATGCCTTTTTGAATAATATTGTAAATACGACACACTCAGGACCGTGAGGTGACAAGAGTGCATAATATACTGTATGACTGAAAGCAGACTTTGGAAAGAACAGACCATTAATTGTATCTGCTTTGAAGCAGTATCTGTGCAATACTCACTGTATTGCTTTTAGAAGATGGAGATCTTAAAGACAGTCCAAAGCTTTGCCTAGACAGCATGTCACTCGGAACGTAAACTCATTTTCATTTGAACTGGATGTTCAGTCAGGCAGGTGGCAAAGCCAGCTCAGCTAGACAGCAAGAGAGAATGTTTTTTGGGTTGTATTTTTTTACGTCTGTGATCTTTAAAAAAAAAAAAGAAAAAAATCAGTTGTCTTAATAAATACAAGAAATGAATCCACAAACATACTCTATCAAGCCAAATTGATAACACAAAAAAGATGGTATAAAAAAAAACAAAGAAAAATCCATTCATACAGTATAAGGAAGTAACTAGAGTTGTCTGTGCCTGTGTTAGAAAACAGCACTACACGTGCAGCAACAATATCTGAAAATGAATGAAAGAAAATAAATAATTGTCAAAGCTGCCACAGTTTATCATGTTTCATATGTATTGTATTCCTTTAAAGTAGAAATCAGGAGCCATGGATAGATTACCACTGTAAGTGTCAGGCACTTGTAATCCTGCACTGCTAGTTATGCACAGCCTGGGGGCATTAAAAACTGAAGTGAAAGAGAGGAAGAAATAAGCCTCCTTTGTGTTCCACAGCCATTTTACGTATACATTGTATTGTATTGTATTGTTCAGTACCAGGAGAACTGCATTCACAACATATTTCCCTTTTAAAGCACGTCCTGTACTGAAGCCTTATTGGTTGAAATAAGAAAACCTTACAGTGTGTGACGTTTCCAATGCACAGAGTATGTGACGCTGCACAGACACCATGGGCCAAAGGGGCTGAAGCGGTGGGAAGCCGTCACAAACACTTTCGCGTTTGTACACTACCAGCACAAGGCTGACTTACTGGTCAGACCGCATACCTATTTGCACTAGCAGGAGGCCACATTAATCATTTCTAAATGAGCAAATGCTACTGCACAGATGACATGCACCAGTAGTGGGGCTTGAACCCAGGACCTCCTGCTCCAAAAGCTAGAATCATACTGCTGAGCTAATAGAAACAATATAATCTCACCAAACTCTTCACAAGTAGTTCACATTTTCATCCTAATAATAAAAATTTAAAAACAATTGATAATCCTTTATTTGAACCTCTCTTAGACTGCATCACCTAAATCTGGAAGTAATATATCCACTAACATCAAAACTAATATTTCATATCTTCTTGACATATAATCACAATAAGTAGCTTTCCACACTTCCACACCAGGAATTACCAAAGACAATGGAATTGTTTGGCTAGTAAACCTTCACTCAGGGTTAATTAATGCAGGAAAAAAGGTAATCTATGTTAATATTGTATGAGATTTCTACTGAAAAGTCCTTGCCAGCTAGTTAAAACTAGACAAAAACGTCTGCTTCCCTACCAGTTGCATGCAGAGTGAAGTGTCAAAGTATTGATCTGTAAGACTTTGAAACCAGGATATTAACTGTGGGCTGCTTTTAATGACTCACAGTACTGGAATCTTTTTGAAACCGGAACATGAATTATTTTTCTCCATGTGACCCATACTCAAATGCAAACGCACAGGAACAATGGGAAATTACAAATGCACTTTAAAAAGAACATATTATGCTAATAAAGATTATGGTCAAATATTTGGACTAAATTCCAGGTTTACAGAGAGTCCTAAATAAATGACCAGGGCGTTGTTTTGAATTAACGCGACTACAGTTCTACCAGCCCTCTCTGGCTTACAGCACATTAAGTGAAGGTGATATCTATTCTCTAACGCTTGGAAGGAGTGCCGATAATCATGTACAGGCAGGCTGCTCCAGTGAGTTACTTTTTGTTTGAAATCAACACCACACAAATCTTTGGACAGCACATTTGTTTTTACAACTGCTTTTATATTGTATAAAATTTTGTATATTGTATATTTCAAAATGTCACAATCTAGATAGGATAAGCTTCACAGTTAGAGACATCATAAAGACAATTTTCCCAACATTCCTTGTTTTGTGCAACCAAAAATGCGACATTTTAACAACCAATTGCAGCTTTACAGTTTTGTACGCGTGCAGAGGTGTGATTAAAATCAGCATTCCGATATAACTCAGATAAGCAATGAATGCCAACACAACCCTTTTGTGAATTCTTCCTGCCACCTTAAAGATCAGGGATTTACACTTTCCACATTAAACGTACACATTTCTGATAGAAAAGCAAAGTAAAATACAAGCAAACACAGCATAGAAAGATATATACATATATCTAACCTTCTATCAAAAGATGATTCCTGATGCATAAACATCTTAAAAAGGTTTCCACATCAAACATGCTGGAGCTAAATGACAGGCCAGCTTGGCGTGCATAATTTCCGTCACTACTTTAAGAATTGTGAAGTTCTGTCAGCCCCAATTACTGCAGCTCAGATTTTAATCAAAATGAATATCTTTATTAAAGCCATTACAATATGTATTAGTCATTGGGTTTGAAAACCACAGGGGTCCCTTCCTGTGTAGATTGAGGTCTGAGTAAACTGCATCTAATACATTTTATTAAAATGAATAGCAAGAAAATTATTTTTTGGTCTATTTGCACAGACGACACAAAAAAAAAAAAATCATACTAATAGCCTGCCCTGGTCAACAACACACGTTTCCAGGTGCCTTTATCTGTGTAGTCTTGACAACGTATGCATTTGACTATCATGTGAATATAATGAACAATATTAAGGTCTTCTATGTTTTAAATACTATGGATCTCAACTAATAGAGCAGGTGTATTATATGCTTGTGTACGAACTCGAAGAATGAAACCATAAACCGACTTGTCATGATGAAATCAGCTGGGGTGTTGATGGGAGGATGCTCCCAGTTTGTTTATTTCCTTGTTTCTTTTTTTGTTATTAACATAATATATATATAAAATGTCATTCGTGCACAAAAAAATAAAACTATGTGTTTCGACACCAACTGTGTCTTCATCAGGTACAACAGCAGCTTCTCTAGCACCTCATGAAGACACCGTCGGTGTGGAATCGTGTTGTTTTATTTTGTTGCAGCAATGTTTTAATGATAAAGACAATCACTTGTTATTCAAAATTAAATATGGAGTGGATCACTTTCTATAATTATAAGATGACCATATAACATAAAAAAAGACCTTTCTGACGAGTGTGCTACCAAACCGGTCTCTGCGGCTGTTTGACAAGTAAGAGTTTGAAAATTGATACTAAAATACTAAAATTATACTATATTATTCACAACTCATTTTTCAACATCTCAAAAAATGGCTCTGCACTTTGTCTCTGTATGATTTCATTGCTGCTTGAACACAGCAAGAGAGATATTTGGTTTGTGTAAGTGCTGTTTAGGACTTCAACCACCCACTGAGAGCCAACTATAGGTGTCTCCTGCTTCATCAAAGCCACTGCCTTTAAGCTAATGTGCAGCCTTTGCCACTCCACAGGGGGCCATATGATTAAAAGAAAACAATCTATCATGGTATTATGTAAGCCATATCATACTCAAACTAACAAAATAATGACAATCATATACAGTAGAGAGATAGATAGATAGATAGATAGATAGATAGATAGATAGATAGATAGATAGATAGATAGATAGATAGATAGATTTCTGTGTCAAGAGCTGACAGTTTGCAGGTCTTTTGATTGTCTGAGAGATGCATAATGATTTGTTCAGGTTTTCAGTGATAAAGAATAGTGCACCATTTCAATCATTCTATATTTAGTTAGTCCTGGGAGATATCACAGAAAAGCTGCATAGCACAATCAAAGCGTTACAGTAATGATGTAGCTCTGGAGCATATCATTCTGTATTGTATTTGTTATTGTTAAAGACACATCTTAACTCAGCGTGAAAATGTATTAAATTGGATTCTGCTTCCTAAAAGATAATGCAGTACCGGTCCCTCTGCTACTTTTACTGATATCTCTTTATGCTGGCTGATTAATCATTTTAATCTTACCATACATGCCTTCCCACTTTTCATTTGAAATAGAAATATTGTTGCAGTATTACATCAAATTCAATGGTTCTTGTTCTAGAAGTTGCAAATGTAAATGCAGTATGTAATAAAACAAGTTAATATCAATGACATATGAGTAGTATGCATGTCATAGTCAATAACAAGCCAGATTATATCATTTTCAGATCTCACTCATTCTATCAGAATGTTATAAGAACTCTGAGCTTTGACTAGCAAAGGTTTCTGAGAGAAAAAGTGTGTCTAATACAGGAAACACTCCATTATCCAAATTTGTCTGGTGAGACGCACATTGGTCTGATAATCTGGGGATTAATCAGTTTGTATTGAAGAACCTTATACCGTTTTGAATGATAGAGAATCAGCTTCAATGTGCCATCACACATATTATACCCACATGTCTGTTTCTGGCATTTTGTTAAATTGAACATTGAGTTTACTCATATACCGTTTGAGCACTGAATTGAAGAAGACAGGGATACAGTATTCAGGAACAGTGTACATGTGTCCTTGTCTTGTATAGATAAGGTTTCATATAAACATGTGCACCCATGCTTATTTTCCGCCTTGCTCGTTCTTTTTTTTTTCACCAAACATGAAAGTGCCAATTTTCTCCTTACAGCTCCCATAACCCATACAGCTTAATTTGCAGTTACCACAAGGTTTGCAATTTGAACACTTCATCATTAACACACCAGTGCATTGCTTTTTCCAAGTGTCGGACCCCCATTATTAACCATAAGAGCTTTAAACCCTTTTCACAGACTCATGCTGCTACTTGCGCTACCCAGTAAATTATAGGCTTCCAGAAACAGGTGTTCCTTGTGCAGAAAATATGCAGAGATTTGTTTTTTATTGCATCTTTACCGAGAAGATTTATAAAGCCTGTCTCTGATATATTATTATCTACCACTGAAAAATGAAGCTGTTCTCTTTTTGGTTGATCCACATTTAACCTTTTCAATGATGTGCAACAGCAGTGTCAGTATTGCTTTAGTAATTAACCAGGTTGATGGATTAGCAAACTAATACAATACAATTGTAGTGAGGTATAAATTGACAGCTTATTTAAATCTGCAGTTTGAGTTGTGTGTAAAACCTCTGTGTGTGTGGAAAGTAGAGTTTTGAATGTTATGCTTCATATAATATAAGATATACCGTGCATTCTTAGAAGCTGAAAAGGTAAACCGACTCTTGTGCCTTAGGCCTCCAAGCCATTAAACTTTATTAAGAAAGTGTGCTACGCTGTTACCTGTTCACCTGGACAGAGCTTCAAAGAATGAGCATTACCATAATGACATTCTCTATAACTTTTGCAGTTGTAAAAGTTATAGAAGTTATAGCAGTTGTATTATTATTATTATTATTATTATTATTATTATTATTATTAGTCATAGTCGTAGTCGTAGTAGTAAATGATTTACAATTAGGTCTTATTTTACCCCTATTATGCTAATGACTTTATTATTATTATGAGGAAATGCTGTTGACCCTACTAGTTCATAGCTCAGCGCGGTGAACAGATCAGTATTGTCTAATAAAAATTAAAGCATTGTCTTGGGTTTGGCCACGGTCGCCTGCTGATTCCCAGGCTAAAGGAAAACCTGTATATACATATATACCAACATATCAAACATGAATGCACAGCTCAAAACAGCAAGGGTGGAAAAGCAGCTCAACTTTGCACTTTTTCTCAGATGAAATTTCCCACTTTGTCGAAAGGGCTTGGAAGCAAGACTCTAAAAGGAACTGCATTGAGCTGCTGTCTGCTTCTTTGAAATGTTATATTTCAGTCTAATGCTTATCTAATACATATACCATATACAATACATTTATCAGTTTCTCTATCTGCCATGGAGCAAGAGAATATCAACCCAAACTCACAGACTTACTTTAGCTGTTGAGGTGGCCTTGAGTGACAGCACTCAAAAATAAATACTTGTAGAGATAAGAGGACTGTGCAATGGATACCGAACGGTATCAGTAAAAGCATTAGCCACAGTATGCCTGCACTATGAACCGTGATTCCCTCAGCATGAGATTATGTTTTAGCACACCTTACCCTCCAGTTAATCTCATGAACTCACTGGACCACCACAGCAGCACCAGAGCTGTTTAACAAGTAAAATATTAAAATACCTGGTGTGGTCATTCCATACCCTCACCTCACTGTGGACTATATTCATAATCCATTTCTTATGCCATAAGGTCTGCCTACATCATATGCAATCCTGTATAAATTGTATATAATGTATACACATATATAATGTATATAAGTGTTCTCCAATTTCCAGGAGCGAGATGTTTGTCTGAAATAACTATGTGAATAAATGTGTTTCGTTCATCAATTTAATATTACTAGAAGAGACCTTCAGTGCAAATAATATTTAAGTATAAAAGATAATTGCCAGTCAAGCCAAGGACAAGCTATTAAGACTGCCAGTGTCTGCAGATTTTACGTAAATGCAGTACATAAAGTTATTCTGCATTAATGGAAAATGAAGTCGTGGAAAATGATTATTAGACAAGAAAAACAGTGAGTGACAAAGACAGGTAAAATAGTAAGTGCCGTTTTATTTTTATGTCCACCAAATGACAAAGTACTGTAAATACAAAGATCAACACATGAGGGGATGAGAAAGTGTTGAATAAGAAATGAACCCTGCCTGTTTGATGGTGTATTATAGATAATGGTAATAACAATTACCACTTTTAACTGACTGGATCAAAGATGAAATTAAATCCCATGATGTTTTTACTTGAAATAAATAATTGTGCTTTAAAGGATGTTTCATATGTTACAAATGGAATCTGTTTCTGAACATCACTGGGTTAGGAATCCATTACCTAGTAACAATATTGCACAAGAACTGGACCGAGACTGACAAAACTCATTTCTAGCCCCCAGGAAACCATTGAATGGATTTGACTTGCAGGTTTCACAGGCTCATTCAGAACCATCTGTCTCCCCTCACCAATACATTGGGGGGCAGAATACCGCCACCCAGGCTCTTTATAACCCATGATTCTTCACCAACATCATTACAATGTATTTCTATTGTAAGCAGACATATCAATAGGGTGAGGGGGGAAACCCCCAGCTAGATTAATATAGAGTTAAAGCTCAAATGTTTAGTGCATTAAATCACCAGGGAGATTGACTGCATATATATATATATATATATATATATATATATATATATATATATATATATATATATATATATATATACATATATCGATTTTAGTAGATTCTATTATTATAATAAATAAATAAATAAATAAATAAATAAATAAATAAATAAATAAATAATAGTTATAGTATTAGCATTCCTCAGAGCTCTGCAGAATCAATATTCTGACCCAAGGTATAACCTTGCAGAGATATCATTGACCTTCATCAGTTGACAGTACATTTCAAGTGCAATCGAGAGAAAGTGAGAAAATGGAAATCAGAAATGAATGCCACTCATGAGAAAATCTGGATCCAAAACACTGAATCCAATCAGAAAAATGTTCAGTGGGGGGAAAAAAAAATAGCTGCAAAATTACTTTGTTGAAAAGACACCTGGGGATCTCGGTGAGTCATTATGAAATATAAAATGACAAGCCAAGATACAAGGGTGGAGAAATACAAAAAATAAGAACACAACAATGAGATACATACTGTGCAGAACCCGTCATCTGCTTCTGCTGTCCTTTCTACTAAATCAAAAGAGAAAACAAAAGAAGATTAGACATGATTGAAAGTGGATTGAAGTATACAGTACCTACTATAACTGTTGAACTGTTCATGTGTTCATGATCTCTGTGACTTCCCACCCCCTCGTATTGATATTGCAGTGTTTTAAGTTGCCATTTAAGGCTCTTTTATTCAACTTCAGTATAACAACGTACAATAGCTTGCTGCAGATTACTGCTATTTTGACTAACGGCTTCTTTAATCAGAACCCGATTGCCACATTTATATACATTGGGGGAATCACAATTCAGTATCTAGAGTGGGTCATTACTGGGAGCATAGAGCATAAATTACTAATCTGAAGCTATAAAAAAAATAAGAAAATATATACTTCAGCCTCCTTTAATGATGGAATCTGTGTTTGCATTTGGAATACATGCCTGAGGGAAATCAGCAACAGAAACACACCACTGTAGCATTAGAGCTTCAAGTGCATTTTGAAAATATTGACTTCCTTTAGTACCCGGGCCCAGCACACTTTGACAATAGCAGCTTCCAGGAGAATAACAAATGAAAGGCAAGTGTGCACAGAAGCACCCTGGCAGCCTGTGATTTGTACCGAGTGGGTCTGCTTAAGTGTACACCGGATCAAACACCCAGTCAACTGCTTTTAATCCCTGCCATTTTCATCCTGTTTACTTTCTGAAAACCTGCCAAGTGAGTCTTTGGTCTCTTGAAGGAGCAATAAATCGCATGAATCCATTCATGCGCTGTCATCGATTGCATTCTTTGTGAATGCTAATGCTTTAATTAAGTTGTTAATATAATTGTGAAAGGAACACCTGTCTAATAATTCATATTCCTTATTTATGCACTTAACTGGCTCTGAGTAGCTCTTTGATTCCTCACTTTTGTCTGCCTGGTTTCCATTCATGTTCAGTCCCTCTCACTTACGCATCCACCACAAAAAAAATGATCCTTTTTGACAAAGAAAATTAAATAAATAAAACAAAAAAAACACAGACACGCACACATACAAAAAAATATATATATTCTTTCTCAGTTGTTTTGCAGTGAACGTCCATTCCAGTCCGGTTCCGTGTTCAAATCAGGTCTTAAATGACAAATGTAGGACCAGCTTTGAATAAAGACCTGGTTATGCACCACTGGAGTAATCACACTACTACGTATATACCACAATGTGATAAGAGGGAGTAATCACACTACTACGTATATACCACAATGTGATAAGAGGGAATAATCACACTACTACGTATATACCACAACGTGATGAGAGGGAGTAATCACACGACTACGTATATACCACAATGTGACGTTCAGGGAGTAATCACACTACTACGTATATACCACAATGTGATGAGAGGGAGTAATCACACTACCATGTATATACCACAATGTGATGAGAGGGAGTAATCACACTACCACGTATATACCACAATGTGATGAGAGGGAGTAATCACACTACCACGTATATACCACAATGTGACGTGAGGGAGTAATCACACTACCACGTATATACCACAATGTGGTGTGAGGGAGTAATCACACGACTACGTATATACCACAATGTGATGAGAGGGAGTAATCACACTACCACGTATATACCACAATGTGACGTGAGGGAGTAATCACACTACCACGTATATACCACAATGTGACGTGAGGGAGTAATCACACGACTACGTATATACCACAATGTGATGAGAGGGAGTAATCACACTACCACGTATATACCACAATGTGACGTGAGGGAGTAATCACACTACCACGTATATACCACAATGTGACGTGAGGGAGTAATCACACGACTACGTATATACCACAATGTGATGAGAGGGAGTAATCACACTACCACGTATATACCACAATGTGACGTGAGGGAGTAATCACACTACCACGTATATACCACAATGTGATGTTGAGGTATATAATAGTATGATGGGGGGTGGGGTCGATTTTAATCTTTATTTTCAATGTTGAAATTGTTAACGACAGCACTTTTTTTCATCTAAAACTGTCTGCAGTCAGCCCCTGTATATACTTAACTTTAGCTATATTTGCTTGCATTATAAAATACTTTATTACAGTCCAGAGATTTTAAACACAATTATGTAAACAAATGGGGCTCCATAATCCTGGATGTGTATTCCCTGTGGTTATTTTAACTGAAGTTTAAGGTCAACTTGAAATAGTTTTTTCCTGTTGAAAAAAATGAAAGTTGACAGGTGTGACAATGACTAGCGTTGTTACCCAAGTGCTTAGTCTAAATATTTTAAATTTAGCACGAGGAGGATTTTTAAATCTGCAACTGCATCGTTAATGTTTCAGCAGCCTTTAGCTGTGCTAGATTCTATCTTGTGGCATTTTATTATCACTTATTCATATTTAATATTCAGTAACAAATTAATTTTTTCCACTTAACCTGCCCACAAATTCCATGGTATTATATCACGTCTTCAATACATGATCAGTCCAACAGAGATAGCTTTTATCTTGTTCCCTTCTATTCTATTCAGCAAGCTGATGCAATTAAATGTAATGTTGGTTTTAAAAAAAAAAGTATAAAGCATGCTGTTCCCTTAAGAGGTGTAAGGATTTGTCTGGACTCAGGAAAATACATGAACGTACTTAGAGGAGACTGAAACCCTTCAGGTTTGTGGGAAAGCCCACACAAACTCCCAGAGTGCAATGGGACTGACCTGTAGGGACTGTTTTAAAACCAACAATATTGCTTTAAGTGTCAATCATTTCTAAGGCAATGTTTTCAATGTCTGTGGCAGGAAATTGCAGATATTTACCATAAGTGAAGTCTAAGGTTATAATACCCAAATGATATTTACCATAAGTGAAGTCTAAGGTTATAATACCCTAATGATATCATTTTTATATGTGTTTCCGCATGACTGTTGCCACGTGTTAGATATCTGCTGCTCATGCATATGCATGAATAAAGGTAATTTTTGAATTTGCTGTTATAAAATCCATAGGAGTTATTGGATGAATGCCTCCTCTGGCTTAAATAAAAAATCACACAGAAGGCCACAATTCTACAGCTCAAACGGCTTCTTTAAAATTATCGACTTGATTCAGGAGCAGCGCCTCGCAGTATACCTAGCTAAAACCACATATACAGCAACACAAAAAGTGGATGTTTAGCCCATTAAGGACGTTTCTTGTTATTGATTGGCCCATGTTTTATGATCTACAGCCTTAGCTGGTAAACTATTCAATACATTTAACTGGGCTGAATATCATGTGATACAGAAGGACACCTGTAATAGAGCTATTGAATATCATGTGATACAGATGGACACCTGTAAAAGAGATATTGAATATCATGTGATACAGGACACCTGTAATAGAGCTAATAGAGCATAGCAACTATCCCATGACTACAAACATGCAAAGCCTTGTTGTAATTATACATGCACTGTAGTTAAGTAGTTTTTAGACTATAAGCACAGATATAATTCTAAATCTAACCCTAACTCTAACCCTTTTTGGATACAGTTGTGTACTTCCATATATCATGCAAAAACATGTACACATTAGGTACATTGTAAATATGCATTATAATATTGTAACAGTAATTATAGAAGCTTAATGGAAAGTGTTACCCCTTATCTTTTGATCAGCTGCATTTTACATTATCACAAGGCTTTCATACACAGCTGCTTAAAATAATATTTAAAAAAAGAATCATTTGTTTTATCTGAAAGGCTAGATGTCAGCTCCAGCTTAGAGGTTTGCTCAGTTCCGCTAGCCTGATTATATTTAGAATGTTATTTGATCTGCCCTTTCCATTTAACCATCAACCATAAAAGGTTACTTTGCTGAACAATTCAATATTCTTTATTTACTCTATGTAAAGTTTCATTTACAACGTCAGCATCTATACATCTCATGCTGTTGGCTTGAGATATAACCATTTTATAATTAACTATGAATTATTACAAGTCAGAAATGCTTTCTATTGAGACTTACATTATGCATTATCATTCAAAAGAAAAAACTGCTTATAAATTTCATATCATACAATTTTTATATCCATTTCAAAACTGTTGTTGGTTGACTGTAGAGCAGTTGACTTCCAGAGCCCAGCTAATCTTTGTTCCTCCTGTAGCCTAACATACTTAATTGAACTAAAATAATCTCTTTTCAGGTCTTAATCAGTGGATTATTCGATGACACCTATAAATCCTGGAGAATGCAGGATCCTTGAGGATTGGATTAGTCCACCCCAGCTGTAAGGGTTCAGTAACCATGGAGTACAGTGGAGTTAATATATGCTAGAAAAAAATACGAAGATTCAGTGGATAGACAGTAGATTCAGTGCTTCATACCAGCAGACAGACAGAAATAGGCTACATATCTAAACACTCATAAAATCATTAGTTACTTCTTAGGAGTCTGTGATTCCTTAGACATATTGAGGTTGTGAAACTAATAAGTATCACATTTCCATTATCTGACTTGACTCTGTTGCTGCTAAAAGCCATCTCTGACACTTCCACCCCATTTCTTTGAAGCTATTCGTTGAAGCGGAAATACTCATATAAGAAAGCAAGCAGGATGGAAATGAAATCACATAAAAGAATTAAAACACCGGTTTGAATTGCAGAGGCAGAACAGGGATTTAGTCATTTAAACTTTGAAGAAAGTGGGTTTTGTTTCTGTTAAATAAACAAACTAAAACAAAAAGTGAAGAGCAGAATACAGTCACTCTTCTACATGGTTTCACCTTGTTGTCAAAAAAAAAATGCTGCCCATGCATTTACATTATTGTGAGTGGAATTCTACCTCTAGAGTTAGTCTGACGCAGCCTTTAAATGAGATGCAGTTGCACAAACAAAAGATGACTTCACCATCCTTCCTCCAAGCCAATAAAGAACCATTTTGTGAGTCCAGTTTTTTAGATTTTAAATTGCATCGAAATTGGGTCAGTAGCGCACTTTCTTGAAATTACTTCTGAATAACAATTCTAATACACATGGAAGAACTGGATGTTTATGGTTTTCTCCCACAATAAAAAAACTGCAGTGATTTTCTGTATCAACATTTCTTCATTTTTCCTCACTGTTGGAGTTGATTTCATTATTTCAGGAGAAGGTCACTCCAGGTTTAATGGGTGTAATTAATAGATTCGGTACTTCAGAAACTGGTGAGGGTTTTAATTGATTCAATTAAATAACTAAGAACATGATTGGTACAGAGCCCTGTTCTGGAAGGGCCCCTGCATTCAATTAGTCACAGCACGTCATAACTCCGTGGCAGGGGTTAACCAAGCGTGGCACTTCCAGTCCAGGGCTTTGCTCCATCGTGGCTATATCGCTTCCTCAGTGGTGAATTTGTTCTTGCCATGTTATATCTCAAACCGAAAAACAAAACAACATCCATACTGTATGAAAGAAATGTGCCAATGTGCCACTTTGCCAATACAAGAAATCACATGACCAGATTGTGTTTAGTTTCTGCTTAGCAACGAGCTTAGGGGCCTTCCTGCCTAGTACTGTGCATGCTCCACCATACCATAGGCCCTGGAAAAGTCTGGAAAAGCTCAACCCCTGTACGAAATGGAGCCCCTTAATCACCTGTATATATACTTCCAATGTCTGGCTTTGGCGCCCAGAGCCTGTGTACACTGAGATGCACTATTGGGATTTCAATCATGTGTAACATTGTATACAGTGAAACTAGGTCAGTGACACGCTTCACGCACATTGCTTTATTACTTTATTACTGAATGATGATTTCCTTGGAGTGATATTTGTAATATGCAGTAAAACTGACATAAAGGTGTCGGTGTGGTATATACAGGGTTGAGAGAAAAAGAGAAAGACACAAAACATAGAAAGGTAACATAATGTTTCAATTGTCAGCGAGGGAGGACATGACTATTGTTCCATGATTACCAGCAAGGAGTCTGTTTTGCAGTGGTGTCCAGAGAGTCATTACTTTGGAGTTTCTTGTGAAACATCAACAATTTGTGCAGTCTTGCATTCAGATGAGCAGGTACAGTATTTAACAAAAAGCACATTTCAAGGAAAGTGTGTACTACAGGGATGTCCAATCATCCCCCTGGAGGGCCATTTCACTCCAGGTTTAACAGGTGAAATGAGATAATGAACTACTTTAGGGTCTGTTTAATTGGTTGAATTAAACAATTTAGAACAGGGTTGGAACAAAGACCAGGAGTGGACTAGCCAACTTTGGCCACCCCTGGTGTACTGCATAGTGCAAATGCAGTATGTAAAAATGATTTAATTAATTCATTTTTAAAAAGCCTCATCAATCCCTATTCTGTTGTTGTCTCTGTAAAGCATAACTATAAACCTCCGGTCAATCAAAACAGCTGCAGAGCTGGATATTAATTTGACAACCCTTTAGAGCAGAAGTTCCCAACCTCAGTCACGGGGACCCCCTGTGTCTGCTGGGTTTCATTCCAACTGAACTCTCAATTACTTATCTAGATCGTTAAGTGAAGTGATCAATTACTTAATTAGACCTTGGTAATTGTTTCCAGCTCTTAAACTGTTCCAGAGTTCAAGTTACTATAAAATGTTACAGCTAACTTGAAATCTGCAACTGTTTAAGAGCTGAAAAAAAGTAAAAAGGTGTACTCAAGCACGTTATCAGTTCAATTAAGGGTATAGTTAAGTACTTGACAGCTCAGTTGGAATGAAAACCAGTAGACATAGGGGGTACCCAGGACCGGGTTTGGGAGCCACTGCTTTAGAGCACCTGGGATAGAATCCTAAATGTTGCTAGTTGCTACAATACGGCAAATGGGAACATAGTAGCTTGGCAACTCCTTCTAAACAAAGACACCAATCAAGACGTAAATATTAGAAATAGCACGCATATGTACTTGGGATATACTTTGGATTTAGTGGAGTAGAATGTATTTTTTCCTACACTGAAATGTATGAAATATACATGAGATTTGATAGGCTTTTTGCTCACAACCAATTCAGTTTGATTAACATACCAGTACCTTACTCTGGGGAGTGTGAGTCAGAGGGTTTTATAGGTTTATGATGGTGGATTGTTTACTCTTGTTCACATATTTGTGATATATTTAAATGTATTATAAAAAAGTGATCAAAATAGATGTTGTTATATGTATGACTCTTTGGTTATATAATAAAGTTATATATTCATATGAGTCAGCACAGACCAGTAAGTTTGAAAATGTAGATGGCCTGTCCTGTAGCCTCATACCTGGGAGAATCTTACCATTGGCAGATGCTAACATAGAAGAACAGGCACACTTTAAAATAAGAATATCTGTGAAATTCACACACCTTGCAGTTAATATAGTCATTAGCTAGCTGTGTCAAGGCTTGTATGCTTGTTTGTCAGGGTATTTTCTTTAGCTCTTCTGTAACACACAGAATGCACATCAATTAGAACAGCAAACCATGCAAAAGCAATGACTCAGCTGTGTTTGACAAAATCTATCACGACCGCACAATAGCCTGAAAAAAAAACAGACCAAAAATTTCAACTTAATTAAACACCAAATGTTAACATGCTCATCAGACTTATTTTAAGTGTGTTTAATTTTTTCCATACAAGGATTCTTGATTAGCTACTTTGAAAAATGTCTATACCATGAAATGTGTGATTATGTAAAAATGCAATGCTGACCAGAGGCTTTCAAACAGAACATGGATTCGAGCCAGGAGCGAGCCAGGAGCATGTGGAAAACAGAACCAAGTTGGAGTAGAGCTGCTGTGTTTTGATCACACATTTTGGATTGAATCCCCATGTCACAGAAAATGAACTTTTCTATATGGATGCGGTCCTCCGAAATTACAAAAGCTGTGTTTTTCTCTACTGCTCAGTGGCTCTTGATCAGGAGTGCTCCAGCCATTTGAGCAGATGTGAAATACCTGCAAACACCTCATTACGATGCTCCCATCATCCCAACAACCACATGTGCACATCCTGATCCTTTGTCTCAAAGCGTATGCCACCAGATATATCATTTTAAAGGCATGCTCATTCCTTAGAAATCTTCTTAAAGGATTACTGGTGGACAGGCATTGGTTAGCTTGAAAGAGCAGCTGAATGCATAAAAGCTTTATACCTTAACCTCGCTTAACAGGTAACTTCGTTTGTGGTGAAGGAATGCATTTAACTTTAATAAAGACGCTTTCACCACATACCAGGATTGATTACAGTTTAGAGAAAGGACACTGGGGAATAGATATAGGTATGATATCATAGTGTTATTATAGGGCATGTAATAAGAGCCAGTATGTTTAAGATCAGCTTATTAACCTTAAATGAAGTTCAACATCACAAATATTCTCCAGCAAAGTAACTTCACTGCAATTAACATAATGCTTGATCAAGCTACCCTGAATTTTCTTTTTACTTCAATTGCAGATTTAAAGACAAGCCCTGTAAACTTTGTACAAAAACCATCACAAAACAGCCTGATAAGCAAAGTCTAAATATAAAGTCACATTGTCACAAAGATTTGTGGTCAGTGTTAGAACTGCTGACATAAACCACACATGACCTGACAGAAACATTTATCATAAACAAAACAGTGGATACCAGAGCAATGGCTAGTGCTATAGTCTAAAAATACAGTGTATTGTATATGTTTTACAAAAAATAAACACAGAATGCGCAGCATTCAGAATACCAGATTGTACAGTTATCTTTTATTAATAATAATAATAATAATAATAATAATAATAATAATAATAATAATAATAATAATAATAATAATAATACAAAGCTGAATACACTAACAGCTTGAAATCAGGTCACCTTCAATGAATAATTTGAACAATTTGCATTTCCTTAAGGAACCATTTTTACATAATCCTGAGCTGAACAGGTCAGAGATATTTAAGCTATTGTTATCAGAACAATAGCCTCAGTGAATGAGACGATGAGTCACAAAAGCACTGAGCCGCGGCATTCAAAAGTTTGTTTTCTATAATGATTGTATGTATTCAGAGCAGCACACAGCAGATTAAAGAATGGTTTGTTATCAGGCACACTGACAGCTTCTGTGCACAGACTAAATCAGGCCGCACACATACAGAGTTATCCGCTTTGATAAATAATTTTCAAATCTGCAGTTATTATTTACATTTCCTTCAGGAATTACCTTTCACAGCTCCCCTAATAGGTGTTCAGGCAAATGCATGCTATTATCCATGAAACAAAGCATGCTTAAATAGCATGTCAGACACTAGCAAAGAAATACTGGGACTAACAAAAGTATGGGCAGTCACAACAGAATAACTTCTTCTGAAGGCAAAGATCAAAGCTGACTTGCAATTTCAGTGCTAGAATTTTGATTCTCAGTTTAATTCATCATTATTATTATTATTATTATTATTATTATTATTATTATTAACTAATTCTCCCATCAGATATGATCTGTGAAGTGACGTAATATTTAGCTGTATTATTAGCTCCAGTCAGATTTTACCTCCACTTGACATTATTGCATTGGAAGGAATGGTGCAGCTGTTTCTTACCAATCCTCCGCAGGCCCTGTAATGTCTCTTTTCTATAGTAGACTGTGCAGAAGTGAGATGAGAAGAGAAAGGCATTACAATAGGCCAAGCTCCTCCAACTAATCAATGCAGGAGGCAGAGATCAGCAAGACTGTTAAATGACATCAGCAATATGAGTGACATCTTGATGCCATGCAGCTAAGCATGTCAGAATGTGGCTCACATTACTGATGAAGGCAATATGAAACTTGATATTTTCTACAGTGCCTGAGAGGCTTAAAAGCTTCACAGCTATGATACAGATGTTTTAGTTTGTTCGCTGGGAAGTAGAGCCCCAAACAATGCATGTATTTCACTGTCGTGTAGATCTCATTAAACAAAATGGTAATGCACTGAATAGTAAAGAACACTTGTACAATAGTCACTGTTTTACTTGTTCTCCACCAAAGAGTATCATGAATGCATGCATTGCAAAGTATGGGTTGCTGTTCCTCTGGGCCAAGCCTAGGGGCATTTGGCAATACACTTAGCTCATCTGAATATGGATTTCTGTCTTCTGCAAGTTGGAAGTGAGAGCCTTGAAACAAACCTGTGCCCTTCATTCACTTTGATTATCTTCCAAGATCAATAAGAGCCTTCCAATACGACCAGACACCAAAGTAAACAACCACATAGCATAACTTCCTCTCTGAGTCTGGTTATTTTGCTCATTAAAATAAGGCTTAGTCCTAGTCAAAACCAAAAGGGCTATTTATAAGGAATATCATATTCTAAGAGAACAATTGTATCCCACTAGTGCCACGGAGCAAGAGTACAAAACCCTGTCTGTTTCCAGAGTGCAACGTGACACCTGCGTGTTCCCCCGAAGCCACTTTGTCTCTAGATTTCTATCTGCATGGAATGCTCATTCTTACACTTGATACAATGTTATTCTTTGGACAGGTGATTCACACAGTGTTAGTCGCACTTCATTGCATGCCTGTTATGTTAATGCATTTCTCAGAGCATTACCTGGTTCCTGTTGAAAGGCAAATGCTCCCCAAAATGTTATGAAGAAGCCGTGCAATTGTTTAAGTAGGAGCAATGCCTGATTAATACTACTTTAGGTGTACAGTGTTCTCTCGCACTCTGATTTTGCAGAACACAACAACAACATAACAAAGAAGGGAAACATACTTTCTATATTCTGGTATAGTAACATTTAAATCCAATTAATTTACACCAAAAATCAATAATGCTAAACTAATTATGTTTTCCTCCAAAAAAAAAAAAAAAATTAAAAAATCAATGAAAATAACAAAGTCTGATTGAGGTTAGCTCCCTGCGACTACGTGCTATTTACATCCAAACTGTGTATTGACAGCACTTAATAGTTTGCAAGCTTTTAAAATACATTCTTGACATGGGCCCATTGGGTTTGCTGTTGTAATCTACTCTATATTTAATCATTTGTGCAGAAAGCAATAAATGCTCAAAAATAAATAACACAATGAAAATATTTAGCCTGATTGACTTTCCGAGGGATAAAGGGATTAAGCTATATTTGAGGATGCATACAAATTTTAAAGAGTGGAGATTTCCTTGTGGTTTTGTAAAGTAATCTCCCATGAGCCGTGTTTTCTCATTTACTTTCTGATGCATTTTAACACTTAGGTGTCCCTAATTAAATTACAATACTGTAGCTCCTTATATACTGTACACCTAAGATGTTAAATCCCAGCCCTCACCATTTAACATGTAATCTGGCCCTTAACAGCAACGCTATCCAGGGTAGTTTTTGTGTTGCCCGTGTATGGTGTGACAAACGGCCAAACAGACAGGGGAGGAAAAGAGGACCCTACAAAATAATTGCCAGTCATGCTTTTCTAACAAAGATGTAAATCTTGAAATGTTAACTGCAGAAAGTAATTAACCCTTCTGCACGATGATTCAGGTTTGTCTTCAACTCGGCAGGAGTAATCGAGTGTCCATAATTTGTAACCAAAAGAGAAAACAAAGTAAAAGGAACAAAAACGACACCCAATGGGCTTCTCTTTTGTATTTGTATTTATTCTTTTAACATATTTAACAGAAATAACAGCATTCCAGTTCGGTGTTTCCAGAAACATTTTATATTCCTGTTCCTTTGTAGTAAAACAAAAGGATATTTTTACTCTTACTATTCTTCGATCTGTGTTAGCAATTACTATTGATTGTGATTGGTATAAGACATTTCCAGGAAGTTATTTTATTTCTCTAGCCTTTACCTTAATATAACTTATTAAAACTGTGGACATTGCACACTCATTACTTTGTTATTACTACATAGCCATTGCTTAGCGTGGCTTGTATTATTTTCTCAAAAACAATAAAAGGCATAATGAATGAAAACCAACACAGTTTAAAAGAAAAAAGAAAGAAGTAATGAATTCTGGCATAAGGTTACCAGCAATCAATCAGATACTGATCTGAAATCATATTCTATTAACATAACTAGTGCGCCAAGCTCATGTTTCAAAAACAGTGAGAAATGGCTTATTATTCCTACTTCATCCCATTTTTTATTGAGACTGACCCTCCTGAACCCCTGGAGGGTGATGCAGACACCAATAACACATGAACCTGGGAATATCTGCCCACCAGTACCGTCATTGTACATGCCACAAGCTCACTGCATTCAAATAGTAAATGGGTTGGCTCTGTGTGCCTAATCCATAAATATATTCAAGAAATAACACATTACTGGGTTTGTATTACTTGATGTTTTGCAGCCCTCATAGTTCCAGATCACTGATACAAGCAGGTTATATTATTACATGATTACAATATATGGGGCTAATGCTGCAGCGAGACTCATTTTATGCCCAACATGTTGTTATGCTGTTATGTTCCTTAATTAAACTGATGAAAAATGCCATTGCTGTGGATATCCTTTTTGGTATTATTAAATAAATTCTGTTTTGATCATGAATATTGCATATTGTATTCCAGTTTTTTCAGTGTGACATATTGATAAAAGATGCATTGCTGATATTTTTCTGTAATGATAATTAGATAGGTTAGGTACGATGGCAAAAGATGACCGACTTTTAACTTTGTTGGTGGTTGACCTACCTAACTTAAAATTGATGGGGAGGCGCAAAATAACGGTATTTATACAATCTACAATCATTCTTTATATAATTATATTGAGGCCGCATCAAGAATGCTTCGTGCATTCATTTCAGGAATGAAGATGGCTGAATAACTTGCAGGCATCCTCATCATGGTTGTTCATGAAGTATTTGTAGAATTACTTCCCCTCGATGAAGCTCTACATCTGCTTAGCAACGTGATTTGGCTAACACTTTACATTGTGTCTCTAATTACTATGTATGTATATAGCAGTTACAAAGTAAATAAATGGGTACTTACATATAATTACAGTGTTATTGTGCATAGTTACAATGTACTTATTGTGCACATTGTTTTGCATGATTTAACCCTCATCCTAACCCTAACCCTGTCTCTAAACTTAACCCTAACCCTTCTGATACAATTGTGTACTTACATATATCATCCCAAAAAAATGTACACGTTAAATATATTGTAACTGTGCATAATGTATTTACTAAGTAACTACTATGTAAATACACAGTAATTAAAGACACATCATGTAAAGTGTTACTGTAATTTGGAACAGTGCAATGTGTCTGGTTATTCTGTCACTGGATTAGAATGAATGCAAGATGAATTCCAAAATGACAACCACATTTTCCCACAGCTCCGTCTGAATACAAAAAACGTATTCAATGCCACATCTCTCAACACTTGTTGTTTATTATTAAATTCCTGTCCTCTCTGGGTATTGCTAACTAGGTCAATTTGTACATTCTCAAACTTCCAGCCAAAGAACAAGTTGAAGTCATGACCACTTTGGACTAATAAGACAAAAACAACCCGGTAATAAATGAAGAATATATCTCACTGACAGGTATGTTGGGTTGTGCTTAAGGGCAGCAGGAACTGTGACAGAGTCCAGGGACAGGTTGAGAGTGTGCATAATGGAGGAAGCAATATCAGAAGCATAGCGACGGACAAGGTTAGTCAGCCAGGGGTCCAGGGGGCATGTGGCAGCAGTTGATTTCAACAGTAAACTGGAGAAATCAGCAATGGAGAGAGGAGAGAAGGAGGAGAGGGCAGGAGGGGCAACCGGAGGAGCGTCAAGGTGGTCAGGTAGGAAACTGGGTTTGTGGTGGGAGAGCGTAGAATAGATGTTGTCGATGTTGTTCTGAAAGAAGAGAAATCATAACAGGTAAGAGAGGAGGATGAACGGGAGATGGATCTGTCAGTTGCTAGGTGTAGGATTTGGTCAAAAGAGAACATTGGGTTTACCGTGTCCCATAGTTATGATTTGAGAAATATTTCACCCTGGCCGCATACAGTTGGAAAGATTCATTATTCAAATTATGATAATATATTTTTCAACCAGTATTTCCCAAACATTACTTGAAATCAGGGGAAACCACACTTTTAATTGAAGTTAGATCTATAAGTAAATGTTGCCACGAGGGTAAAAGAACAAAGTGTTCTCTCACTCCCTGGTCATTATGGGTTTACATATTACAATGTAGCACCTTGTATCGTTTCAAGCAAATTGCTAAGCTCGTGGGTGAGGTTTACAGTTTAATTGTCCCTTTGAGTAATTCTTATCCCTCAGCCATGCTTAGTGCTTATACGCTTGATAAGACAACAAAGGGACATTTTCATTTTCACTTATATGAAAAACATAATTAAAACCACAAGAAATGACTTTTTGAGACAGTCCTCATGGTAATAAATGATCCACTCTTTAAAACTTCACCTCAAGGCAATATGGCTCTCATTGGCTTCCAACCTTTTCCCCACTTTTCTTTATTTGACATCCTACACTTATCCCATCTTCTCTGGTTTTCCCTGAGCACTATCTTATTTCAATGTCAAACCTGAGATTATAATAAGGGGCTTACTCACAAAAAAAAACCTTAATAATCATGAGAGCATATACACAGTGGCTGACTAGATTCCATGTAGGGAAAGTCAGTCTGTTTCAGTACATGAGCACAGCATTTTTGTTTTTCACACCTAGCTGGATAGCTCTCTTGTGCTGATTTACATTTCACAGTTCAGTTCCTTACATGGTTCTTTATCTTTCAATGCTAGAGGCAAGAGACAGGAAACTTGCTTACAACTTGTAGTCGAAGTTGGAATGCAATTTACTTGAACTATGAATGGGAAAATACAACTCTGGCCAAAGGTTTTGCACCACCTAGAATTTTAGTATTGAGACATAATCATGTTATCAAAGAAACTACAAAATGATATTGCAAAAATCTACCGGAAGCCATACTAGTAGAACAGTATTTCATGTTACATTACAAAATATCACTATGTTTGTTTTTTTTTGCCAGTTTTTTTTTATGGAAAACTACAAAGCAGTATGTATCAATCAATCAATATTTATTTTATATAGCGCCTTTCATAGTGGACCACCATCACAAAGTGCTATACGAGATAGTGAGGAACAATGCATAATACATACAGTGAAATACAGGGCACAGTACATTAAATACAAACAGTAAAATACAATGCAAATACATTACATACAGGCATAATACATTAAATACAAGGCCAGGATGTGAATTCTAAACATTGTGGAGATGTAATTCAATATGTTAACGTAACATTATTCAGCAGGTTTCATTTGGCTTTATGAAGCAAAATTAGTTAATTCTATAGGGCGATGCAAAACATTTGGTCATAGCTTGTACACTGTGTGGCTGTATGAATGGTATGAACATCATCTTTAAAAAACTAATTCCTGCCTCAAATAGCGGTATAAAGCTTGCATAGTTGTCAGCAGCATTGCAAGGGAGATGTAGAGTCGAATTCTGCTTTGTGATCCTGTATCCCTTGTTAAAGTAGTGCAAGGGTGCATCCCTTCTGTCTTCCCAGGACACCTATGGAAGAATTTCTGCTCAGTCCAAATATTTAGAATATCTTTAGAGAGTATCCAGCTAGTAGTATTAACTGTACTGGAGACCTGGTGTGTGGTATTAAAACTAGATACCACGGATAAACCAGATCACCTTTACATCATCATGTTCCTTCTGCATGTCATCTTTTCCCACTGATATAAAATAATAGGTTTGGCTTCATCTTTAAAGCTTTCATTTGGGGTCTGTATCCAAATTAGTAACATCCTGCAGTATGTTAATGCTTGTACTTATAACGTGCACATGATGTCTTTGTTTGAGATTCAAGATCACAAGGCTATTAAAAAATTACTGTAAAAACCATGTATAAGTCGCACCGCTGTATAAGTCAGCCCCCTTTTTTGAGACAACAATTTCAGGAAAAAGCCTATAGGTCACACAGGTGTATAAGTTGCTCCCCCTTTTTATAGGACCCCTTAAAAATACCTAGAAAATAGACTTATACAAAGGTTTTTTTACAGTACATCAGGATAAGCTATTACCTCAGCTAAAAATACACACTTGTTTTTAGACATCTTACCATGTTACATTGCAGCACACAGACATCATTAACAGTGAAGAAGCCCCTCCTAGATAAAAAGGTATGACAGATGATAATGCATTATACAGTACTTGTTTAATTAAAAAATACACAAGGACACTTTAAGGATTATGGCAATATTCTGGTAAAGCGTAGCAAAGTGAAGTACGCAGAATGAAAGCATAGTAAAGCTCCTAATAGTATGGTAAAAACTTTTATAATGCTGTTCGTCCCCTGAAAGCAAAACGAGGAGGACTAATCAAATGAAATAGTTTAACTGTGCTATAATAACAGTACAGTTGATGGGATTTCACAGTATTTAAAGTCAAGCTAAATATCTTACCAAAAAAGGAAAGAACACACATGGGCATTCCCAAAGCATGCTGGTGTGCTGTGTTAAGTGTGCAGTCATTCCTACATGTGCAGCATTTCATTTTAAATCCTTATTATTATTATTATTATTATTATTATTATTATTATTATTATTATTATTATTATTATTATTATTATTATATTGTACATGTAGTGTTTTTTTCATTAACGTTTTTAACTTCAAATATATATATATATATATATATATATATATATATATATGGCAAACTTTAGGGCTGAATTAATGAGTGGATCATATTATTAAACCCAAATAGCTTGTAGATGGAAACATAAAGTCACACACCATTATTAGAAATACATTTATCATCATCAAAAAGTGAGGAAACAGCAGAGAGCAAACAGAATGAGATTATAATCTTCAAGGACTAAAGTGACATCTCAGATATAAATTGTTCCATGCCTGAGTGCTTTCTACCATTCCGCCATGTACTAATGCTTACACAAAATAACTGGGGGGTTCCAGAGATGCACTGTAATGCAATAACACAAAACAGATTTGAAGAGCGTGTATGGACTGCTTTCCATTAATAGTGCTGGAAAGTGAAAAGTTTAAAAATGACAAAGAGACTGGTGTGGACTCCCATTGCAGACAATATTACTCTCTCTCTCTCTCTCTCTCTCTCTCTCTCTCGAATTTTGTATTATTTTGAGACGTGTTTTGATGTCTAAAAAGTACATCTCGCTTATAATACTGAAAGTTCACAGCAATGAATAAATGAATAATAGTGTAAGTAAACACACAGACAAAATTAAATGAAATGCTGACGCATGCACATATCTAAAAATAAGGCAGGGTGTAAAATTTAGCATGACACAGTCAACACTTTACGGACGGTCAATTGTGCTAAAATCTAATGCAGCATGGAAAAAGCGTTTGTTACCTAAACGCAAGTCAATGGAATTAAATAGTTAAATAATACTTTAGTGTGGATGTTTTCTTTGCCTACAAGACTGACAATGATTATAGAGTTTTGTTTCTTAACATAAAATAAACCTGATTATACTACCTTTGTATTTTAGCAGTAGTAGCAATACAAAGTATGTCTCTGCAAGCTTTCCGTAGGAGAATTTTCTTTTAAATCCCATGATATCGTGATATGGAAATTATGAATTCTGAATTTCAGAAAGTCAGAAAACAGTGACAGTGGTGTTTTAATCACCATTTCAGTGTTTGGAGCATCTTTCTTGTGTCGTATGTTTTGTAATTAATTTTCTGTTAACTCATAGAATCGGTGTTCAGCCATTTCCTCTTGTGAAGAGTGCAGAGGAGAAAGGCGTTCCTTTGAAAAGGGGGGGGACTGACAGTGATGTGAACCAATCACATGACAGACTGAGACTATTGACCGCTGGTGTAAGGATGTTGGGGCAATCTATTTTTCCTCATATGATGAGGTTTTAACCAATACTAATGGGCACCACTGTATGTGTTTAATACTGAAGGTAGCCTCCCCCTTACTCTGGTCTATTTCCGCTGTATTTCAGTACTGATTATCAACGTGAACCTCAAGGGTCACATGCCCCCAAGCATGTGTGGATCAGGTTAAAATGCACTTGAGAGAGAACGAAAGAAAGAAATCCAGTCCAGCATGCCTAGCTTTGTGAAAAATGCACAATAGGCAATGCATATATTGTACACTACATTTAAATAGACAGGCACTGTATAATGGTCAAGAGACAGCATCACTTGCAATTTCACCAGCATGCAGTGCTGTTTGGAGTTGCCCAGATCCATTTGATTTCTATGCTGGTATCTGCTATTTATACACAGTACAATGTACATTTAGCCCTCCTTAAATGCATGTCACTTTGTAGCTTCGGGCTTATTTTTCACAATCATATCCATCCTTTTTTTCCATTAAGCTTGAGATTAAGGGTGAATAAATCTATATTTTGTTTTATCACTTTTCCAACTGTGGAGAATGGCAGCTGTAGACAGTATCAGGCCAAAATAAAAAAAATGGATGAATTTAATATTATCTCAGGGCTGTCACAGATGCTGTTTTACTACCATTATTTCAAAGGGTATCATCAGCAGTGTCAGCAAACATTCAAAAATCAATGACATTATATTGCAGATGTTACTGTTTATCGCAGAACTAGATTACTGAGTTGACTTTCAATCAAGTCTATTGTTCCACGGCTGGACTGAAGGGCATTTTTAGATCACCTGAATTTACAAAGCCTAGAGAAGTATACCATCATGTATAGGAATAAACACTTTTGCTGATGATCAAGTGTTTCTCTCAATGTATGAAGACGCTTGTCACAGCCGTTACCTTGCTAAAGAATTGTACTTTTAATCTTTCACCCTCAACACCGATAGGATTTGTTTGGATCCAAATGTAGCACCTGTGAGGTCAAAAAGGCACGACTATGAAGATTCGGTCATCAAAATGCATCCCAATGTGTAGTTTCCACTGTACGGCAATGCTAGCTCACAACTGAAGAGTTGTATGTGACTCATTGGGTGTGTGCTCATATTGGCAGCTCACTGGCTGAACTAGCTATCCAGACCTCTATGTTCTGTTAAACCGACAGTAGGAGTAATAGGCTAGTGCGGATTTGACTACTAGATAGCCACCTGCACAGGATTCTTCTGCCAAGTCGGACGACCTCGCTGAAATGGAATGAATGTTACTTCACGGCTATGTCTCGATGTTCTGTTTTTTTTTCTTTGTTTTTTTTCCATCCATCTTTTCAGGTCATGCTCTTTAAAACTGAATAAACGCTTCCTGCCTACAACGTTACGGTTTCGGGTTTCATTTTGCCTTTACAACCAAGCAGCTTGCCCCTGTCAAGTTTTATTCTGCAATGAAGACACTAGATGTCGCAAAAGGTGGCACATAAACATGGCAGGTGTGTTTGGGGGAAACCTAAGTACATTTGAGCATTTGAAGTAAAGATCATATATTTTAATATTGTTAATGCATGATGAATATGAATACTCACATGTACACCAATGCAACAGATTCACAGAACATCCTATTCTTACTACAAGATGACCTATCATATATGTAGAGTACATGCTTCCTAGCAGAGACGTCTGCCTTTGGTTAATTTGACCATCAACTCTCTTGGGTGCTTTTCCGCTACCCGTCTGTGATTTTTAAAATGTATTCTTGCAGGCAAAACAGAAAGTAGAGTTTTCAAAAACGACAGATTTTTATTTCAAAACTTGTCCTCAGCCAGTCAGCAGAGTCTGGGGTCTTGTGATAAACAGGACCAAGCAGGTAGGAGGCATTTAAGAAGTTCAGCCTCAGTAAAGTAATAATCCATCATAAAAGCCTGTAGATTTGGCTGATCTTCCAGAGCAAGACTATTACATGGTTTACTGTAAGTACTGGAAAGCTCTGATTAGCACAGACTTTACTGTCATTATAAAAGATTGCTCCCACTGCCTGCAAGTATAACAAACACAGAAACTAGGATCTGTTTCCGTGTCTTTTCGGATTCCTTTTGTACTCAGTTTGTATTTAAAATGTCATTTGGAGCAGTCCAGTGACCCGGGGCCAGGAATATTCTCACTTATTTTAATGCTCACTCAAATGGGTCTTTTGCATAGACCTTTACAATGAGGTAGTGCCCTCTGTGGCAGATATTGATAATATGATGAATACAGCATGTGTTTGCTTGGTTTACTTTTAACTCACCTCAAAGTAAATCTGACAATCTGTTGGTTGATAACAGCCATCTAAAAGTCAGCAGAACAATCAGTGTCTACTTAGTTTTTTAAGTACCATGATACAACTAAAGTAGTGCTAGAAAGACTTGTTTTATTTAAGAATGTCATAAGAAACCGAAGACTTTGAAAAGACGTCTATAGATTATCATTTAATTTATTTGGCTTTTTTAATGGTAACACTTTACATTATCTCTAGTTACGGTGTATTTATATAGTAGTTAGTCAGTAAATACATGTGTACTCACACATAATTACAATGTTATTATGCATAGTTACAATGCACTTAACGTGTAAATCTTTTCGCACAATATATGTAAGTACACAATTGTATCAGAAAGGGGTTAGGGGGTTAGGGATAGGGATACATCGGGATAGGGATGCAGCCTGTTAGGATATTCCAAAATAATGCATGGCTTAGTTGGTATAGCATTGGACTGATTCACAGGGCAGTTGGTTCAAGTACCAAATGAGGCACAAGTGTTAATTGCTTGCTTTCAAATACATAGTTCAATTTACCTTGTTGACCTATAAGGTTTGGCTTTTAATCCAGTTCAAGTCACAAATGAAACTAGATTGAACCAAGTTGAAGGTCAATGAACAAAGTATTTGATACTATTTGAAAATAAAAGGAAGAAATCAATCCACCAAAGAGAACAGCACAGTATACTAGTGTTTTAACTGTGTTCAAATCCAGCTCCTCCTTCTGTTTTTTGGGCAGGCGGTTTTGCTTTCTCTGATTGGAGGGGGCAGCATACCACCATGCCCGAACTCCTCGCATGCAAGGCACCGACCTTGGTCCTCCAGGCAGCCGAGGAGGGCTTGGGACGCATAGGGGTTCTGGCAGAATCTGTTTTCCATTTTTGTCTATTTTTTCTGAAGTTCCCCTCTGGGTCACAAGGAGGCGCTATCTCTATTTACACTACCACACACTATTTACCGGTACAAGCAGGGCTTTCACCTTGTCACAGTACCTAAACTACATTTTCAGTGATCTCACTGGATACTGTGCATATCATTTATATCCCTTTATATAAGAATTGGCTGCAGCAACTTAATTGAGGGAGATCTTCAGGCTGATTTCAAATTGAAAGGGGTTGACAAGGAATGGTCCTAATGGTGAGCCAAAGGGAGTCTACTGTATCAGAGTCTGGGGGAGTTCATGGAGATTTGTGAGCTTGCTGAGTTATATTGTGCAGCACCACTGTCATTGCCCGTCAGACACATAAAAGAGGAGCCAATATAAAGTACGTTCTCTCCGAAGAATCTTCCTTGCACCATTAACAACACACACAGTTCCTCTGGAGGTGAAATGGGTTATAAACCAGGAACCCTGCAGAACATAATAATAATAATAATGTTATTAGATCACTGATGTGGAACAAGGTACTAGACTTCAGATTTTACAGAAGATTTGTATCATGCATTGTGTCAGTGATACATCTGTACTACAGTATATAATAATCCAGTTTATTTTTTTTAACAAGCTCAAACTAAATATCATTACTATCCAGTCTATGTCCTCACTTGCGTAGCGATATAGCATCAATATAAAAGACGTCAGGCTTAAAAGTGCTTTAAAGCCTTCACATTCAAATTTAACAAGCACGTTTTAGTCATTTCCAACTCTTCCCTGAAGCAAGCTGTCTCCTTTTTCTGATATAAGCCATATTTAACAAAACAATTAGGAGCCCCAGTATATAAGGTATTTATTACGTTGTATATTTAGGTCAGACTCTCTTGTCGGGCTTGGATTTCTCTGCTAATTACCTCAGGAAAAACAGTTCAATGCTACAGCCGCCAGAGTGGCACCAGCAGAGCCTCTCCGATGAGCAGCACGGCTTCAGACCGCACGCTCCATCTAATGAGGTGGTTTGTTTACTAATGAATACCTCTGTCCTAATTCAGGCCTGTCAAGTTATGAAACAATGGAACTTGGCTGCAGAATCTCTGGTGCTGCAGAACCCATGAATAAGAGTGCCAGAATGGGATTTGCTCCATTTTACGCCTCAGTGCCTGCCGGAGACATATTTAAATCAGACCAGGTTTGCTACATTTTTTGCTGCTCTTTCTGTCTGCCCGCCAGTGTCTTAATGCCCTGCAGTGTTTGATAGAGCAGAGCTGCCGTTATGCCAGTGTACAGTACTTAATTGATAGTGCCCGACGATGAGGGCGCTACTGTGTGATAATTGACCGCGACAAGAGTTATGCGTCCCGTGTCGGCGCTAACGAAAGTCAAGGTCAATTATCACACGGTAGAGGCCTCATTGAGAGGGCACTATCACTATTAGAAAATGAATTTTACTGTTGCTTTCTTTAATAAAACACCTTCTGACCTGTCTACTTTGATTGCAATACTAGCTTTCTTTTTATCACTGCTGTATCTTATGGCAGTGTTTAAAACTGTGGATAAAAACAGAACAGAAGTTCCATATTGGAATAAAACATGTACAGTATTTCTTTAATTCCCAATAAAGAGCAATAATACTGCGGTTCTTTTAAAGCATAGTGTTCAGTCCCTTCACCCTTGGGATGCTTTCCAGTGCTAAACAGGTTTACATTTGGAAAATGTTATGGTATCCAGTTATTTACAATAACAAGCCTGGTTTTGCTACAAGTGCTGGAATAAGATCACTGCCAATTACATTGTCCTGACTTAACCCACGCTTAACACCTTGGTACATTGCTTATTTTACAGCAGTTTAGTCTGGCTCAGAGCAGTATGGTACAGGTACTGAATGGCATGGGAGTAACTGCTTGAACTTGCCCTGCGCCACGGGCAGACTTCTGCTTCAAGTACACACCGCTGCATCTACATTCATATTTTACATATAACAAAATCCCTGTGAAACTGTAGAAGAATAATGTTACTTGAAAAGGTTTACACACATGTCTCTAGCATTATGACAATGATCCCCATTCATGAAGCTCTTTAAAAAAAAAACAAAAAAAGAAAACTTAAACCAAAATCTACATTTAAATTTATATGAAATACATTTAAAATTATATACTACTACCACTACTACTATTAACAACAACAGCAGCAACAACAACAACAACAACAACAACAACAACAACAACAACAACAACAACAACAACAACAACAACAACAACAACAACAACAACAACAACAACAACAACAACAACAACAACAACAACAACAACAACAACACTTACATTTATCCAGAATGTGAGTTTTGACTATTTTCCAATGTTGCTGCAAATAATCAAATCAAATCAAATATAATAAATAATTAGTGTTGTTAGAAAGTACCTGTCCTGTCCTCTGTGGGTGATGTCACACATGAGCTGTCAGCAGATGTAGTATTTGTTATTCTTGGGTTTAAAAGTTTCTACATCCTGCTTCGTGCACCGTCCACATTTCCTGCCGCTCTGTATGAGCCAATATTACAAGCAGAAGGAGCATTTTGCAACGGACTTCATGGTTTAATGTGAACATCTCCTTTTTGATTGCAGTATTAAATATCGTCCATACATAACATACAACTGCCTACGACCACAACTCAACCAGGAACGTCAGCAAACAGTAGTCACTGTTTTCCATTGCAACTCCTTTGACACCAGATCAGTCTTCTGCAGAAGGTTAAAAAAATCCATACATAAAATATACAGTCTCTGATAGTTAGGAGTATAGCGTGGAGGATGCCTTTCTTCCTAGGAGGCACTGACAGGAGGAATAAGAGCTCTTTGTAAGGGGCTACTGTGCTGCCTCATAACTGGCAAGAACACTCTCTAAGGGTTTTAATCAATTTCCAGCATTTCTTTTCAGAACAGCCAAGAATCACATGTGAGATCTCATGATCTGATAGGACTGTGATCACAGCACATCCGCAGACACAGGGAGAAGTGTTCAAAAAGGATGGAGGTAACGCATTAACTCTCTCGTATATTAAGTGCTTTCTAAACCATTAACAAATGTACTCTATTTTATTTTATTTTTTCAAACAGTGCTTGAATTGTTTTTAATTACCTGACAAAAGTTTCTTTTACTTGCACACTAGATTTATTTTATTATTATTAGTAGAACTATTAATATACATCAGATTTTATCTTCTGCAACTCATCTACCAGATACATGTGGAGCTGAAGGGGGATTTGCTTAAGCAAATAAACATAAATTCCATTAACAGATGTTAAGGATACTAATTGTCTAGAACACAACTTAACATTTCATGAATACATATCATGGATTAGCTATGTTGTAAATATACTACCCATTGCTTATTTAATGTTTATTTCACATATGTTGGCATGTGTTGAATATATAATGCAGAACATTGTCTTTAACCAGCAGATTAAAAACTACTGCAATTATGTAGTAATTACTCAGGTGTCAATGAACCTCAGCTGACATAAGTACATTTATAACACTGATAACTGGAATACCTTTCATTTATTTGTACAGCTGTTTAATGAAGTGTCATTTGAAAAGCTAACAGACTTATTGCAGGTAATGCTTTTGTATTTAAATACTAATTGAAATAATATAACATAATTGTAACAAAATGATACAGCCAGGGCCAGAGTCACAAAGCATTTCCCACCATGAGCTGGCACCATTGTTTTTGTAAACTAAAAACCGAACTGCGAGAATCAGCTGAGCCACATGCACAATACGGGGTGCGGGGGGGGGTGGGGTTGGGGGTTAGGGGGGTCCTGAATTGAGCTCCTGAGTTATATTGGAAGCTTTTTAACATCAACGGTTTGGTTTTAATTGTTAGAACACAATGGAGCGATGCACACTAGTAAATGCTTTGTGAATTTGGCCCCCAGTGAAACTCAAACAACTTGAATGCAATTATACAAGTCTTGACCGTGGTTTTAGCTCTGACAATATTCATATGTAATTATATATATATATATATATATATATATATATATATATATATATATACACACATTAAGTAAGTATAAGTGGGAAAACATTCAGCATGCTTTTTTGTATTAGTTTTATAGGTTATAGGTTCACTGTACATCTTCAAAGGGGATGCGATCAGTAATATTTAAATTAAGAAATATTTAAACAAAGTCAAAATGAATCTGATGGAGGTAGACACATGCTATATCCCCATTCAGAGTGAATTACGTTCCCTAAATCTCAGCTGGTAATAGACATAATAGTAAGTCCTCAATTTGAATGAGCATAAAGTCAAGATATTTACACTACAAAACTATAGATATACTGAGAAATCAGAAAAGACCCCCCCCCCCCACACACACACACACACACAAGAAACAAGATAACTTTTAGTTTGAAAAATTCAATTTTCTGTGTTATTTTTGTAATTTTATTGTTTATTTATTTTATAATATGATAGTACTGATTTTATAATTAAAATATAATAATAATAATAATAATAATAATAATAATAATAATAATAATAATAATAATAATAAACAACTTTGAGTTCAGTTATTTATTTAAAATTTCAGAACTTTACTGGATGTTTTCTGCCTTTCGGTAAAAAAGAAAAAAAAAAAAAAAAGCATAATAAAATGTGTTTTCTGTCTTACAGTAAGTACTTACTTATTCTGGGATAGAAAAAAAGCAATTTAAAGTTAACTTGCTGTGACTGAACAGTAATAAGTGTTAGAGAAACTGAAATCCCCATCACCAGACTGCATGCCTAAAAACATGTATAAACCTATTATTTCAGCTCTCTATAAAAACAGCTACATCAGTAATATAAATGATTATGATATCTGTTTGTTTTACTTTTTATTTTTTTTTATTTTTCCAGAGGATCGACACGGTTTACAGTTTAAATACTTATGTTGTTTTTTTTTTGTATTTTCTATATAATGGCATTCCTACAGTAAGCCTTGATGGGTTGAGCTCTGACAACAGTCTTTCAATACACAAGATAATGAGTTGTTGACAACTCTTCTAATTCCACACATTTTTGGATACACATCAGACATTACAGTTCTCATAATATACTTTGCTAAGTTATTTAAAGACTGTTTTTAATAAAATTAAGCAATATATTTATTAAAAAAAAAAAAAAAAAAGTTTGAGACCATTATTAATGTCTTTAACAAAAGCCTGGAAGTTTTATGTAAACCGAAATAAAAATATTGCACATTTTTCCTCACTTAATTTCTGCAATTCATAGATGCCACATGTGTTTACTCCAAAATGCAATTTGCACAAATGTGTGAATGAAAATTTGTAATTAACATGCTTAGTTTAGTTGTTTATTTCAAAACTACAATATGCCCCTTTTACTAATGTGGTAATATAAAATAAAATACATACATACATATGTAAACACAGATTTGAACCCAGACCTCCAGATCATGAAAGGAAAGTTACAAATATCACATACTGTATTCCAATATACAGTATAAATGTATTCAAAGCTTACCATACCTGTACACATGGATAATAATGTATAGTACAGTTAAGATGATTTTAACCGTACTAGCTTAAAGTAAAGAACCAGTCTTTAAACTATAATAAAGGCAATTGAGAGGGCACACTTAAAGTTGTTCAATTTAAATATGAAATGTGCTTTAAAACCGGAGCCATGCATTACTAGTTTCCATTAGTATATATTTTTTTTCTCCAGTATAGCTTCATAGTTTATAGGGACCTGCACGTACTGTACTGTTATCAGCACCTGGCCTTCGTTCATATAAATGTCATTTAAGAAGGTATGGTGTCTAATGTGGACTGCAGAAAGTAACCTGACCATCATGGATATATACTAATGGCCTCATTGCATTTAGTCATATAACTTCCGTTCTATAATAAATGGAGTTTAATCGAATCTGTGTAATCAGTATGCAGTAGAACCCTGAATCGGTATTGTTACTATGGAAACGTGACAAATAACATTGGTAGAAAAATGACATTCTTCCAATGACACCATTCTAAATGATTGAAGCATTGTTCTTATTTATTCCCCAGCTTTCATAATTAACGGCTTTGTTTGTTTTGCTTTCTAAATCTATTACTCGTTATATCTATTACTCGTTTGTGTTACACTGCTTCTTTATTTATCATTCTCTTTATTTTGTAAATGTATTTCCATTCTCAGACAGCACATGCCTTTCAATGGAGCTGGAAGACACAGGCAGTCTGAATTGAAGGGGATACATAAACAGCTTAGTAGTGGTATATCTGCATACACAATGCAATATATTGTCATTTAATTTTCAAACAGAAAACCTGGGCTTGACTTGATGTGTGTGTTTAACAGCAAGTTGTTATTCACAGTAGACTGTTGCAGTATGAATGTTAAAAATGTAAGAAAAATGTAATGCTGCACAGACACTTGATGCTAATGCATTTAGTTAAAATGAAAATAGAGTAGGTGTATAATAGCTTATATTTGGTGCTTATGGGATTTAATTCAGAAATTAGGTTTGTGAGCACGCACCTTTCAAAAAAGGCAGACATGGCAAACTTAGGCCACAGCTCCACCTAGTGGTTACAGCTTGGTAGTGTGAGGTACATGATGTTAAGGAGCTCCAGCAAGTCCTGTAATAATGGGGTGCAGTAACCCACAGCACCAAGCTGACAAACACTTCTGTTCTACATTATTGTTAGATGTTAAATTTTTTAGCCTTATGACATTTTTGATAATAGTCATAGTAGTACTGCATTTCAGCTATTACTAAAATGTGCAACATGTCTGTTTACGGATAACAATCTGGTTATTAACCACACACTTTTTAGTATAATAATAATAATAATAATAATAATAATAATAATAATAATAATAACAACAATAACAATAATAATAATAATAATAATAATAATAATAATAAACTCCAGTGAAATCCATTGGCTGTATTTAATAACGACACAGCAAATAAATGCTTTTCAAATTAACAAGATGGAGCAATACTCTGATTGCAGGGCTGAGGAGAGAAGCAGGCAGACAGTACTAAAAGAGGCAATACAAATAAAGAAGAATCTAACAGGACATATTATATGTCCCTGGTGAGTGGCTGTTGTTAGTGGTAATAATGTGTTTTAGATGTATGAAATACCATGCGTTCCGCAATGCAGCGGTGCACTTCATTAAAATCCAATTACTTTTAGAAAATTGAATAATTAACTTTCAATAAGGATTCATACAATACATTACTGGTTGTTTTATACGTGCGGAAATGTTAACAATTTAGAAAATAGATGGGGTCTTAACAGAGGGCCGTTTCCAAGAGCAATGTCTTCTTTAACAGCCCGCAGTGTAACTGAATCTCATTTGTAAATCAGAAAACCTTCATTATTAAAACAGACCACATGAACAACATTTCAATATTGCTCTTTTTTATTGTATTTGTAATGGCAGTACGAAAGCCGAGTCGTGCAGTATGTGCTGTATGGTTAATAACTATTTCTGCAACACATCAATGGGTTAGTGTCCTTGTATTATTAATTAAGTGGGCACAGATCCTAGCTGATAGGTCAAAGGAGCAGTAACTAGATGAACCAAATTTCCATTGTTTCCCATCCGAACAGTGGTTACGGTCTGCTCTTCATTCTCTGGTTTTGTAAGAATTGCTACGAAGCTCTTACAGAATACAATAGCACACTTTCAGTGAGTGATCCAGTGTGTAGAACATGCACTGCAGGCCTGTGCGGTCATCACGATGTAGTTACTGTACTGCATGAGGGCAGGTGAAAGGATTCTACAATTTAGACTGAAGAGGCTTAGGAGATATCAAAGGAATGCATTCCCCTACCATAAATCAGCTCAAAAGATGAAAGGAAAATGCCTTCAGTGGACACTGTTGAAACCTCAAACTAAACTTTGTTAGGCATGAGACCGACAGCTTTAATGTTTACTGCAAGTCTGTTTCTCCACCCTGTCCTAGGTTCAGTATTTCTACTGTATGTCAGCAGTACATGACAATGTTTTTTCGCCTTTTTCCACTGTGCTGAAATGATGCAGCATTACTTCTTGTATTTCGTTGGGTTAAAAATTCTGCTGTAATCACACTTACTGAAATTTAAAGAGTTTTGTGTTTCCATTTTACTCTTTAGTTATATTTATTTTCAGATTGCATGTCCCTTATATACTGGAATGTATAACTTAAAGGAAAGGGTCATTTTTTAACTTCATCAGAAGAAGTGGAAAACCCAGGCTTATATCACTTTATTAGCAATGCTGCAGCTACCCAACCTGCCTTTCGGTCCCACTGCTGGGGAAGAATCTTTAGCGCAATAATGCATTAATACCAGACATATCCACAAAGCCAGGAGCAATGATTCTGCTTATCCTCGTACAAAATAGAATGCATTCCATCATAATGCTTCAGCTGGTCTTGAATAGTAAAAAGGGGTGGGAGTGGGGGGTTCAAGACCACTCTGATAGTTCATTTCAATATTCTTTAAGATGAGAACTTAATGCTGTGTGCCCTGGAAAGAACTTCAATAAAACAAATCAAATAGAAATCCACCCTAAGACTTGTCAAAAATGAACTATCGTGGAGTTTCTATTGAGAGTGAATTCCCATTCTCATACACAAATAAGATCATGTTGAGGTGTCTTTTCAAAAGGCAAGTAATCTACAGATATATAAGACATGGAAGTGTTGTCTGTCATTGTTTTTATTCAGTAATGCTATAAAAAATGAACATCCTGGGTGAAGGTCCATTCTAGCATCTATTGATTCAATCAGGGATACGCAGTTCATCAAATGGCATGTTTTTTTGGCAGGGTATTCTGTTTTGTACTGTAAGTGTTTCTAGAGCCAAATCAGCCTTCTCAGTACCCCTGCTCAGTGATCGATGTCGGGATGCTGGGATTCCCTGCAACCAGGGCTGCCGTATTCCCATTCCCACTGAGCAATCAATAACCCTGCCATGAAGGAAAGTCACCCCCTGTCATGTGAAATCAAGCAGCAGAAATGCCCATGTTTCCGGTCTGAATGGTAGAGCAATTTCTTCATCACCCTCTGCTGCACAAGGTGCTGCAGTCTACTGTTTCTGTATGCTGGCGCACAAGAAAAAAGATATACATGTCATAGGTAACGAGTGAGGGTCGTGCTTTGATGACATCATCAAGCCGCTATGCTTTCAGATAATACACTGCTGGCAAGCCACCTGTACCACCGTTGCAGATTGAAACGACCACCATTGTGCCACCTCCCCAGCAAAACCACAGCATATGGTTAATATACAAATTAATGTTGTATATGTTATTGTGGAACAGAAGACCACAAAATCATGCAGACCACTGCCAGCTGGTATTTTAAACTGCTTTGTTTAGCTTTTGCATTCTCCTACCATGCAGGAGATCATCTTCAACATGTTCAATGCCCTGTCTTTTTTTTTCAAAGCAGTGTGTTAATGATTAAGAGATTGATCTAAATTAACTTAAAAACTGTAATTTCGTAGGCTTCCAATTACCCTACAGTCTGTAAAATGACAGGCTTACAATGCTGGGCTCAGAACCGAGAAGGCGGCCTTATAACAGTGTACAGCTGATCTTTGTTTAGTTAATGTATGTAGTTATCTGTTAGAGCACGTCCCAGTGTGGTGAGATGCTCCAAGAAAGAAGAGAGATGCATGAGAATGTGGATTACTCTACAACAGCCCTGTCACTTCTATACTGAACTGCAGCTGTCTCCCATAGGCCTCTCTGCTGCGTCATGTGTAAAGGGCTGTGCTGAGCTGGACGAATCTCTCTTTTTAAATATAGAGCCCCAGGCTCAATCCCTGCAGCTAATGCTTGTCCTCCCTCAGGTATTTTACATAATCATTTTATAAACCAATCCTGGATGAATACATTACAGTGTGTGGGATAGAGGGAAGTCCAACAGTTCAGGTGTTTAGCTAAATGTAAAGTTGCATTGATTGTGATGGAGCCTGTAGCCCCTTGACCTTCAGAAATGGAGCAGGGATGAGGCTGCCAGTCACAATTAGGTTGCATATATAATGAATATCTAAATTATATATATTATATATATAATTGTGATGTGTTAGCATTTACCTGTGGCAAGCTGTAATTCAAATTCTATCGGACACAGGAACACATAAATCTTTGCTAAGGTACCTCAGGGAAAATCAATGATCCATCGTTCCTGTGGAATAACATGGTACCTCCTCCCTCCACTCCTCCGATAACGAGGCTCTAGCACACTGTCAGGCTGGATTTGGATCTTACCCAGCCTGCTGTAATGCTCACCTTGGTAGGGAGGGGTTCAGTCCTGTCAAGCTCTCTTGTGGGCTCAGTGACTGTCTATGGAGGATTAAGAGCCCATTTGTGAAGGATTTATTAATGACTGAGCGAGATGAATGGGCACCCTGCTACAAGTGGGTCAACAACAAAGCTTTATACAAAGAAAAGATTTGCTGAAACATTTAGTTTGTTTGTATTTAAACACAGCATTTAAGTAGTAAACCACATACTGTAGTACTACTTTCAGTCTTAAAATGTGTCACCTGTCAAGGAAATACTCAATCAACTTCAGCTGGACTTGGAAGTCAGTTCATGAATAAGGATCACCCATGACTTGCTGGGCTAATTATTATTATTATTATTATTATTATTATTATTATTATTATTATTATTATTATTATTATTAAATCAGAAAAGAGAACAGTTAATTAGTCTTGTTCATAACTAACTGAAAATATGACACTCATTTACAACTAGGTCCTGTTATGTGTAAACTATCAGCAATGTCCACGTTTAGGAAAGTTGTCCTGATAGTTTGTAACTGGAACATTAAAAAGCATTCCTTTACAGTACATCTGTCAAAAGACTTACACCAGCATGAACTTAAAAGCACTTAAGTCCTTCAACTATGTTGTAATGAAGGAAAGGAAATGTGAAGTTTCTTCACCGATGCATGGTCTTGTCCAGCCATTATCTCAATAAAGACAGAGTACTGTACTGGCAGTAGATAGATGCCACTTCAAAAATGACTCAGTAATGCTTGAACAGGCCCAGGCATGGATGAATCAACAATGCCATTTCATATATGCTATTATTTAAAAAAAAAAAAAAACATGTTAGAATATATATTGCCATATAAAATGTACTTTGCACAGGTGGAACATCACAAGAAAACCAGCATCAACCATGTACCACAAGCTTTATTTATTGTTATTTAAATCATTTTAAAAAAATGACACATGCAAATGATAATATAGCAGTCAACTTATCAGTAAAGTTCATTTAAAAAGAGAAAAAAATAAAGATAACATTTAATCCCCTGAAAAGTCTGTTAGAAAAAATGATCTGATGGTAGTTGTACTTAGTTTTGCCATGTGGAGAACATTGTGAATCAAAAGGGTCAAATTTTTTGGTTTCTAAAGTTTCCTAAAAATAACATATTCCATTTTAAGAGTTACTGGCAATCACTTGGCATTTCCGAGACCCAAATTGAATTAGTGTTGGTTTGATTGGCCACAATTTTTCAGATGGGTGTCAATATGCATATTACATTATCAAATCAATGTGACAATGGGATCTGATTTTAAAAGTTTAGTGGAGATATTCTGTTAACAGTATGGTTGGATTCATAACAGCAACAGGGCACATTATTCTTCTTCATTTTAATTACAAATGCTCTGTGTAGTTTACAAATGGTTTGATGGGGGTGTAGACCATTGGATATGCCTACAACTCCAAAGAATAGAAGAAAACACTGGGTCACTGTGGTTGTCACATATATTATACTTGCCAAAGCTAATATGAGAATACAATCTCCAAAAGTCACTGTCTGCCCTGAAAATCATGTCCAGACTGCTGTGTTTAGCTATTTTTCAAAGAGGTTAAAAGTATAACTTCTGGAGCTACTGACCCCAAATACAGACTTCCTTTTCAAATCATGGATTTCCCCCTCCTCCACACCCACATTTTTAAAATAATGTGCAAATGTAACCGCAGGTTGTGTGTGTTTGTTTTACCCTTCGCTTGCATGAAAATGGGTTAATACTCAAGCAGTCCTTTTATTTAAGTCAGCTATCATGACCTTAGGACCGTGCACTCCTAAATGCATTCAATCTGGAAGCGATTTCCACTGCATTTCTGAGTTCAGAGCGCCATGCCCATTTCATTTCCTTTGAGGAAACACTACTCCAGGGTATAATTAGGGCTTTAGTGCACACACAATCCCATATTGTTTATTCAATACAAATTAAAACACAGTTTTTGAAAATATATAGCCAAGGAGATAAAGGAGCCCAGATTGATTTCATTATGCCGTGGTATTCCCGTTTGCACAGCAATAGCAGTGAAGTTAAAAAAAATAAATAAAGCAGCAATATCCTGACCAAAAGACTATGAAAATACCAGAAGCCCCTCATAATAAAAGAAAAACTACAAAAGAGAAAATGGTTGAAATGTTTACTGAAGGACATCACTTTACCTACTGCAAGGAGCTGCTTTGGGGCCAAAGTTACCTTTTGAATTTAGAATCCATGTGTGCCTCAGCTTATGATGTCACAAGCACTCTAAATGCCGTCAAGCTCGTTGCTTGTTTGAAACGAACTGTCAAATCAGCTTGGTTTAAAAGGAATTACATATCAGCAAATTTCCAAAGACACACAGTTTATTTACTTAAGCTCAAATCTGTTTAAGATTCCAATAAGGATGAGTTTTACTTGCAATGCTGGAAGGACTAAATACTGAATATTTCTTTTCCTGTTTCCTTGGTAGAAGATTAAAGAATACTGATTTAAAAAAAAAAAAAAAAACCTTAAGAAAATCAAGAACACAGTTTCATATGGTTCAATTATGCTTGAAAAGAATGTAGAAATGCATTTCTGAAAACAAGCACATGCACACTGAGCTAAACAAATTCAGGGAAATGCATGCATATATATATATATATATATATATATATATATATATATATATATATATATATATATATATACACACACACACACACACACAGCAAGTCAATACTGCATTATTATGATTATGAGTATCCACTTGATACAGATGTATATAAAAGTTAAAATGGAAACAGATGGATACAAAAGGTATTGTTTTTTTAAAAGAAAAAAAATACTTAATAACTGTGGTCTTGAATACATGAAATACAAGTTTTTATTTTACATTTTGGTTAATGAAATTGAGCTGAATGTAATGATATACGCAGTCAGAGTTTTAGTAAAGAATTGTTTGAAATTCTATCAAAGCATGTAAAGCAGCAAGGATAATACCTGACGATTGTCTTACATTTTATACAAAAGCTCAGGAGTGTTTAAGAACCATACATTGCAGTATGGTACATTTATGCAATTAAGCTTAATGAAATGAGAAAGGTAATGCCAAGCTTTTAAAAGACTCGAGTACAGCAATACAGATGTAACACAGATGACTGTGTACGTATTTTATGCATCCAGTATTTTCATGTGAAACATTTTAAAAACTCAATCCTTCAAAATATTATGAATACAAAGGATTATGGGTCACAAATGTTTCATGACTGTTTTAAGGAATTACTTTCTTTTGTTTTAGAGAAGTTCCTGTGAGTTCTGAAAATGAAAATAAAAAATGAATACAGATGATATAGTCCTGTTCTGTCAAATATCCCCCGTTCTAACACATCCAGGAACAAGCAAAACTGAGGCATTTCTGTTCTCCACATTGCAACCTCCATAGGGAATCAACGGGTTGCATTATTCATTTATTTTATTATCTTTTTTTTAAGATCTCAGGTCTTTCTATTGCCTCCCATACACTTTGAATTGACTTTGTCATGCTGATGTAATTTGCTCTTTCTATTTGTATATAATTGGGTGTTTATGATGTTCATAAACAGCCATTACCCTTTAATGAAGTCCCGCATTTCAGTAGGCACCTCATTAAACACCTCTTCGACTACAAATTACTTCACTTTTGTCCAAAATATTTTAAAGCTGAATAACTCGATTCCTTTCCGTTCATACCTTAAATCTAGAACGGAATTCAACACAGAATAAAAAAATAAAAAACACCTACAACTTTTAACTCCATTAATGTCAGGTGAAAAATATCAAATAGAACATAAAACGTGTATAAATAAATAGAATTCTTGAGACCACGATAGGGTTAGGGTTAGGGATAGGGTTAGGGTTAGGGATAGGGTTTAGTGTTAGGGTTAGGGTTAGGGTTAGGGATAGGGTTAGGGTTAGGGATAGGGTTTAGTGTTAGGGTTAGGGTTAGGGATAGGGATAGGGTTAGGGTTAAGACTGTGATAGGGTAGCATTGCAGTTAAGGCTGGCTAGCAGTAGGAATAGCAGACACAGGAGGTGGAAGATTGCAGTTCAAGTGCTTTCTGTGCACTTGTATTATATAACAAATCAAAAGAGTTAAACAATAAAACAAACACATCCAAAACAAAACCGCATCTGATCAATGCTGTCTCAGTTCAGGACAGGCAATTAGCGCCTGGCCACATTCTGCACATGGATTTAGCAGGGATAGGATTTTAACCCCATCCCTGCCAAACTATCATTAAAAATAAAAAATAATAATAATAAAAAAAAAACATGTAATATTTACAAGTGCGGGGGTTTCAGTTCTGCCACAGAGACCAATTCAATTAGCTTTATAACGGAAAGGGAACTCAAAAGACGATTATGCAATTAATCAAGTTGATGTGAGTATTTGGATTAAATAAATACATACATGCAAGTTAAACTGAACATACAGAACCAGAGCTGCATGTATTTATTCAAATACATGCGCCCCATGTTTCCAGTACGCTTGCAAATGATTAGACCACCAGTGTATTAGGAAAGAATATCACTATCAGTTACTAAATTTAACTGAGCCGTTTGGGACGTGCAGCTACCCACAATTAAATACAAAAAGACCAAATACAAAAAGACTTTCTATTATGGAATGAGAGCACATACATAGGTGATGTGATGTATTAGGAAACAACTGAGGCATTACTGCAGCATGACAAGTGAACTAATGACACAATGATTGGCCTAGCATATTATGCAGAGGTCATACAGGATAATAAAAGTGATCACATGATAACGATCTTCAGTGTATATACAATTTTTCCATGTTCTGAGCACTTCTGCTGACAGAGATTTGGAATGTTCTTTCTTTGCCTTTTAAATCACTAATGTTCAGTTGTGTAGTGCAAAATGATTGCACTTTACAACCAGTTTATGTCAAACTTAAAAGAAGAGATGCATTAAATTGTCAAACAACAAAGATAAATGGATTCAAACAGGGTATAAATGAAGTTTTTTCAAACAGCGGAACGAAGAACGCTTCTCTGAACCACTTCACAGCAAAGGCATATTTATTAAACTCTCATTAACAATGCATTTGTAACCTGCATGTCCATAATTTAGTATTTTTCAGATTTTAATCAATTGGTAAGTGGGTGGCTCAAGATAACCTCTGAAGATCTGTTACAACTCCGCAAGCCTTTTAAAAAGACTTCTAGTCCAAACACTTGTCATTGAATTTGAGTTTCTTTTAGCATTTTTAAACTCTGGCTATCAGGCGCTTGACCTGAAGAAGTACTTCAGTGTGTGTTTGTTTTGGCCCTGCATTCTTTCAGCTCTTGTAAACTTAAATATATATTTTGTACTTGTTCTTGCCGGTTTATTGTTAGTTAATTACTGTACTGCTTTAAATGAAATAAAAACCCATTGCAAACCTCCAAAACAAAGCAGGTGCATGCTCACTTCACAGACACAAAGATGTGTTCCCTTACTGACTCAGTGGGAGAAAACACAGTATAACTAGACTGGGTCATGTTTCTGCTTACACAGTCATTTAAAGAAATAAAGTTTTTCTACTTGCATGTTTTATTTAATTTAATATTCCAGTATTGCATGCAACCCACAGATTACATCAAAGCTATAGTACTGTAACTTTGAGATTACTACCTTCCATATGTCATGTTATCATGTGGATCAGATTGTATCAATTAGAATGTCTTTGTAAAACTACATGCTACATCACAATGCCTCTGCAGGATCTGTCAACGTGGAGCATTATTTTCCTAATACTACAATGGAAAAGTAAGTTAGAATTAATACTGTTAAAATGTATTTTAAGTGCCTCTTGCAATTACGCAGCCACTGCACCCCTCTGTGCAATTTGAGTTGAGATTTTAAAAATCTGCTCACTTCTCGCTGAAGTGTCAGATGCAGATGTTAGCAGCATTGGTTTAATTATAAGTTAGCAATCTTTTTTAATAGTTAAAAAAAAAAGTATCTTGTATTAACAATTCTTGCTGTTAACAATTATGTTATTTTTTTCAAGCTGGAAAGTCTAGTTCAGTTTATCCATAGCTTGGTTCATAACATGCTCAAAAGCCAGACATAATTGCACAGCAACAGCAAATGGTACAGTAAGTGACCTTATCACTGCCCAGATGTGCTTATATAGTTGAAAGTCCCTTTTGCATATAGCATAGTTTTACTTGGTTTTCCTGTCCTTAACATGGTTTGAAATGACCACAGCCTTGAGGGTTGCAGATCCAAAATATGAAAAGACCAGAGGAACTGTCACATCCGCGTGTAAAGACATTACCGTGTGCTTGAACCATGGTGTAGTCAGAGGGAGGTGAACAAAGCAGAACGGCACTTTATAATGTGATGTGAAATTCTCCATGGTTCAGTGGAAAAGGAAGTTCTGTGAGCTGAAACACATTTATATTTCTGTCTACCCCGGGCTTCTGGGGCCAGCATTTACAAACTCAAGCACACGTGGTCAACACATTAGCATTAAACTCAAACAGGGTGGAATTCCAGCATGGAAAACTAGGCAGCTTGGAATATGTTAACAAACGTATTGTCTGGTATTAAAATGGGTGCATTTTTAACAGGGTAACAAGAAGGTGCCACATCACACTTTATTTGCCAAGTGAGTGCATGGCACCCCTCTTAAACATCTTGATTGGCAAAATCTGATAACAGCCCAGTTCAATTGTCATCCAATCAATTCATGATACATTAATTAATTAACAAAGGTTGGAAATAATGGATTTAAAGAACAAAAGATGACATCACAGACGTGGTGAGTTAATGCTTCAGTTAACAAATGATAATGTAAAATAGTCAGGATATCGATGTCTAGTTATTTTTGATGGTCACCTTACTGGATACCAAGCTTCATCAGAGAAATAAAAAACCAGCCCGATAGGATTAACATAACAATACTGCATTCACAGGGAGTTCCACATGTAAAGAGTGAAACAGCAGCGTGGCAAACCCTTAAGGAAAAGGTGTTTCTTACAGGAAACATACTTTATATCAAATATTATACAAGCAATTCATCTAATAGAACACATTTATAATAGAGAGAAAATTAAGAGGCACAGGAAAAACAAAAGACCTCCGTGAGGTTTTGGTATAGAAAGCACTGTTATCAAGTATCCTCAAAATCTTTAACGTTTAAAACATGTTCCACTGTGTTACTTTCTAACGTTTGTCATACAGTTATAAATAAATACCTAAGTAAATATAGCCTCAGTTGTTGATTCATAGATTACAAAACATAAGCAGAGCTTACATTTGAAAAAAAAAATAATAATTAAAAAAACATTTTAAGTTTACTTTTTGCCCTTAAGTGTAAGACTGGAAATAGCAGACCAGACATTAAAAACACACTGTAATATTTTTTTGTTATGACATGTATTTGGAGCAATGAGACTGATCTGTCTGGATATAGGGGGAGACCTTTTCTAGCTGAATACATTGAATACATTGATATTGCATGAATATAAATCCTTTGTCTAATGTGAATGGAGAATGGTGACATTGTCTTTGCAAAACAATTCTTTACCCAATATTGCAGACAGAAAGAACCACAGAGTATTGGCATTCTCTGCTTTACTGAATAACAGTGCATGTTGCCATTTTATAAACATGTTAATAAACGTGTCAATTCCTCAAACACCCCCATATATAAGTTGTACTCAACAAGGTGATGCTGGTCAACAATATAATGCTTTGACAATATAAAATTGCAATAAAAATATTCTAGATAGATTTGAGTGAGCCCTAGAAAGCATGGCAAAAGTTTATTACCATATGCAGAAACAGGTTTGATCTACTTTTCACTTCCTTATTTATTACTTTAAAGAAGTTAATACGGTGTACACAAACCACAAATGGAAAAGTAAATGCCTCTATTTAATTGGATTTATCTGTATTATTTGACCCTCTGGGAAATTAATATATTATATACCATCACAGATCCTGCCTCCTAGTTATGCAGGCTGCTGATTAAGTACTTTTGAGAACACTGGACCAGACCTTTCGTATGCAGCCAGCTTTATATCACTATACCACGTGGTATTGTACGTGGTACTGTCTGATATTACCAGTGATGAGTGCAACGGTACTCTCTCCATAAACTCCTCTTGAAAGCTTGGTACTGGTATCTGAATGTTGCTATAGGATTTCTGTAGACACTTTTCTGTGGACAGTTTGTGGATGAGAAGGTCAGCCATGACAAAAGGATTAACAATTTTCGTAAAATGGAATGGCAGTGGTGGACAAAAGAAGGATTATCCTGATCCTGAAAGAGTTGAACATTCTTCAAATCGCCCTCCCTCTCTCAGTGACTCGATACTCAATGCCTCCTGCTGCTCATGCCTCGAGACTTCCCTCCAGTATAATTTAAAGCTGGGTTTGTTTTTCATGCCGTGGGGCACCATATTTAATGTTAATGAAAACACCTGCTCACATCATAATAACACAGTCTCTGTTTCTCACTTTTATTTATTTGTATTCTTTTGTTTGTGCAAGTCAGTATGGGTTTAAGTGAAAGATAAATATAAGGGACGTATCTGAACAACTTGTCAACATGAATAAAAGGTGTTGTTTAAACATTACAGATTAGATCTGCTGAAACAAGACATGGACAGACAAGAAAGGTCCCGCTTGACTTATTGACTACTAGTCTTTACTTAGGATACTTCATGAATGATTGAACAGTTTGTAAAGGTGGTTTTAATCGGTGTTAGACTCGGGGTGGACATGGGTGGACGGCGTCCACTCACTTTTTTGGAAGGGTGGACACCGTCCACCCACTATTTTTTGGTGAAAAGCCATTTTTCACACTCCATCTTCATTGTTATTTGTCTTGAATAGTAGCCTATGTTTATTTCTCAATGCTTCATCGTTTAATGTTCCCAAAGCAACTTTTCCTTTTATTGTGTCTGCTTGTACTCTCTGGCTAAACAGTAACTCCAGACTTGTACTGAAATTGACATGATAACTGGTTTTTAGAGGGCGATTACATTTCATTTTCTTAAAAAGAATGTTATCACATGATAATAACGTGTTGATTCAGTTAAGACATTTGTAAAATAAACTGAATGAACATTAGTATAACAGCTGACCTTTTTTTGTTATTTCCAAAACTGGCAAACTAAACACTATACAACAGACTCGGTGAAAAACTGCATTTGCTCCACAACAGGCAAAACCTCCCTGATCGATCCTGCGAGCAACACAGAAACCTTCAACAAATTACAACATTCTCCCACCCAACTACAGTGTGATTTTTCATGGACCCAGGCTCCCCAAATAATATCTATAGATCAATGTATTTATCTTTGTGCCTGCACTGACTGACACTATAAATTTAAAAGTTCCCCCACTAGGGGCCTGATGGGTCCAGAAACCCCTTTGGAAAACGTGCATCGTTGCTCATTGGGTAACCCTATTGAGTCCATTGACTATTTACTGTAGGAGTCTATCCCTGGTTTTAATTATAGCATTTACATTATGCAGCCTCATATTTTGTGAATACCTGACTTGTCAAGTAGAGCAAGAAATTAATAAAACTTGAAGGCAAGGAGTTAGGAACAAACACTTGCAAGTGCTGTCAACCCACACAGAGTGCGCTCAGCAGATGGGTCTCCAGAGCAGGGGTCACAGATACAAGCCCAAAGACCTGGAAAACAGCTCTTTGAAAAAGCTCAAGGAGCGAATATTGCACCCATTTATCACTGAGTTCAAACTCGCCCTGGAGGGAGTGACTGAAAATCATTCACGTCTAAAGGTTGGTAGAAGGTCACAAGTGAAATCAGTTCTCTGGGTCACACAGCAATAAAAGTCTTGAATTAACACTTCAGCTTGCCCACTTGCAAGAAGATGTTTCTTTCTGATCCTTTTGCTGTTTACAATGGCAACAGCGATCAGCAGCTATAAATAGAACACATGCCAGCCGAAAAGACAAAAGATAATCAGCGTGGATTCAGCATTCTGTATTATTGGACTGATTAGCTCATGGAGTCTAATGGAGTCCACATGTAAATATAATTTCAGTATTACATTATGTGTCTCGAACTACACTGCAGTTACACTGCAATGGCATATTGCTCCATGGTATTTACATTGTCATTACACAACCACACGTGTAACAGTTTAAACACAAGAGACAGCCATCATTAAATACAAACACTGTCGCATTGTAATTACACACCCATATGTGTTATTACAGTGTAATTACAGTGTAGTTAAAGATATTGCAGAATATATAATATGTAGTGTGGTTGCAAACTTCAAGAAATTAATATTAGTAATTATGTATTTAAATGTCACATTAAAATGTATCTTCATAATTGTATATCTCAGACTGTGATACGACATCCTTATAAGCCACATCAACTGTTGGCACTTCTATACTAGATAATACAAGCGTTCACTGCAGTGGTAATTTCTGATGGTAAGGAACAGGACAATCTGCCAGAAAGCATCCGGGCACAGTAACTTCATTATGTTTCCAGTTTAGTCAAATGCTATTCGCTGAATATTATTAATTCATATTATATTTAATAATATCATGATATGGAGTATAATAGGGAGAGACTGCCTTTAGACTCCACTGAGAGAGCATAATGCTTACTGTAGTTCAAACAAGTCAATCCATTTCCTGCAAATCTCTCTACACATGAAACCACAGAATAAGAGAAAACGCCCTGAGCTAGACTGTCAAATACAATCTTATGGTAGGGAATGTCTCAGAGAGCATTATATAACAGTAAATATAAAGGATTTACAGCAAGACAGATCATCCGTAAAAAATTAAGCAGAGTACAAGAAGACATGTATCGAACAATACAGCCCTGTTCCTTTTTCTAATGTACCTAACTGTCTACAGTACCACCATCGTTAATACAGACTTGCACACAGACAGATTTAACCACAGTATAATGTATGCCCCAGGTTCCCAAACAGCATAGCAGAACTTGAGCCATAATGTGTGGATCTTCAGTAGTTTGGTACATGAGCTATATCAATGGTGCTCAGCATGGCTTTTTTTGCTCATTTTGCCCTACTGAACACTTTCACCCAGTGGTTGATACTGATGTACACATCCTTCCAATGCTGCTAAATCACCTGGTCAGTGATTTCTACCTTTAGAAAATGTAAAGCTCTGGAAAAAAAATAAAAAACACCAAACACAAACTAAAAGAGAGAGCGACAAGAAAGAAAAAAAAATCAATTGCAACTCAATATAAAATTCCTGCAGTTGGTTAACAAAAGCCTTTGGCCAATTTTTTTTTTTTTGGCTGTATAAAAGATGATGTCTAAGGGGTACTGTTTCTCAGAGCTTATTATTTTATTTAATTATTATGAAAAGGGTATGACAAGGGTTTGAGGCTTGGGGGAAACAAAACACACAGGCTCACACACAGTTGCAGCATAAAGAAAAGTAAAACAAAACACAAAATATGCTGCAGGGGTCAATCATTTTAATACATATTTTGAAAAAGCTAAAGTGGCATAGCACAGGAAGGCTCCCAGTGTTCTAGCAGTTATATAAAATAGACATAGACAACTACTGTAGCTTAAGGACTGATCGCCATAACAGGGTGAACATAAGCAGTGAACCCTAGGATGGCAAGAGCCAGTATGGAAACTGGCATAAGATCTGACCTAGCATTGCACATCAGTGGTGGTGTGACTTAAACACAAATAAACTACTGCTGTAACAAGTCCAAGTCATTAAAACAAGTTATTTTTTTTTCTTACTGCTTTCATCATGATTCCTGATTTGTAATGGCATTCACAAAATCTGTCTCTCTTCAGTCCCGATGAATAAAATTAGATATTAAGAAAATAACATATACCTCAGATTTGGGGGACTATTAAAAACAACAAATTCTGGGGTCACGTACACGCGTGCACAAGTTCCATTCACGTAAAAATTGAGAATGTTTAGTTTCCAGTCAGTGTTGAAAGAAAAACGCTATTGCCATTTCACCCATGTAAAGTTTTATTATGTGCTAATCAAGCACCCTTCAGCTTGTTACAAACTATAAATGTTTTTCTGTTACACCGTGTAAAAAAAAAAAAAAGGCTAAGCCTAACGGTGTTCATTTATATCCCTTCCCCACTACATTGCTGTTGCTTTGCTTAGTTCCCTACGTTGTGTTTAACTGGCATGTGCTAGTTTCCTGGATAAATGTTTTTGTAATCTGAAGTGTAATTCTCCAGTTTATAAAGCCTGAGGCACAGATTAAGAGACTGGTTGAATGCAGCCCATGTGTGTTAAAATTTGGATGATTGTAAAATAGTATTCAGCAAACACATGTCAGTTAAGTATTTAGAGTCTTGCTCTCTGAAGCTGGAATTTTTGTTGATAAATTATTGTGATCTTTCTCATGCGCCTGATTTATTCCACTATATACTGACAGTCCTGCATTGGACATTACCATCAAAGCCAAAGAAAGACTTTTTTTTACTGTATCATTAGCTAGGATCTAAAAGGGAGAGAAGGGATGGATCCCCCCGTCATTATAAAGAAACAGCCAGAGGAGACACAGTATATATGTGTAATCATTGGCATCCCCATCCCACCCATGGACCCCGACAGCCTTGTTTGAAAGCTTGCTTTGAAGCAAATGGATATGGGGCAAGTGCGACTGCTTAATCTGTTTGGTCCATCAGGTCAAGAATTCTAAGTTATGGAAGGAGAGTGTGGGGTAGCATGAAACAGTTTCCTTAGTTTGTCCTGCATGAGCTAAATGCCTCAGATGTTAGAAGCTTTTTACAGCACCATTATCCCACAATTCCAATCTTTCCATTCTTATTAAACAATACCAGACACAGCTAAGGATTTTGGAGAAATAGCCAAGCAGGCATTGCAGGAAATAGGGAAATAGATTAATGGTACATTCTGTTGAAACCAGTCAAACTGATTTACTCATAGAAGTGATTAATAATACAATAACACAGAATTAATTACATAATATTTTCCTGCATCAATTTTATTCTGGAAACTGTTTTATTATTATTATTATTATTATTATTATTATTATTATTATTATTATTATTATTATTATTTAGTTATTCCATGACACACAGGTACAAGCAATCAGCTTCTTAAAAACTTTGCTGTTAATGTCCTAGTTTGCAAGACCCTGTTATTACACTGAGCTTGCTATGAAAGCTAGGCAACTACAACCTCTGTGCAGAGAAACAAAACAAATACAGAATACAGAATCCACCACATACAGTTAACGTAACCGTTTGTGCAATCGTATAGTGCTACAATAGCATAAATGTTAATAGCAAATACTGTGCAATACCATATGCATCAGTTGAAAAACAACACATTTACAAGAGATGGTGCTTACATAGTTGACGAGACCGATTCAATTTCTGCTTATCAAAAAGCTTGTCAGCTTAAATGAAGGTAAACTATTTTCTAAAATAACATAATTTGCAAAAAATATTATTATGTTCTCAATAATGATATACACCAATTTCCATTAGCTGCTGGAGTAATATATTTTTAATGTCAGACCAAATTACAAAATAACAGACCTAATGTTGTATAGAAATTAAGATTCTGTAGTGGACAAAACAAATGATACTGGTTCTTGCTAAAGCTGTTTTTCAAGAACCATCCCCTGATGCAAATCATCTACACATTATAACAATATTAATAATCTTGTTGTCTATGATTGTGGAGAAGCCAGTAGGCATTTAGATAGGATTTCATTTTATCAAATGATGTGTAGAAAAGTTCATTTAAATTGTCATCTACCAGTAATGGATAATTGGACAAACAAAATGATATTCACATGTTGTTATGCTCTCATAGCAAATCGCTAGTGCACTTGCGATAATTAAAAACGGCAACTATAAAGAATAATATAATGTACATTTTAAAATATGGATCATACACTATCAGATTGCATCAGGGTTATATTATTATGATATGATTATATTTAGTTTTTTACTAAATCCGAGCTAACTGTTCTTTAGTATTCAATTAAAGGTGTATTTGATCATGGCATCCTTTAATACATTATACTCATTAAGCCTGCTGTATAAAATGGGAACCAGTTTGGTTTTCAGTTAACAGAAATGTGTTCCAAAGAACAGAACCCTCATTTGCAAATATGGTAAAATTCATTTTATTTCCATTTTAATTATCTGAATTAACACTCCTCCATAAGTGCTTTTAAATGTTCTTCAAATTTGAATTTATCTTGATAGATAAATGCACAGTTTATGTCCTAATTATCCCTAACTGCATTTGCAATTTGGATCTTATTACCTTAATTTATTACCATCTCTTATAAGAGAATAAGTGCATATACACATGTTGGTTTTAGACAGAAGGGGTTGAAAGTTTAAGAAATAACAACCATTTATGATTAATTTCATTCAATTTGCAGAATTGCAAAGTAGTTTTCTTCTTGTATTCATGTATGCATGTATACACTACATATACTTTTTAAAATGATAGATCTTTGCTGTAAGGATGTAAGATATTTTGTTGTTTTTTTAAGTTTGAATTACTATAATTAATCACTGAAACCCTTATTGCCCTATAACTTTTCTGAAGACAAACTGTCATTGAGTAATCCATTGACACTTAGGGATATAGTGGGATAGAGTCACAGACTATTCTTCTCATTTATGATACTGTTCCAATATTAATTAAGCCCATGAGGCCAAATGTTGTGTTCTTCTACAAAATGCACTATACACTGGGTTCTGGCTTCTCTAGTTAGGTGTAGCCATTGGAGCCATATATATATATATATATATATATATATATATATATATATATATATATATATATATATATATTGAGCCTCGCGACTGGGTCCCAGTTACCGACCGGGTTCGACCCTCAGAGGACGGAACGGCTGATACGAAGCCTTGACGTAAGGAAGAAAAGAGAATCTGAAAGAACACAAATAGTTGTTAGTTATGGGACTCGAACACTAAGACTATGAGGGCCATGTCCCAGGAGAATAAAGGAAGAAGTAAGACAGAGCCTTTTTCTTGAGGCAAGATATAGTGCGTGAGCTGTGAAAGAATAGTGTGCCATTGGTCCCCTCTGACCACACAAAAAACCTGTGGAGTTAGTCACTATCCCCCCAGAGGGTACCGACACAGAGACGCGCGGCATATGAAAAAAGTGAGGAGGAGGAGGAAAAAGCAAATGCAAGAGAAAGAGCAGGGCTGTGACTGGGTTTAAATAGGGAGTCTATGATGATAGGCAGGTGAAATTAGGAAGGGGCGAATCCCTGACTCAAGCCCCCTGAACCTCACAAAAGTTATATATATATATATATATATATATATATATATATATATATATATATATATATATATATATATATATACACACAGTAAGAAATCTAAGGGAGACAGCTGCTCTAAATGTTGAACAAACTACTTAAACCTAATAGCAGCATTTGTAAATTGCCATGAGTCATTTTTTCCTGTGTTTGATTTCTATCTGGTTCCATTTACCCCCCCCCCCCCCATCCCCCCATCCCGCTTTAAGATTTCTTAAAATGCATGGCACACATGGATATCAACATATACATGTAACTACATTTAAAGATCCAATTAGCTGAGATCAAAGTGAACAACTCTTACTATCACAGCCATGTAAACATAACATTAAAGAGAAGCGAACCTGCCTGATCCGGGCCGGAATTTTCAACTTGACTTGCGTTCCTTTCTGTACAATTTGAAAGTTCCATGCATATGCATTTAGCATACAGTTGAAAACTTTGAACTGAACCCACACTCCTCTTATCTTTATCGTGCATTACTCTGAATGTATCGCCGTAGGCTTGGTGCCAGGTAGTGGTGTTTGCATGCCCCTTTCGGGAACCTTTGACGGTGCAATGCACCAGCAAGAACGTGTGTTTCTGGGGACATTTCTGGAGTCATGTTTTAGATCATAGTATGGGAGCTTTAAAGAGAGGGGTTTATTGTGTACATTTCTTCTTTGTGAATTATCTTTTTCTTTGTCTGAAGCTTATTGAGATTTATCAGAATGTCTTAGAATGTATTAGAATTGTAATTTCCGTTTTCTGTGCACCTCTCACTTTAATGATCTTTTTTTAAATAGCACGTAGAGTGAACTCCTCGCCCCGTTCCAAAAACAAATTATAACAGAAGATACATGATATTCACTTGTTATGTCAGTTCTGTAGCATTTTCACCTTTACATACAAATACATCTTTAGCCAGAGATGTCAAGTTTACGCTAACATACTTCTCTTTTTTCAAAGTCTCAAAGGAAATCCATGGGAGACTGAGAATGTTTTATACACATGCAGAATGTTTTATATTGTCACACAGCACTGTTGAGGATGTTGATTTAATCTTGAAACAGTAGAACCTTCAGCGGCACTTCATTTATTTCCCAGGACTGTAGAGGACCTACATTATTTGTCCCCCCCCCCCTGTAAAGGTTACCAGTATGTTTCTTACAGTAAGAGGACCAGGTTTGGAAATTAAGAACACATTTCTACATATATAAGTGCCACTCTTTTTCTGATCAAATAATCAATTCATCAAGCTAGAGAGTAATTTGCTGATGTTTGAGGGTAAGAGTAAGAGTACAAGTACTGCCGCTTTGATTTGGAAACTGTATAAGAAGAAAGCAGACAACAAGGGAAGGTATGATTTGGTGATGAGATTTTCATTCAGTTCTTGGAACTAATCTCTTTACCTTAAAAAGCTCCAGATTACAGTATAAACTGAGTAACTGAGTGTCATGTGTAACAAACTACTCGTAATGTCAGTGTGACATTATTGACAGGGGCACGTTAGTAAGCATGGCACTGCTGTCTGGAGATCTGCCGCCATGTTCTGATTAAAAGTTCCCTTTTTTTCTTTTTTTTCTTTTCAAATTTCTTGTGGCTACCACGGCGGCCAACCTAAATAAACAAAAATAGATTTTCTCTCATAAGGCCTCAATACGCAAACATTTGTGTTTCACTCTGAAAAGCCAAGCCTCCAAGAGCATGCTTTTGATTACAAAAGGCAGTTCTCAAAGAGGACTGTGACTGCTTCAACATTTTTACCCATATTTTGCTCACAGCTAAACCAATGAAAAAATGATAACCCACTTAACAAGTTTAAATATTAATAATGTTTAAATCTTTGTTAAAGATTACTTAATTTTTAAAAAATATGTATGGCTTTGAAACCTTGCACTACAGGTCAAGCAGTTATGCATTTTAGAAGCTGCAATATTTCAGCTATTCCAGTTTTTTTTTTTTAAATCTAAGAAGCTTACAGCAAATAATCTACCAAACTTTTTCTGCTCTATTTATAACACTGGAGGTGCAAATTAAATGCATACATCAGAAATTCTGAGGTGTCAATAAAGTGATTGATTAAAAACCAAGAATACTCACATTTAAAAATATATAATGACCATAATAGCCACACAAGATAGTTAATATGTTCGCATCGCTGACACCAAGAGCCACTGCAGAGCACTTACTGGCATGTGATTGCTTTATGAATACAATCCTGATCTTTCAATTTGAACTCTTGAAGAAACTATCATTGTCTCGCCAGTAGCTATCATTACCATGCCTCTGTATCTGATGCTCATAGTCATGGGCTTAGAAGGGTTTACGCTGCAAAGGAGCACTGAATATCAGTCAGGACGATGACCAATCACCAGGCAAGACCAGTCAAGCCATGTCAAATCTTGGATCAAAGGTGAGTAACTGTAGGGGAGCTCCCGAGTGACACATCCTGTAAAGGTGCTCCGTGTGGAGTGCAGGATGCACCCTATATCCTGGATGTCGCTGGTTTGAGTCGAGGCTATTCCACTGCCTACCGTGGATGGGAGTTCCCAGGGGGTGGCGCACAATTGGCCGAGCGCCTGCGGGCTTGCCTATAAGCTGCCCAGAGCTGCGTTGTCGTCCAACGCTGTAGCTCTGAGGTGGCTGAAATGGTGGGTCTGCAGTGTGAAAAGAAGCAGTCGGCTGACGGCACACGTTTCGGAGGACAGCGTGTGTTCATCTTCAATGCTCCCGAATCAACACGGGAGTGGTAGCGGTGAGCTGAGCCTAAAAATAATTGGCTATTCTAAATTGGGAGAAAAAATTATAAAAACAATTGGCAACTACTATTTTGTAGTATAGGCCACGTGTTCTTTGTTATAGCGCATGTATGAGTTTCCAATCTGTATGCAATTTCAAATTTTGTCTTTGTAAATTATTTCATAAACAGAAGTCATATCGGTTACGTACATGTATAACCTGTGGTATATGGTGGAATCTACTAGATTTGTTTTGGACAGTAATGTATACTGTAGATGTATATTATAGTACCCAAGGAGATGTAAACTATGGGATCTGGGCACTTTCCAGGATCATTTGAATCTGAAACAAACATATCCTTTCAAACAAACGAAGGAAGTGTTTTTCCTATTTAGATAATTGCATTGTCCTGCTTTGTTACTAATCATGATTAAAGCCTGTGATTAAGCCTGTACAATGGGCCCTAAGGTGAACTCTATTTTGTACAAGATTTATAGTTTTTCAGTCTTGCAAATCTGCCCATGCTGGTTCCTGCTATCCTGGACTATGGCACACATTGTCTCAATTAGAATTGCATGATGAAAAGTCGAGTGGTCACTTATCTTTGATCAACAAATCTGTTTTTAGAAGATTAGATTTATTATGACAGAAAAAATGACTTGAATGCAATAGCACTATTAATTACACCACCACAATGTATTGTAGGCAAAAATTGTTGTATTATTGCATTGCAGTATGTGTATTTATTAAAAGGCTCATTTATACCATCTACAGTATAGTGTACATGTTTAATATCCTATTGTGTGTTTTCTCTGTCGTTCTGCAGTGTTGTTTCTGCTTAGAGCCTGATTTACCAGGCTTACTAACTATTCCAGCAAATGTGTCCCTTTAAAACCACTTCTGAAAGCTGAATTTCTGAAGAGAGGCAGTGGTGTGTAACTGTAACTCCTATCCCCTGTGCAACTGTGAGTTAGTAAATAGAAAATCTCTCTCTAAAAAAAAGAGATTCAGAGAGGACAGCTGCACACCTTTAGTAGTTATTTTAAAAATCACCTGACATGTAAGAAATTAATTCTTGTTTTTGTCTTTATACTCTGGATTAACTGCATCAATGTTTTTTTTTTTTTTAACTTTCTGAAGTATTACATAGAACATTTCAAATGACTGAGCTTAAGGTCTTCATTAAGGCTTTATTTACAGCTGGGCGTTGGTGAGGTCTGCTCAAATTTGTGATGAATTTAGTGCGAGAGAAAGGGTCCAAGACTGACAAATGTAGAGCAACCCTTTCCTGTTGAGAGACCACACTCGTAGTGTGAAAAGGTAATTTAGTCTCCATGCCATTCAATCCTTGACCTTGCCACCAATTAATATGTGATGGTGCTTTTTGTGATCTAGACACCTGTCCCCTATGTGCTGGAGAGAGAACACCATTAACATGGACCTCCCAATGACCACCTGATAAAAAAGACTTTCTATCACTGCTGTTCCCAGCTGATTTGAACCTGTGACTCTGAGGTGAATGCCCCCATTGCCTATCCACAGCCACCCAGCCCTGCGAAGGCCACTTTTAAAGCAATGCCTCTTTTTTCTAGATGTATTGTTCACCTAACCTGTGTGTTGTCCCCATATGGGGATGTAATACCCAGTAACACTCCAAAGCATGTGCTTGTTTAATACCAATAATACTAAGTATGTAATAAATACTCAACAATAATGACTGACCACTTCTATACAACAAGCAAGATTGTCACAGCAAAGCTCTTGAGTCAATGTACATTGGAATCCTTGTACACACAGCCACATTGTATCTCTAGCTGGACTGTGTACTGGATACATACTGTATGGTTGTATGATTTGCTTCTGTGTAGTACATGCTGACATCCTGTCAGGTCAAGGGACGATCTGACATAAGCAGTAATACTTAATCCAGGTATTTCACCTCTGATTATTGAGGTAAAAGGTGGAATCTTATTTTACTTAGCAATAGCACAGTATATTGTTACTAACTAAATGGACAATTACCGTATGTATCTTCAAATTAATGGTGCTGTGTTTATTTTAAATTTCTTAAAACACCTTTTTCAAGAGCAGTGCTTATTCGAAGGCGGAGTTTATCGGAAGTAGTATGGTTTTCAAGGACGGTGATCTTCTTTGTCCAATACGGTAAACCTGTTTCCTGTTTATTCGTTTCTTGCTGAGGATATACAGTATTTCCAATCTGAATAAGACCGATTCATGTGTTTTAATAACAGCTTCCTGTAAGCTATTTTGAAATAAAGCTGTATGTTTCAGTTCTGTGAGTGGGCCTGTTTCCACAGCAACTCAATTGGTAATTATAAACAGTAAGATTGCAATGTTGTTCACAGATAAAGGATTTGTGGGTAAAAAATAGAACACACTGAAAAAAGCTGTAACTTGTTAGTATGTAACCCAATTATGAACAACGATGTTAGGGAGCCCACCAGTATTTCTTTCCTAGGAAATGATGACTGCACCCACCCCACACAACATGTAAATATTCTGAAAGACTGCATCTCCTGCAAATGAGAAACACATGTGCAACCCGCCACCAACTAGTCCAGTCTTTTTCTATTTCCAGCCTTTTCTCTGAAAATACAGCTGTAATTAGGAGTGTAAATAAGCCTCTTGTTACTTTACCAGCAGTGAATTCAGTAATGGCAAAATTATATAAAAAATAATGTGATATCTTGTAACAATTGTAAGTCGCCCTGGATAAGGGCGTCTGCTAAGAAATAAATAATAATAATAATAATAATAATAATAATAATAATAATAATGGCCTCTGCCAGTGTGTGGCACATGCTATTTCGGTAGTGTCATTGACAGTCTTCATACAGTCCTTGAACAATGAGCAATATTCCAGGACTAAATTAAAAAAAATAAAAACTACTTAAACTTATAGAGTGTCTCACCATATAGCTCAGATTCCAGCAATTCTGAAAGCAAGCATGTGACTAGTCTAAAGCATGTCTTTAACAAAGAATATGGGTCCTTAATATTGGAAACAAATGCCAGTGATAGAAGCATCACTTCATTTAAACTGGCACATTCCAGGAGGCACCATGGAAGTATCATAAACGTATCTTTCAATAAAAAATAAAAACAAATTCTAATGGAGAGAAGAGTGTAGCAGCCACTGTGAGATCTATGCAACTGCAGCATATCTGCTCTCCGTCCTGAAAACATGATGCTAAAGATTGCAGGATACTGCATTCATGCCATTGACTTTCCTGTTTAATTTCAGAGCACAGGAAGCATTCACTGGTCAATCTTTTCTTAACCATCCTACTTTGGAAGAACTCTGCAACACCAGGATGGTTCCAGAAGGTAGTGATTCCACAAAAGGAATGAGAATTGGCTGTTTGAGGGGCTTTGTGAGTTGAATTAAAGTATGCTCATAGCTGTGAGCCCTGCTATGTTTTCACACGTCTGGTTCCTCTGTGACGTCACCGACTGACCTTGGTGTTTGCAGTAGGACACCAAACAGGCTTCTCTTGCTGAAGTGTCGCTTACCACACATGTGCTGACATCATCATGGCACAAAAACCCTCAGTGGATGCTGAGATTCATTATAGAGCAGATTATCATTGTCAGTGCCCTCAATTAAATTACAGATGTCAGGGATAAAGGGCTGGCATGTGTGCACCAAGTGTATGGGTGGGCCTCTGTATTGTATATCATGAAGAGGAGATATAACTATATCTGTCATAAAGTGCGTCAAATTAAAAAGTCCCAGCTTTTAAATTTAATGGCAAACTGCCTTTGCTAATGTGCCTTGCGGTAGCCTCATAAAATGTAAATAGATAGAAGAGCACAGATTTATTTCCTGTATTATCTCAAATGTGGCATCTGCACCATGGCCTACAGTAATACATTATAAAAAATGCACTGTTTTTCACAACATATTATCACTGACCAGAAAATTCCTCTCTTTCTCCTGTGAGAAATCATGTGCTGAAACGCTGCTATATGTGGTTAAAAAAAAAGTACAGATGTTTCTGCAGACTCGTTTCTCTAGAGATGACCTTTACTTCGAAGAAACCTATGGTGCCTGCCTGTCAGATAAATAATCGCTTTTGCTATTAAAGCTCTTTGTGTGAAACAAAAGCTCCAACACTTGATTAACATCCCTTTACTGAACCCTAGCAATTCAAGAAACACAAAGAATAACGTTATCTTCATAAAGTACATTCACAATCAAGCAGAACAGTGTTTTAATCAAAACATGCTTTGTTTTAATATTTTTGTTTTATTTTCATATTTTGTAAAATGTGAACACAGTATGATAGTATACCATGATTATTAAATTTTTTATGGAACTTTCTCATCTCTGTAATTTCTTTAAATACCCCTAAATGAATGCACCATAGAGGGTACAAGAGGTTATGAGTCTTTCCATTGCCTCCCAAGCCCAGTGTCCACAGCACTGTGATCTATGGTGCAAAGTCTGCGGGCTCTAGTTTCATCTGCTACCTCCATACAGAGGCAATTAATCAGCCAATCACACGGCGAGTCCTACTCAATTGAAAAGTCAACACAGCAGAACTGGGAGCTTGCATTTAACTCAAGCTGTGATCATGGGAACACTGGGTTGTACACCATGCAATGAATTGTGAAGGTCAGCTTAGTGATAGAACCCTATTGTTTTGCACACATTAGAGACTCTGTCTAGTCTCACAAAATGTAATTTTAGTGAATTGTGGCAGATTCTTCTGCACTTAGAAGAGAGGTTCAGTCATTTCAAACGATTTACAAAGGGGTCAACGGACTTGAAAGATCGAAAGCGAGTCTTTGAAACATTTACAAAAAAAAATCTAAAACATTCAAATATTATTTTACAGACTTGCTGTAGATGATACAAACTGAAAAAAATTAAGTGTGACACAAATGCAATATATATCAAAGCAGCCACAATAAAAACAATAAAAAAGCACATAGATGACGGACTAGAAGTCTCAGTCTTGTACTTAAAAAAAAAAAAAAGGTATTTTTACTGATGTTTACTCTCAGTCTAAAACTCAATACTAAAGCTGTTGTTGATGTTTCCCTTGGAGGGCTGGTTATTTATAAAAATACTGATTTGATCGATGTAGTTATTTTATTGTCATGGCAGTGTTTCTTATCACTGAGTCTCATCCTTCTACCATACACTTCGCCTTTACAATTTCCAGCCCTGGGTTATGAAATGTATTGATCTGTCGGAATGTTCAGGGATTCAAATGAATACATGTTCTGAGCTCTTGTGAGTTCTGGATCAATAAAACAATTATTAACATAACCTTACAAAGCCACACTTCTGCTGATACATAAATCCAGGTTATCAAATAAGAGAGACAACACACAATGACATGCATACGGAATACTGAGTATAGATAACAATACATCGGTCCTGGCTGTGGTAAAGATCTGGGTTCAAATGCAGTTGGATCAAGGAAGAAGTCCCTTCATCCCTTATAGAATGGACTGTGCTTTCTGCATAAATGCACCAACCTGCCTTCTTACAGATGTAAGCATTTCAAATTGGTGTTGAAGCACAGCCTCATATGAGACACAATAAGAAGTAATTGTATTGTTTCTTTCAAGCTCTGGCACACAGGAGACTTGAATAAAGAAAAAATGCATATGATAGTGCGGGAACATGATATTTGTTTTTTCAAATAGTTTTTTGTATTGTCACAAAAGAAAAGAAAAAAAAACACAAAAGAAAGCAATCATTTATGTATTTGATGTTGTCTCTCATCATGTTCAAATTCATCACAGCCATGCTTCTATTCATTTTAAAGTTTCTAGTCACGTTTGAAGGACTAATTAATCCTTTTATGACAAACCTATCAGCACTCAGTGATTGTGAGGGATCATGACTCACATTTTTATGTTCTGTGTCATTATATTGGACTAACAAAGCAGTGTAGCGCCGTCACAAGTATGTCTTAAATATAAACATTATAAATCTCTTTTTTCTTGATAGACTGTTAAAAAACGCAATGGTGTTCAAAAATTGCTGCTGGACAAAAAAAAGATCTGTGCTAAATTATCATTTATGTATAGTGTTAAAACACTAGGTACATACTGTATCTATAGTGCCTTGTTGTTTGTAAGCGATGGCAGAACAGCAACCCAAAATAATCTTTGCAGGGGACATTATATATAGTATCCCTATAGGCAATCAAAATTGCAAGCTGATTTTGAAAGAGTTTAGTCTGGTTGGAACATCAGAATGAGGACATCTGTTACTGACTTCTGTTGTTATTCTTCTCATTCCTGTCCTGTGATGAGCTGTGGCATCTTTCCACAAACAGCACATGGCTGTGCAGAAATACTACATCCTCAAATTCTGTATACAACTTGATGTCATGATTCATTTGGATTGCCGTACTGATTGCTTATAACTCAGATTCTTATTCTGCAGTGACTTCCTTTTAAACCCCAAAGATTCTTTCTCACTGTTGGAAATCTGTTTATATTTTTATATATATAATATATATATATATATATATATATATATATATATATATATATATAATGTTGGACAGCTGGCTCTTTGAGCTGTATATATTGCAATAAAACTTGCACCACTCGGGTTCGTTGCCCCTTTAAAAATAGACCCAGGAC